>NC_065443.1:2746704-3464204 GCF_917563875.1 Diabrotica virgifera virgifera
TGCCATAATAAGCCACAACAAAAATATATTAAGCGAAAAAGCTATAGAGCTGAAACAGGAAGTTGCTATGTTTGGTCTATATATTAATGAAAGTAAAAAAAATACCTATATGGAGTGCACAAAGTCGAATCCACATGAGAATCTGAAGGTAGACAACCATACCTACGAATATGCCTCCACTTTTCCCTACCTAGACTCAATAATAAAAAATGACAACAACACCTGTCAAGAAATATAACAACGGACTCTTATCGGTAATAAGAAGTGTTTTTATGCATACAAAGACTTAATGAAAAGTAAGTTACTGTTACTGAATCGTGAGTATAAGCTTAGAATCTACAAAACAGTAATTACACAAGTGGTCACATATGGATGTGAAATGTGGACCATCTCAACCACTAATGAAAATCGACTAAAAATATTTGAGTGTAAAATACTAAGGAACATATTTGGACCAACACATTGTAGAGATGGTTCATGGAGAATTAAAATGAACCACAAGCTGAATGAACTAATGCAGAGCGCAGATATTGTTAGATTTGTAAAGTCTAAAGAAGATTTAAGGACAGTTTAGGCAGGCTATATGCATTAAGGCATTATTAAGCTTTGCATTTAACCATATTGTAATACACTATATCTTACATGATCAAGCATGATTTTCTTTACATAACCCTTGTTCTAAACTAGAACCGAATTGGTAAGTACATGTATATTATTATTGTAGACATTTCAAAAACTTATTACTTAGTTGAATTACTTTAAACTTACCACTTATAAAATGTTTACTGTATACTCTCATATTTTAATTTGAGGTCTGTTCTCCTTATTGCTTTTATCCAATGTTCCTGCCTTTGTTTGGATAAAATTCATTTAAATGTATTGCATGGGGGAAATGTATAGCCTTGGGAACAGTAAAAAGTGAGGATTTTATCCCTGTCTGTCCTATTTCCGCAATTTACAGGATTCACAAGAAAGCCCTTGCTACAAGTCGGTCAAACACAAGGAAAGGTGTTTTTTCTTTTTTAAACAAATTGACACAAACTGATAATTACTATGGGATAATTCAGTTCTGTAGGCGATAAACAACTTTATATTTAATTTACTATCACAATTTCGCTGCACAATTAACAATCAAAAACAAAACCAAACAGAATATTTGTCTAAAAACATCTACAAATAACAAATAAATGTAAACAGTGACTAAAAATAAAAATAACACGAAAGACATCAGCTAACTTCATACTTCTCCTAACTTAAAAATGACGTTTATCATACTGTCGCAGCTTTACTATGTGTAAGAGTGAAGTAGCACTAATCCAAAGAAAAAAGATGGTGTCGTCACTTCGCTCCGAATGACACTCTCTCTATGTCAATATATACCTCTATGGTCTGTCTTCGTATTTCTGAGAGAGGTTAGTAATTTCTTCTTTTACTGTAGCAATTTCTAGGTCGCGTCTAATAATATTATTTGCAACATACCATGGGGCATTTGTGATTATTTAAAGAACCTTTCCTTGGAACCTCCCCAAGATTTCGATATTGGAGTTTGATGCAGTACCCCAAAGTTGGATTCCGTAACTATATATGGGCTTCAGGGCCTGTATTCCGTGCACTGTAGATATCTACACGTCGCTTTCTATCGATGTCAATTTTCGTAAAAATATTTGAATTTTTAGCTTTAATTGAATTATTTTCTAGTTTTGCTAGTTTATACTCTAATTGATGTTGAAGTGACACTTAATAAAACAAGAAAATATTTGAATTAAAACTAAAAATTAAAATATATTGACATCGCGCCGATCGCTTTCTATTAATGTCAATATATTTGAATTTTTAGTTTTAATTCAAATATTTTCTTGTTTTACTAAGTGTCACTTCAGCATCAATTAGAGTATAATCTATCGAAACTAGAAAATAATTCAATTAAAGTTAAAAATTCTAATATTTTTACGAAAATTGAAATCGATAGAAAGCGACGTGTAGATATCTACAGTGCACGGAATCCAGGATTGCTTTGTAGACAAGTACCTTATTTTTAACTGAAAGTGATGATTTATGACCAATCAGCCAGTATAGATTGTGTAATTTGAGACCAAGTTGTTTACGTTTCATAAAAATGTGTGTTCTCCAGTTCAGTCTTTGGTCAAGGTGCACTCCAAGGTATTTGACTGTTGTTTGCTGTTTTACTTGGTGGCTGTTGATATATACAGGCGGGCAGTGACCTTTACAGTTTGTAAAGGTAATAATATGAATCGACTTTGTTTCATTTGTTTGAAAACGCCACCGCTTTAGCCAAGTTTGCATTTTGTTGAGGCTAGTTTGCAGAAGTTGAGAAGCTGTCCGGGGGTCTTGATGTACTGACATCACTGCTGTGTCATCTGCATATGTAGCTGTCGTGGTTTAAAAGTTTGTTGGTAAGTCCGCTGTGTACAATAGGTATAACACTGGCCCCAGGACACTGTCCTGCGGGCCTCGGGATCGAACTGGAAATAGTGACGTACGCTCATCTCTATGTTATACTAAAAAGTAACGGTTATGCAGGTAGGATTATGGTGATATGGTGAGTTTTTATACAATTAAGTCTAAATATAAATATAATGTCAAAAATATTTTATATTTTGTTACTTCATAAATTTTTGTTGAAGTAAATTAAATTACGCTTGGTATTATAAACATCCAACTGATTTTTTGTTGTAATATAAAGCAACACTCAAATAAATATAAAAAAGTGATATCGTTGACAGAGTTCAAAATTGTCGCCGATAAAATGAAACTTGCTAATCATTTAATACAAAATCATTTTAATAGAAAATGATAAATAATTTTCTTGAAGTTACCTCTATTTTGACTTGAATCGCTGCCCGTATCAAGATTTTTCTTATATGGGAGTCATTGTATTTTAAATTTTGTTATCTTAATTGGCATCTTAATTACATTTATATCTCGAAAGAAAGTATATCTACTAAATAATTTATTTTTCATACTCTTTCAAACTAGTTTGACAAACAGTTTGAATTTTCAAACCCGTAACCATTGACCAGTTTGACTTGACTTAAATTATTTGTTAGAAGAATTGACTTGAGTTTGACTTGAAATTAAGTCAAACTCAAGTCAACTTCAAATATTCAAGTCAAACTTGGGCAACTCTACTCATTAATCCTCATAGGGTATTGTATATGACTACCTCTGTAGGTCTTTAATTATGTACTTACCCATATTCGATTCTTGTACTAGATTTCCTTTCCAAAGTATTCTTTATACTTTTTAATCAATATTTAAATACTTACCCAAATTCGCTTCTTGTACTACAGCAAATCCAGCATCAATAACCTTTTCTTCTTTTTGGTGGTTTCCTTTTCTTGCCTCCATGAGTAGATGAATCAAATCAGGACGAAGAATTCCTTTCTCTTCTCTGACTCTTATTGTTTCACCAATTAATTCAGTAAAAAACTTTCGAACGTGGTTATCAAATATTTTCACTTTTAATACCTAAAAGAAAAAAATCTTGATATCGTCTGTAAATTTATATACACTGTGTGTCAGCCAAATGGAATAAATTCAATAGTTAAAATACTAATCGTTTTTTTGAAAAATTCTCAGACCTGTCGATTAGTATTTCAAATCTAATTTTTTACATACCCTATCAAAATAACTATCAAAATGACAGTGTTGCCATTTAAGAAAGTCAACGATGACGTCATATCTCTAAATTGGGACACCCTGTATACATTATTATTATGTGAAAAAAATTCCATTTGAAATACTCATCGACAGGCTTAAGCATTTTTCAAAAAAACAATTAGTATTTGAACTATTGAATTTATTCCATTTGGCTGACACACAGTGTATAGTTACTTAACTATAATAATATATAAACAACATCGCTTAGAGTCGCACAAACAATTCACATCAATGAATGTTGCTTAAATTTATAAACAATAGTTTGCTTCTCAACCATCTCCTCAAGACACATCCCATTTTTTGATTTGCAATGAAGTTGAAAACCACTAGATAGCGCCATAGCATAAATGAGTACGTAGTACGTGTCTATTTTACTTTTTTCCATGAATCGGCATATAAGTATTGTTAATATACCCTTTTAAACCTTGCTTGGGTAATATTGCCAAGTAACATTGGCACTACAACTCGAAGGGTTTCTTCCTCTCGAGTCTTCTAGCTAGATCAGTGTTGTCAAGGAGCTGGATGGCATCAACAGTGACGTATTGAAGAAGTCGTTTTTCGTGACTCTTGGCAAATTTTTCAATGGTCTTGTTAACAGTGTCCATTTCTAGGTCACTATGGAGGTCACTGTTCATATAGTACCAAGGAGCGTTGACAATGCTCCTTAGCACTTTTTTGGAATCGCTGGATGATGTCTAAATTGCTATTACTAGCACAGCCCCACAGCTGGATGCCGTATGTCCATATGGGTTTTAGAATCTGTTTATACAAAAGTATTTTGTTGTAGATTGACAGAGTGAATTGTCTTCCCAATACAGATTTTTATACTTCAAGTTAAGCTGTTCTCTTTTCTTTTTAACATGGGCCCTCCAGAGCGTAGCCTAGTGTCTAATGTGATACCCAAATTTTTTGTGGTATCGGCATATGTTAACTGTGTAAATATTATTTAGTTTAACAGAATTGTATCTTTTTTCTTTTTTGTAAAATTAATGTGCACTGACTTCTTGTCCAGTGTTCTTAAGTCTTTTAACAGAGGATTGTAGTTTTCTTGCTGCTTCTTCATGGTCTTCACCTACGGCCAAGACGGCAGTATCATCAGCAACGGTATTCTAGCTATTGTGTTATGCTCTAATTCAGGGATATCACTAGTGTACAATAGGTATATAGGCCCGGTCCTATCACACTACCTTGTGGTACACCTGCATTGATTTCTTTTAGTTCCAGGTAGGCTTCTTCTTGCTTAACCCTAAAAACTCTCTGTAATATATAAGATTACAATAATTCTGTGAATTGTCTTAGCAAAATCCTACTTAACTTGTATGTACGACCTTCTACATTATCAAAAGCTTGCGCTACGTCGAGGAAAACAGCGGAGCAAACTTTCTTATCTTCTAGCGACCTCTCTATTATATCCGTTATTCTATGGACGTGGAATAACATATAAGAAAAATAATCAACAAAGAAAACATGAGGAAAATTAGAAATAAAATACCATCTTTAACCTAGTCAAACTGGATAGATAGAGAGTAATAACCGTTAGCAATTAGGCAGGAAAACTTACCTCAAATATTTTTGGCATAATCGAATATCCAAGGAACTTCATACCTTTCCAGAAACCAGAGAAATCGGTTGCCTCTTTTCCCATAAGATAGAATTCGTTTTCTGGTTTCCTCAAAGAATCAACCTCTAATCCAAAAGCTGTGGTGGCGATGACGTCATTGGTGAAACGAGTAAATGCGTCTTTCATTTCAATTTCTATCGTATTCTTGTCTTTTTCCATAAAGAATTTGGCCAAATTTTCGCCACATTGGGACATCAGCAAAAACATCGATTTCATTTTGCTGCCTGTGAACGATGGGCTCAGAATTGGTCGCATATCCTTCCATCTTTGCCCTGGGACAGCAAAAGAATATAGGGAAATGTAAATAAATACTGACAAATATGATGAGGTAAGTAATTTCCATATGATAATAGTACTACATCAAAGATTATACAAAAAATGTGAATGGAACATCAGTACATCAGTGATTCTCAGTTCGGGTTTAGGCAAGGTTTAGGAACAAGAAAAGCAATAGTAGCAACACAGGTGCTCGTCCAAAAGTATTACGATCAGAGGAAGGAAGTGTTCCTATGTTTTTTAGATTACGAAAAAGCGTGTGATCGTGTCCAACACAAGTTAATGCAGATCCTCAAGAAACTTGATATATACCAAAAAGACATAAGATGCATTGAAAACTTGTACTGGTATCAAATGGCACAATTAAAAATAGACAATTCTATATCCAAACCCATACATATAAGAAGGGGTGTTCAACAGGGATGTGTGCTGTCCCTTCTTTTATTTAACAATTATTCGGAAGACATATTTTAAGAGTCTTTGGAAGATGCAGAGATGGGAATCAAAGTGAATGGAGTATTGATCAACAGCATACGATATGCTGATGATGATTCGAAACATTCTTCTTCTTCTACGGCACTACAGCCCAAATTAAACCTTGGCCTCCTTTATTTTTTGCCTCCACCCTTGTTTGTCGGTGGCTGCTCTTCTCCATACACTGACTACTAAAAGGGCTTGTGTTTACTATGTCTTCTCAGCGCTTTCTTGGCTTTCCAACCGGCCTCTTTTCCTGCATTCTAGCGTTCAGTGCTCTTTTTGGTAGCCTATCCTCTCCCATTCTTATCACATGTCCGGCCCATTGCAATCTTTGTATTCTAATGAAGTCTGACAGGTATGTTTCTTTATAAAGTTGATAAAGCTCGTTGTTTTATCGACTTATGAAGATTCTGTTTTCCCTCACAGGTCCTAGTATTCTTCTCAGTTCTTTCCTTTCGAATGTGTCGAGTTTATTTTTGGATGTTTCTTTCAGGACGCATGCTTCACTGCCATAGCATGCTATCGCTCGCATTAAGGTTTTATAGATTCTCATCTTTGTGTTTCGGTGGACACTTTTAAACCGATATATATGGGAGAGGACAAAAGAAACTCTGTTTGCCTGCGTTATTCTCCTCCGTATTTCTCCAAAGACTGGAACATTGGAAATTAGAAAAGTGTGCCATTTTCAAACGAAAGTAGGATATGTAAAATCAGATGATTAAGGAATCCGTGTACTTAGAGGGCGAGGAAGACAAGCAAGAGCGGAAACTACAAGATTTGTTCACAAATATAAAAGAGGAAGGGTCATGTTCTGGGGAGGAATTATGATCGGTACAAAAAATCCTTCAATTTTCATCCAACCCACTTTAATAGCTAGCAGGTATGTTGATTTGGTACTATAAGTATTTGTACGATAACTTGGATATATGTGAAAATATGAATATACTTTCAGAGTGTGTGGACTGTATTTAGGACTGTTACTGTTAGGTTCAGGTTAAAGTGGGAGTATAAAGTACAAGGTTTTATACAGACAATATTAATATGTATATAAAGTCTTACCAAACTGTGAACGATGTAGATCATTAGGTCACACGAATTGATTGTTCTCGTACCACGATTTGCGAAATCAGGTACGGCGTCACTCCCGAATTACTGTTCGTCACGTAACGTAACACGTATTATTGCTATTTCATTTCAGCCCAAAAGGAAGGCTGGACCGTCCAGAGTGAAGAGATGAGCGATACCGACTTTTCAGTGGCACCGCTGATGAGAGAGAGGGTTCACCTTTTGGCGGGTGTAAGAGTAGAGAGAGTAAATTGCCCCTCTTTGCAAGTGGTACTTGTTGACGGTCGAACCGCTGATGCTAGAGAGAGAATTTCTTCTGTCCCGAATCCAAAATTGTCTGTCTGCAAGAGATGAGGAGAGAGGGTAAGAAATAGGAGGGATAAAATGGTACTACTAAACAGGGCTGCCTTGAGTTTTATTTAAATTAAAGGTTGTAATAAGAGATTTAATGCAGTAAAAAATATAAGAATATTTTTTGCATGTGAAAATTGAACAGTATTTAAATTGTAAAAATTATTGTAAAAATGGATAAAACATTCAAAAAGTAATGATAATTCTCTTAGAAAACGAAGTCCCGTCAGAAGAGTCCCATAGGAAATGTTTTACCATACTTTCCTGAATTTTATGAGATATTTTCGTAGGTCCGATAAACAACATCTAAAAGTAACTAAACTAGTAAGAAGAGGAGCCCAAATTTGGAGGCCAATGAACGAAAAAGACTTTATTTATTTGATTCCTTTTTGTAAATTTTAAAATTAATTAGTGTTTAATACAATCAAAATTCAACTCTCACGCACAAGTTGTACCTACAACTTCAGTGAGAAACTGAGTTTATTTTGTTATGTACAATTTATTTGCTACGAATAAACTCCATATTTATTACAAAGTAAGTTATCAATCGAAGTAGCACAGAAAACGACAATAAATGTCGTTCCCATACCACCAGATTGACAACAGGTGGAATACTTTCTTCGGAAAGGCCCAAAGTATGATACGTGGAGAAATCGGAGAGAAGAGGATATGGGACTACTGATGAGGGGGAAAAGACCTCCGAAACCTGTATAGAGTCTTCCTGCACTCTCCGATTTAACCAGAGTATTATGCAGCTACTGCATTTTCGTGTTGCAAAGAAATTGAAAATGTTTATACATTCCAAAATTTCCTGATCATACGAAAGCTTTTCTTCCCTATATCAAAGGTGTTACTGACAAAATCGACAGAATTCTTAAGCCACGAGGAATAAAAACAGTATTTACCCCCCAACAAAAACTTTCATCTCTTGTCCGATCCGTCAAAGACAACATTCCAAATGAACAACACGGAGTTTATGAAATTCCTTGTGCAGACTGCCCCCGATCTTACATAGGACAAACCAATCGTAGAATCCAAAATAGGATTTATGAACATTCCATATCTGTTCGCAATTCCGATTCAGTTTCAGCCCTAGGCCAACACCATCTTCATACAGGTCACAAAATTGACTTTGAAAACTCCAGAACCATAGCCCCCATCCGCTTCTATAAACAAAGGATTATCCGAGAAGCCATAGAAATCGAAAAACGGCCAAGTTGTCTCAATAAAAGAGATGACGGCATCCGTTTACCTTCGACTTGGAGACCCCTCCTAAAGAAAACATCGTCCGCTCCATCTACAAATACAATTCCCGCCGTCAAAAATCTTCGCGCCACTCCAAATAGTCTTCGCGCTAATTCCCACTCCGCCACGTCATCGACAGCCACGTCAGTCACATCAGTCCACGGTATAAATGACCGCCCCAGCGTCAGCAACAACAGTATTGCAGTGAGTAGTGAAGTAGTGAGTAGTGAGTGTAGTGTCTGGAGCCTCAGGAGACTGAGACCCCGGAAGCCCTGAAGATGACGTCAGAGAGGACGTCGAAAGCTCGGCCTAGAAACCAACGACGCGGTTCAACCCGGAAGCCTGGTGAGTTTAATTTTAATATTAATTCTTTTGTTGATATTGATTTTAGCTTTAAGTTTCATATTTATATATATATATATATATATATATATATATATATATATATATATATATATATATATATATATATATATATATATATATATAGTCCGTCCGCTATAACTTTTCCAATGCGGTACGATTCATTTTCAATCAAATTAAGTCAAAACAGAAAGTGAAACGTACGCCGATGTGTGTAGTATACAAAATGTATATACACATCGACGTTCGTTTCAATTTATGTTTTGACTTAATTTGATTGAAAATGAATCGTACCGCATTAGAAAAGTTATAGCGCCCATATAGCACACAACGTCCGATGGACGTCCATATAACGTACATTTAAAGTCCAAACGTCCATGGACCAAAACTGGACGTACTATGTACGTCCATTACGCGACGTCCATTGGACGTTTGATTTCAACGTACATTGGACATCCATTTGTGGTCCATGGAGATTTTACACAAAATGCGACTATTATTATGAGTAATTATATATAGCTTCTTGTTTTAATCAAAGCAATATTATTAGTAGAATACAAGAAGCTTCTAATAAATGTAGTCACATATTTTTTCATCATCGAATTAAAACACTAAACCACTAAAATTATTTTAATTAAACCTATATAATATTAAACGATGGTAAACTTTTTCAGAATAACAGAGCTATATATAGAACTTACAATAATTAAACACTACCAATTTAAATCTTAAATGTGCATTTTGTAAATCTTAAATTTCCCGCCAAACTAAATGAGAATCTTCTTGACAACGTTGTCGCTCTTCACGCTATCGGTCGTAAACGGTAGTACTTTTAGGGGATTATCGCTGTTAATTGTTGTGGAATACTGAAGGAGGATTTATTTATGATAATTCACAGAATGGCAAACCCGCTTGCAATATACAACCGTACTGACTCGCAAGTTCTAAGAAATAATGTTTGGAAAGAACAGAACAGAAATAAACCTCTTTTAATGTGCATGCATTATCTGAATTTTGTCTATACAATATAATACAACCTGTGATATCTTTGTGTTTGCTGTTTATCGTGCAAGTGCAGTCGTGCATTAATGAAGTTCCTATAATAAAGTATACATAATAAAGTTATAATAAAGAGAAATAAAAAAGGTATTTTGAGTAATATTTACTTATAAAGTATAAGTTTAGTATTATAGGAACTATTTCCTATACCTAAAGGCTTTTTGCTATGTATGTATTCAAAAAATTATGGACACTAGATTGCTTTCTGAAAAAAGTGCCCTACAAAAATGTCCATAAGACGTACATTGAATGTACATCAGATGTACATTGAATAATGTACACTGAAAGCTTCAACAACATACACTGTACGTTTGTAGCGGACGTCCTATGGACGTCCAATTTTGTAAGCTCTGGACGTTCGTTGGACGTCCATCGGATGTCCATTGTACCTTAGCGGGACGTCCATTGGACGTTCCAATGTACAGAGATGTACGTCCATTGGATGTCCATAAAACGTACTCGTGCTATCTGGGCGGACGGACTATACATGGTTGCTCCAATCAATTACTCACCTGTAAGTGCGAACAAATTTTTACTCCATAAGGGATCAGCTTTCTCCGGGAGGAAAGGACGGTGGTCCATGAAGTGATCAAAATCTTTTACTCCGATTTGTTTAATTAGGTTCACGTCTCTTATCAGAAGTGTCGGGGAAGTAAACTGATATATTCCAATATACCTACTAAAAAATTAAGATTTATAACAAGGAGCCATAAGATCAAAATACATATAATCATCATTCTGTAAAGTTTATTATATTTATAGGTATATACAGGGTATTTGGTAACGTATGAGCCATAGCTTAACCTTAGATTCCTGAGGTTAAAATGGGTCGATTTAAGCTAACTTACTTTAGTACGAAAGTTAATAATAACCGAAATATAGTGTCAAAATTAAACTTTCATTTTATTTATTCTTGAAGATTTCCTGACAGGCATGGGAAAACAGCACGAAATTTAGTAAGCAGGGTTTTTTGGGACGAGAGATCCAAATTCGCCATCAAATAAGATGTATTACTCAGAGGGCGCCACATTCAAAAAGTATGCAGAGTGTGGGATAAAAAAAATTGAACGTATTAAATGAGCGCTGAAAGACGTATGTGGCGCCCTCTGGGTAATACATCATTTTTTGTGACGAATTTAGATTTCTCATCCCAAAAAACCCCCGCTTACCAAATTTCGTGTTGTCATCCCATGTGTGTCGGTAAATATTCAAGAATAAATAAAATAAAAGTATGAACTTTGACACCTTTTATTTCGGTTATTATCAACTTTTATACTAAATCGACCTATTTAAGGTCAGGTAAGGAATCTAAACAAAGGTCTATGGCCCATTCTTTACCAAATACCCTGTATGTATATGTAGTATATCTAATATAATGAGAAAAATACATTATAAGTATTCACGAAATCTTCTATCCCACTATTATTCTGACTGATGTCCTGGTTATTTTATTTATTTAGCGTATGGACTTTTACAGTACGATAAGTATACAAATCTGGACCTCGGAGGTAAACTACACTAATCGACATGGTGATATTTTGAACAAGTTCCTTTAATCCACTTATTAGTTGGATTATACAAATTGGTTATATATTATCATTAAAATATGGGCATATTGTCTTTCAACCAATAGGGAACTTGCATAAAATTTTAAATTCGAAAAAAATGTTATAAATCACAACAGAACATAATTTAAAACATGTATCAAAGATTAAAAAGTTTTGTTTGGCTTTCGTTTGGCCCCTAAAGATGATTAAAAATTCAAATTAAAACAGGTGGCCCAAAACGCGTCGTGACGTCATTCGTTTAAATTATGTTTACATTCTTCCAAAAAAGTAAACAGAATTTAAAATTAGACATTATAAACGTCAGTAGAAAATACAGTTATGTAACCTCATAAATGTTTTTGATCGTTTGAACTATTTTAAATTGACTAAAGGTTCTCTAAACCAAGGCCAGAAAACAAAAAATATATATATATATATATATATATATATATATATATATATATATATATATATAGATTTTAAATTTGTACTTGTTATTATGAGGTTTTAAGGCGTAAAATTTTGGAAATCTTATTTTTAAAGGAAACTGAATATTATTATGCAATAAAAAAATGTGCAAGTTCCCTATTAGGTTTGGCATTCGTTTTGACACTGACACTATTAAATGACATTTAAAATAGTTCAAACGATCAAAAACACTTGTGAGGTTACATAACTGTATTTTCTACTGACGTTTATAATGTCTAATTTTAAATTCTGTTTACTTTTTTG
Source organism: Diabrotica virgifera virgifera (assembly GCF_917563875.1). Lineage (NCBI taxonomy): Eukaryota > Metazoa > Arthropoda > Insecta > Coleoptera > Chrysomelidae > Diabrotica > Diabrotica virgifera. Next base: position 2,759,122 of record NC_065443.1, read on the forward strand.
GAAGAATGTAAACATAATTTAAACGAATGACGTCACGACGCGTTTTGGGCCACCTGTTTTAATTTGAATTTTTAATCATCTTTAGGGGCCAAACGAAAGACAAACAAAACTTTTTAATATTTGATACATGTTTTAAATTATGTTCTGTTGTGATTTATAACATTTTTTTCAAATTTAAAATTTTATGCAAGTTCCCTATTATGGGATATATCAGATTATTGTTAACATCCTAAGTGCTCTAAATGACATAGTGTTGCTTTGTTACATAGTGCTCTAAATGACAGATGCTCGAAATGACATGAAGTTTACCTCTCAGGTTCAGAAATATATATATTATTCAAACGCTAAAATAGAATGAATGAAACTAAATATTAATGTCCAATTTACATAGCCATTCAATTGCTTCTGGGGAACATTCCACAAAGTCCTGGAGGTTTCCACGGTATGCACGATTTAGGCAGTCTGAAACACAATGCACTGTGGACTTTCCGCACGACCCCATTTGAACAGCGAATCAGCACATTTACCATGTCCGGTACGTATGCGATTAAGTTGGGGTAGATATCTGATTATAGTCTGAATCACCAACTTTTCGGGTAGATCTGATTGGAGAATTTCTAGATCTCAGTCGCTGGTGCTCTTTTGAGTTGTCTGGTATGTCTTGATGGATTGCTAATTGTACGTTGGCTAAAATTTTCTGGTACTCTCTCACTAATGCTGCTGTACGGCGTAGATATGGTGGAGCAATATTGCTCAAAGTAAGCAGCCATCTCACTGGTGATTCCTGGTGATTCCCTGGTGATTTCGCTCAGCATATGATTCTTGAAATTCATCCACACTCAACTTATTGAGTTTCAACAATATTTGTGCAACGATAATTATTGAACTGATTTAGTGTAAAGTATACGTTATGGATTAAACGTTAAAATTACCCAATTAATTTACATACCTTGCTTCAGGTGCTGCGTTGTATGCCTCAACGACCATATCTGTGAAAGTCTGCCTTTGAAGAATCACGCCCCAGTTATCTCCAGGTATCCATGATTGCTTGGTCTGGTTTACACCTCTTTCCGTCCAAAAGCTTCCAGCCTTAATTACGAAGTAGTAAAATAAAGCTCCTATCACAACAGCTGCTAATATTAATTGCAACATATTGGTTTTGACTTATCCTAAATCAAATGTACAAAGGTTATAGTGTAGGAAACAGAGGTTGAACCTTGCAAAATGGACACAAGTCCGGTTTTATTTTTTTTCTGGCATATCAAGGGGTGCTTATTATAAGACTAACTTTTTCTGAAAAAATTTCGCCCCGGAACTCCCCTTTTCACCCCTTTAAAGGGGGTAATTTATGGTTTTTGCAGAACGTAGCCCTTCCTGTACCTTTTACAAAAAATTTCTTTTATAGAAATATGAAGAGGACTATATTTTCTACGATTTATTTCCGACAGCATCTCTCTATCATCCGAGGTTTAGCAAGGGTGGCGCCCCAAAGTTGACAAGTTTTTAAAAAAGATGTTTTTAAAAAAAAAATATATTTTTCCCTAACTGTAACGGAAATTAAAAAGAAATGCTGCGGAGATGATTCACAAATAGATGATTGATTTTTTGATATAGGTTTCACTTAAAGGTAATTGCCCTTTTTTTAATTACAGGGTGTTACATTTTAAAAAACACCTTTTTATACCATCTGAACCGTTTATGCTAGAGTAAAAAGACTTTCAGCGATTACCCATGTACTGGTGTTATTTACAAATTTGTATAATGCACCCCCATTTTTTCCCCGGAACCACCCAAACAAAAAGAAGAATTAATAAATAAAGTGATTTTCTTGGAATCCTTCACACACAATGCCCTTCATTAATATGCTTCATATATCATTTTGTGCAAGTTATTATTACCCATGCATGGACACTAAAAGCGATTTCCTAGTGCAACCCCTGTAGCCAAAAACAATAAATAAAATGGGGGGTTGAAATTTTTTTTTTGTTTTTTGCTTTTTGATCCATATGGGCATATGCTTCATCAATAGTGCTTTTCAAAAATATATATGGTTATTGCAACATCCCTGCGCAAACCACCCCTATCCTTGAAAATATACTGCAGAAACTACCCCTATACCTTATCCAGCATGTTTTTACGATTTTCTCATTACCTATTCATTTTTTTTTAAACAAAACTTATACAAGGTTAAAGACCACTATTTACTCTAAAAATTAGGTCCTATTAATTTTTTTCGTTTAAGCAACCGTTACGGCACAGTGGCGCCGTAAACCTCATATATGCTTTGACGGGCTCCAGTTTTTGTTTATTTTTTCGTCATCTGTTTGTTTTATTGATAAAGTACTTATGTAAAATAAAACAACACAGTGTAACCTACAAATCATGACCTATGCACATTTTACATTCTTTGCTCCCCAAAGCTACAGTGGTGGCCCAAAATAAAGTTTTTCATATTTTCGCCACCTACACGCATTTTATTGCGTTAATGCTACCTTAATAGCACAATATTCACCCCTAAGTGGTCGCTAAGCAGTGGCGGATCCAGGGAGGGGTGATGGGGGCGATCACCCCCACCGCTCTCAAACCAAGTGATATTATATTTGAAGATTATAAAAATATTCATTTATTTTTATAGAAATACTTATATTAATATTATTTTTATAAGAATGACTTTATGTTTTAGCGACAGTGGCGGATCCAGCATCGTTAAGAGGGGGGTGCCATTTGGTTAAATTTCTATAAAAATAAATGAATATTTTTATAATCTTTGAATATAATATCACTTGGTTTGAGTGGGGGGGGAGGTGATCACCCCCATCACCCCTCCCTGGATCCGCCACTGCATAGCGACCACCTAAGGGTAAATATTGTGCTGTTAAGGTAGCATTAATGCAATAAAATGCATGTAGGTGGCGAAAATATGCAAAAATTTATTTTGGGCCACCACTGTGGCTTTGGGGAGCAAAGAATGTAAAATGTGCATAAGTCATAATTTGTAGGTTACACTGTGTTGTTTTATTTTGCATAAGTACTTTATCAATAAAACGAACAGATGACGAAAAAAAAACAAAAACTGGAGCCCGCCAAAGCATATAGGAGGTTTACGGCGCCACTGTGCCGTAACGGTTGCTTATACGAAAAAATGAATAGGACATAATTTTTAGAGTAAATAATGGTCTTTAACCCTGTATAAGTTTTGTTTAAAAAGAACACATAGGTAATGAGAAAATCGTAAAAACATGCTCGCCAAGGGATAGGGGTAGTTTCTGCAGTATATTTTCAAGGATAGGGGTGGTTTTTGCAGAGATGTTGCAATAATCATATATATTTTTGAAAAGCACTATTGATGAAGCATGTGCCCATATGGATCAAAAAGCAAAAAACAAAAAAAAATTTTCAACCCCCCATTTTATTTATTTTTTTTTGCTACAGGGGTTGCACTAGGAAATTGCTTTTGGTGTCCATGCATGGGTAATAATAACGTCCACAAAATGATATATGAAGCATATTAATAAAGGGCATTGTGTGTGAAGGATTCCAAGAAAATCAATTTATTTATTAATTCTTCTTTTTTTTTGGGGTGGTTCCAGGAAAAAAATGGGGCTGCATTATACAAATTTGTAAATAGCACCAGTACATGGGTAATCGCTGAAAGTCTTTTTACTCTAGCATAAACGGTTCAGATGGTATAAAAAGAGGTTTTTTAAAATGTAACACCCTGTAATTAAAAAAAGGGCAATTACCCTTAAGTAAAACCTATACCAAAAAATCAGTCAATTATTTGTGAATAATTGCCGCAGGATTTCTTCTTAATTTCCGTTACAGTTAGGGAAAAATATATATTTTTTAAAAACATCTTTTTTAAAAACTTGTCAACTTTAGGGCGCCACCCCTGCTAAACGGTGGATAATAGAGAGATGGTGTTGGAAATAAATCGTAGAAAATATAGTCCTCTTCATATTTCTATAAAAGAAATTTTTTGTAAAAGTTACAGGAAGGGCTACGTTCCGCAAAAACCACAAATTTCCCCCTTTAAAGGGGTGAAAAGGGAGGTTCCGGGGCGAAATTTTTTCAGAAAAAGTTAGTCTTATAATAAGCACCCCTTGATATACCAGAAAAAAAATAAAACCGGACTTGTGTCCATTTTGCAAGGTTCAACCTTTGTTTCCTACACTATTATAAAATTTACAGATTTCCAGATGTTGCAGATTTACACTTAAATTTAGAACAACAGACTATTAAGAGTTGGAAGATTTTGAAGTATTTCGGCTCAATGATAAGCCAAAACCAGGGCCTATTTTACCACTAGGCCAGTGAGGCACCTGCCTCGGGCCCGCATATTAATGGGGCCCGGAAAGATCATCACAAAAATTTTATTGCAATAAAACAAAATACATTTTCAAATTTGTCAACTGTGGTCACATGAGACACACTTTGAAAATCTTTCTACGTATCATCCACAGTAGAATCAGAGATAAATGTGAAAACGACCAGGATGAAACACAATTTGGCTTCAGAAATGGACTGGGAACCCGGGTCGCACTCTTTGCACTAAATGTATTATTGCAGAAATGCCGAGATCAAAGGAAAGGCGTATTTGCTGTATTTATTGACTATGAGAAGGCGTACAGATCGAGTACATCACAAATTAATTAAAATATTAAAGGATTAAGGAGTTGATAGTCAAGATGTACGAATCATAGAAAAATTATACTGGCGTCAAATAGCGACAGCTTGCATAAAAAGAAAATCAACAGAAATATGCAAAACACAAAGAGCTGTCAGACAGGGCTGTCCCCACTGTTATTCAATTTATATTCAGATAGAATATTTAAGGAAGTACTCCATATTTTGGAATGGGGTGTGAAAGTTAATGGAATTTTGATAAATACAGTCAGATATGTAGACGATACAGTTATTTTAAGTGATTTGAATAGATTACAATACTTTTTCAATGACATTGACACAGTGGGAGAAGAGTTTGGCCTAAACATAAACTGTTCAAAAACAAAATACGTGGTATTTAGCCGTTTAGCCCATCAAGATTCACAGTTATATGTTGATGGTCATATTGTCATATAATTCAAAGAGTAGCCAGTTTTAAATATCTTGGTTGCCATATTACTGAACAACTAGATCCATATAAAGAGATAAAATGTAGAATCGAGATAGCCCGCACGACATTTTTAAAAATGAGGTCATTCTTCTGTAATGATAATTTGCAACTTAAACTTCAAAAGCGCATGATTAAATGCTACATTTGGTCAGTCCTCTTGTCTGTTGTCGAAGCATGGACATTAAAAATATCGACCATTAATTGTTTGGAGGCCTTTGAAATGTGGCTGTACAGGCGTACACTGAAAATACCATGGACGGCTACTCTGACAAGTGTGGCAGTCCTCAAGAGAGCAAATGCTGCCAGCGAGCTGCTTGATAACATCAAATATAGAAAGATGGCCTATTTTAGACACGTAGTAAGGGGAGACCGGTATAATATTTTTCAACTTATTATGATGGGCAAAATCGAAGGACGCAGAGGAATTGGTAGAAAGCAGGCCTCTTGGTTGAAGAATATCCGGGAGTGGACAGGAATAAAGAAAGCAGAACAACTATTTAGAATAGCTCGAGACAGAGACAGTTTCGCCATGTTAATCTCCAACGTCAAGAGGACTTGATAGGGCACGTTAAAAAGAAGAAGAAGGTCTTACAACAATTGAAAAATTTGATATCAATATTAAATAATTAACTTAATTAATATTATTATTAAAATATATTTAGGGGCCCGAAAATTATGTAGTGCCTCGGGCCTGATTTTAAGTAAAATAGGTTCTGGCCAAAACGGTACTTGTATGAAGGATATAGAAATTAAAATAGCACGAGAAAAACAAGCCACGAAAGCACTCCATGGAGTGATATGGAATAACAGTATAACCAAAGAAAACCAAAAATAATCTTTCAGAGCATACCTATTACAAAATAAAATAAGAACAACAAACAAATAAATTATGTATACAGCGAGGAGTACAGCACGGAGACACCATCTCACCAAAGCTACTCGCAACTCTTTTAGAACACACTTTTAAGAAGGCAGATCTAAACGAATATGGTATCAAAATAAATGGAGAGAAGTTCAATCATTTGAGATTCGCGGATGACATCGTCCTTAGCCGATCGTACAGATGATGCAGTAATAATGTTGAACAAATTATACCATGCTTCCTTAGAGGTCGGACTAAAGATGTAACAGCAACAAGACGTAATAATGACTAATCTAGTGCTAAATCGTAATGTTGTTGATGAAAGGGAAATTGAGCAGACTGCATCTCATAAGTAGGACACGAAAACTACTTTGGACATGAAAATCTTTGACCAGTGTGTGTTGCCTGTACTCACTTAAGAAGCCGAAACATTAACACGCACAAAAAAGGTAATAAAAAGATTAGCGTAACTCAGAGGGCTATGGAGCGTCAGATGTTGGGTGTCTCCCTGAGAGACCGAATCCCAAACGAAGAAATACGTCGTAGAACAAAAATAACAGACGCTGTCGAAAAAATCGCGTCGCTAAAGTGGAATTGGGCAGGACACGTCGCCAGATTGTTAGACAACCGATGAACAAAACGTATTGTCGAGTGCACAAAGAAGCATTACGGAGCGGAGGACGCCCACCAACTAAATGGACCGACAATCTGAAGAATGTTATCGGTAACTGGATGCAAGCCGCACAAAACAGAGAGAGATGGAAAGAGCTGAAGGAGATCTATGTCCAGCAGTGGACGCGTATGGGTTGATGATAATGAAAATAAGATCAGTTACATTAGACTTTATCGAAAGTTGTCGACAAATCATCAGAGATGATAAAATAAGAACAGAGAAAATATGAAACAGAATGGAAGTCGAATGCTAAATTACAAAAAAATGAAACAACAGAGCTCTGTGGTGGTACAAAGAATGCCAGAGCACGAACAGTAAAACCTGCTACAAGATGGAAAGCGTATATATCAAATGATATGATAGATAGAGACCTCAAAGAAGATGACTGGGAAAATAGAGCACCATGGAGGATGAAAGCTGCCAACTCATAATGGAAAAAAGTAGAAGAAAAAGAAGAAGGAGAAGGATCATATTATTATTTTTTTTACCACCAAAACCAAGTAATTCATAGTTTAACCAAAAAGATCTCAGCTTTAGGCAAATATATAAATATGAGATATATAGATATAGAACAGAGAATAAATAATATATTACACTGTTGCTTAAATTATTTGAAAAAATAAATAAAATTTCAAATTGATTATTTTTAAATTCCGTTTACCTTGTGTGCTTTGCTGTCATATCACTGGCACTGAATCTGCCAATTCCCGCAGCTTTGTTTATATAACGAGTACAATTATCTGATAGGTATTAAAAAAAACTTAATGGTTTACACGTTACTATAATTTTGGAGTAGGTAACCTACTTTTCTAGTAGTAAATACATTTAAAACGCTACAAAGTAAATAATACTGGTGGTCGATAGATTCGAAACTATTCAACTGAGTAACATGTTACTAACTTGTTACAAGAATACCAGATAGTAAACATCTTTGTCTATCTCGGGTCTAGTATAACTAACGATGGTAACTGTGAAGCAGAAGTTCGAAGAAGTATTGGTATAACAAAAAATGCGATGAGTCGCCTAACTAAAGTTTGGAAAGACAGATCTATCTCTCAAAATATCAAGATGAGACTGGTGAATGCCCTTGTATTCTCAATATTTCTATACAGGGCAGAGACTTTTCTCTGCCCCTTCGCGCAAGCGAGCGCCAAAAAATTGATGCATTTGAGATGTGGTGCTGGAGAAGAATGCTGCGCATGCCTTGGATAGCACATAGAACAAACGTTTCCATTTTAAACCAACTCAAAATGAAAAAAAGGCTGTCCACAATATGTCTGCAACGAATTCTGCAATTCTTTGGTCACGTGGTTCGCAGAGGTGACGACAGTTTGGAGAGATTAATTGTTTCTGGAAACGTTCCGGGAAGAAGATCAAGAAGACGATCACCAACTAGATGGTCCGACCAAATTAAGAATTCAGCTGGAAACTCATTCTGCGAAGCTCTTAGAGCAGCTGAAGGTAGAGACCAATGAAAAAAAATTATTAGAAATATAAGAGAGAGAGAATGTATGGTATACTGCCGTACCTACCAGACAAATAATAGAACTCTCGGTTGTTTTCTGCGTCGCTAACAGAGACTTATTTTACCACTAGGCCCGTGAGGCACCTGCCTCGGGCCAGCATTTTAATGGGGCTCAGAAAGATCTATAATTTTTTTTGCTATACCCAAAGGTTTTTTAATTAAGTATTTTCTATGGGAAATAAGCCACAATTTTACTAAAAAATGAATTTATTAACGTTTCGAAGCCCAAATCGGGTTTCGTTGTCAAAATACAAAATACTATTAAAATAAACAAAAATGTTGTTGCTAAGTAAAAAAATTCTAATAATTTATTTAATCTGACTCATTTATATTGGCAATTCAGACGTATATTATACATTTTAAAGTAGAAGACTTTAAAATGATATCGCCAATATTTATGAGTTGCGTTCCTGGGACGACTTTACTAAAAGATAGTTCATTCGATTACATGAAATCAATCCCAACTCAAGAATATCCGTCGCAAAAAAATCATGTGATCTGTCTTTAAAAAGACAACCAAATGCAACGATGACAGTAAAATTCTCGCGTTAAAGATTCCATAGTAAATCACGAGGGAAAACCAAGAAAAAAAACTCGTGATACTATCCCGACATAGTAAGTATTTCTTACATTTAATTTACCTTCAAAAAACTAATACCAAATTCTGACTTTAATATGTTTAAATTATAAATAATATTAATATTACATAGATATACAATAAGTAATACTAAAATATAAAATTTGTACTAACTCGATATGTTATTGACTTACTAATCAGGTATTTTCTTTCTATTGACTTCCTCTTTCAGTATGGGTAACCACATCCTACTGCATTACTACATATAGTAAAATTGTGGCTTATTTCCCATAGAAAATACTTAATTATAAAAATGCCACAAGGAAATAGCTTCAGAGCAAAGGTTTTTTCTGCAAAAAAAACAGTTGGTTTAAACCAAGGTTTCAAGCTAGTTGGTTTAAACCTGCCAACCCTGATTATGTTTATAATATGGGAGCGAGCCACAATAATTATTATTGGTGTAATGAAATTTACATTTTTAAATAACTAATGTTCGTCAAAAAAAATGTTTTAATAAATTCTGGGAAGATTTATAACCTATTTTTATTAAGTTATGTATTCTTTTCACAAAAAGTGTGAAGTTGAAAATATTTTTGAGGGTGGTGTTAACTTAAGTTTTTTAAATTTTGTAACATAGATTTCTGTTCGTGCCAATAATTGTGACTTAATCCCATTTAAACATAATATTTAAATCATACCATTCTTAAAATAAAAATGTATACCATTTTTATTCAGTTGCAATGCGAAGGCAAAACAATCTTACTTTTCAATTAGAATACGGAGTGCAGTCCAGTCCCTTGAATCGCGATTTTCGGCTCTTATTGGAGCCTCATCGGAAAGAACGTAGGCACTGTTCTCCATATTTTAACTGATTCGCATCGAGAGCTTTTCCCACCCATTGCAACTGAAGTGAAAATGGTATACATTTTTATTTTATAGTCGTATTACTCCGTAGAGTAACTAGGTGCATTTTTCCGTTGGAACTTTACCAGCTGCAGACGGGGATGTGATTTGCATAGTGTAGAATTCCTTCCCTCTCGTCTTCACTGCAGCATCCATTTGACTTGCAAATTGTAGAAGTCTTGGAGGTGTCACCAGGAAAGTGTACCAATAAGTTTTCAATTTAAAAATCTTTTAGTAATATTTTTAATATTTTCAATATTAATAATTTACTATTAGGATTGAAAACTACTTCGTCATACCATTCTTGTTTATCTAAATAGTATGTAAACAATAGTCATTTTTATTACTCAGACTGAATTATTTATCATGAATTGCTATAAATGATATTTATTTCTGTCTAGATACACTTCAATTTATCTAATCTAAGACTAGTTTAATTTTTAATTTAATCGTCTTAGGAGATAGTTTTTAATAATTATTATATCTAAGGCTTTATATCTGTGAGCCTTGTTTTCTTTTACAATGGGTAGGATGCTAACCTGGCCCATCAACCCTCCTCTTTTATCCGGGCTTGGGACCGGCTGTGAGCGTTAAGACACGAAATAGAAATCAGTTTTCAGGAAGTACAGATAGCCATAAATTCACTCAAAAATAGAAAGGACTAGACTCACCAGGACCAGACGAAATAACCAACGAGCCTCTAAAATACGGAGGAGAAAGTATAACCCTAAAGCTGACAAAACTTATACAAAAACTAATATTGCACTGCAATATACCAGACGCATGGAGAAACAGCATAATGATACCGATGTTCAAGAAAGGAGACAAAGAAGACCCTAACAACTATAGAGGCATAAATCTACTAAACACTGCACTTAAGTTAACCACAAAAGGCCTAACCAACAAAATCAATAAACTAACAACTTTATCAGATGAACAACAAGGATTCAAATTCGGAAGATACTGAGTAGATGCCGTATTTGTACTAAGACAAATCACAGAAAAGGCCATATGTCGAGTACAATAAACCAGCATATATAATATGCTTTATAGACCTGACAAAGGCTTTCGATGGCATCCAAGTCGAAGACGTCTTACACTTACTGTATAGAATAAATATACCAATCAATATTATATAAACTATCGAAAAGATCTACTTCCATAATCTAATACAGGCAAAGATAAATGGAAAACTAACGCAGTTTATACCAGCACAAAGCGGAGTCAGAGAAGGTGACTCGTTAAGCCCACTGCTCTTTAATATAATAATGGACGAAATAATAGAAGCAGTACGTAAAGGTCATAGTTACAGAATGGGGAACAAAGAAATCCAAATATTGTGTTATGCAGACGACCCCGCATTAATCGCCGAGACAATACGATCTCCAAAGATTAACACACGTCTTCAATACAACAGCCAAGAAATACAATATGATAATGTCAGCAGAAAAAACCAAATGTATGACAACATCTAAATACCCACTACGATGTAAAATCGAAATTGGTGGGAAAATAATAAAGCAGAAAGCAAGGTTTAGATATCTGGGAATAGATATAACCAGTTACGGAGATGTTGAAGAGGAAGTACGACAACAAATTTTAAAAGCAATTAAAGCGGCGGGATCTCTTAATAACACAATCTGGAAGAACAAACGCCTAAGACAAGACACAAAAGCAAGAATCTATAAAGCAGCAATTAGACCTATATTGATATACACGGCGGAGACAAGACCTGACATATCTAAAACGAGACGACTGCGACTACTAGAAACAACAGAGATGAAAATACTCCGACGAATATCAGGGAAAAGTTTGTTGGATAGAGAGAGAAGCGAAAACATAAGAAGATCATGCAATGTAGAAGACATAAATGGATGGGTGACAAAACGGAAACAGGAGTGGAACGAACACATTAGTAGAATGGCAGAGGATAGGATAGTACGAATAACACGAGATAAGTCACCAAATGGACGAAGAAGTATTGGCAGACCAAGAAAAAGATGGTGCGATAATTTAAACAATTTAGGAGGCTAGTATTGAAGAAGAAACAGGCTTTGAAGCCTACATGCAAGAAGGAAGAAGATTACATCTAAGTATTTTCATCCTTGTAGTGTGTTTTCCATACAAATATCCAATTGAAATTTTATGATAAGGAAAATCTGTGTCTCTTTATGTTGAGGTCTACATTAAATGCATTATTATAAAATATATGAAAATTTTTCTACATTATCTTAATTACAGACTATGAATTGCAATAAATCTGATTTGTATCTATCTAGAGAAACTTATTGATCCAGAGTATATATCAGAAAAAAAAAGAGAGATATAAAAATTAAAAATCACGCAATTGTCGCAATCACGCAATGCAAAAGAAAAATAAGAAAATCGTATCATTATATTCTTCTTCTTCTTCTTTGTGTGTAGACGTGAGTCTAATTTTTAATGTACATCCATGAAACTGATTGTCTTTCTATTGGGGAACCATCTCTCGCCGTCTTTACTACTCTGTTTGTTGAATTTCACCTTATGTGATCATTCCACTCTACTCTTCTGTTTCTTACCCAGTTATTAATGTTATACACCATTGATCTTACCATTGATTTTTCTAAGGGTTTTCATCTCTGCTGTTTATTACAATCTTTTTGTCATGTCTGTGTCAGATCGTGTTTGTGGAGCGTATCACGTCATTATTGGTCTGACTGTTTTGAAAATTCTGCCTTTTATTTCTTTCCCGATATTTATTGTATATTTTTCAATATTGTTTCATTGAGTCAACCTGCGGCTTAGTTTGCTCTATTCACTTGATCTTCCACTTCTGTTTCGAGCCTGCCGTAGCTAAATAGTGTGATGCCTAGATATTTACATTCTATCACTTGGTTTTCATTGTTTTTTTTTTTTGGGAAACTAATTTGTTAAATTTTCATGCGGTTATATTAAATTGATGCAGCATACGTTGTAAATCATCTTCACTTTGAGATATTGTACGGACTGCATAGCAGATTATGTTTAAGTTGTTTTTCTCACATTTGGTATCTTGTTTGTAGTTTTTACTATTTTTATTACTTCGTCCGTGATCAGGTTGATTAACAGAGGACTCAGGTAATCTCACTGTCTTATCCCATTGTCTGATTCAATTGGTTCCGTTAGTTCTCCTTTTACTTTTAGTTTTATTGCGTTGTTCTGGTTGATATTTTCGATCGTTTTAATTATTTCTATAAGTATCTCTCTTGAGCACAATAAATGGATAACGTCCTTTATAGACCCTATCAAATGCCTTCTTAAGGTCTACGAAACATAAATATGCCGGTTGTTGTAATCTAATGATTTCTGCAGAACTTGCCTCATTAGAAATATAGCGTCGGTGCATAATCTTCCCGACCTAAAACCTTGATGTTCTTCTGCTAATATTATTATTTCATTCACTTTGTTATCACTTTGGTTGTTAGTTTTAGAAATTAGTTCCTCTGTAATTCTCCAGATCCGATTTGTCTCCCCTTTTGAAGAGAAGTGTTAGGATAATTGATTTCCATTCTTGTGGTATGTGGTATTCTGTTTTGTTCTATTAATTTTTGACCAAGTTTTAATAGCTGTTTGGTCAGATGTTTTCCTCCGTACTTCATTCGATATTCTGTCTAATAGTATAACGAACACACATCTATTTTGCTGTAAAGAATGTACGACTCTACCTACCCTATCGACCCTAGATGGTGGCCATTGAGAGTGTCGTACAATTTGTGAAGCAATGGCTTGTGCCTTACTCTGTCATATCATAGGTCTGTCAGATCTACGAAAGCAACCGATGTTAAAAGTTTTTCTTCGAAACCCTCTTCAATGTATTCTGTTAGTGCGATGACTTGACCGGTGCAAGCTTTGCCGGGTCTGAATCCTCCTTGTTTTGGGACGAGGTGCTTGTCGACATTTTTTGAAGTTATACTTCTTTAGGCACGAGGGTGAATTTTTACATTCCCTGGCGCATGCGCACACCGACTCTATCTTATTAGTCGCTCAAACATTATACAGGATCTTATTGGGTGTTAAAATCATCTGTCAATAACTGTTGGATATTATGGATAAACAAATGTTGTGTATATTAGTTTTTATTGCTGTGATGGCAGAGAAAAAAGTAAGTTTATAATTGTAGTGACTTTTACATAATTTTTAAAAGCGACAGGTATGTAATAATTGTAAATGTTTCAGTATCTCAATAACAAATTACATGGGTACCTACCTATTTGGAAAATTTAAAATGAACATACCAAAATAGGAACAGATAGAAAATATAACACAAAAAGAATTAACAAGTGCAATCAACAAAATCGAGCTGGGAAAAGCACCAGGACATGACGATATAACTGCAGAAATGGTCAAATACATGAATGAAGAAAGACAACAAGAATTATTAAACATCATTAACCAAGCTAAAAAAGAAAAGAAAGTACCACTAGACTGGCAAATAGGCATTATAACACCATTGTATAAAAAAGGAGATAGCAAAGAATGCTCAAACTATAGAGGAATAACACTAGGAAGCACAGTAGGAAAACTTTATGCTAGTATACTAGAAATCAGGCTAAGAGAAAAACTAGAGAACACCTTTGAGGAGAGCCAGAGTGGTTTCAGAAAAGAAAGAGGGACGAATGATCAGATTTTCATAATCAGACAAATAATAGAAAAAGATCTTAAACAGAAAAAGAAATACATGCAGGTTTCATAGATATGGAAAAAGCTTTCGACATAATTAAAATAGAAGATATTTGGAAAATACTAGAGAAGAGAAAAATTGAAAAAGGTCTAATATAGCGATCGCTACACACCAGGAATCTTCTGGGCCCTTTCTGGTTTAAACAAGGCTAAAATTTTAAGGCCAAAGAAGACAAAGCTTAGATATGAGATGATCTATAGAAATATTGGAAGTAAAATCGAAGTGATATTTGAAAAGTCTAAAGAAAATAGGCCTTGTATTAGCTCTAGTGACAAGATATTGTTGCATTTAAGGATATATTTCTTAAAAAAAATTAAAAACCAATCAAGATAACAATAAAATTGTAAAAATTGAGAATAAATTAAACCAAATAACTAGGAATATAGTATATAGGTATACCAATATAGAACGACGCATAACAAAGAAAGCTCTAAAATGGACAGTAGCAGGACGAAGAAAGCAAGGACGATCCGCAACGACCTGGAAAAGAACAATTGAAGCTGACTACAAAGGTATGAGAAAGAGCGGGGGAGAGGTAGCAGCTATGGCCAGAGATAGAGTCCAATGGAGAAGCTTCGTGGATGCCATATGCTGCTTTACGGAGTAACAGGAAATGATATATATAAATGTAAAGACTGAAATAGTTTTGTACACACTTATGAATACAGGTAAATAGAGAGAAGTGTACTTTTGAAGTGTGTATATTAAATAATTCCTAGCTGAGCGCTTTCGGCTTATAAAGCCATCTTCAGAGCTATGCTACAATAAAAAGGTCTCTAATTAATAATTGATTTTAGAATTCAAAAGTTTAACTTACGTCAGAAGGTTCAATATATATAATATAGAATAACCAAGTAAGAACAAGAAACAGAACTTCAAAAATAACGATGAAGGCAGAAATGGTGGTGTATTGAGCCCATTATTGTTTATAAGCGTGATGAACGAAGTAATAAAAACCTGCTGTCCAAAAACAAAATAACATATTGCAGGATACAAAAACATGCAAGTAGTCAAAGTAGAAGCATGTGTATTTGCAGAGGATATAGTGCTTATAGCAAAAACAGAAAAAGACTTTCAAAAGAACATGACAATGTGAAAAGAACAATTATAATCATACAACTTGAGAGTAAACCCCGAGAAAACTAAAGTGATGGTAGTAACAAAAAACAATACAAAAATAAACATTAACATTGAAGGTATTAGAATCGAACAGATAGAAGTATTCAATTATTTAGGGATGTTTGAATAATAACAAACAGACGAGATTGGTACCAGAATAAACCCGACAACTAGAATATACCATGCATTATACAAAAACTTCTTGAACAGAAAAGAAATA
Source organism: Diabrotica virgifera virgifera (assembly GCF_917563875.1). Lineage (NCBI taxonomy): Eukaryota > Metazoa > Arthropoda > Insecta > Coleoptera > Chrysomelidae > Diabrotica > Diabrotica virgifera. The sequence continues at coordinate 2,774,819 of NC_065443.1, forward strand.
ACAACAAAAACAAAAATGGTCACGGTATACGGGGGTATATATGGTATACGGGGCAGAAAACTGGGTACTCGACGAAAAACAAACAAAGCCACTGTAAGCAAGTGAAATGAAATACTTACTGAAATACTAAAAGTGCTGGGTGTTAGAAGAAGAGACAGAAGAAGAAACGAAGACATTAGACAGGAGCTAGGAGATAAAGCAGAAGAAAAGAAACTGAAATGGCGGGGACACATGATCAGAATGAACGAAGCCAGACAGGTGAAGAAGATATGAGAAGCGAGAAAAATAGGGAAAAACCGTAGAGGACGACCAAGAAAAACATGAAACAATGGCATAAACGAGATTCTCGAAGAAAGAGGGAAGACATGGAGTGAGGCGAAGGAACTGGCTAGAGACAGAAAAGAGTGACGTAAAGGGCCTAGCCGGGTAAGATGATGAAAACTGCCCCCCAACTCGATTCGAATTCCATATAGGTCACCGTTTAGAATATATAGTGAAACTCACTTTTTGAAATTTTTACCTTTATAGACCCACCTAGAGCCTAATTAGGGTTTTTATGTTTTTATTTTTTATCTCAGCCGCATCGAGGACTAGCGAAAAACTTCAAATAAAAAAGTTGTAAACTTTAAAAAGTTCTGTCCGATTTTTTTTTAATTTTTGGCGGAAAATTTAAATTTTAGAACGATTTTAAAATTTTAAATGAGTATAAAAAAATAACTAAGACATTCGTTTTCACGAAAAAAATATATATAACGTGTATTTTTGCATAATGTTTCACCTTGAATTTTTTCGGTTTTTTTTTCGTTTTTGATAAAATTTTATACACACTTTTCAAAAAAGGTAACACCTTCACTAGAATAGATAAAAAACTGAAAAATAATTGGGGTTTGCTTAATAAAAATTTTTTGTAACGTCATCCATTTTCAAGATACAGGGCGTTGAAGAAAATAAAATTTTACATATTTTTTATGATTTTGCCGAAACTACTGGCAACATTGTAATAAAACTTGGCGGGTTTTAAGAGGTAGTCATTGTGCATGTTTTGACATACAATTAAGGATTTGATATTCATCATTGGCACGCGTAGGGGTAATGGTCTGAACTTTTCAAAGAAAAAAAGATAGTACGCCACTGACATATTTCAAATTAACAATCATTTTTGAATTCCTCGTTCAGTTTGCGATAACTTCTCATTTTTTCATACGAGGCGCCGTTTTGCTGCAAAAAATAAAATATCTTAACGCTTCCAAAGTATTCGAATCAGTTTTTATAATGGATGTATTGTCCGGTTACAGATAAATGAGAAACTTAAAGAGATAGACCAATTGGTGTACAAGTGGTACCGAACAAAATATATCTTTAATATATATATTTTTTAATATATTTTGTTGGGTACCACTTGTACACCAATTGGTTTATCTCTTTAAATTTCTCATTTATCTGTAACCGGGCAATACGAGTTTATGTAGATGTAGAAACTACTAGAAGTTCGAATACTTTGTAAGGGTTAAGATGTTTTATTTTTTGAATAAAAATGGCGCGTCGTATGAAAAAATAGGAAGATAGATTTTTTGTCACAAATTGAACGAGGAATTCAAAAACGATTGTTAATTTGAAATATGTCAGTGGCGATTCTATCGTTTTTCTTTAAAAAGTTCACACCATTACCCCTATGCGCGCCAATGATAAATATAAAATTCTTAATTGTATGTCAAAAAATGCACAACAACTACCTCTTAAAACTCGAGAAAATTTTATAACAATGTTGCCAGTAATTTGGGCAAAATCGTAAAAAATGTGTAAAATTTTGTTTTCTTCAACGCCCTGTATCTTGAAAATGGATGGCATTACAAAAAATTTTTATTAAGCAAACCCCAATTATTTTTCAGTTTTTTACCTATTATAGTGACGGTGTTACCTTTTTTGAAAAATATGTATAAAATTGTATCAAAAAACGAAAAAAAAAAAAACGAAAAAATGCGGTTTTTATTTTTAAAGGTGCGTTTCACCAATTTTAAAAATTTGAAAAATGCAGGGTGAAACATTATGCAAAAATACACGTTATATATGTTTTTCGTGAAAACGAATGTCTTAGTTATTTTTTTATACTCATTTAAAATTTTAAAATCGTTCTAAAATTTAAATTTACCGCCAAAAATAAAAAAAAAATTTCGGACAGAACTTTTTAAAGCTTACAGCTTTTTGAAGTTATACTTCTTTAGGCGCGATTGAGATTGAGGGTGAATTTATATTGATCTGCGCGCATGCGCACACCGACAGTTTGGTATTAGTCTTTATACGGGCTCTGATTTTGTGTTGAAATGATCTGTCAATAATTGTTCAATATGGAGGTTATCGGTAAACAAAAATGTTGTATAATATATTAGTTTTTATTGTTGTGAGAACAGAAATAAAATCAAATTTATAATTACAGTGACTTTTTAAATAGTTTTGAAAAGCCACAGGTACGTAATTCTAGATGTTTCAGTTGTATTCCAATAAAAAATTATCTTCATACCTATTTGGAAAATGTAAAAAAAATAATGTACTTACCTAGTACTTGCTATGCTATACCCCTAGTGGGCAATGCTTTAATTTACATAATCTGATTACGAACAAACTTTCTACAAATTTTCATCTAATGTATCGTTTTCTTACTCTATATATTGTTGTATTTTAATTCGACAAAAATCAAACTAATAAAAATTCATATAAACAAAATGTCAAAAAGTTGTTCAGTTTGTGTATATTCCCACATGACATATACGCCAAGGTGGCTCAGTTTGAAATCGCTTCGACTCTCGTACGGCGGGATACACGGGAAGTAGGTTCAAGCCCAATGCAAGTTATATCAATTTTTTATTTTTTTATAGATTTTATGACTGTAATTATATTATTATATAATTTTTTTCAGAAAATACGTATTTAATTAAAATTTTTGGCAACAATTATTATTGTTCAGAAATCATTTGTGGCATTTTTCAATATGTTTGTGTGTGTTTTATTCTTTTATTTTTTAATTTTTGATATTGTTTTAATAAAAATTTTTGGAAAGTAGTAGAGAAACTGTTTAAAGTATATTGATTTCGTTGAAATCATATAATAGACGTATAACTTCTTACGTGCGTACAAAGTACACACATTCTTTTTTATTTAAAGTTTTTCGCTAATCCTCGATGCGGCTGAGATAAAAAATAAAAACATAAAAACCCTAAGGCTCTAGGGTGGGTCACATGACCACTTAGGGGGCTAAAAATTTCAGAAAGTGAGTTTCACTATATATGCTAAACGGTGACTTAGGTGGAATTCGAATCGAGTTGGGGGCAGTTTTCATCATCTTACCCGACTAGGCCCTTTGTAGAAAAATTTTAAGAGAGCTTGTACACGCCGACACCTACGGATATAAGAGGTTTTTGATTATGTATGTATGTAGGTATGTATGTTAAATTAAATAACTAGAAATGCTTATAAAAATCAAAAATGAAACATATTTTAATGTATTTTTTCCTATTTACAAAAGTCTAGTTCTTCAGCTTCTTTAAGTTGACCCAAAAGCCATTTTCTGCAGTCAAACTGAATTGTTTCTTCGAAATTTTTAAAGGAATATCCGTCTTGGGTCCAGGTACAATCTCAAAATTGGATAACAAATGGGAAATCAGTATTTTGATTTCTAATAAAGCAAATCTGGAACCGATGCAATTCCTAGGGCCTGTTCCGAATGGAAGGTAAGCGTAAGTATTAATCTTTCCTTTATTTTCGTCGCTGAATCTTTCAGGGTCAAACCGTTCTGGATCTGGCCAGTATTTAGGATCACGATGGATGGCGTAAATAGGGAACCAGACCACCATGCCTTTGTCAAAGTGGATGGGCTTTTCATCGGGTCTTTCTGGTTCGAGTACGTATGGTTTGGTGCACATTCTATCGATAGATGCAGCTGATGGCCATTTCCTCAATGTTTCTGAAACAATTAATACAATGACTTAGTTAATGGTTTATAATGTAGTAACTATCAACAATATTTAGTAAACGACTTGTTTAAGAGGGGGTATGGTTAAAAAATTATGAAATTTTCGATTTTTTTATTATTTTAGTTGAAATTATATCCTTTCAAGAATACCTACTCTTGTACTACTCGAGATTATTAACACCATCAAAGAGCACAAACTAGAATATCTTGGTCATGTTATTAAGGAATGAAAAGAGACATGACTTGTTGCAATTCATTCTTCAGGGCAAGGTATTTGGAAAGAGTGGACCAGGATAGAAGAATATCTTGGCTTTAAAACCTGAGAAAGTGATTTAATACATCGACAACCGGACTATTCAGAATAGGAGCAAGCAAAGTTAGGATAAGTGTTAAGGAGAATTGGCAGAGAGAGGGAAATTGAAAAAACAATAAAAGAAAGGAAATTGCAATATTTCAGACATGTGATAAGAGGTGAAAGATATAACATCTTGAGACTCATAATTCAAGGAAAAATAGAGGGTAGGAAAAACGTAGGAAGTCGACGCGTTTCCTTGTTGGAGAACCTGAGAGAATGGTTTGGTTGCAGCTCAAGACAACTGTTCAGAGCAGCTGCCTAGAAGGTCAGAATAGCCATGATGATTGCCAACCTTCGCCGCGGAGATGGCACTTAAACAAGAAGAAGAAGAATACTCTCTGAAAATTTTAGATGAAATGACGAAAAATTACTGGAAATACAGCATGATGAATATCCCTACCTTCAACTAGCTTTGAAGCATCTTCGCGCCGGCGCTCTTGTGAGAAACGTTCAACAGCTGTTCCTATTCTCTTTTGTTATTACTCCCCGATTCAAAAACATATTCCGGGGTGTGACAAAAAAGAAATTGGAAATAAAACTTACCAAAACTTTAAAGACATTTTTCTCAAAAATGCTTTTTTCGAAGGCGTCGGACATGGTAGCTAAAAAACTACTTGACCAATCCACCTGGAATTTTGCATAGATTTTCTAGATATTTCGTGAGGAAACACTGTCGAGATATTTTTGTTTAGCAATAATCAATATGTTGAATTTCATCCTTTTTTACCAAAAATTTCATTATTTTACTTCTGAGTGATACCAAAAACTCAAAAATCATTTAAACTAATAATACTCGATAGTATTACCTCGAGAAACTTATACGCTAATAAAACATTTTTAAATTTTACGTTTCACATAATCCAATGACGAATTCTGATGTCCACCGCAAAATGGATTTTTTGAACGTACCTATAAAATTAGATATAAACGAGAAGAAAAAAAGAGACGGACAGAATACATAAATGAACTGTTCAAAGACAACAGAATAGGGCAGATGGACATAAAAGTAGTAGAGGATATGGTTTTAAAGATATTAAAAGAGAAAATTAAGATGGCATTAAAAACATTGAAAATGGTAAAGCTGTAGGTCCAGACCAAATCCCAGTAGAAGTCTTAAAATGCACAAATGATGAAACCTTAGGACATTATAGTAGATTTATTATTTAATACAGTGTACAAAACAGGACACACACACCCAAATAGTGGTTACTCTCCACCTTCTGTGCTATCCCTGAAAATACAAACGCCAAAGATTGCAGTGAGTACAGAACAATATCGTTAATAAGTCACATTCTCAAATTGTTTTTGAAAATAATACATGATCGTATAAATAAATAACTGGAAGAAGGAATAGATGATAGTCAGTTTGGATTAGTCAGTTTGGGTTCAGAAACGGACTAGGAACCAGAGAGGCGTTATTTGCTTTTAATGTGCTAGCTCAAAGATGCATGGATTTGAATGTAGGTGTGAATGTTTGTTACGCTGATTTTGAGAAAGTATTTGACAAAGTAAGACATGAAAAATTAGTCCAAATTCTAAAGACAAAAGCATAGACAAAAGGGACTTATGAATAATAAAAAACCTTTACTGGAAACAAAGAGCACAAACAGTAATATATAACGAACTCATTCCAGAAATTGAAATCAGGAGAGGAGTTAGGCATGGATGTATTATGTCTCCCTTACTATTTAAAGTATATAGTGAATCCATTTTTGAAGAAGCACTACTATCTCAAAATGAAGGAATAATAATTGAAGACACAAGTGCATGAAGGATCTATGTGACATTTTCAAGTTATTGAGAAAAATGAAGTGAAAGTTTTTATACTAGAACTTTTTTACTATTGGGACCGTGCAAGTTCGGCAAAGCGACCTCTATTTCTACGCTCTGTACTTTTATTCGCACTTTTAATTATATTGGCCAATTATATTAGTCCTGGTTGCTGGATAATTGTCAAGACCATAGTCCAAAAAAATAATAAGAAGAAAAAATAAGATGCAGGTTATGTTTAGCAAACGTAAACAATTGTATGTAGTAAATAAAATCAGTTATTAAAATGCAGTACTGCAAGCAAAATACAATTAATTAAATTTACCTTTATATAATAATTGCATATCATATCAATATTGTGGAGCAATATATAATTTTTCTGCGTCAATGACTGAAGGTATGAAATATACGTCAATTTGACAATTTCAATTGACAATATGAATTATTTAAGATAGTTGCAATATTTCTCCGCGACTCGCGCACGGTCGTTTCTCGTTTCCCTTTCCAAGTACTTGCACACCGCGAATAAGAGCTAAATTGACTAAATTTATAGGATAAGTAGTCCTAAAGCTAATGTATTTAGTAACAATAATTTAAAAAAAACATTTATTATTAGAAAAAGATATTAGATTTTAAACGTACTTATATCCTTGATCCACTGAGTAAGTAGCAGAAGTACCAAATTGTTGTTTAAATGCATAAAGGATATATGTAATAACAAAAATAACACAATATACTGTTCTTGTTTATTAATAACATATACACTAACTAATTGTTGGTTTAATTTGTACAAAGATAGTAAATCAAATTAAAAAAAAAACTACACTTTCACTAAAAAGAAACCTTAACATGTTCTTCGCCTAGTACTTGGTGTTGTACCTATATCTGCATCTTGCTGCTTTTCACAAATATTGGTGTAAAAATGTCTATCAAGGCTCATCAATAAAAATTAACTGTTGTTTTAAATTGTTAATTTTTTCTTCGGTCAAAATGTTTGTTTTGTTAGCCATTACTGGTAAATTAAATTCGGGTTCTGTAAGTACTCTTGCATTCTTACGGATATCTACTTTTAGGAAAGGTGTGAATGGATCTAGTGTTTTTTTGTACATATATTCACCATATTTTTCAACACGAATCCATTTTACCTCATCCCTCATATTTATTTTTTCTTTGTTAGTATCTTTTTTTCTGTTAAATAAATTTAAATTGATTTCAATTTCTTTAATATTTTTAAAGTGGTTTTCCATGTTGATAATAATCGATCCTTTCTTACTCGATTCCCGAATAACGTCTCTATACTGATCTGGACTGAACAAATTCTCAATTTTTCTTAACTTTTTCTCTATTACTCCAAAATCTCTATCAGAATCTAGGAAGGAATGTCCCCCACTTCCGGAAACTTAATGTCTATAACCTTAACATATTTTTTTAAAATAAGGTATTGATATAGACATATCAGATTAAAGTTTTTGTTCTGACTAGCACAAGAATCAGAGCACATGATAAGATGATCTATTTTCTTGTTTCTACTGGATAAAAGTTGTACAAATGTGTGCAGAGAACTATCTACTTCTAAGCTACCCTTTGTGGCTACATTTTCAGTCCAATTAAAAAAGTAGGCATTATCACCTTCGTCTGTTATGCTGTGAATTCCATGATTGTAGAACCACATCTGCCTTAGATAAAAAGCTTTTGAAGTTGTAAGTCTTGGTAGTGGCATAGTCTGTTGCAGGTCAATAACATGTTTTTATTGTCACGCGCATATTGCCTGTCTGCTTTCTGTTGGTCAAAAGCAAAATGGAAATTTTCTTTATGCTCATCATTTCCCAAACCTGCATCACAGGTAGAACAAGTGTCACTCTTGGGCTGTCCAAATGACAGATTAAATTCTGTAACGAAAATGTTACAGTAGAAACTCTTTGTTACTGCAAACCTTTTATCCAGTTCATTTTCTTTGATATATTGTTCATATAGTTCATGCATTTTTGACATATTTAGTAAGGGAGATAAATACATTTTGTTGGCATTTTTGTTTCTGGAATAGTGAGACATGCCAGCAGGAAAAGATAAAATGTGCTGTTTGATTACATCAATCACTTCTTGGGGAACACGACATTTTTTCAATAAAATTATCAAGAGAAACATGAACACTGCATACCGTCTAGATGTAAATAATAACTAGGTACATAACCCTACTTTTAGGATCTAAGTGATATATTACGGAAGGAGAAAATCAGTGTATTCAGGCATAAAGGATCCATGTACAACAAATCCATAGAAATCTCAGTGGATAAGGGATATAAGTAACATATTGTGTACATAGATCCTTTACGCTCTAGTAACTTAGAAAATATTAATGTTAAAACATGTTTGACTTGTTTGAAAGATTTTTAGGTTCTAAAAACGTACTTTTAACATAAAAAACATATTTTGAAAAAATTGTCACATAGACCCTTCACGCACTTGTGTCTTCAATTAATGGAGGATATATTAACAACATAAGATATGCAGATGACACCGTGATTATGGCAAGCTCTGCTGAACAACTCCAATTACTCTAAACAAAACAAACATTTTCTATGAGAAGTATAGAAGTATTACCTGATAATACCATATCCAGATACTTCATTTTCAACACAGCGTCATATGTTAGTTTTCCACCAGACTCTTCAAGGGTTTTACGTATCTCTACCCGTGCTTTTTCTTGTATGTCAGGATTACAAGCTAACTCATAGGCCATAAAGCACATAGCTGTCGAAACCGTATCAAAGCCAGCAAAGAAGAAAATCAGTGCTTGAGCGGTAATATCCAAGTCGGTCATGTTAGTCGGAACTGCTTTTGCTAAAAATAAAAATTTATACAATAATTTAATTTCTCAAATCATTTTTAAAATAAAACATTTTTACAAGCAAAATTTTTTTTCTTTAATAAAATTAAAATAATATTAAAAACAAAACTTTATTGTCACCAATTTTCTGGTAACATCTTAGTGGTTTCTAAAGTTTACAAACCAACGAATTGCTGGAGTAAAAAAGACTGAGGGAGATTTAAAAGTTGCATCTCACTTCTCGCTTGTCCAGCGCGATAAAATTCCAACGAAAAATGGTCCTGCATACTCGGGACAATATATCCGAATATAGATAGGGGTAAAACTAATATAAATAAAGAGTCATTTCGTTGTAAAACAAAACAAGAGCCGTCTTATATTTCAGTTCGTTCAGAGAGCATCAAAAGCACCATAACCGGTTTCAAACCTTAACAAGTTATCATCAGAGAGTTCATATATGATTATCTCTGAACAAACTAAAATTCGGGCTGCCAGTATCATTTCACAACGAAATATCATGATGGTATGGATGTCATTATCGCAGTGTGATAATGAAAAGGTGAGAGGAATATATTTGTTAGCTGTAAAAATCGTAAAATCGACAAAAGAACGAAAATTATTTGTCGTCAATCTCAAGTACCACTGTATTGAATGTTTTACTCGAAGGTTTCTAAAACAAGAATATTGGAATATCACACATTGGTCCCGAAAAGATTGGTCATAAATTATACCACAGATTCTCAGGTCAAAAATAGGTTGATTGAACCTCACTTACCTATATACAATAGTGCACACGAAAAAAGTTACAGCCCTTTGAAGTTACAAAATGAAAATCGATTTTTTTTTCATATATCGAAAACTCTTAGAGCTTTTTTATTGAAAATGGACATGTGAAATTTTTATGCCAGCAACATCTTAAAAAAATTAAAGTGAAATTTGTGCACCCCATAAAAATTTTATGGGGGTTTTGTTCCCTTAAACCACCCAAACTTTTGTGTACGTTCCAGTTAAATTATTATTGTGGCACCATTAGTTAAACACAATGTTTTTAAAAATTATTTGCCTCTTAGTACATTTTTGATAAGCCAGTGTTTATCGAGATATTTTGAATATTTTTCGAATCCACCACATATTTGTATATGGTTAAGTATGATTATAGACACCTGTTAATAATCTGAAAATTTATTTATAACTTACATTTTTAGGTATATTTTGAAAAAGAAGCCACATCTCGATTAAAGGTGACTTATCAAAAAAAGACTAAGAGGCAAAAAAGTTTTAAAAACACTGTGTTTAACTAATGGTACCACTATAATAGTTTAGTTGTAATGTACACAAACATTTGGGGGGTTTAAAGGAACAAAACCCCCATAAAATTTTTATGTAAATATATTAAAAAAGAAGCCGCATCTCGATAAAAACTGGCTTATCGAAAAAATACTAGGAGGAAAAAAGTTTTAGAAACGTTGTGTCTAACTAATGGTGCCACAACAATGAATTAATTAGAAGGTACACAAAAGTTTGGGGGGGTTTAAGAGAAGAAAACCCCCATAAAATTTTATGGGGTAGACAAATTTTACTATAATTTTGTTTTAAGATGTTCCTGTAAGAATGATACATGTCCATTTTCAATAGAAAATCTCTAATAGTTTTCGATATATTGAAAAAAATCGATTTTCATTTTGTAACTTCAAAGGGCTGTAACTTTTTTATGGGCACATTTGTACTAAGGTGTCAGGTTCAACCGAACTATTTTTTACTCCAAAATGTGTGGTATAATTTATGACCAATCTTTTCGGGACACCCTGTATTACACATGGAGAGAGATACACCTTGCTCCAAGTGATCATGCAAGGAAAATGAAGCATAGGAAGCAACCTGACCAACCATACGTATTTATATCAAATGAACTTTTCAGAGCAGCCGACTCTAAAGCTATGATGATTGCCGACCTCCGTCACGGAGATAGCTCTTGAAGAAGAAAAATACTTTCAAATACAAATTGTTCTTTATACTTTTTAATCAATATTTAAATACTTACCCAAATTCGATTCTTGTACTACAGCAAATCCAGCATCCATAACCTTTTCTTCGTTTTGGTGGATTCCTTTTCTTGCCTCCATGAGTAGATGAATCAAATCAGGACGAAGAATTCCTTTCTCTTCTCTGACTTTTATCGTGTCACAAACTAATTCAGTAAAAAACTTTCGAACGTGGTTATCAAATATTTTCAGTTTGAATAACTAAAACACAAAAAGAAAATGAAAATGAAAAAAAGAAAGACAGTTTATATTTTATTCCGTTTCAGATATTACCATCATCATCTTACGTACGTTTCTCTCTCTTTGATCTATTCAGAGAGAGGTAATGGTCTACTAGAGTCTTCTCCTTCAAGTGCCATCTCCGCGACGGAGGTCGGCATTCATCATAGCTATTTGGATTTTAGAGACGGCTGCTCTGAAAAGTTCATTTGATGTACATCCGTACCATTCTCTCATGTAATGTTGCGCAGCCACGATATTCTGCGTCTCCCTGTTCTTCTCTTTCCTTGAATACTTCCCTGCATAATCAATTGGAGCAAGATCTATCTCTCTCCACGTGTAATATGTCCGAGATATTCTAATTTTCTTCTTTTGATGGCATTTAAGATTTCCATTTCTTTATTCATCTTTCTCAGAACCTCTTTGTTTGTGACGTGTTCTGTCCATGATATTTTCAGAATTCAGCAAGGTCCAAGCTTCGATTTCATAAAACAAAGTCGAGAAAACGTAGCACCTAGCCAACCTAACTCTTAGCTCCAACTTCAAATCTCTTGTGCAGAGTACTCTTCAAATTTTGTTAAAATTTGTTCTAGCCTTTTCTATTCTGATTTTGATTTCCTGGAAATAATCACCTGTGGAGTTTGGATCCGTTTATGAAGGGATTCGAAGGAGTTTTCGATATTCTCATATAGTCCAAGTAATGAAGCTTAAAATAGGACAAAACCTCGCAAATTTTACAGAATGAATCGATTTGCTTGAAAATTTAAGTAGTGGATAGTCCAACGATCAAAATCTATATGATGCCGAAAAGCGCTTTTACCATGGGGTTGGTTGCTACCCCATCTCGGGGGTGGAAATTTTTATTATATTTTGACCGCAAGAGTTGGTAAAAACATTCATTATAAGCAAAAAAGTTCCATACATTTTTTTGATAAAATTAATAGTTTTCGATTTATTCGCTATCGAAATTATTAGTTTTATATCGAAAAAATCAACGTTTTTAATCAGTTTTCTGCTAATAACTCAAAAAGTTTCGTCTTATCAAAACAACTTTACTTAACAAAAATGTACCTTTTGAAAAAATAAACAAAACCGTTTTTTTTTTATTTTCTTTAAGACCAATCGTAATCGAGCTATACATTATTATATGTTCTCTTCTTCGTCAAATGCTAAATATTGTAGTTTCAAAGTCAAAGGACGGAAAACTATGCATTTTTCGAGAATAACTTGTTGAAACTAAATTAAAGCATTTAAAAATATGTATCTCCAGAAATTATAAAAAATGTCTACCTAAAAAATTAAGTGACATAATGAAAAGAATGTCAGTCCCTATTTTCTTTAAGCAAAAAAGTGATCGTAATCAATCCCCTAATCACCACCCTAATTAAAATTTGTTATTGACCTGATTTGGTTTTCTTGATTTATGTATTGTTAATAAGTTCTAGAAGTTTCATCGGCTTAGAATGATTAGTTTTTAAGAAAATGGAGTTAAAAGCGAATAACGAGTTTTTGTATTTTGGTAAAAAATGCCCTTTTCTTGAGAATAGAAAGATTAGCATCAGAGATACGAAAAAATATTTAAATACGAAATTGTAGCTTATTCAATTCCCAAGAAAATGGTTTGCAAAAAATTTTTTTACGGCTAAAATTGAGTGAGCTATTAACAATTAAAACTTGTAATATCATGCAAAAACCACCTTTACCAACCCTTTCAATGCCACCTCTTTTTGTGACAGGATTTTAAAAGAATTTAATATTAATAGCCTTATAGATCTTGTAAGAACCTACAAAATTTTTTTTAACGAACTTTCTGATATAAAAAATAAAAAAATACGGTTAAAAAATCAATATTTTTTTTTTGGAAAAAAAAGAGAAATCCAATTGGAAGCATAATAACGTAAGTTAGCGATGTTTTTAGTCATTGGCCTTATTTATTCTTCTTTATTTATGTATTATTAATAGATTCTAGAAGATTGACTGACTTAGAATGATTAGTTTTTAAAAAGCTGAAGTTTGAACGAATAACGAATGTTTGCAATTTGGTAAAAAATGTCATTAACTTCAGAATAGAAAGATTATACGAAAGAGATACGAAAAAATGTTTAAATATGAAATTGTAGGTAATTTAATTCCCAAGAACTTTGTTTGATAAAATTTGTTCTACGGCAAAAATTGAGTGAATCGTAAATGATTATACCATCGAAAAACATTGATTTTTTAGATATAAAACTAACACTTTCGATAGCGAATAAATCAAAAACTATTCATTTTATCAAAAAAATGTATAGAACATTATTTGCTTAGAATGAATGTTTTTATTAACTTTTGCGGTCAAAATATAATAAAAAATTTCCACCCCCGACATGGGGTGGCAGCCACCCTCATGGTAAAAGCGCCTGTCGACATCATATAGATTTTGTTCCATGGACTATCCACTACTTATTCTCAAATTTTCAAGCAAATTGATCCATTCTGTAAAAATTGCGTGGTGAAAAGCTTTGGTTCCTGAACTAATAAACTTTGTCTTATTGACGTTCATTGTTATACCGTATTTTCGTCCAAACTCCGCTATTCTGGTCACCAGCCTCTGAAGATCCCAATATTTTCGGCTAAGATGACAGTGCTATCCGCATATCTAATGTTGTTAATGGGAACTCCATTTACCTTTATTCCAGCTGTTTCACCCTCAAGAGCTTTTTTCAAGATCCCTTCCGAGCAGTCATTAAAAAGAATTGCCGACAACACGCATTCCTGTCTCATCCCACGTCTGATTTCAAATTCCTCTGACAGCTGATATTAAACTTCTTCTTTAGGTGCCGTGTCTGTATTCAGACGTTGGCCGTCATGATGTTTACAATTTCTTGAAATCTCTCTCCATCGGCTGCTGCGCGAAATAATTCTTCTACTGTGCAGCCACACCATTGTCTAATATTACGCAGCCATGAAAGTTTCTTTCGACCAATCCATCTCTTTCCCTCCACTTTTCCTTGTATTATAAGGCGAAGTAGATGGTATTTAGGTCCTCTAATTATATGGCCGAAGTATATTTTATATTTACAGGTTTAGCATTCAGCTGTATTAAAATTACTCTGACATTGGGATGAAGTTAGTCACATATTTATTAATATGCTGTTTCATAATTATTGCTACTCCGTTTCGATGCATATGGTTTTGATTTCCAGAAAAATAAACGGCGTATCCGTGTGCTATGAAATTCCCTGTATTTGGCCATCTTGTTTCACTCACCCCCATGATAGTAATGTTTAGTCTGTCCATTTCAGAGAGTAGATTTCTCAGCTTACCGGCTTCATATAAAGTTGTTATATTCCATGTAGCTATTTTATACGGATTCTTCATTTTCATCTTATGTCTGGTGATGTTTTGCTCACAGGGATTTTGCTGGCTAGCGACCTGGGAAGCCCTGTGGTTTAATTTTGTATTCCTTCCCCTGCCGGATCTTGAGTTCCGCAGCCCGTGATCAGTAATGTTATTCGTTTCACTAATTGATTTCATGGTAACTTTACCAGGGATTATAATGGGGTGGTTTCCCGTTGCCTTCCCCATCGCAGTGTTTTAGCCGTATCAATCTAATATAGTAATGGTCGCCTAAAAGTGTCCGTATTAAACTGTTCCGAAACTTTTTCTCCACCTTAACATAGTAATGAAAATGCTGCTTCCCATTTCCATGTGTTAAATTTTATACTAACCCTAAAATCCGGGGTCGCCACTTCCGCCATCCTCGCCGTACCGAAGGCTTCCCTCTCCTCCGTGGCTGCCGTTGTGGTCTTCATCCGTAACCCTGGACAAGGGACCCTAAGCAGGTACTAGTTTCCCGGGCCAAGAAACACCCGGAATCTGTGGGGGGCAGGGAATGATTCAGTTTCCCTGATAGGACTATCCAAGGAGTTCCTACCCACTACCCACCCTGAATAAAACTGGGTAGACCTATTAAACTGGGTAGATAGAGAAGAATAATCGCGAGTAATTAGGAAGTAAAACGTACCTCAAATACTTTTGGCATAATCGAATATCCAAAAAACTTCATACTTTTCCAGAAACCAGATAAATCGGTTGTTTCCTTTCCCATAAGATAGAATTCGTTTTCTGGTTTCCTCAAAGAATCGACCTCTACTCCAAAAGCTGTGGTGGCGATGACGTCATTAGTGAAACGAGTAAATATGTCTTTCATTTCAATTTCTATAGTATTCTTGTCATTTTCCATAAAGAATTTGACCAAATTGTCGCCACATTGGGACATCAGCGAAAACATAATTTTCATTTTGCTGCTTGTGAACGATGGGCTAAGAACTGGACGCATGTCCTTCCATCTTTGTCCTAGAAAAGTAGAAGAATTTATGAACTTTGTATCCGAACTCACAGGCCTTGGACTAGTATTATTTCTTCCAGGCATTTTAGAACAAAAAATTCAGAGTGACTGTGAACACAAAAAAAAACAAAAATCGATGTAAACCAAGATTGAAAACCGAACAATCTACGTTAAAGGAAAAACTTCAAAGGAAGTACAGCTCTCAGGAAGAAAAACTTTAGAGGAAGTAGTTTCAAGCAGGCTTGTAATAAAAGTACGCACTGAGATGACCATAAGCGCTTTTAATAAGTTGAAAACAGTATTATGCAATGAAAAACTGGGAATAAAAGTTAGAACTATTAGTGTATTGAGATGCTACGTATTCTCTACCGTTTTATAAGAAGTTGAAGCGTGGACAATTTATGGACGCAAATGAAAAGACTTGCCAGATTTGAGATGTGAATTTATCGGAGAATGTGTACGGGTCATTCCATTTCAAATCACTCAATTTTGGAGCAAAAAAAATTTTGGACCTCCGATTTGTCTGAAAATTGGTATATAGCTTCTGCGGGACGTACAAATAAGATATTTAAGGTCAAAAAATCTTCTTCTTTTTTTCTCAAAATGTTATTTTATGCGATTTTACAGTGATTTGGTGTTTATTTATACAAATTTGCATTTTCTATCGTAAAGTATCAATGAAAAACATAATATTTTAATAGAAAGGACTCAAAAATGTCATTATATGGCATTATAACAAGTTACTTTGATTCAAAACAAGCTTTTGATCAAATTTTATAGTGTAGAAAACGTTAAAATACCGTTTTTTACATTTTTCTCCATTCCCAAAATACATCATAATCGATTTGGCTGAAATTTGCTCACAGATAGACAAAACATAGGACTTTAAGTGGTGAGAAGGATTTGAATTATATTACAATACCAAAAAAGTTACATGCAATATTATAGTCAAAAATATAGGCGTCTACTGTAAGTAAAATTAACTCGAAAATATCGACCTCACGACAAAAATTGTTAAAAAGAAATTGTAATAATTGTAAATACGATTCATTTGGAACAATTTCAGTTCCTACCATTTTTGTCGAAAAGTTAAAAATGGCGGAGATATTGAGCCAAACAGGTTCTCCTTTAAAATCAAGATGGCGGCTAACGTAACGGAGGAATTTATTCGTGATTTTAAATTTAGGCTACTATTGACTCCCTTAAAGATCAGAAAAATAAAATTTTGGGCAGCTCGGCATTCAAGGTCAAATGCTATCCCGACTGGACTAATATATACTTTTGAGTCTGATATTACTGCATGCAACTTTTTTGGTATTGTAATATAATTCAAATCCTTCTAACCACTTAAAGTTCTATCTTTTGGATATCTGTGGGCAAATTTTCAGCCAAATCGATGATGATGTATTTTGGGAATGGAGGAAAATGTAAAAGACGGTATTTTAACGTTTTATACACTATAAAATTTGATCAAAAACTTGTTTTGATTCAAAATAACTTGTTATAATGCCATATAATGACATTTTTGAATCCTTTCTATTAAAATATTATGTTTTCATTGATACTTTACGACAGAAAATGCAAATTTGTTTAAATAAACACCAAATCACTGTAAAATCTCATAAAATCACATTTTGAGAAAAAAAAGAAGAAGATTTTTTGACCTTAAATATCTTATTTTTACGTCCCGCAGAAGCTATATACCAATTTTCAGACAAATCGGAGATCCAAAATTTTTTGCCTGAGTGATTTGACATGGAATGTACCGTACAGTAGCATGGTCAAGACACGTAACAAAGGCGACAACATTAAGAAAGATAAAAGAAATTATAAACTCAACACTACAAAGGAAAGAAAAATGAGCTACTTTGGTCATATAGGTACTGTTAAGTACATTGACTTTGAAATTTATTAGACTCTGCCAATTATTGTACAAGTGCGTATTACCGAAGATTGTCGAACGAAGTGACCCAAGTTCATTTGCCAGGGTTACTGGGTGACGAAAAAGTACATAACGACGAGAATACACACAAAACCAACGCTTCGATGAACGAACATTTTTACTCCTTACATTCAAGTTATTGTAATTTGTTTTAGATCTGTTGTATTAAAATTTACGTGAAATTCTGAAAATTCTTCACCACATACACAACTATTGGTCCTTCGAACTGCGAATCTACAGTGCCAGCAGAACTAAAAAGAAAATAGCAGCTTTACATTCTACGAACCGACGTCGTACTTGACCCGCTGTATCAACCCCAGGAAGCTACATTTACAACACTGAATACTGAATCCTTTTTATAATTTCACATTTTTTCAGTCTCTATTTGATAAATATTTTAAGTACATGAGTTTCAATCTAAATTAATATATTTATTTCGAATAGTGACATATTATTTGACGTTTTACCTACTCTCGTATTCATTGTGAATGTGCTAACTGATTTTTTATTTTATTATGACAGATCGTAACTAAACGTTAATAATAATTCTTACGTACATAATAATATTTGAATCACAAAACATTTATTGCCGTTTTCTGGGCAATTTAATTACATTCATCGAAGATCAAATATTTATTTCTTGAAACATCAAACACATTTTGATTGTTTATATCTGTATAATAATATACGTCACACACATTAGATTACTAAAATTACATAATTTAATTAACGCACATACATAATTATTTTATTATTTTGCATCTTCATACATTTTGGTCATATTGTCAAAAATGTCAGACCAAAACAAAACAAAGAGAATGGCCACTAAAGGTGCTCTTACACGTTTAACAACATATTTTCGAAGTATAGAAAATAATGAAATTATCGACCTCGTAGATTTAGAAATGCGATTATTCAAAGCCGAAGGGCTTTTAGATGTTTTTAATGAGGTTCAGATGCTTATTGAAACTGATGATCCTGACTGCGAGGAAAATTATGACACAATACATGCCATTGAAAGGCAGACTTTTGAGGACAGATATTTTAAAATAAAATCTGACATCAAAAAACTTATTTTATCTAGACGACCTACTGACACGTCTGATTCACGTAGTGTCAATGGTTCAATAGCAGCTGGGCCTACAAATACAAGCAACATTAAGTTACCTCCATTGAATCTAGCTACATTTGATGGATCCTTTGATCAATTCCTCTTCTTTCGCGACAGTTTTAACTCTATTATTAATGATGATACTTCACTTTCCAATGTACAAAAGTTTCATTACTTACGTCTGTCATTACGTGGCATAGCTGCCGACACTATTAAATCTTTGCAAGTCTGCGATGCAAACTACGACATTGCTTGGAGTTTATTGATCGAAAGATTTGAAAATAAACAGTTACTTGTAAACAAGCACATTAAAGCTCTCTTTAACCTACCACTAGTCACAAAAGAATCAAATCAAGGTCTCAGACAACTTCTAGACAATACACAAAAACATTTACGTGCTTTAGAAGTTTTAAAACGCCCCACTAAACACTGGGATGATTTGATTATTTATTTGTTAACAACAAAATTTGATAACTCAACAAGACGCTCTTGGGAGTCACAAAATTGTAAAGACAACCTACCAGTTTTAGATGATTTACTGAAATTTTTAAAAGAACGATGTCGTATCTTAGAGTCATTAGACAACTACAATGATAATAAACAGGATCAAAATTCACCACGATACAAAGGTAATAAGTCTGAAACAAGAGCCTTTGTTTCTAACACAGAGAATAGGTTTAAATGCAACTTTTGTAATAAGGAACATAAAATATATTATTGTCCTGACTTCTTAAAACTAAATCCTACTAATAGGTTAAACAATGCAAAACGTCTACGTTTATGCCTTAATTGTCTTGGCACATGCCATCGTACTAAGGATTGTCGTTCTACTGGTTGTAGAAAATGTGGAAAGATCCATCACACTATGTTACACTTCGAGAATTCACAATCCTCAAATTCAGTTTCCACAGAAAACAATTCTTCTCAATCTTCATTACCTTCCAATGTTCCAAACACTGGGCTGCAGTCAACTGAATCTACTTCTACCTCTAACTTCTCTTCAACACATCATATAAGCTCAAGTGTTCACACTGCTATTAAACCGTATATTCTCCTCTCAACCGCTGTTGTTAACGTTTTTGACAAGTTCGGCAACTCATATAAATGCAGAGTACTCTTGGACAACGGAAGTCAATCCAACTTTATATCTGAGAAATTTTTTGATATTTTACAACTTTCCAAGGAAAAAGTCAACACTTCGATCTCGGGAATTAATCAATTAACTCACAATATTAACTTCCGGACATCACTAACATTTAAATCAGATATTAACAATTTCTCGAAAAAAATATCTTGTTTAATTTTGCCCAACATAACAAGTAATTTACCTTACATACACATCAATCGTTCCCAGCTCAATGTTCCAACAAAATTACTTCTAGCTGACCAGAATTTTGAAAAACCTGGTCCAGTAGACCTTCTTATTGGAGCTGACACTTTCTGGGATATTTTAAGCGTTGGACAAATCAAACTTGGTCCTGGGTTACCGATCATTCAAAAAACCACTCTTGGTTGGATAATTTCTGGCCCAATTCCAACAAATATTCAACACCACCCCCAACATAATTGTTACTTTTCTTCTACCAGTAAATTAGATTCACAGCTCACAAAGTTTTGGGAACTAGAGGAGTGTCCTAAAACTAAGTTTGTTTCCGAAGAAGATATCTATTGTGAAAATCATTTTAAGCAGCATATTTCTCGCCATTGTGATGGTCGTTTTATCACTACTCTTCCACTAAAGGAATCTCCATCAGTTTTAGGGGATTCTCTAACTACTGCCAAAAAACGTTTTTTAAACTTAGAGAGAAAACTTGAAAATAACATTCAATTGAAATTAGAATATCATGACTTCATACGTGAGTACATTAAACTTGGTCACATGTCCCTAATAAATGACACTAATGATAATTCTGGATTCTTCTTACCTCATCACTGCGTTTTAAAAGAAACTTCAACCACTACAAAGTTAAGAGTTGTATTTGATGGTAGTGCGAAAACTACCACAGGCTACTCATTAAATGACATCATGTATGTCGGCCCTCATTTACAAGATAATTTATTTTACATTTTACTTAGATTTCGTCAACATAAATTCGTACTGGGTGCAGATATAACTAAAATGTATCGTCAGGTTTTCCTTACTCCTGAACAACGTTACCTTCAAAAGATCCTTTGGAGATTTAATAAAAATGATGAAATTTCTGCTTATACACTGAATACTGTTACCTACGGTACTGCTTCAGCAGCGTTTCTTGTCATTAGGTCTCTTCATGAAATTGCTCATCGACATATTTCCGAATACCCAAAAATTTCCTCTATAATTTTGCACGATTTTTATGTAGATGATCTATTAACTGGTTGTGACACATCGGAAGAACTCCGAGAAATCAAGGAAACTATTTCATATTTATTATCTTCCTACGGTTTTCCTCTGAGAAAATGGACTACCAATGATTCGTCTCTACAAAATCATTCTGATCCTGATTTTTTGCATATTGGTTCTGACGAACATAACAAAACACTAGGATTACTTTGGAATCCGTCTTGTGATTCCCTACAATATTCTATAAATATCTCCACAATTAACTTAAAGATTAGCAAAAGACAGATTTTATCCTGTACAGCACAAATATTTGATCCTTTGGGGTTACTTTCACACGTAACAGTTATATCGAAAATTATTCTTAAAGAGCTCTGGAAACTCAAGATAAGTTGGGTTGAATCTGTTCCTGAAAGTATTTACACACTTTGGTCGAAATACTACTTCGAACTTACAAAATTAAACACTTTAAAAATACCTAGACATGTACTTTCTTCTAACCCAGTTTCTGTTCAACTTCATGGGTTTTCTGACGCCTCGGAGGCGGCTTACGGTGCATGTATTTACATATGCTGCACAGATACATTTGGAAATTACACTTCAAATCTTTATTGTGCTAAAACTCGAGTTTCTCCTATGAAACTTGTAACCATTCCAAGACTCGAACTTTGTGGGGCATCACTACTTTCTGAACTTGTTGAAAAGGTCACTTCATCTGTAAATGTCTCCTTTAAAAGCATTACGTATTGGACTGACTCTAAAATTGTTATTTCATGGATAAACACCTCTCCCCATTTACTTAAGACTTTTATAGCAAATCGAGTCTCACAAATACATAAACTGACCAACCCTGAATTTTGGAAATATATTAATACTTATGATAATCCAGCAGATCTACTGTCACGAGGTATAAGTCCTTCTTCGCTCAGTAATTCCCACATATGGTTTCATGGCCCTTCTTGGCTCACTTTGCCTCAAGAAGAATGGCCTCAATATACAAAACATCAAGAAGTTTGTATAACTTCTGAATTACCTGAACTGCGTAACAAAACTCTTGTGTTTCATCACATCAACAACGAATTTACCTTTTACTACAAATATTCTTCATTAAATAAACTAACACGCGTCTTTGCTTATGTCTTAAGATTTAAAGACAATCTGTCGATTCATAAACATTTACGAATAACAGGTCCCTTGACCACAATAGAACTCAATAATTCCCTTTTAACCTTAATTAGGTTCGTACAACGTCAGTCATTTCCATATGATTATGATGCACTTTCCAATTCCAACCAAATTGACAAAAGAAGTAAACTTCTTGGCCTAACTCCATTCTTTGATACAACAACAAAATTAATACGCGTTGGCGGTCGTTTACATCATTCGTCATTTGATTTTAACAAGAAACACCCCATAGTCCTACCTCAGAAAGATCACCTCACGATACTCATTGCTCGCCATGAGCATTTGAAACTTTTACATATTGGTCCTCAAGCACTTCTTGCTTCCTTAAGAGAAAATTACTGGCCAATATCAGGGCGCAATTTGGTTCGAAAAATTGTTCGTGATTGTGTCCGATGTTTTAGATTTAACAATAAACCCGAACAGTATCTTATGGGCAATCTTCCGGAGTCACGAGTTACCCCTTCACGTCCCTTCACGGTTTCTGGTGTCGATTATGCTGGTCCCGTTTTATTACGAGATAGAAAGGGTCGTAATTACAAAACTTCTAAAGCTTATATTGCTCTCTTCATTTGCTTCGCCAGTAAGGCTATACATTTAGAAGTTGTCAGTGATCTCACGACAGAATGCTTCTTAGCGGCATTACGCCGATTCACGGCCCGACGCGGTAAATGCTCCGAAATATTTTCAGATAACGGCAGCACTTTCGTGGGAGCAAATAATGAACTCAGACAATTTTTTAACACAAATGCTGATCACATTATTACAGACCTCTCAATCGACGGTATTCAATGGCATTTCATTACTCCACGTGCTCCCCACTTCGGTGGATTATGGGAGTCAAACATTAAATCAGTTAAGCACCACATGAAACGTGTAGTAGGTAATGCAATTTTAACATTTGAAGAATTTACCACGGTTTTATATCAAATAGAGGCTTGTCTCAATTCTAGACCACTCTATCCTCTTTCTAATGACCCAGATGACCCTAACCCTCTTACTCCTGCACACTTATTAATTGGATCTTCATTGACGAGTATACCACAACAAAACTTAATGGACATTAATGAAAATCGTCTTTCAAGATTCCAAAGGGTGCAACAGATATTACAGCACTTTTGGACAAGATGGTCCAAAGAATATGTATCCCATCTTCAGCAGCGGGTCAAGTGGAAGGAGAATTGCCAACAGCTGATCCAGCCTGGACGCATGGTTCTAGTAAAGGATGATGGACTTCCTCCCTTGAAGTGGCAGTTAGGCAGAATTTTAAAAACTTACACCGGAAGTGACAATATTGTGCGGTCGGTTGTGATAAAGACAAACTCTGGTGAGATTAAACGACCGGTTGTGAAATTATGTGTTCTGCCTAACCAAGATCAATAACTTTTGTTTGAAAACTATAATTAATATGATCTTTGACTTTTTCTTTAAGACTTTTTATTGAAACCCGGTCTTTGGGGTTTCAAGGTGGGGGAGTATATGTTAAGTACATTGACTTTGAAATTTATTAGACTCTGCCAATTATTGTACAAGTGCGTATTACCGAAGATTGCCGAACGAAGTGACCCAAGTTCATTTGCCAGGGTTACTGGGTGACGAAAAAGTACATAACGACGAGAATACACACAAAACCAACGCTTCGATGAACGAACATTTTTACTCCTTACATTCAAGTTATTGTAATTTGTTTTAGATCTGTTGTATTAAAATTTACGTGAAATTCTGAAAATTCTTCACCACATCCACATCTAGGTACTAAGAAATGAAAAATATGAGCTGATGCTATATTAATGGTTGCACAAGGGAAAGTGGAAGGAAAAGAGGACCGGAGAGACGACCCACGTCCTGGTTGAAAAATTTGAAGCAGTAGAGTGGAAAAATAGCTATAGAACTCTTCAGAACTACTGCAGATAGAGTAAAATGGGCCGTGATGATTGCCAATGACCTTAACGGATGAGGCACATGAAGAAGAAGAAAGATTTTCGTTCCAGAAAAAGGCAAAAGTATATTATAACAAAAAAATCTGTTACCCAAAAAAAAAACAATAGGGTGCATTCTTATACTAAGACACCTGTTCTTCAAGAAAGAGAAGAGTCATGAGAAAATGAAAAAGGAGGACTTATTTTTAGCCAAAATTATTAAGACTATTATTTATTTCTAGGGAAATTTCAAGACTATCTGTCAAGTTTCAAAACTAGAATATTTTTTAAGAGTTAATGCACCAGTTTATTTAACAAGGTCCAAATAATGATATGGAAATGGAAAAAGTTGTGATGTATAGACATATCGCTCATCCGGAAGAAAAGTGGCACAACTCAAAAAATGCACAATTCCGGTTATCTTGTTCTCTCTCTCTTCAATCCTGACCCCTCGGAGGGAGTGTAGTGGTCGACGTGATGGTGATGTCGTGTATTGTCTCCAAAGATCTCTGTCTCTGGTCATTTCTTTTAACTCATGCATAGGTCTTTTGCATATCCCTGTAATTTGATCGATCCATCTTGTTGGGGATCTTCCTCCTGATCTTCGGCATTCCACCTTTCCTTGTATAATGAGTCTCTCCATGTTTTCTGTGTTTGCTCTCATAACATGTCCAAAGTATTTTAACTGTTGGAGATGGACTTTACTGGAAAGTCGTTGGCTAACTTTTAGCTCTCTTAAAATTGAATTATTTCTCTTATAATGTACTGTCTCCAACAGAACATTTCAGTGGCGTCTATCTTTCTTCTTTCCGATTTTCTCAAGGTCCAAGATTCACATCCGTAGGTCAGTATTGGGAATATTAAGCAGTTGATTAACCTCATCTTTAACGCTCTTGAAATTTGACAGTCCTTCCATATTGTGGCCATTTTTGCTGTGGCAACTTTTGCTAGATCACATCTGCGTTTTATTTCTTCCTGTAGTGACCCTGTGTTTGTGATTAATGATCACAGATATAAGTATGAGCTCACAACGTCAAACCGATCAATTCTTTGTCTTTGATATGTTTAATTGCAGACCAAACATTTGACTTTTAGGGCTGTGTCATCTGTAAAATGTGGGTTGTTTATTTTATGACCATTTATTGAGATGCCTTTTTTCCATCCTTCAAGTGCTTTTCTCATAATATGCTCCCCATATATATTAATTAATTGTGGAGACAGTTATACATCCCTGTCTGACACCCCGTTCTGGATGAAATTCGTTTGAAAGTGTGTCAATCACTTTAACTGATCCAGTAGTGTGTTTGTATAATTCCGTTATAAGCGATATAAGGTGTTGTGGTATGCCGATCTTGACATAAATCCCATATTTTTACCAGGAGAAGTGTCACACAGATGTTTACTTCCAACTTCGTAAGATGGCGCAATAGTGTCTTTATTCTTTTGACGGTAAAATGAATATTTGACTCTGACGTTCGACATAAACGTATCGTTATTTATTACGAAAACCGTTGTATTTCGAGGCGTGTCCTAGAATTTTTCGGTAATGTTAAAAAGTGAATATTTTAAAAGATAATTGGCATAATTCAAAATATTGATCTTTTTTCTTTGTTAAATCAGATATCGTAGTTTTTTTGTTTTTGCTTCTTACACAACTATGTAGAAATATTCACTTATCCATATTCTTTGTTTTTAATTTATAAATTTTATCAGTTATCGTTTAAAACTTACAGTTAAATTAAGATTACTTACAGAAAAATTATTTTCGTCTCCCTTCAAAAAAGTTTTTGAGTTGTGACACTTTTCTTCTGGATGAGCCATATACATCGTTGCTAAAGTCAGTTACTTACCCGTAAGAGCGAACAAATTTCTACTCCATAGGGGATCACATTTCTCCGGGAGGATAGGGCGATGATCCGAAAAGTGATCAAAATCCTTTACTCCTAATTGTTTGACTAGCTTTACATCTCTTATCAGTAATGTTGGGAAATTAAACTGATATATACCAATATACCTACAAAAAAATCAAGATTTAGAACAAAGAAGAAAATAAGAAGTTAATTATCATTCTCTAAATTTTATTATATTTATAGGTATATAATATAAATATAGACATATCGCACCCCAACTTCAATAGTGCCATAACCCTAAAAAAATGGAAAATCGGTTTTTTGGCTGAACACGTTCCTTTAGGCGTTGCCTTCATTGTGGAATAATGTCATATTATACTTTAGGTATCTAAGATGCTGCATAGTGCACCTGTGTCGTTATGACCATTTCCAGTTTTGGCTCTCTCAGCATTAGCAAGAGCGCCATAAGGCAGTTACAGTGCGTTACAGTGTGGTCGAGAGTGGATGTGTGATACGTAGGTACCGTTTATTTTTAAATATTGCCCTAACAAATGATAATGCATTTGTTAACCAAGAAAATTACTCAAGTAAAACCTGTGTTAGTGCCATAACCTGTGATAAGGCAGGTTGATACGCTCTAATCATCGAATTATGAATATGGGTGCCAATTGACAATAGCGCCTTATCATATTTTTTAAGGGTGAATTTCAGGGTAAAGAATAAATGGCAATAACTAAAAAGAAATACTAGCGTTAGACAGCTACACACATAATCAACATGAGTGGAGAATTTGGTTAACTTTGGAAGTTACAGAAAAAACAAATGAAAAGTTCACAAAACATCTTGATTTTGATCTCCTGAAAAGTTTGTGATTTCAGTGTTATGGCAGTAATGAAATCGTTAGAAATCATCAGATAATATTTAAAAACAACCAAAACCCAAAAACCTCTCTTGAATGTTTCCTACTCAATTATACAATGGTGCCGTCTACTGCGATGGCTAGAACGAAAACAATTTGTTAAAAATCGTTTTCTACCCATTATATCTATTACCTATTCTAGAAGAGCGTTCTATTGCATGTGTGTATTTGTGACAGTATATATGTCACTGTTTTTATTATTACGATAATATTGAATATTGATGGCATTCAGTGAGGATGTGATTGATTGACAGCTTTGACAAGTAAGTAAGGTTGCTGAATGACATCAGGTAACCATGCATTAATTTTGTATGTCTAAAGATTCACAGTTTCTAAAAAGAATAACCACTGAATTGTTCGTAAATATCACATATTGTTTTGTATTAACACAGTAATTAGCAAAACTAGTATTAAGAAAAAACTCATAGATAACAGAAATAACTACCAAAACAAGCGACAAAACTATGTTTGCTCACTCGATGTCTAATTAGGAAAGAATGACTGTAATTATTTAAACCTGACTTAAATATGATTTATATTTATGTCTGCAATATTTGCTATTTTGAGATGGAATTCAAAAGATATATCAGAAGAAAGATATATTCAAAAGAGATATTTTACCCTAACTAGATGACGGATACTTGACATCTACGACTGGTTCAAGGTCGTATTTAAAATATCTGCCTATGTGGTGCATTTACGTCTTGTTATCGATACAATTCTGATCTTTCTTTATGTGAATCATCTCCAATATACATCTTTTTTGTAGTTCTGCTCTTTTTCAAAAATCTGTAAATTTTCACAAAAAGTGAAAGCTTGGTTATTTTCTATATAATGCTTATCTAAGGCTGTAGTGTTTAATTTGTTGGATTTTACAATAAATTTGTGAGCATCAAATTATATGTAGATATTGGTGTGTTTGTCCAATGTATGTTGAATTGCAGGCTTTATAATGTACTTTATATATAATATCCGACCGCTGGTCTTTAATAACATTGGGCTTAGATTTTGATAAATATTTTCCGAATGTTTTAGACGATTTTTGTCCAACATTGATGTCATATTTTCGACATTTGTTTAGAGAATTCAAATGGATACTACCTAGCGATATGTATGTAGTACCTATTTGTTTGAGTCGGCGACATTGGTCGCAATAGTAATGTTATAGTGGCACAAACATGAAATCAAGAAATATATGCGTAAAATTTAGTAATCTTGTGTATCTGTCAAATCGCAGACAGTTGGTACAAATTGTGCAAATATTATGTAGTAGTTATTCTCAGCCTTAGTAAGGTTTTTGGGCCTTAAATTATAGTTTCCTTTCTCTGTCTACTCACATTTTTTTAATCATACAAAGATATGAGCAAATTTATTCTTCTTGTATGCGTAAGAAAAATCCAAATGATTTTCATTTAGCAGTGCCTATATTTTAATATTTGTGCAACAATAATTAGTGAACTGATTTTGTGTAAAGTATACGTTATGGATAAAATGTTAAAATTATACAATTCATTTACGTACCTTGCTTCAGGTGCTGAGTTGTATATATCGACAACCATATCTGTGAAAGCCTGCCTTAGAAGAATCACGTTCCAGTTATCTCCAGGTATCCATGATTGCTTGGTCTGTTTTACACCTCTTTCCGTCCAAAAGCTTCCAGCCTTAATTACGAAGTAGTAAAACAAAGCTCCGATCACAACAGCTGCTAATATTAATTGCAACATATTGGTTTTAACTTATCCTAAATCAAATCTACAAAAGTTATAAATTTACAGATTTCTAGATGTTGTAGATTTACACTTAAATTTAGAACAGCAGACTATTAAGAGTTGGAAAATTTGACGTACAGTGCTCAACAATTGATAAGGAACACCTTAAAAATTGGTCATTTTAATGTCTCGAATTTGCTAAACCTGTTGTCCGATTTAAGTGATGTTTTAACATGTTATAGGATTAGTCTTTAACAAAATCGCTGTAATAATATTGTTGCTAGACAGGTAAAGTGTCATTGTGTACCGGGTGTACCAATCAAACTTAATGTAATTTTCACTTAGTTCAGAGAGCACAACCTGCACTCTTATCGACGATTTCGCCTTATCGACTTTTTAGTGGCTCATCAGAGAATGCATAGGCGCTATAGTTCGTCCGCTATAACTTTCCCATGCATCACGATTCATTTTCAAACAAATTAAGGCAAAACATAAAGTGAAACGTACGTCGATGTGTATATACCTACATTTTGTATTCGCGGTGTGCAGGTACTTGGAGGGGATACGAGAAACGATCGTGCGCGAATAGCGGAGAAATCTTGCAACTTTCTTAAATAATTCATATTGTGAATTGAAATTGTCAAATTGACGTATATTTCATACCTACTGTCATTGAAGAAGAAAAGTTATATGTTGCTCACAATATTGATATGATATGCAATTATTATATAAAAGTTTATTTAATTAATTTTATTTTGCTTGCAGTACTGCATTTTAATAATTAATTTTATTTTTTATTTACTACATACAATTGTTTACCTTTTAATAACATAACCTAAATCTTACTTTTTCTTCTTATAATTTTTTTTGGACTACGGCCTTGACAATTATCCAGCAACCAGGACCAATATGATTGGCCAATATAATTAAAAGGGCGAAAAAAGTTGCCGAGCTATGAAACCAGGTGTCGCTTTGCCGAACTTGCACGGTCCCAATAGCGTATACGTTTATGTTTTGACTTAATTTATTTGAAAATGAATCGTGACGCATGGGAAAAGTTATAGCGGATGATCAATATCTCTGAACCAAGCTTAAATCACCCAGTCTATTAGTTCTGCATTGCAACTAACGTGATGGTAGTAGGTGCCTAGCGGCATCTGCTCGATTAGTAAAATAAAATTACACTACATGTAAATCAAAATGTAAATTCGTACAGGTTGAAACAAATTTTATATCAAAGTTTAGGTGGGTACAAATGATATTTTGAAGAAAGTATCCAAATCATACAGGGGGATCATTGTTTAAATAATTAAAAAGGGGTCATTTTTGCAAAAAAAATTACTTTTTTAACTGCTGAGGTCATTCAATTACTATTGAAGGTCTATAGGATTATTTTCTACAAAGCTGAAGAGTAAATCTTTCACATAAGACTTACTAAATTAAATTTGACCCCCTATTTATTTAAATAATTATACATAAAACTTTAAAAACAAATTTGCAAAATATTATTTTTAGCGTTTTAAATAAGCACTATAAAATATTTTATTTTATAGACTAAGTTGCGCTATGTTACCAGTATTAAGCAAAAAAAAAAATTGGTTAAAAAATATTTAATATTTTTTGAGATATTGAATTTGTTAATTAAATGTTACTATATTTTCAATTGCAAAAACGCGGTTGTTGCCAAAGACTTATTTACCTGTATTAAATCTTATTATTTTTTTTATGTATATTTTCGATAAATGTATTGATAAATTCAAATTTCAATTAAACTTCCCCCTAAAATGGCATTTGAAAATTATTCAAATTTGTTTATAATTTGTTTTTTTAATAACATCGCGGGGATTAAATATTTTGAAATGCCGTTTCGATAATTGGATTCCTGGGTATTTTTCACTAATTAACTAATTTTTTTGTATTTTTTCCTCCTCTTTTTTTTCTTAAAGTTATATTACTACGGGCCCTTTTAGGGTTAAGTTTCATTAAGAATGTCGACTCTCAAAGTTGTAGATTCTAGACCTCAAATATTAAGATTTAACTAAAATCCCTTAAATAAAATGTGGCTACTTACTGAGTTACAGAGTGTTTCATTTAAAAATTTAAAAATTATTGTTACCAAGTACTTTAAAACTATTTAACGTATCCTTATCATAGTTGGCAGAAAGTGTGGGTACTATACAGTCTACTAAATTGTGATAAATAAAAGTTTCTAGCTACTACCAGAGGCGTACGACAGGGGATAGTGAATGATTGACCCTTCCCACATTCTACGCCACTGAGGGAATTACTATTTTAGCGAAATTTTTCGATTCTCCAATACTTTCTATGTAAATAATACACTCTTTACTGGTAACGATTAAGTCATTAGTTTTCGAGATATTGGATGTTAAAAATGAAATGGCATAGTTATTTTGATTTATTCATTCATTCATTTTAAACTTCCAATATCTCTCAAACTGATTACTTTATCGATACCAATAAGGTTATTTACATACAAAGTATTGGAGAATCGAAAAATTTCGCTAAAATAGTAATTTACTCAGTGGCGTAGAATTTGGGAATGGTCAATCATTCTCTATCCCCTCTCGTACGCCTCTGGCACTAGCTATAAACGTTTATTAATCACAATTTAGTAGGGTGTATAATAGCCACACTTTCTGCCAAGTATGATAAGGATACGTCAAATAGTTTTAAAGTACTTGGTAACAATAATTTTTAAATTTTTAAATAAAACACCCTGTAACTCAGTAAGTAGCCACATTTTATTTGAGAGATTTTAGTTAAATCTTAATATTTTTAGGTCTAGATTCTACAACTCTGAGATTCGACATTCTAAATAAAATTTAACCCTAAAAGGGCCCGTAGTAATATAACTCCAAGAAAAAAAGAAGAAGAAAAAAACGACAAAGAAATTTTGTTAATTAGTAAAAAATTCCCAGGAACGCAATTATCGAAACGGCATTTCAAAATACTTAATCCCCGCGACGTTATTAAAAAACAAATTATAAATTTGAATAATTTTTAAATACCATTTTAGGGGGGAGTTTAATTCAAATTTGAATTTATCAATACATTTATCGAAAACATACATAGAAATAAAAATAATGAGATCTTAAGCAGGTGAATATTTCTTTGGCAACAACCGCATTTTTGCAATTGAAAATAAAGTAACATTTAATAAACAAATTAAATATCTCAAAAAATATTAAATATTTTTTGACCAATTTTTTTTTTACTTAATACTGGTAACATAGCCCAACTTAGTCTGTAAAATAAGATATTTTATAGTGCTTATTTAAAACGCTAAAAATAATTTTCTGCAAATTTGTTCTTAAAGATTTATATACAATTATTTAAATAAATAGGGAGTCAAATTTAAATCAGTAAGTCTTATGTGAAAGATTTACCCTTAAACTTTGCAAGAAAAATTCTTAGTGACTTACCTCAGCAGTTTAAAAAGTATTTTTTTTTTGCAAAAATGACCCCCTTTTAATTATTTAAACAATGATCCCCTTGTATGATTTGGATACTTTCTTGAAAATATATTTTGTACCCACCTAAACTTTGATATAAAATTTGTTTTAACCTGTACGAATTTACATTTTGACTTTTTTTTATTTTATTGGGCTAGATACAAGTCAAAGCTTTCAACTTAATAAAATAAAATTAAGACAGTTTTGGCTTCGCATAGAAACTGAATAAAAATGGTATACATTTTTATTTTTCTATTAGTATCACTCCTATTGAGTAACAAAGGTCCATTTTCCGTTGGAATTTACCACGCTGAAGAGACGGAGTTGTGAATTACAAATTATAAATATTTTTAAATATTTTATTTTACTAAGTTGAAAGCTTTGACTTGTATCTAGCAGATGCCACCTAGGCACCATCACGTTAGTTGCAATGCGGGACTAATAGACTGGGTGATTTAAGCTTGGTTCAGACATAGCAACCTACGCATTCTCTGAAGAGCCTCTAACAAGAGGTGAAATCGTCGATAAGAGTGCTGGTTGCGCTCTCTGAACTAAGTGAAAATTAAGACAGTTTTGGCTTCGCACTGTAACTGAATAAAAATGGTATAAGTAATTTTTTATTTTTCTATTACAGTACTTAATATTTTGTATTTTGATAACGACGTCCGAGTTGGAAGTCTAAACGTTAACAAAATCATTTTTTAAGAAAAATTGTGGCTTATTTCCCATTTAGAATAATAAATTGCATAAATGCCACAAAAAATAGCTTGAGAACAATCAAATCTTAATGCCGTATAAATATAATACGTAATCATACAATTCTTATTTATCTAAATAATCTGTAAATAATAGTAATTGTTAGTACCCAGTTCATGAATTGATATAAATGTGATTTTTTGTTCTGTCTAGATACACTTTAATTTATCTAATCAAGTCTAGTTTAGTTTTATTTTAATAGTTTTAGGAGATAATTTTTATGAATTATCATGTCAAGGTATTTTTACTTTTGCAGTGTGTTTTCTATACGTATATCCAACTATTTTCAAGGCTTTTTGAAATTTTGTGATAAGGAAAAACTGTATCTTTTTTATATTTATGTCTGCATCATATGCATTATTAAATGTGGAAATTTTTCTACAACTTAATTACAGACTATGAATTTATATTGTTCGTCCGCTATAACTTTTCCCATGCGTCACGATTCGTTTTCAAACAAATTAAGTCAAAACATAAAGTGAAACGAACGTCGATGTATATGTACATTTTGTATACTGTATACTATATATATATATATATATATATATATATATATATATATATATATATATATATATATATATATATATATATATACATACTATACACATCGGCGTACGTTTTACTTTATGTTTTGACTTAATTTGTTTGAAAATGAATCGTGGCGCATGGGAAAAGTTGTAGCGGACGAACATAAATATGTAAACGTTCTAAAAACGTAAAAACTGTCTAGTGATGTTGGTAATTTTTTTGGGAAGTTAGGTTGCTAGTTGTGACTGGAAATTACTACACAACCAAACATACCTGCTCATAGCCAATATTATTAATAGTCAATAGACATATACACAAGGAATAGCTGATAGTCAGTTTGGTCAGTTTAGAAACGGACTAGGAACCAGAACGGCGTTATTTGCTTTTAATGCATTAGCTGAAAGATTCATGGATATGAATGTGGATGTGTACGTTTGTTATGTTGATTTTGAAAAAGCATTTGACAAAGTGAAACATGAAAAATTGAGACAAATTCTAAATAAAGACAAAAAATATAGACAAAAGGGACAGAAGAATAATGGAAAACTTTACTGGGATCAAAGAGCACAAATTGTCATAAATAAAGGATCCAGTACAAAAATTATAAAATCAGGAGAGGAATTAGACAGGGATGTATTATGTCTCCTCTGCTATTCAATGTATGTATATAGTGAATACATTTCTGAAGAAGTATTGCTATCTGAAAGTGAAGGAATAATAATTAGCAGAAGAACTATTAACAACATAAGACATGCAGATGGCATCGTGATTATGGTAAGCTCTGCTGAACAACTTTAACTACTACTAAAACAAAACAAACAGTTTCTGTAAAAAATATGGGCTAAGAATGAATAAAAATAAATAAATACTACTGAGTAAAAAAATTACAAAAATATACTTGGAAAATGTACCAACAGAAAGCGTTGATAAATACAACTACCTGGGAACCTGGATTTCAGAAAATAATGATCAAACAATAGAAATAAGGGCCAGGATCGATTTTGGACTGAAGGGAAAGATTAAAACACTTCACGGAATATTGAGTTTTGTTTGTTTGACAATAAAATCGCTTAAAGAAAAATACACTCACCTATATGTATAATATTAGATTTTATAAACACAGAAGAAATACTCTATACTACGCCGCTACTTGAAGTATCTACTAAATTAATAAAAATATAAATATAGGGAGTTACTTTTTATTTAACTGTCGCCTACCTCGAGTAGTGCAGCACTATCAGAAACTAGAGATAAAGACTTCGTTTATATACAGCACAATTATCTGGTATTAAAAAATGTGCAATTATATTTTACTATGATTTTCGACTACTATTCGATTAGTAAATAAATTTAGAACGAATTAAATATTATTGCTTATAATGATATAGGGGAAAGTCGGGTCCTATAATTTCTGATAATTTTCAAAAAACCGCCGCGTGCCGCGCCGTTTATCTTTATTATATTTACTGCACCTTAAGTATATACGAAACTGTAAAGATATGCGAAGCTAGGTAAGTTTTAACGAGATAACCCAAATAGTAAAATTAAAGACGTTTATTACATCAGACCAATAATGACATACGCGACAAAAACACGACCCGACACAGAGAGGGGAGAGATTAAATGTCCAGCAAACGACGGCACTGTTGCCAGATTTACCTTTTTCCTTTTAGCGGGAATTTTAAAAATAGTCTAATGTCACTTTACTTTTAAAAGAGAGTTCTGTTAAATTTATAACCTTACTTTTACAAGTAATTAGGATTATTTTGTTTACATGTAAATATTGAAACAAGTATTGTACTGTGTCATAATTTAAAACTCATGTTGCAGTATTTTGAAAAAAAAAAAATGAAGCTCAAAAGAAATATACTTATACAGTACAAATTATTTTTTAATGGGAATGGAAATTTACGATTTCAAAGGTGAAAATGTGTTGGGATAGTATAGATGGAAACTTTTTTATTTTAGTATTAAGTGGTTACATAATTATTCAGAATATTAATAAAATTACTAGTAATTTGAATTAGTTTTAATATGTATTATAATAGTATTAATTCTCATCATGTATCTGGCTAAATAGCTAAGCGCTAAAGCCGCAAAATAAAAAAAATTGAAAAAAACATTCTTAGCGAGGGCAAGTTAATAAATTCTATTTTCTTATTGCAGTCATTTTGTGACGGCTTAAAAGTTACATAAATGATGTCTTTAGGCTGTGCAATTTTAACTGTAGAAAGACATCTTTATGACTTGTATTTACATGATATAGGGCTTTTCACTCATTTGTTTCGAGCTTCTGTCATGTGTTGTCTAATATTAATATATCTATGTCATATGTTATTGATATTGCCAATGATACAAACCAAAGAAGTATGACGTAGATATTTTAATATTATGTGACACTTGACCGAAGCTCGAAACAAATGACAATCGATGAAAAGCCCTATTCAATAGGGCATTTCATTCACAGTCATTTGTTTCGAGCTTCTGTCACATAATATTAATATATCTATGTCATACGTTATTGGTATATACCAATGATACAAACCAAAGATGTATGACGTAGATACATTAATATTATGTGACTCATGACAGAAGCTCGAAACAATCCACAGCAACCACAATGAACAGCAATATCCATGATCAGGATATTGCTGGGTGTACACAAGTAAACAACACTTTTTTGATTAAAAGGTTTATTTCATTAAATGAAAACTTACATGGATACAATTTAAATAAGATATTTTTTCTATTTAAGGCAATATAATATAAGATATATATTTTAGTATAACTCTCCTACATTAACAAGCTTTAACACATTCAGTGGCCATGACGTATGGGTAGCATCACGACGGTTTTACGGAAGGTACTGACGACACATAAGTTATGTGAGTAGTACTGTGTAACTAAATAAATGATTTAAGTATGTGGTACTAGCCAAGTGGAGCTTGTTCGAGATGGGCACCAAACATGTTAATCTGGTCATGCACAGAGACTTATACTATAATATGTTATATCTCATATTGCTCACTATTGTAATGAGTGAGCCTGCATACACGAACTATAATATATTATTATGGTTCTGTGTATGCAGGATCACTCATTACTACTGTAGTGAACAATATGAGATGTAATATTATGAGATATACCTATTATATATTATGGTATAGCTCTCCATGAGTGCCAAGTTTTAAACTTAACTTATAACAACTAATGGATACCCTTTTATCCAAAATTTTATGAAAATTTTGAATGGTCATATTGGTATTAATTCCACAACCCCTTCCTATAACAATAGGCCCATTGTTGGATGTTATTGCAGTAGTTCTACTAGAAATACTTACTAAAATTGTATGTATCTGCATCACTTGAAGTCTACCCAAAAAGCTATTAATACTCTAAACCATCATTAATACATCTTGTATACATAATAGGATTTTTTTCAGAATCAGATATTTTATTAAGATTTACTTACCATGCCCTATCTATGTGCCAGGCACTTAACAGTCTATTAGGAGTAATACCCATTACATTTGACGAGGCATTGTAAAAGGTGTCGCTTATGCCTGATATGAAAACATTTGACTATACATATAATACCAACACAGACGTGTATTTAAAAAAAAGTGGTGAATTAAAGTAGGTATCTTTTCTATTTGAAAATAAGAAAGCAGTACAAAATCCATTCCCAAATTCATCTTTTACTAATACTGTCATAAGTTCAAAGTCATAGGAATTGAGCCCATGAGTTCCATCGATTGCGATAAAGGATTTACCAAACTTAATTAACATTTCCTTTTGGCACAGTATTAAGGAAAATAAGACAAAAATCATAAATGTTAAATTCAGAATGAATATCCATTAGTATGCCCTGTTGTTTGTAAAATAATATTGGACATGAGTCTGTAAGCATTCAACCCAAAAATAAACACTGGTTGCATCATCATTGTACATATACCCATCTTTCAAATCAATGCCATAATAGAGTTTAATGTTTGTGATATCTTTTCTTGTAAGTAAATCAATTCTTTTTATTTCGCCTCCTATGCTATTATGCTATCCTGAACAGTCTGAAGTTTACTAAAAAAAGTAAAATATAGGTATAGGAAAATCAAACACACTATTTGAAATTGTAAACTGTAGTAAATATTCATAAGTAATATTTAAAAAGTGGTTTAGTGGTAACATTCTTGTTTTAAATTATATTGTGTATATCGACGGCGGAAAGGCAGGAACTCATAACTGAAAAATTTGTATAAAATGAGTTACATCGGTTTTCGCTTTAGAATAAGTGTATCAGCACCTATTAAACAGCTTTTAGAGCTGGGAAAGCCTTCTGGAAGCCTTCCGGAAACTTTCCCAGCTGTAATCGCTGTTTAATAGCTGCCGATACACTTATTCTAAAGCGAAAACTGAAGTAACTCATGTTATAAAAATTTTTCAAATGCAAATGCAAATATTTTACTTACATTGTTGAAGAAAGTCTCAAAATAAACTTTGAAGATATTTATCTGATTTTGGTATTTATGTAAGTGCTCTATATCATCCTCATGCCCATAATGTGTTTTAAAATAGTTTGAATATTTTTAGATATTATTATTCAACTAGTACACCAAATAACCATTTTGCAGGATCCTTGGGATTTTAAAGCTCTTTCTCTATCTTGTTTTGTAAAATAATTTTTTGAGGATCACATACATATACATTCATAATAAGATGTTTCATGTTCTTGTACTCTTGTTCTCTTTCTGTGCCATCTTTACAGTGCAAATCTAAAAAAACATAACAGGTGATTACATGGGCAGTTATACTACTTACAGCTTACTTTGTATCTAATCTATTATCTAGTATTACTCTATTAGTATCTACCTACATAAAACTATCTTTGAAATCTAAATTTTTGATATCAACATCAACCTTAATACTTAAAAAATAAATAATAATGTGGAAGTTACAGGTACCTGCCTAAAAGTTTTTGAATTGCAATTTTATCAACTGGAAAATACTGCAACATAATGAGTTTGAAATTATGACACAGCACAATATTTATTGTTTCAATTTACATGTAAATAAAATAATAATCCTAATCACTTGTAAAAGTAAGGTTAAGATTTTTGACTTGAGAAAACAGGACTGTCAAATTTAAAACCAAACTGCTATAAAATTTTAAAATTCCCGCTAAAAGGAATCTGGCAACATTGCCGTCGTTTGCTGGACATTTAATCTCTCCCCACAGAGAGGACAAAAAGATTGCTCGAAACAGCGGAGATGAAAACCCTCCGAAAAATGGATGGTAAGACGCTATGGGACAGAGCTAAAAGTACAGATATACGACGGAGGTGCAAGGCCGACAACATTAATAACTGGGTGAGAAAAAGAAGAATACAATGGAATGACCACATAAGCCGAATGACAACAAATAATAGAGTAGTAAGGACGGCGAGAGACGGTTCCCCAATAGGAAGACGATCAGTGGGAAGACCACGAAAACGATGGAACGACAACTTACTACAGGCACATTGAAGGAACAGACAGTCATGTCTGTACAAAAGAAGAAAAAACGTTTATTGCCCTAATAATATTTATAATGCATTCACTTAAGATATACTATTTCTTCATTGATGTTTCGCTGTACCATCTTCTATTTGGACTACATCCCCTTCGGGTACCTGGATTTTTCTGTCGTGCAATCCTCTACATCTTTTTCTGTAGGTACTTATTAAAGCCCATCATTGCTTAAGAGATTACAGAGAGGGCTTGCTCAGGAAGGACCATCTCTATCTGCTCTGACAGCCAGACAGCGCTAAGGGCTTTGGAAGCGCCCAAGATCTGCTCTAAGCTGGTTCTTAAGTGCAAAAGAGAACTGGATGATGTTGCTTTGGCTAACAGGGTTAAGTTGGTATGGGTACCGGGACACACAGGTGTGGAAGCCAATGAACGGGCTGACGCCCTGGCAAGACGGGGCTCATCAGCTTTTATATTACCAAGTTATTTAATTATTGATAAACAATTACTCATCTAAAGTTTTAGTTGAAAATTAAAGATTTTGTTGGAAAAACCCGCATTTTCCGGGGAAAGTTTCGTCAAAGTAAATCGGGAAAACATGTCTCTATTCAGAATTTAATTACGGTTAATTTTTATTTTGATGTTTTTGGTGTAAAGTTAAAATATTTGGAGTTATAGAGCAAAAATTGAAAAAAACACGATTTTCAGGCGCCATTTTGTTTATAAAAAAAGTAGCACACTATCTGCGGACTTTGCATACCTATATGATTAATATATATGTTACAGTTCAAGTTGATTCTCAGTTAGAATTGACTTTTCCTAGTTCGAGTCAACTCCAACTGAAACGAGCAGTAAAAGCTGATTTGAAAAATTTAAATCAACTTTTACTAGTTGAAGTTGACTCTTCCTAACTTTTGTTAGTAAAAGTAGATTATACAATTTATAGGAGTATAATCTTACGTGCATTTTTGATGAGTGTGCGTCTCTTTGTTTTGACCGTTTCAACTACTTATTACTCCAGGCTGTAACGTCGCCCCCGTTTAGGTAAATTATTCTGATTCGATTTTTTTGCACAAACTTACTCAAACAAATACATTCTTATAACAAATACACAGGTGTCAGGCGGTACCGCGGTCGAAAAATTGTTGAACCAATTTTTGTTAACCAAATTCACAAAAATAATTCTTATCTACTCTACCTCATATTATGTATAATTTTTTATTGTGTGAAAATTGTAAATATAGATAGCAGTACATGAAGGGTTTAAAGTGTGCCTGAAGTAATAATGTATTTTAAATGGGATTTACTTTTTCGCACTGTTTTTCAGTACACTTTCATATAATCAAATATCCTTAACTTTCGCCTTGTCATGGTGATGACATGTGAGCAATAAATTACAAAAAAAGTTTTGACAGTTTTGTGGTTTGACAGAAGTTTGCATTTTTAAATATCAAAGTTCTAAAAAATTGTAAAATAGGAATGTATTCCAGTGACGAAGAGTTGCAGTTTTTTTATTTGTTTTTTGGTAGATAAAATATTGTATGAAACTGTGCGTGAAGTACTTTTTGCGCACTTAGGCGATGTATAGCACTCGGCCCGCTCGTGCTCTAAACATCGCGTGCGTGCGCAAAAAGCATACTTTACGAACTGTTTTATAAATAACTAAGTATTTCACTCCGGACAAATTTTTTTAGATTATTTTGGTCATTTGGAGCAAAAAATGTCTCTTGTGATTTTCCTCTAAAATTGATAGTTTTCGAGTTATACGCGATTTAAAATTTGAAAAATGCGAAATGACCATTTTTAAGGCTTAATAACTCGATTAAAAACAATTATTATGAAAATCAGAAAGTCACCTAATCAAAGCTTAAAGGCCCCCCTACAAGATCCTGAAGAAATTTTTGTCATTATTTTATTACTAAGCTGTTATTTTTAATTATCAACAATGAGCGCTAAAAGCGTATTGAGGCGGCCGTCAATGTGAGTGCGAGTAAGATCCTCCATTCCGACCGTCCAATGGTGCGTCTCAGTCGCACTCACATTGACAGCCGTTTTACAGGAAACGTCACATTTTACAGAAAAATCACAAAATACCTCTTTTGCTCCGAATGACCCAAATTAATGAAAAAAAATGTCCGAAGTGAATTTTTTTGTGAATTTGTTTAAAAAAAATTGTTTAAACAATTTTTCGATTACGGCACCACCCTACCACCTGACACCCTGTGGATTCGTTATAAGGACCTCTTTTTGAGTAAGTTTGTGCAAAAGAATCGAACTGGAATAATTTACCTAATGGGTGCGACGATACAGCCTGGACTATAAATATCACGATTTGAACAGAATATATAGTAACATTTAATTTCTAGAATCGGTTGTTTGTGTGAATCAACTTTTACTAAATGGCATTGGGAAGAGTATACTTTAACTAGTTGGAGTCTACTTTTACTAGTAAATGTTGAATAAAAATCTTCATTTTATATTTATAATCAACTTTTACTTAAACCAGCCGTTTGAGTTGACTCGAACTAGGAAAAGTCAACTCCAACTGGATAATCAACTTGAACTGTAACATATACATATATACAATCATAAGATTCGATTCCAGCAATAAAATTGCTGGTAAATAACTTTTCCCAAAAATGGCCCATTCTTCGATAATCTGCCCAGACTATAAGGTTTCTGGGGGTTAGACGTTCGGGGTAGCATCGACAGGAGGAGCTCAGATTTGCAGACCCTGCTGATCCTGACAGACATGGGAGTCCCATGCAGCCTGAGCCACAGAAACGCCGAAGACCAGGTTCTTATGGATCTGGTCCGTAAGATAGGGGTGATACAATGGACCCGTCGCAGGAGGTCTAAGTGCCTGAAGGTGTTTAGAAGAAAACAAAGAAAATAAGAGTCTTTATCATGATGAAGACGATACTGGTGACTGATGTTTTGATTAAGTGCATTTTGTGGAATAAACAGCGTCATGTATTGTGTGCGGGTTTAACTGAAAAGCAGAAAATGTAAATTTTCGATTTTTTGTAAATAGAAATGTGGTATTA
This sequence comes from Diabrotica virgifera virgifera, assembly GCF_917563875.1. Lineage (NCBI taxonomy): Eukaryota > Metazoa > Arthropoda > Insecta > Coleoptera > Chrysomelidae > Diabrotica > Diabrotica virgifera. Next base: position 2,816,587 of record NC_065443.1, read on the forward strand.
GTTTTTCTGTTCAAAAGAATTATACCATTTTAGTATAAAAAAAAATATTACAAGTTACAAGGACCACTTTATCTCGCTCTCCCCTACGTTAAGGAAAATATGTAAATGCTTTGGACAACCTTACATTTATTTATTTGTACAATTAAAGTTTTCTAGAATTCTCTTTTGGTCTCGTTTTTTTTTGGAATATATTACTTTTTTTTCTTTGTGCGTATGCATCTTTTGCTTCTTGACATTTTTATGCTTGTTGATTCTTGCCTTTATTCATTGAACTTGGATTATTTTGTCTGTATTCTTACAGGATATTCAGCCTATTTTTATATCTCATATTTCTGAGTATATCTCCCTTGTCGTAAGGTACTGCTACAGTAGCTACCTGCACTCATAGTCTGGTATCTCTTATACATATTTTTAATTTTGATTTCTTTTATCTTATTTTCCTTCTTCATTTATGTATGAGTAATTTTAATTCCTCATTCACTGCTGGGTTTAGATCTAATATATTATAGACCAGGGCGCATCTGTAAAAAGATTAGTACATTTGGACGTTGAGAGGTGACTCAAATTTTTTTGCAGAAATTGCTTGAAAATAACTCAAATAATAATATTTGAGTTATCCTCCCTCTCAAAAAGGTCCGGAACATTGTTTAAATAATCAAAATGTCAAAAAATTATGGAAAAATTCGATTTTTTCTTCGTTTTTTGATTATAACTTTAAAAGTATTCATTTCCGAGAAAAGTTGTACTGACATAAAAGTTGCGTAATTAAATTTCCTACAATATAGAATTGGTTAAAAATTTAAAAAACAGTCACCCTTGTTGCAAAATAGTAATATTTGCGAAAAAACCATACAAAAACAAGTATTCGCATTTTACGTTTTTCAACCATTTATGCTACACTTAGGACCTTCATATTTCACCCAGAAAAACTTTATGATACAGTAAAACAATAATGTAAATTTCATTGAGATCGGTTTAATAGATTTTTCAAATAAATTTTGCAATCCAGCTTTCGCAAAAAAAATTCATTTTTTCAAAATGTTACAGGACTGAAAATAAAGCAGATAGAAACAAGTAATGACAATAGCCAACAAAGAAGCAACTGTAAATATTGAAATCGAAGGGCAAAAAATCGAGCAAGTAGACCTCTTTAAGTATTTGGGAATAATGTTAAACAACAAAGGTACACAAGAAGATGAAATTGGAAACAGAATAAAATTGGCTACGAGAACTTATTATTCACTGTATAAAAATTTCCTAAACAAAAAAGAAATATCGAGGAAAACCAAAATGACAGTATATAAAACTGTATATATGCCAATTACAATATATGGGGCAGAAAACTGGGTACTTAATGACAGACAAAGAAAAAGATTACAAGCTACAGAAATGAGATACTTAAGAAAAGTGGTGGGAGCAAGAAGATTAGACAAAAGAAGAAACGAAGATATAAGACATGAATTACAGGTAAAATCGCTCAACGAAAAAGTTGAAGAAAAGAAGTTAAAATGGGCTGGACACATGATAAGAATGAGTGGTGAGAGACAAGTGAAAATGGCATGGGAGGCCAAAGCAGTGGGTAAAAGCAGGAGGGGCAGACCAAGGAAAAGCTGGAACACTAGTGTAAACGAAATACTCAAGAAAAGAGGAACATCGTGGCAAGAAGCAAAAGTTTTAGCAGCAGATAGGAAGAAGTGGCGTAAATTTGCAGAGAGTATTATATAAAGGAGGAATCCTCGACACCTAATATGGTAAAAGAGGCAACCGATTATGTATGTATGTATGTAAACAAAAATGATTAATTTAATTTAATTTTTCCAACATTTGTGTTTAATTTAGTAATATTTTGTATTTTGACAACGGCATCCGATTTGGACGTCGAAACGTTATCTAATAAAATTATTTTTTTCAATTTAATTGTGGCTTATTTCACAATCAAAATAGTTAATTATAAAATGCCACATGAAAATAACTTCAGAACATAAATATTAAAAATAAAATAAAAATTCCATTTTTATTCAGTTGAAATGCGAAGGCAAAACAATCTTATTTTTCAATTAGAATACGGAGCGCAGTCCAGCCCTCTGAATCGACGATTTTCGACTCTTGTTGGAGTCTCATCGGAGAAAACGTAGGCCTGCTACTCCATACTCCAATTGACCAACACCGAGAGTTTATCCCCCACACCGCAACTGACGTAAATGGACTAGGTGACTAGCGTCATCTGGCAATTGAAAGATGAAGTAGTTTTCAATCCTAATAGCAATATTAATAATATTTAAAAATATTAAAATATTACTAAAAGATTTTTAAATTGAAAACTTATTGGTCCATTTTCTTGGTAACACCTCCAAGGCTTCTAAAATTTTCAAGCCAGATGGATGCTGAAGCGAAGAAGACAAGAGGGAATTCAAAAATTCAGAGGGCTGGCCTGCGCTCCGTATTCTAATTGAAAAGAAGATTGTTTTGCCTTCGCATTGCAACTGAATAAAAATGGAATTTTTATTTTATTTTTATATTGGTCGTTACTTCTTTGAGTAACTAGGTCCATTTTCTGTTGGAATTTATCAGCTGAACAGACGGGGTAGCGAATTTCAAGTTTTTGAATTCCCTCTTGCCTTCTTCGCTTCAGCATCCATCTGGCTTGCAAATCTTAGAAGCCTTGGAGGTGTTACCAAGAAAATGGACCAATAAGTTTTCAATTTAAAAATCTTTTAGTAATATTTTAATATTTTTAAATATTATTAATATTGCTATTAGGATTGAAAACTACATAAATATTATTAGGTCCCCAGATCCTACTGTAACTCCGTCGATGCCTGGTCTACACCAAAGTCCTGTATGAGAAATGAAGTGGTTAAGGGGGAGATGATTAGGTTTGAAAATTTTGGAATTTTCGATTGTTTTTATTATTTTAAATGAAAGTACATAACTTCATGAATACTCGGAAGCAAAATTACCGGATATACAGCATGTTGAGTATCCCTACCTTCGACTCGCTTTGCAGCAGGTTCGCGCCAGCGCGCTTTAGCGTAATGAGAAACGGCCAACAGCTGTTCCCATGCTCTTTTGTGAATTACTCCTCGATTCAAAAACACATTCCGGTGTGAAACACTTTATGATTTGACAGACAAAAAATAAATTGAAAATATAAGTTGACAATACCTACTTTAAAAGCGTTTTTCCCAAAATGCTTTTTCAAAGGCGGTGGACATTGTACATAACTCCCTTCCAAGAAGGGATAACGACAGAACACGTAGTAGAACGCTTAGCGGAACTATGGTGGGACGTCGGCCAGCAGGAAGACCAAGGAGGAGGTGGATAGACGAAGTGAGAGCCGATGCTAAAGAGATATTGAGGGTGGACAACTGAAGGAGAGCAGCCAGAGACAGAGAAAGCTACTTGGAGTCGGATGCTGGGGGAGGCCATGACCCGACTTTGGCTGTAGCGCCATAGGAGAGGGAGGGACATTGTAACTCAAAAAATACTTGACTGATTCACCTGAAATTTTGTATATATTTTCTTAGTCATTTCGTGAGGTAACGCTGCCAAGATATTTTTTGTTTTATACTCATTTTTGAAGTTATACTTTACGATCGAGTGAAATTTTATAATGCCGGGCGCATGCGCACACAGACATAGTAGGTATGTATTTCGTTGCTAATCTTTCAAATGTATGTATCAGCGCTGTCAGCGCAAATAAGTCATATTATATCATATAAAAGGATATATTACGGCCGGTTTCACAAAGTAAAGTTAACTTGTGGTTAAGAGATAACCTCAAAATTCCCCAAAATATACGTTTCAGTTTCATAATTGTTACCCTTGTGGGTATACCCATAAGGGTAACCCACTCCAATCTCTGGTTAAAAATTCTGTAAGTTAATCATACTTCGCCGATGACCTGAAACTAAAACGCATATTTTGGGGTAACCTCTGGTTATCTCTTAACCACAAGTTAACTTTACTTTGTGAAACCGGCCGTTAGTGTTCTTAGTAAATGTATTATTTATTATAATTTGTGTGTCTTTGGATTTGTCTTCCTCGGGAATAAGATATTTTATAATAATACTAAGTATATTTAAAGTATTTTTGTATACTTCACTTGGTCTATTAAATTTGTCAGTATGTATGAGAAATCTTGTGATCTGTCAAAGCAAAAGGTATATAGCTCAGTGGTAGAGCGTGTGACCGGAGATCAAGAGGTCCCGGGTTCAAATCCCGGACGATCCTTATTCTTTTTTTATTATTATTTTTGGTATCGTTTTAATAAAAAATTTTTAAAAGTAGTAAGTAAGAAAGTTAGTTTAATATTTAAATAAGTTAAACAAATTGTTAATTATATTTATTTCTTTGAAATTATATAATAGAAGTATAACTTCTTACGTGCGTACAAAGTACACAAACATTCTTTTTTTGTTGTTTGACGATAATATTCACCTTTTTTTGCAGAAAATGTTGTTTTTACTTCTGCGTGATACCAAAAAGTCAAAAATAGTCAAAACTACAACCATGCAAGTTATATTTGCCTAAGTATGAAATTTAATAAAAAAAATGTTTCATCTGGTAAACAGATGAGTGAAGTTCGATCTAGATTCGGTTCTTAGACTATAACTTACCATATAACTTACGGCTACACCGTACTGATGACGACCAAAGAGTCAGATATACGCATTTACGTTTGCTTTCTACCTTTGTATTCACGTTGTGAGTATTTTGCCAATAATTTTTCCTTATACGTACATGATTATACTCATCATCATCATCAACAGCTATTCCATCCATCGATGAATGTAAGCCTCCCTTAGGTGTGTCCATTCATTTCTGTTTGCTGTTTTTACATACATATTATGTGGCCAGCCATTCGCTTGATGTCATCAGTCCATCTTGTTTGAGGTCTGCCTCCACTTCTTTTGCTTGCCTTTGGTCGCCATTCGAGAATTCTCTTTGTCCAACGGTTGTCTTCCATTCTTCCTATCTGTCCTGCCCAAATCCATTTAACACGGCAATCTTCTGGATCACATCTGATATTTTTGATCGTCTTCTTATCACTTCATTGGACTTCCAACAACTGAGCTTATGTTGAGTATTCTCTGTTCCATAGCTATCTGAGTCACTTGAAGTTTGTGGGACTATGCTGTTGTTAAAAGCCCAAATTCCAGTTCAGTATGTCCGAACTAGCAACACGTACTGATCGAACGTTTTTGCCTTTTAAAGTATTTGGTAAGTTTGATTTAAATACTGGTTGCAGTCGACCAAATGATGCCCATGCTAAGAAACATCTATTTAAATCAGCCCTGATTATATTAGTTCTCTGTTAATGTAGGAATCTGTGCAAATATTCAGAGTTGGTGAATTAGTCAAATTATTAAAGCATAGAGTTCTTGAAACTTTATTAAAGAAAAAAAAACCTTAAAGGAATAGGTTCTTTCCTCGTTTTATCGACTTTAAGTCTGATTTTCGTGTTGTGTTTTTTCAGAGTGAACACTCAACTTATGATTGTTCATACTTTTAAGTCCCGAAAACTTTACAAAACAAATGTCACATTCAAAAGGTTTTTCCGCGGTATGAACGCGCATATGAGATGTTAAATATTGTCTTCTGGAAAATACCTTCAAACACAAATTGCACTCAAAGGCTCTTTCTTCTGTATGTAACAGGGTATGATGCCTTAAGCTCTTCCTGTCCGACAATTTCTTGCCACAAATGTCACATTCAAAAGGCTTTTCTCCAGTGTGTACACGCATATGACTCTTCAAACCAGAGCTGTCATTAAACGACATTAAGCAAAGACTACACTTGTAAGGCTTGTCTCCGGAGTGAATTCGCAAATGTTTCTTTAGCACAAAGTTTTCTGCAAACCTAGCGAAGCAAATCTCGCATTCAAAGGGTTTTTGTCCAGTATGCCTCATTTTGTGTCTCTTGAGATTGGTTCTTTCGGAAAATTTCTTAGAACAAACATCACATTCAAACGGTTTTTCATTAGTATGCACGTACATATGACACTGCAAATCTAAGTTTCTCACAAACTGTTTTGAACAAATATCGCATATAAAATCTTTTTGCCCTGTATGTCTCATTGTATGTATAGTCAAATCTGTTTTTCTTTTAAATGTCTTAAAACAGATCTCACAAGTGAAAGATTTTTCTAAGTGTTGTCTTTTTTTATGTGCTTGCAAAGCTTTTTCGCTTAAAAATTCATTAGAACACATATCACAAATGTGAGTGGTTTCAATTGTCTTTAAGGTGCCATCATCCTGGTGTGCTTGTGGCGATGTGGTTTCCAAACTTGGATCTGGAATTAAAATTTTCGGATGTAAAATTTTCCCTACATGTCGTGAATGGTAATGTCGCTTTAAGCTCTTCATGCATGACAACTTCTTGCAACAAATGTCACATTTAAAAGACTTTCCTCCAATGTGGACACGCATGTGACTCTTTAAAGCATAGCTTTCGATAAACGACATTACACAGAAGCTACACTTGTAAGGCTTGTCTCCGTCGTGTCTCATTTTGTGTTTCCTGAGACCACTTCTATCGGAAAATTTCTTAGAACATATATCACATGTGAAATTTTTTTCTCCATTATGTCTGTTTATATGTAGTTGAAAAGCTCTTTTGCTTATAAATTCCTTAGAACAAATACTGCAAATGTGGGGGGTTTCAATTCTCTTTACGGTGTTTGTATTTAAGGTGCTACCATCCTGTTGTTCATTAGGTGATGTATTCTCCAAACTTGGATCTGAAATTAAAATAAATGTTCAAATTAAATCAAAGTAGACACTATTTACTTATTAGAAGTTATAAATACTTGGGAACTTTAATAAACGTAACTGGAGACCAAAACAATGAAATAAAAAAACGTATCGAAATTGCAAGGGCCACCTTCATAAAGATGAGAAAATTCTTCTACAACAGCGATATAAGCATCCCTCTACAATTAAGAATGCTAAGGGGCTACATATTTAACACGCTATTATACAGTGTAGAGGCCTGGACTCTCAAACAGAACAACATAAAAAATATTCAAAGTTTCGAGATGTGTTGCTACCGTCGAATGCTGAAGATAAGCTGGGTTGAAAGAGTCACAACTTCAAAGCAATACGAAGGATAGAAAAAGACCCAGAAATTTTGTTAACAATAAAACGAAGAAACCTCGAATATTTGGGTCACCTGATGAGAGGGCATAAATATGCATTACTTCAAAATATAATGCAAGAAAAAATAGAAGGAAAACGGAATCCAAATTACAAAATTTATATAAATAAATGAACATATTATACAACACATCTTCCATTCGTGTCACCTGGCACAGGTTTTAGTGTTAGCGACTACTTACACCATTGAGAAGGCTTCTCAATCTTCTGCAATATGGAATAATTGTCCTGCATTTGATATCTGAGTCCATTCACGAATGTTTTTTAACCAAGAAACTTGTTTTCTTTCTACACCTCTAAGGTCCTCTATTTTGCCTTTAAGGATCAGTTGTAATATTTTATATCGACTTTCCCTCACTATATGTCCCAGATAAGACATTTTCCGGTTTAAACAGTATTTAGCAGTTCCCTATCTTTGTTGACCATCTTCATTAGTTTTTCTTCCTGTCCAAGGTATCTTCAGCATCAGTCCATGAATCCACATTTCCAATGCTTCAATTCTGTTCATGATTGATACTTTTAGCGTCCACACTTCTGCACCACAGAAAAGTACAGACCAAACACATGCTACTATGACAAGAAGATAAATCAACGCGCATGATGGTCTTGCATCCCTATCGCTCACTGTGACGTAAACCAGAGACAACTTTCCTGGCGACAAGTTGAATTCTTTATTTGCGTTCATGTTCATTCGTGTTAATAAAATAGTAATCTCTCAGGGGTTGCTTCAAAATGTATTGAATGAGATTTTTGTTTATTCGTTTATGTAGCAAAAACTTTTATATTATATAGTTACATAAATTTTGTGGTGAAAACGTTCAGTTTACTGTGTTAATATCACCTAATTTGCTTATCCAACGCAAGTTGCTCTCTCTCGGCTATCTGTACCTACTTTATAAAGAAGACTAATTTTTGTTTACCATGTATTGTGCAGTGGCGGGTTGTTTAAACAATAACAATAAAAAAAGTAAAACTTTTTCGAAGTGTCGTTTTTTCGTGTTTCCTAGAGACAAGCACATATGTAAGACAAGTGTTTTCAGCGTTACCTATTCGAATCCAGTTTTAGAGTTAATAATACAGAAAAATTAGATTTAAATATTGCTCACAAAATAAATAAAGACTTTTTTACTGTCAAAGGTGCTCAACGCCAAAAGGTTAAATTTGCCACTAAATTATTTTCACATACAGTTTCTCGAGCCATTTCTAGATTAGGAATTTTAGGTTTATATAAAAATAAAAACAACAATTGGCTTGATTGCTCTGACTTCTTCAAAACTGTTAATGATTGGTTTGATATTTTTAACTCCAGAGTACCTCACAGTAACTCTAGAAATCATATGAAAGCGTATGGGTTGGCTTTGAGGGAACAAAATGAAATTTTAAATAAAATGGAGCAGACAATATTATCTGTAAGGAAAATGGGATCTAAATCTTCCAATCTACTTCCATTTCAGCGAGGTATAATAATATCAATAAGATCTTTAAAATAACTTTTTGTTGACTTAAAGGACTTTGATATAAAATATATATTATCTTACAATCTTCATCAGGACCCTCTAGAAGGACTATTTTCAATTATAAGAGCAGTCGGTCGTCTATAGTATTTTTATTACAAAAGCGATATTACGTAGGTCAAAATTTTTGACGTAAGAGAACTGTCAAAACATTAGAATGTTACTTATTATAAACATGGCAATAATGAAAAGTCACATTCTAATGTTTTGACAGTTCTCTTACGTCAAAAATTTTGACCTACGTAATATCGTTTTTGTAGTAAAAATACTATACATGATCATCCAACTGCTATGGAATTTAAGTATAGATTAAGAAACTATATACTGAGTAGAAATGATAAAATTATTTCAGCATCTGCAAACGTAAATGATGTATCAGAGGCTGCGAATGTTACTATTACCAATCCAATTAATTGTGAAATTGTCACTGAAGAGATGTTTTCCTCACTAAACCTGCCTAGTGGTGATACAGAAATTGATCACAAAGGTTTAGTTGACAGTGAAGAAGATTTTATTAGTCCGAATATAACAGACCTGGAATGGGATGGATTGGAGAATTTAGCCGGCTTCATTGCATTTAAGTTAAAAAAAAAAAGAAAAACTTGGATATATTCCGGATGCTAACGATAAATCGTTTACTTGGGTAAACCACCTTTCTGAGGGTGGTTTAATGCTGTAGCAAATTTTATTAAGAGCATAGGCGCAAAATTTCAGGCAATGCTTTTAAATGCAATAATTTTTTTCAAATCCTGAAAAACTAATAAATATTTTTGAAAAATTTAAACGCAGAATGAAAGATTACCGAGGGCCTAAAGTCCCTTAGAATAAACAAAAAGTTTCTTTTGAATGAGATACTTATAGAATAGAAATATGCTTTATTGTCACTGAAAATTTTTTGCTCAATTAGAAATCCAATGAAATCAACTAATTTGTGGTCATCTGATTGAATACAACCAATAAAACCAACATTATACTGAAAACATATCCCATGGGCTGTTTTCACTCAATCATGTAGCTATGGATACCTACATTTCGTTTAATTGCGATTTTGACATTTCAAATATTCAATATTTCAAAATGTCACGATTTGGTTGTAATACTGATGAGAATATTAATGAAATTATCGAATCAAATATACCAAAGAATACTGTTTACAGTAAAAAATTACATCAGTTATAGAAACTAACATGTCTGGATCTTCATTAAATTTTTCTAATTGTTCCTTTGTTAATTGCACATTTAAATAAATTGTTTCTGCTCTGTATTTTTTTTTTCATAACCAGCAAAAAATTTTCTATCCGAATAACCCTCGAACATTGATAAATGCTCAAAAATTTTTTAACAACTTTCTCAAGCTTGTTGCTTACAGGCAACAGACCTCCGCCTACGGCGTCGGTCTGTTTCCAAGCAACAAGCTTTCGAAATCTGTTATAAAATTTTTTCGAACAATTATCAATGTCCTTGGGTTATTACTACTGAAAATTATACAAATTTTATGGACAAAACTTAATTAAAGTCAGAAAAAATAAATAAATAATATCTAACAATAACAATAACAAATACAATTTTCTGAAATTTGATAAATCGTCAATATAAAAAAAATATACATAAATACAAAATATAAGTTAATAAAGTAAAGAAAAAAAAAACAAAATCGATATATTGCAACAATTTATAGAAATTGCAAAGTGAACATACAACAAAGTAAACTATTTATAGACATAGGAACTAATAAGTTTAAGCTGCTGCATGTGACACCCAAATATAGATAAGTTTGGTTACTTGTACATTACTGTAATTTCTTAGTTAGTCATTAAGAAACTCTTCTACTGAATAATATGGTCTTTTAGATAGATGAGCTTTTGTCATTTTACGGAACTTGGGGAAAGTTGTTGCAGATTTGAGTTGTAAAGGAAGATGGTTGTATAGTTTTTTTGCGGAATATAATATAGATTTCTTTACTAACTCAGAGGACGGGATCGGTAAATAGACATCAAAATTTGAATTTCTGGTGGAGTAGTCATGACGAGGCCTTGCTGGAAAGACATGCATGTGTTTACGAATTAAGCAAACAGTTTCTAAAATATATAAAGATGTAAGGGTTAAAATGCGTGATCTTTGAAGTAACTTCTGCAATGTGTTGTTCTTCTGAGGCCAAACAGGTACCTTATTGCTCTTTTTTGTAATTTAAAAATAACATCTAATTGGGCAGCTGTACTAGAACCCCAAAAAGGAAGACCATATCGAAGATGAGACTCGAACAAGGAAACATATGTTAGTTTAGAAGATGCTAAATTGAGTTCTTTCGAGACAGATCTTATAGCATAGCAGGCTGAGGCGAGTTTCTTACTTAACAAATGGATATGAAGGGACCATTTGAGGTTGCTGTCTAAAAAAATACCAAGAAATTTTACAGAATCAACGGTAGAGATCTGGCTGTTATTAACAAGCAGGGGTTGAAGAGCACTTTTATAGGATAATGCTACTGTCTTATCCACGTTAAAAGAGAGTAAATTAGAGTCAGACCAGGTTTTTATCGTAAGCAAATCAGAAGTTATAGTTGCATGAAGAGATGCAATAGTTGAGTTGCTCCAAGTGATACTGGTATCATCAGCAAAAAGAAAAATTTTTCCATCGATTTTTAAGTTAGTGATGTCATTTATAAAGATAAGGAACAGTAGAGGACCCAATACCGAACCTTGTGGTATTCCACATACAATGTTTTTGAGACTAGAGTCAGTATCATTTGCTCTAACTAGTTGTTTCCTATTATTCAAGTAAGATTGGAACCAATTCAAAGAAATACCTCTAATCCCATAGAAATTTAGTTTTTTAATCAAAATGTCGTGATTTACACAATCAAAAGCTTTGGCATAGTCACAGAAAACAGTGGCAGTATAAAGATTATTGTTTAGTGCTTGGTAAACCTCATGAAGCACAGAAAACAAGGCATCAGTGGTACATTTATTAGTTAAAAAGCCGAACTGATTTTGGGATAAGATGTTGTTATCAATGAGAAAAATTACTCAATTTTCTCTTTTTTTTTTCACACCTGTAACTTCTTAAAATAAACATTATAAAGGCTTTCGGGGACTTTTTCCCTCAGTAATAATGTAATCTTTCATTCTGCCTTTAAATTTTTCAAAAATACTTATTAGGTAGTTTTCTCAGGATTTGAAAAAAATGAATGCGTTTAAATAGCATTGGACCAAGATTTTGTGCTTACTTCCTTAAGTGACAGATTCATTTAGAATTTTAACATATTATTATCAACAATTTATAGACACATATGCATATATTCGTCTATATTCCTTGCTGCTATGTTAGCCTGCTAAGGGTAAGGCTGCTGCACTACTACATTTTTACAACTTTGCTCTACGGATCTGAGGCCTGGACATTAAAACAATTAGAGATTAAGAAATTGAAAAGCTTTCAAAAGCTTGAGTATTGGTGTTATAATAAAAGAATGCTACAAATATCACGGGCAGACAAAATTAACCCGCGAGTAGTAGCGCCGTTAGATAGAATCTCAAATTTTATCCTTTTTAGCGATAACTTGATGAAAAATTTTGCAATTTTGAAAAAATTTCGTAAGTGCCTCGAGGAAGGGTGTAGTAATGCGTAGGAATTTTTTTTATTTTTTGAAGTTATACTTCTTTAGGCGCGATTGAGATTGTGGGTGAATTTATTATTAATCTGCGCGCATGCGCACACCGACAGTATGGTATTGTATTAGTCGTTATACAGGCTCTGATTGGATGTTGAAATGATCTGTCAATAATAAATAATTGTGCAATATGGAGGTAAACAAATGTTGTATAATATATTAGTTTTATTGTTGTGAGGACAGAAACAAAAAAGTTTATAACTGTAGTGACTTTTAAATAGTTTTTAAAAGTAACAGGTACGTAATAATTGTTAAATGTATCAGTATCCTAATAAAAAATTTCATAGTTTTTAAAAGTAACAGGTACGTAATAATTGTTAAATGTATCAGTATCCTAATAAAAAATTTCATAGGTAGGTACCTACCTATTTGAACCTACCAAAATACTATACATACTATGTAATACTTTTATTTACATAATTTGATTACCATCAAAATTTCTATCAATATTCACCTAATATATTGTTTTCTTACTCTATGTTTTGTTGTATTTTTTCAATTCTAAATCATTTCAATTTAAAATCAAAATAATTTGATTTAATTCAAAAATGTCAAAAGTTTAATCCGTTTACTTAGTTAGTCGAACTTCGCACATAATGACGCATTATCTCCGTGGCGAAGCAGTTAAGGCGAATGAACCCCAATACCAACCTCGCTGATAAGCTGGTTCGAATCCCAATAGAAACTTTTATTTTTTTATACATTTTATGATTGTAAGTATATTTATTATATAATTTTATTTACAGAAAATACGTATTTAGTTAAAAAAATTTCTGACAATTAATGTTCAGAAATCATTTGTGGCATTTTTAATGTGTTTGTGTGTGTTTTATTCTTTTATTATTTTAATTTTTGGCCCTGTTTTAATAAAAATGTTTGAGAAGTAGTAAGTATAAATTAGTTTAATATTTAAATAAAATATAAATAAAAAGTATATTAATTTCGTTTAAATCATATAATAGAAGTATAACTTCTTACGTGCATACAAAGTACACACACATTCTTTTTTCTTCTTCTTTTTGTGGAATTTATGGCTTTGGGGAGAGCCAATTAGCTTGACTAATTGTTAGAAATAATATTTCTAACATAACAAGTAAATAAAAATACTATAAAATAAAAATTTGTTGTAAACTCGTATTTAAATTCGTATTGTGAGATAGAATCTAACACGCGACTATTCACGTTACAGAAGTGAGCGCAACTACTCCCAGGTTAACAATATTGAAGTCCTTGATAGGGTTAATGAGGGGGAAGAAATTACACAAGCAAGAGGCAGAATTGGCAGAAGCTTGAATACTTCAGTCATATATGTAGTCTATTTAAGTAACTATCTTCTACTTAAATAATTAAGCACGTATTTACGAATATAAAGATTTATTAAATATGCAACTACTACTTTTTTACTACTTAATTACTACTACTACTACTTTTACCTTCAACCACCTAAAACATACTAAAATAAATACATTACTGATCTATCACTGTGACCATGTGTCATCACCGAACTACCCGTATCCCTGTATCGACTCTGTCACAAGCTGATGACCATATAAGAAATTGAGTGTGACTGCCCAATGTCCTAACAGAACTACCAGTATTCTGCCTTAAGCTGATTAGGATATTAGAAAGTTAGTGACTTACGCTTTACACCGTATTATTTACCATATTACCATGTTGATATACAGCCTTCAATAGAAGATGGAACCTTAAGAAAATGTTAGCTTCTTTGTTTTCTGGCCAGGAAATGATTATCCGCTAAATTACTCACAATGAAATGAATTCGATTCAAAGGTTTATCCTATCTGAAATATAGTGACAATGCATATTCTTAATACTAATCTTAATTCAGCAAAAACAGAGGACTGAGTGAGGAGATATATTGGTGAGTTACTTTTTTAACATTGCTCTTGAAAAAGTTATAGTTCCTCATCCCAAGCATGCACTTTAAGTTGTAGACCACTATATACCTAATTCAAAAAACAAATTGATCAAAATAGAGATAAAGGATCAGAAAAGTAGTACCCAAGATAATGTTTCTTTGAAGGCACAGGATACATACCATTTTTAACAAAAACCAAATGATCATTTTGTTTTTCTTCACATTTCAGGTCTTTAATATCGACTTCTGAATATAATTGATGGTCCAAAAAATTATTTGTGCTGGTCGCCTGTACATCTTCACATATCTCTTGCTTAAACTCTGTTTTAACAAAATCCAGAACATTTAAATCTTCATTATATTCTGTTTTGATAGCAATCTCTATGTCTTGAAGCTGATCAGTTTGTGGATGCGTGCTCATTTTGTTAAGTTAGGCGTGGCTAGGCATTAATTTAATTAATTATATTATAAAGAAAAGAGCCAAACGAAAGAACCGTAAGTCCATGTAACATAACAACATAAACCACAACTTATGCACAAGCACAACAACACAACTTATTGAACTTATCTATGAACCACCATGATGAACCACAACAAACAAACCCCACCAATGACCTACTGTGCCAATGACCATCAAACAGCTGATCTCTGACAATTTTAAAATCGTGGGTTACGCCAAATGTTGGCAACTTACAATTCCCATCTCAAGAGCTGATAGTCGTGACGTCAAAACGTCAAAAAAAGTTTTCCAAACACGTTATGTCTAGGTACACGCTAAAATGTACGCAAATAAAAAAGTTAAACTTCATCAAGCTAGTGACTATTTAGCGTGGGCAGTGACTGTATATTTTGATACACACTATTTTGATATGTTTAGTGTTTGTTTGATAGAAAAATATTTGTTATGACGTTTAATTCTACCAACTTTTTTATTTGCGTACACGGTAGCGTATACCCTAGCCACAACGTGTTTGGAAAAATTTTGACGTTTTGACGTCACACTATCATGGTCCATATAGTGTGACGTCAAAACGTCAAAATTTTTCCAAACACGTTGTGTCTACGTATACGCTAACGTGTACGCAAATAAAAAAGTTAGGTAGAATTAAAGGTCATAACTAGGGCTTCCAATCCCGCAATACCGAGATCTCGGTATTGCGAGATCCCGCGTCATTTTCCAATCCCGCGTGATGCGGGATTACAGGCGCGGGATCCGCGGGATTTGCGGGACTGAAAAAAGCGTACATTTCTGCTAGCTACGCTCAAAATTATTAAAAAACTGGAAAAAATTATTCAGGGTTAGCTTCAGAATTAGCTTTGTCTTTGCGCTTTATTTTACAACGACGTAGAAATGTGACGACACTACTCATTAATCTCCAAAAGCCTCGTAGTTACCAAGAGTCGTGTGACGATGAAACTTTTCAGCTCCCACCGAAAAGTTTACTTCGAAAAGAAATGAATGATTTTGTAACGGGAATGAACTTCAGCCTTTTAAATTCATCTGAGAGCAATGATGACGAAGATGGCTGATCAAGTAAGAAACACGTGATAAACAATGTAGAGGTTCCATCATCGGGTTTCGATCTTGATCTTACATTGCAACAGGAGTTATAGTTAACTATATCGTCAGCATGTAATGTATTTACTTTGCCCGTCGCCATCTCGAGTCGCTGGCTAAATTGCGTCTAAAATACGCAGGAGTTTGGCAGATGACAGTTTAGATTTAGATATTGGCTCGTATGAATAAAAATGGGAATGTAGTTTATACTCCAAATTTTGGAGTACATACTCCACGCCGTAGTATTTACTCTTATGTACGGTGAGTAGAAACTCATCCCATCAACATATTTTTATTCAGATGAAGTGTAGTATAAACTTATACTTTATGCTCATACTCATAAGAACGTACTCGAAGTTTATACTCCGTTTTTATTCATACCATGCATCGGTTGTGTTTCCTTTGCAAACATTTTCAATTCAAAGCTTTAGCTAAATAATAGTAACTTATAGCTAAGTATAGCAACTAAATTAGTAAATTATATTAATTTTCAGTTGAAAATGGGTTTTTTGGTTGATTTTTAAAATTTTGTTGGTGTATTTTTTGAAGAAGATAAGTAGATTTTTTTTTCAGTATTTGTTACTGTTTTTGTGAAGAAAAAACAGTTTTGATCTCTTACTAATAGTAATACTTAAATAAATGTGGAGTTAGTTGATTAATTTATTGTTTTATTTGCCTTATACAAATATGACTATTTTCAATATGCGGGATCCCGCAAATACCGAGATCCCGCGGGATTGAAAATTCGTAGTCCCGCAAATACCGAGATTGAATTCAGGCTGCGGGATTGGAAGCCCTAGTCATAACAAATCTTTTTCTATCAAACAAACACTAAACATATCAAAATAGCGTGTATCAAAATATTATACAGTCACTGCCCACGCTAAATAGTCACTAGCTTGATGCATGATACTATAAATAACAGTGTTTTAGATCATTTTAGTTGTGTTTCTTTGCAATTTTATTTTGTACAAGGATTAATTTAATAACATAATTAATTTAATTTAACATATGTTAATTTAATAATTAACATTTCTGTTGTGTATTGAAGTGTGGAATGCGAAGTAATAAAGCGTGATAAAAATAATTTATAATTACACGAAGTAATAATTTTACAGTGATGAGCACGCTAATAACCGGCAAAATAGCTGAAAAGATGGAAAACATAATACATTTCGAAACAAAAAGAGATGAAACTAGTGGAGTTGGAAATTATCGTTATTCGCTCCGAGCGTTATATAACAATAAACTGTAAAAGCAAAATCGACCGACCTGCTCATGCTGACGGTTGGTTGAAATGCTTGTAAGGACGATTTAGTATATGTTTAAAAAATGAGATATTTAAAAAAAATGACATATCACGCTATTTGTTGTGTTGTTCACTGTAAAAATACATGGAGAAATAGTGATGTGATTTACTTTTATTTTCCTCAATCCCAAAAAAATTAGATTAAAGTTTTCTGTAGTTTCGCTGTTGTCTGATCTAAAACTAATAAGAATAAATTATAAGGACTAAGCACTTAAGCACTTAAGAATAAATTTATCAGTCTCTCGAGCACTAGTTGTTACTCCCTTATAAGTACGTATCTCTCACAATCTTTACATATATTCATTGGAGATTCCTATCTTATTTAGTGCCCACCAGTGGCGCACCTAGAATTTTCCTCCGGGTGGGGTGGTTGGCTTAGACACCCAAAATTTTTTTGTACTGTTTGTGAGACAAGTTAAATTTTCCTACTATTCTTTATATATTTTTTATATGCCCTTGAAGGGATTAAACCCCCCTGGGTGCGCCACTAATGCCCACCACGAAATCTCTTATACGCTTTCTCACAATCAATGACTACCATACGAGCGTTTGTTTCTTTATTCCTGTATTTTCCCATCAACTACCTTATACCTAATGAAAATTGCATCTGTGGTTGATCTGCCTGTATAAAACCAAATTGATTATCGCTAATTTCGGTTTCTTCACGTATCCGTCTATCAATTACTTCTTTCCCATATTTTCATGGTGTGGCTAAGTAGTTTTATGGGCTCTGGCCCTGTAGTAGTAGAGCCTGACAGGCCTCAACCGTCTGCTGGAGGGTTAAATCGCACACATCTTATGAAAAATATAATGTCACTCAAATTCAATAAAATTTATACGAATAGATTCGTTTTAAATTAACGGTCAAATCTTATCATTGCGCCAACTCTATATTTTCAATAATAAGAGCAGAAATTGATATAAATAAATCTGAAATCAAATGGGTACTTACATAAGTTAGAGAGAGAAAAAATATTTTAAAATACCCAAATTGTCGGTACTCCATAAATCAGCGGATTAGTTTCACTAATCCGCTTAGGCCCAGCGGGGTTTAAGCTCTTTTGAATAGCATCCAGAGCAATAGTGATTGTAACTGACACTTTTACTGACTCGAAAAATGTGATTTCGATAAACTTTAATTGCAATTTGCGCCGTAATTAATCATAATTAAGAGTTGGCGCAATGATAAGATTTGATCGTTAATTTAAAACGAATCTATTCCTATAAATTTTATTGAATTTGAGTGACATTATATTTTCCATAAGATGTGTGCGATGTCCTTTATTGCATGTTATTTTTTTATTTTCCAACATAGTTCATTCATTAATGGAGTTAGTAGAAAGTTATTCATCAAAGGGACAGTTCCCATGTTTTTATTTTTATTTTATTGAAGTTATAACTCAGAGTTATTCAAAGTTATGTATGTATCAGCGCAAATAAGGCGTGAAAAGAAAATATTAGTGTTTTTAGTAAATATATTTATTATAATTTCTGTGTCTTTGGATTTATCTTCCCCGGAAGTAAGATAATAAGTATTATTAAAACATTTTTATATTTATCATACACTTGATCTATTTGTCACCGTGATTTGTCATTATGTCCGAGAAATCATGTAAATAGAGCGATTATGGGTCATTGGTAGAGCATTCGACTACAGATCGGGCGGTCCCGGGATCAAATCCGGACGATTCCTATTAATTTTTTTTATTTTTGGTAATGTTTTAATAAAAATATTTTGAAAGTGGTAAGTATTAAAATTAGTTTAATATATAAATAAAATACAAATAAACTGTTTAAAGTATATTTATTTCGTTGAAAACATATAATAGAAGTATAACTTCTTACGTACGTACAAAGTACACATACATTCTTTTTTATCAACGGGCAAGCCCAGTTACAATTTGTTATACTATAAATTCAAAACAGTATCTACTTATATTTGTGGTTACAATACAAAAAGTTAATCTGTATTATTATACAATGCAATACAAAAAGTTATATGTATTATTCAAGCCAAGAGTACACAAAACCTGACGAAGGAATGAGTCGAAGGTTGTAAAGAAATCTATGTTATCATATTGATTGGCTAGTCTGGCAGTTCTTGATATGAAGTTGTTAAACCCATAGTTAGTGCGATGTATTATAGGATCATGAAAACTAGCTATAGATCTGGTAGGTCTAGGTGGAACAGGTATATTAATTTTATTGAGCAAAAAAGAAGCAGCAGCTCTACCATGCAGAATATTGTAAAAAGTAATAAGCTTCCTCATCTTATGGCGGATAGAAATTGGTGGCATATTTAATATAGCAAGTAAATCTTCATCATTGTAGTTCTCCAAGATGTTTAATTTGAAAGCAACCTGTTTTAGAAATTTATGTTCAACATGACACAAGGTCTCAATATGCACACCATAAAAAGGTGACCATACACAAGACGCATACTCAAGATGGGGACGGACAAGAGAGCAATAAAGAGTTTTTAAGGTAGTAATCCCAGTAAAATCCTGTGTGCTTCTTCTCATAAAGCCAAGCATCTAAAATGCCTTGTCGACTACATTATTTAAGTGAACGGAAAGTTGTAGAGTTACATCCAAAGTGACACCTAGATCCTTGATGAAAGGCATATTATCAAGGCCATGCTGGCCAAACTTGTATTCAAAATTGATTGGGGATATAGACCGAGTAAATGTAATTGCTTTACATTAAGATGGATTCAGACTCATCTCATTTCTTGTACACCAATCCAATAAGTTGATTAGATCATATTGAAGTTTATCACAGTCACTAGGAGATTTAATCAGACAACTTTAAGTCATCAGCAAACAGCAAAAAAGGGAAGAGGGAAAACATTCGTGAAAATCGTTTATAAAAATGTTACACAGAAGAGACCCAAAATGTGATCCTTGAGAAACTCCTGAAGGAACAAGAATTGTTTTGGAAAGAAAATTACCAATTTTTACTGTCTGCCTACGATTAGACTAGTAGCTGCTAAACCAAGAAATCATTGGTTTATCAGCACCAATAATTCTGAGCTTATTTACCAACATAGCATTAGACACCCTGTCGAACGCCTTGGAGAAATCAGTGTAAATTGTATCAACTTGATACCCTTTCTCCAGGGAGTCAAACAAAAAAATCTACATAAGTTAATAGGTTCAGCTCAGTAGATCTATGGGGTATAAACCCAAATTGTTGATCGATAAGTTTAGGCTCGCTCGAGTAAAGGAGTTAAAAAGTCACAAACCAGACTCTCAAATACTTTGGGTATCACACCAAGGACGCTAATAGGACGATAATTATTAACAAGAGATTTATCCCCGTCTTTAAATATAGGCTTACGGAAACCTTCTTTCCAGTAATTTGGAAAAACACCAGTTTGTAGGGAACAATTAAATATGTGATACAATGGCCTGGAAAGGTTAAAACTGCATTTCTTTAAGAACAAAGGAGGTATACCGTCAGTGCCAGTGCCCTTATTAATATCAAGAGAAGAGAGCTTGGTGTATATTTCTGGTATTAAAATTTTATGTTGTGATATGAGTACTGGATGAGGATAGTTCATGATCGGGCACATTGATATTATTCAGAGAATAAACTGTGGAAAAATAATCAGCAAACAAATTTGTAATATCTTTGCCTGAACTACAAGATTTGTCAAGATATTTAAGTACATTAGGAAAAGCACTATTTTTGAAGTTATACTTCTTTAGGCGCGATTGAGAGTAAAATTTCATAATACTGCGCGCATGCGCACAGACAGTATGACGTTTAGTTGCTAATCTTTCAAATTATGTATCAGCGCAAATAAGCCATTAAAATAATATATTAGTGTTTTTTAGTAAATGTATTATTTATTATAATTTTTGTGTCTTTGGATTTGTCTTCCTTGGGCATAAAATAATAAAATATCTATTTTTATATTTCACTTGTAATGACGTCGACTTTGCAAAATAACAAGACACTGACTCAACACACACACACACACACACTACACATTACACCTGACTTAGTGATAAGATATACAATTACGTGGCTAAAGGTTCTAGTTCTAAACCAAGGCCAGAATCAGAGAAAAAAAAATATTTCACTTGTCACCGTTATGTGCAATTATGTATATTTGAAACGTCAATAACAGGCACCTTGGTAGCCTAGTTGGTAGAGCATTGGACCAGTGATCGAGAGATCGCGACATCACGGGTTCAAATCCCGGACGATTCATCTTTTTTTTTTTAATTTTTGGCATTGTTAAGTTTTGGTAATTATTGTTAATTTTTTGTATTGTAACTGTTAAGTATATTTATTTCATTGAAATTATAATATAATAGAAGTATAACTTCTTACGTGCGTACAAAGTACACACACATTCTTTTTTCTTTTATTGTTAACAAAAGACCAGAATTTCAGGATATTTGAAGATATATCCGTTTCGGTAGACTATATATTGTGAATAGGATTCCCGAGTCAGATTCTTGCACAATTGTCTAACCCTAGAAAACTCCCAATAGTCATTCAAAGAACCAGTTGGCTTAAATTTTTTGTGTAATTTTTTCTTTAAGATGATTTTGAGCACTTTTTTAGATCCTGAGAGAACCATATTGGGAATTTCCCGGCCTAAAACTTCTTTTGGTGCAAATTTATCTATAGCCATAAAAATAATTTCATAAAATATATTTAACATAGTCTCGAGATTCGCATAAATAAACAAAATATATTAGTTAAACTGGTCAACGAACCAAGGGTACAAATTTATCTATAGATATAAAAATAATTTTATAAAATATATTTAACATAGTCCCGAGATTCGCATCAATTAACAAAATGTCCCAGTTAAACTGGTCAAGGAATAAAGAAATATTCTGACAGTTTACGGATATGAAATCTCTATAGTAACCATCAAACTCGAGTCCAGGTTCATCATAAGTCAGGTTACATTTAATGCTAATTGAGAGTGGTGGATGAACGACTGGAGAAACTAGAAAAAAAGTCCGCTAGTTTCGTTTCTGCTAGGTGGTCATTTGTCAAGAAAAGATCTAAAAGGCTGTTGTGTATTGTCACATGATGATTACATTGGAAAAGATTGTGGAAACTGCAAACATTTGACATAATCTGGATGCAAGACCCTTCGTGTAATGGTGCTCTACCTGAAATCGCAACAGAGCTAAAGGGACCATTTTGCCAGAGAGCATGAGGCAAATTAAAATCCACAACCATGTGTAGGCTTAACTTAGGCATCAATAAAGCGAGTGATACCAGTGTCTCAGAGAAAGTGCTATACAACTGTGCCGGAGTGTTGGGAGGTAAATAAACTGCTCCTAATATAAAACTAAAAACACTGGATCCAACCTTAATGAAGACCTGTTCAATGCTATCCGGTACTTGGAGACAAGTACTTGGTATTGACTTGTGTCCTCCTCCTCTTTTAAAGATTGCCTGATAGATTAGTGGATAGATCTGGCAATAGAGTCAGAACGTTTGAATTTGCCTTTGCCAGATTGCACATTACGTTACTCGTTACTTGGTTTTTTTATGCTGTGAGATTACCTTGTGATTTGCAGATAAATTATAAATAATTAAATATGGCTGGTTACAGAAGAGCATACACTATTACTGAAGACAACTTAATCCTCAGTTGGATAGTGAGGTCAAAAGCATATTATCATATGAGAGGCAACATCCTTTGGAAGGACCTGGCAGACGCCAATATCTTCTGATAAGACAGATTGCCTGATAGATTAGTGGATAGATCTGGCAATAGAGTCAGAACGTTTGAATTTGCCTTTGCCAGATTGCACATTAAGTTACTTGGTTTTTTATGCTGTGAGAGTACATTGTGATTTGCAGATAAATTATAAATAATTAAATATGGCTGGTTACAGAAGAGCATACACTATTACTAAGGATAACTTAATCCTCAGTTGGATAGTTAGGTCAAAAGCATATTATCATCTGAGAGGCACCGTCCTCTGGAGGGACCTGGAACATGCCGAGATATTCTCCAAAGACAGATCGTGACAGAGCCTGAAAAACAGGTTTACATATGGGTTTACAACAGGTAAATATGGCTGGTTACAGAAGAGCATATACTATTATTGAAGATAACTTAATCCTCAGAACTGTAGAACAATTGATCACAAATAAGCTTGTCTAACTAAATGTATGTTACTGATGATAAAATATAAATGTTTTAAATGTGAAACAAATTTGAAGATTGTGATGAAATATAAAATTATTAATATATACAGACTCAGTGTAGGTAATCTATATAGTCGAGCTAGGTCCCCTGCGAGGTGAAGCTGTAATAAAATTTTTGAAAACTGGTTTAAATTTAGTACAATTTAAATTAATCTGAGTATTAAGATAATAAGAGTTTTCATTTGTTTCCCTTGTAAGCTCCAAATCCTCGAATAAGTCTAACTCCAAGTAATTTTTCTTTCTACTGATATCTATTGATAGACAAACTCTGATAATAGTGAAACTGGAGTGTTGCAGAAACTAACAACTAACCTACAATCAATGAATGATTAGTGTTTTACATGTATTTTTGATGTCCCGATTTGATTCCCATCAAGAAAATTGATTACAACGAACTGATTGATTATAATCAACTTCTTGATTAGCGTTCGAACAACCGGCCCTAAGATAAGGTAAGTTAAGTACATGCAAAACAGTGTATATAGTATTTTTACTACAAAAGCGATATTACGTAGGTCAAAATTTTTGACGTAAGATAACTGTCAAAACATTAGAATGTGACGTCAAAAATTTTGACCTACGTAATATCGCTTTTGTAGTAAAAATACTATACTTCAAAAATCTGACGATTTCAGCGGGGCGTAAGGAAATGGGTGAGTCCCAAAGTTTCACAAGAAAAAATCGAATATTTCGCGAAATGAATGACAGATCGAAAAACTAAAAAATAAGGGCTCAATATTTTTCAAACATCTATAGAATGATACCAAACACGACCTCCCACGGAGAGGGGTGGGGAGTAAACTTAAAATTTTAAATACGAATCCCGCGATATTTCGCGAAATGAACATTAGATCGAAAAACTGAAAAATACACGTATTCAACGTTTTTGAAAAATCTATCGAATGGCACCAAACACGATCCCACACTTAACCCTTAACTACAGACATCCCAATATTATCACGTAACTACAGACTCCCGGTATTTTTTACCGGTCATTATAAAATAGAGTCAAAATATAAAGTTAATAATAAAAAACAAAAACGTTTTGCATTATGTGTTTTTATGGAGTCTCTAGATATGGGAAAAATGGTAAAATGAGTGATATTAATAATATAATACAAGATTTTTGAAGAATAATCTATTAAACCAGAATTTTGGTAACATTTTTGGTCTATTGAAACAAACGGCCATAAATGCTATGGACAAAAATTTAAACTTTTTTTTAACAAATAAACGTAACATAGAATCACAAAGGAAATATAAAATAGCATCCACGAAAATTTTTACATCCATGAAAAAAAATCTGCAAGGGGTAAAATTGTAATAAAGTTAAATGGCAATTCAATTTTTGCAAAGTGGCCTCAAAATTTTTATCTTCAAATTTAACCTTCATTGAAGGTCCCGGATGTCTTCCACAGTCCATTTCTTTACTTTTTCCCCAAAAACACAAAAAAATAATGTAAACATTTCAGATTTACAAATATAGTACTCATATAAAAATACTCCCTTAACACAGACATCCGGTAATTTTTACCGGTTAAGATTTTTGATGTGTACCAGAAAAGAAAATATTGACAATACACAATACACGCTTTGACTAGCATTGTTATACAAACTGCCCGAGAGGTACAGAGACACATGAACTTGTAAGTTGTGAGGTTACCACGAAATCCACATTTTGGGAATGCCCACCGGTAAAAAATACCGGATGTCTGTAGTTGAAGGTTAAATGGAGGGTTACTAAATTTGGACTCCTTACGTAAAAATAAGTAGCTTTTATTTGAGACATTTTTTCGAATTATGGATAGATGGCGCTATAATCTAAAAAACGACTGTTGGAAATGGAAAATTAAATTAAAAATGGAAAACTTTACTTAACTTTTTTTGGTTTTAGGACCTACTCTTCACAACCCAATAGGTCCCCATAACGCTCGAGTGACTGCACATTTAGCATACTTTGCTCCCCTACCAAAATTAATATCTATTCAATGTAAATAAATAAAAACATTAAAAATAGAAAACAAAAAGTTAAGTTATAATCTCACGTTAAATAAATAATAAAAACAATAAATATAATAAAACAAATACTTATAGGTGCTTATAGTAAAGAATAAAAACAAATCAAAGTGTCAATACCGCAATTGCCAAATAAATGTTACCAATTTATGTCAAAATGTCACATTTGTTCGATCGCAGGTAGAGTAAAGATGTAATCCGAACAAGTGTGCTTTATATTCCACTTATACAAATTAAATGAAACAAGTTAGGGTATGTTTTTTTTCATTTACATTAATAGAAATCTTCCAATAATATTTCTAGGCGTATATAATAAAATATGTCTAGTGGCTGTAATTCCAGTGTACTCGGCTAAACGATTCTAAACAGTAACAAACCTACCACTTAAATATTTCGTGTTGGTATCATGTGACGTCACGTGCTTTGACGCGGATGACGTGCAACAGTATCTATATTGTACAGACTGTAAGTATTAGAGAATATCTATCAAGTTTACCTTTAATAGATATTAGCAAAACATTTTGTTTCTTAAATAGATGGTGGTTTTTATGAAAGTTACGTTTGTACTTACATTGTTGTTGTTGTAAAAAAGTAAGCTAATAGTATGGTATAGTTAGACCCAAACCCAGACATCCAAAGTGAAAGTTATCCTCCAACACCAAATTGTTCTATATGGTCCACATAATGTTCAGAAAAAAGTCACACCACTTTGAGCGTCGGGTTTGGGGGGGGGGGGAGAGGGGGGAGAAATCTGCAAATTCGTAGTTTTTTACGTTTTTCGTCAATATTTCTAAAACTAAGCGGTTTAGCATGAACAACCCTCTACACAAAATTGTTCTAAATTAAATTTGAAATAAAAAAGGCCCATGCATAACCCTTCTAAAATGAACGGTTCCAAAGTTACGGAGGTAGTATAGTATAATTGGTCCAAAAAAGGCCTAACCTAGACATCTAAAGTAAAAGTTTTCCTTCAACACCAAATTGTTCTATATGGTCCACATATAGAACATATTGGTCAGTAAAAAGTTACACCATTTTGAGCGTCCGGTTTTGGGGGGAGATGGGGGAGAAGTCGGTAAATTAGTAGTTTTTTTTTTACGTTTTTCGTCAATATTTCTAAAACTATGCTTTAGCGTAAGGAATGTTCTATAGAAAAATGGTCTACATAAAATTTAAAACAAAAAAGGTTCTATACATAATTGTTATAAAATCAACGGTTCCAGAGTTACGGAGGGTGAAAATTGGAGGTTTTCGATACTTTTTATATTTACCGACTTCTCCCCCCTCTCTCCCCCAAACCCGACGCTCAATATGGTGTGACTTTTTTCTGAACATTATGTGTACCATATCGAACAATTTGGTGTTGGAGGATAACTTTCACTTTGGATGTCTGGGTTTTTGGTATAGTTATATCATAAATATTGCCCAAAAAATATAAAAATTATCGGAAACCTCGACTGTTCACCCTCCGTAACTCTGGAACCGTTGATTTTATAACAATCATGTATACACCATTTTTTGTTTTAAATTTCATGTAGAATAATTTTGTATATAACATTATTTACGCTAAAGCATAGTTTTAGAAATATTGACGAAAAACGTAAAAAAACTACTAATTTACCGGCTTCTCTCCCATATCCCTCCCAAACCGGACGCTCAAAATGGTGTAACTTTTTACTGAACAATATGTGGACCATATAGAACATTTTGGTGTTGGAGGAAAACTTTTACTTTGGATGTTTGGGTTAGGCCTTTTTTTGGACCAGTTATACTATACTACCTTCGTAACTTTGGAACTATTCATTTTAGAAAGATTATGCATAGGGCCTTTTTTATTTAGAATTTAATGTAGAACAATTTTGTATAGAGGGTTGTTCATGCTAAACCGCATAGTTTTAGAAATACTGGCGAAAAACTTAAAAAACTACGAATTTACCGATTTCTCCCCCTCACCCCCCAAACCCGGCGCTCAAAATGGTGTGACTTTTTTCTGGACATTGTGTGGACCATATAGAACAATTTGGTGTTGAAGGATAACTTTCACTTTGGATGTCTGGGTTATGCCATCTTTTGAATCAACTACACTATACTATAATACATGAATTTCTCAAGTACTGTTTAGTTTCAATATTTTTAGTCATACCTTCTATGAGAGTAGCCAGCTCCACTGTAAAGCTTCCTAGCACTGAGTCTGTTAACCTAAAATTCTGACAAGAAAACTTAAGACCTAATTCTAAAAATTGTAGTTCTTCCTCTGAAAAGTTGGTGTTACTTAGATTTAGGACTCTTGAAAGGGTGGAATTGATGATCTGAAAACCTATGCATAGTTGTTGAGGCATTGATCTGTTGTTTTTGCAAAACCAAAAGGTTTAGTTTGCTGGTCAAACATTTCTTAGTAGATTGTAGGAGAGAGTCTTCTATATCTCTTAAGGAGTCAGTAACAAATGATCAAGGATGATGTTGCAAAGTTCTGTCGTAAGTTATTTTGAAGTCAACATTAATCTGATGGAGTTTGGAGTAGTGTTTCTTAAGTTCTCTATTCAGGATTTTCTTTTCCAAAAACTATTTCTCCCTATCAGGTACATTTCTTGATGTTTTAACTCTAGCAAAAGTAGGAGTGACTTGATGTAAAATGCACTGCCTAACAAACCAAACGTTGAGGAATACAATCATTCTCTTGCAGGATAGTCTTCTGTAAGTATCAACCAAGACTGCCATAGTCAGTATGATAGGAGGAAGTTGAATGTTCGAATATATGAAATTTATTGAAATAATAGGCAGATATCGAGCACCTAGTTTATAAAATATTGCCCAAGTATACTTTCGCTTCTAGAGCATCATCAGGGGCATCAGATATAAGCCGAAAAAATGCCATTATAAAAAAATGTTGGAAGAACTTTGACAAAAAATCGAAGTTGATGTATGATAAAAAATACAATAACATAGACTTACTTCCTCAAATCAGGAAGGTATCCTATTAGAATGTGACATTTAATACACACTGGACAAGGGCCAAAACAGTTTAAATAAATTATAAATGCCGGTACTACATTTGTATGTCGGATATGGAAGAACAATGAGTGGAAGAATTGTTTATATATCTAGTAATAGTTGGTCAACACAACGAATAAATTTGTTTGATTCTAATTGAGACAGTCACCAGATGTCATTACCATTTCTGTCAGGGTCGCAACGTCACGCGAAACTACGATAACTCCAAAATGCATAAACACCAAGTTGGATACAATCCTATTCATAACACACTAAGTCGCATACATATTAAGAAAAATCTATATATGGAAGAATATATTTAAAAATTGAATTAATGATATCATGCTTCTATACATTATACATACAATAGCAACAGCATGACATCATTAATTCAATTTCTATATATATTCTTCCATATATTTATTTTTCTTTATGTATGTGAGTTGGTGTGTGAATAGGATCGTATCCAACTTGGTGTCTATGCATTTTGGATTTATCGCAGTTACGCGTGACGTTGCGAACCTGACAGATATAGTGGTGGCATCTGGTGACTGTCTCAATTAGAATCAAACAAATTTATTCGTTGCGTTGATCAACTATTACTATATACTATATAAACAATGGTGGAAGTTCCTTATTGACGAGTGTTCAAATGATAATTAATGACAAATGAAGTGACTTTCAGTACAGTACTGTTCAGTTGATGTACAGTCACTATAGAGTGAACAGCATATTCAAAGAATCTAATGTTGATTGAACACCTAGATTTAATAAACTAGGTGCTTGATATCTGCCTTTTATTTCAATAAATAATATTCATTTGTTCTGAAATCTAAAAAAAAAACAAAAACGTGTAAAAGATTTCACATTACCAATATTGAACTTTCATTAAAATTACAAAATCAAAATGTTTGCCTTTTTCTTGTTTTTTACATGTTCCCCCATCCAAATCAAAAACTTTTATTCAGGTAAAAGTTGTGCAGACTTTTATTACGAACATTTTGGTATCAAATTTGCCCGGTTACCAATGAGTTATAGGTCATGTTTATCTTTTTGGTGGTTTGCTGCTCGCCTATAATATTTCCCTCGTTTTTAATATACAGATACAGTGATGAGCGTACTAATAACCGGCAAATTAATGCAAAAGATGGAAAACATAATATATTGTGAAGTAAAAAGATATAAAACTACTAGAGGAGGAAATTATCGATATAAACGTTAACATTACATTACATAGTTTCCCACCTTTACATGTATCGGAGGAGTATAACAACTGTCACTGTGACAGGAGAATTTTATAAAATACTCCTGTCACAGATGCCTATGGTTGATTTTTTTACCAAGAGGAGTAAACTAAAAAGACAGATTCACACCCAATAAAGTT
Source organism: Diabrotica virgifera virgifera (assembly GCF_917563875.1). NCBI lineage: Eukaryota > Metazoa > Arthropoda > Insecta > Coleoptera > Chrysomelidae > Diabrotica > Diabrotica virgifera. The sequence goes on from NC_065443.1 coordinate 2,846,254, forward strand.
ACTAGAAAAGTCACCAAATTCATCTTCTTTTTTCATTGATCATATCAGTTTTCGATGATAATAATCCATGCATATTATATTATACAAACACATCGCTAAAGAGTTCTAAAAACAACTGTTTTTATATAAAAGTAGACTAAAAATCTAAAAATTAAGACTAAATGCAGAAAATACAAAAAATCGCTGATATACTTAATTAACCTATAAAATGACAGAAGTGCCAAAATTTCATAAATGCCATTAGTGTCAAAATTTAATGACAGTGAAGTAAACTTGCCTGCGGTTGGACCAATTAGAAACAAGCATTACGGCGCGGTAAATTTGAATCACTCCTCTTGGTTAAAAAACAAACAATAGAGTTGGGAAACTATACAGGGTGTAACAAAAATACAGATCATAAATTAAGTCACATATTCTGGGACCAAAAATAGTTCGATTTAACCTAACTTACTACCTTTGAAGTTACAAAGTAAAAATCGATTTTTTCTAATATATCAAGAACTATTATATATTTTTTATTGAACGTGGACATGTAGCATTCTTATGGCAGGAACATCTTAAAAAAATTATAGTGAAATTTGTGCACCCCATAAAAATTTTATGGGAGTTTTGTTCCCTTAAACCCCCCAAACTTTTATGTATGTTCCAATTAAATTATTATTGTGGTACCATTAGTTAAACACAGTGTTTTTAATACTTTTTTGCCTCTTAGTACTTTTTCGATAAGCCTGTGTTGATCGAGATATTTTGAATATTTGTCGAATACACCATATATCTGTATATGACGTAAGACTATAGAGACCTCAGTGCCGCGCCAGCACGTGTTAGTGCCTGTGTGCAAAACATTTAATGGCGCTCAAAAATACGGATCTGAGTTAATTTCTGGCTTGTTTCAATTATCTGCCCAACATAATTGCTCCATACTGTCACAATTATTATCCAGCGGTAAACTTATGAGAGTCCTAAGTAAATCAATTTTCCGTGTAAAACTTTTTTCACCATACAGTTTTTTATTGTTCTCCACCTCCACATATCCAAAGCCGTTGCTGCCTCGATCGATCACAAACAAAGCTTTGCTCTCGCTTTATTCTGCCTACCTGCATTTTTTCCACCAATTTCTTCCAGGCAATTCGATAAACCATCAACATGGCGAATATAATCTAATATTGACGACTATATAGAGATTATTTGTCAACCGCCCTCGACTGATGGTCGATCTTAAATAATGTTTTATAAGTTTCAGTTTAGAAAGAGATCGTTCAGCAGTGGCAACAGATATGGGCAGAATGCGAAGAGCTATTGTTAAATTTGGGCTATTTGCTAAGCTTAAGTTATTTCAAGTATTGTTCCAGTTCTCAATAGAAGTGTTATTCCAGAGATGCAGAGACGTCAATCGCGACATATACGCCATACGCATATCTATCTGGTTGATTACCAGATAGCGTTTGATCGAGTAGGTACAGGCGCCAAAATAACGTAAATACTAAAAGCAAAAATTAACAACTAAAATCTGAAAATAATTAGAAAAATTTACTGGAATGGGACTGCAAACCTCAGAGTTGAAGGTGAACACACCGAATACGTAAAAATCATGCGTGGAGTGAGGCAAGGCTGTAATTTCTACCCTCTAATTTTCAATCTCTACTGTGAAAGAATATTTATCGAAGCTTTGATCGAAACTGAAAAAGGAATTCTACTAAACGGGTACCTGCTAAATAACATCAGGTATGCGTATGCAGATGACACCATAATATTTGCGGACAATCTAGAAGACCTACAAGTCCTCATCAGTGGCGGCTCGTGGCTTTAGGGACGGGGTCGGCAAGGTTTTGTCTCCTCAGATAGGTATGCCATCTAATTAAAAGGCTTCTATTTCATAGAAGATTTTTGGTTTTTTTTTTTTATTTTTTTTTTGTTTTTTTTTTGTAAACCTGTTTATAAATTAACTCTAGTCTATTTTGTTTCGAAGTAGCAAAATGGGTTATAACGTCATTGTAAAATTTATTATTGTTTTGGAGAGGGTTTAAAAGTTTTTTCTATTGACATTTGAGACAAGTTTGACATTCTCTCTTGTTTCATGGTGTTTCGACAATACGTTTTGACTTTTTTGAGACAAGAGAAATCCCATTCATTTGAGGCAGAATTTGTCCACATTTGAGCACAATAATTTATTAAATTCAGGAACAGTTTGTTGTACCTAATGAATTGCAGTATATAAAATTAAACATATTTTGTAACTTATCCCACCTTCCGAAAATAATTAGATCAGCATATAAAACTGTTAATCCATTTTCTTATTTTATTTGAATAAAGAATGATGGATAATTTTTAATGAACTTGTCTAATAGATATTTTGAAAATTCCTTGTAAATAATAATTGAGTTATCCTTCCGCTCAAAAAGGTCCGGAACATTGTTTAAATTATCAAAATGTCAAAAAATTAAGAAAAACTTCGATTTTTTCTTCGTTTTTTGATTTTAACTTTCAAAGTATTCAATTCTGAGAAAAGTTATACTGACATAAAAGTTGGGTAACTAAATTTCCTACAATATAGGATTGGTTAAAAATTTTAAAAAGTGTCATCCTTGTTGCAATACAGCAATAATTGCGAAAAAAACATAAAAAATAAGTATTCGCATTTTACGTTTTTCGACCATCTATGCTAACACTTACGACCTTCATATTTTAACCAGAAAACCTTTATGATATAATAAAACAATACTGTAAATTTCATTAAGATCGATTCAAAACATTTTGCAAAATAAATTTTGCAATTAGCTTTTGCAAAAAAAATTATTTTCTTCAAAATGTTGCAGTACTGACAATAAAGCAGATAGCAAGTTGAATTTTTTTACATATAGAAGAAAGGTACAGTATTCTTCTATACGTAAAAATAAATTCAACTTGCTGTCTGCTTTATTTTCAGTTCTGCAACATTTTGAAAAAATTAATTTTTTTGTGAAAGCTGGATTGCAAAATTTATCTTGCAAAATCTATTGAACCGATCTTAATGAAATTCACAGTACTTTTTTATTATATGATATAGTTTTTCTGGGTAAAATTATGAAGGTCTAAGTGTAGCATAAACGGTTGAAAAACGTAAAATGCGAATACTTGTTTTTTATGATTTTTTCGCATTTATTGCTATTTTGCAACAAGGGTGACAATTTTTAAAATTTTTAGCTAATCCTTTATTGTAGAAAATTTAATTATGCAACTTTTATGTCAGTGCAACTTTTCTCGAAAATGAATACTTTTAAAGTTATAATCAAAAAATTAAGAAAAAAATCGAATTTTTCCTTTATTTTTTGACATTTTGATTATTTAAACAATGTTCCGGACCTTTTTGAGTGGGAGGATAACTCAAATATTATTATATGAGTTATTTTCAAGCAATTTCTGCAAACAAATATGAGTCACCTCTCAACGTTCAAATTAAATCTCAACGTCCAAGTACGTGTTTTGTTGCTGTTTGCAGATCACCGCTGTGCTCGGCAGATTGTTTTTCTGCCGTACTTGTCATTCAAATAAATACGGGGAATGTATAATTGGTTGCCTATCGACTAATATTCCATAGCGTCTTATTACAAGCAAATGCTCAACTGGGTACGGCTAGCCGAAGCGGGCCATGAATTCACACAATCGCAGTCGGGTGTATGGCTGGCTAGGATCCTTAATTTGAAAAGTCTCTTACGCACAGCGCACAGGGATCACTTAACGTATCAGATCGTTCGAATTCTTTTAAAAACAATGAATAAAATTTAGTCTGCATTATCTCACAGATATTTTTTTTATTTCACAGAAACCAATATCATCAACTCTGATTAACTTATATATTTAAAAAAATCTATAATGTGTCCATAAATATGTGGGTCGGCACTGCCGACCCTGACCAGACGCCACTGGTCCTCATGGACAAAATCACATATTACAGTCAACAATATGGACTCAATATAAACGTAATTAAGACAAAGTTTATGATCATTAGCAAGAAAAAGATAACAGAAGGTCAACTCTAAATCAACCAAACCACTGTAGAAAGAGTGACGCACATAACTACCTCGGCACCATAATAAAATGAAAAAGCGCGCATTGGAAAAGCTTCAACCGTATGGGGACTGTCTTCAAGAGCCACAACCTCTCTCTTGGTATAAAAATAAGAATGCTGTCTCTGTCCTTTTTTATTGTGTTGAATTGTGGACCTTGAACGAAGATATATGCAGAAAATTGGAAGCTTTCAGATGTGGCTATTCCTACCGTATAATTCTTAAAATCCCGTGGACTAGCTGCAGCTAAGATAAAGATTTCCATGATGATCGCCTACATTCGTCAGAGCTAGGCACATCAAGAAGAAGAAGCAGTTAATTCCTTTAAAAATATATATTTTACAAACATCATTATTTAATTCTTTTAACAAAGGCTGAAGCTGTATAATTCATACAATTCTTCAAACAAATCGTCTCCCTCTATATATCTCCATAGATTCTAGATGATCATTAAATCTTAGTTTTTTTTTCAAATTTCTACACAAAAGTTGTAATTGTGAGGTTTTTGTACTGTCGTTCAACTTATTAAAAATTTGAAAGAATTAACATGATTTTCCAATATGAAAATCTTTCATTTACTGATATTAATGCTTGCTCCGGTAGCAGGTAGGAACTCCTTTTGGATAGTCCTATCAGGGAAATTGAATCAATCCCTGCCTTCTGCAGATTCCAGGTGTTTCCTGACCCGGGAAACTAGTACCTGCTAAGGGTCCCCTGTCCAGGGTCACGGATGAAGCCCACAACGGCATCCAGGGCGGAGAAGAAGGTCTTCACAACGGTCTGGAGGACGGAGGTGGCAGCCCCCTGGTTTTAGGGCTTGTATAAAATCGAACCTGGAAATCGGCAGCTGGTTTTTCAGTATCTGTATTGAGCGGAAGTCATTTAGGCCAGAACGGTCAATACAGAATAGTACTCGGTGCGGTGGCAACCACTTAAACAGCGTGTACACAGCGGTGTAGAAAGCCAAGGGAATGACTACTACACTATTTTTCCCAGGTTAATCAATATGGCTGAGGAAATAAACGATGGCCCCGAGTACGGGCGCTTCTTAAATGGGGCAGGGGTGCGAAGAATCTCCCGCTTGGCCAAATTTGATATACAGAGAAGTTGTAGAATAGGCACATGGAATGTGCGGAGTTTATATGAACCAGGAAAAACACACAATGCCATAAATGAGATGAAAAGGCTGCAAATATCAATTCTGGGTATCAGTGAAATGCGATGGCCCGGATCTGGCCAATGCCATGTGGATGATCATGAAGTATATTATGCAGGAGAAGAGAGTAATTACCATCGTCATGGTGTAGGATTCATAGTCTCAAACGAGGTTAGCAAATGTGTTAGAGCGGTATGCCAGGTATCTGAACGAGTCATAATGATTCAGTTGAACGCGAAACCCAGAAACATAAATTTAATACAAGTGTATGCACCGACAGCGGAAAGTGAACTGGAAGAACTTGACAAGTTCTACGCCGATGTAAAAACTGTTACCGACCAACTCAAGACTAGAGATCTCACCATTCTGATGGGTGACCTTAATGCTAAGATAGGAAAAGGCAGACAAAGTAATATTATTGGCTGTTATGGACTGGGCGATAGAAATGAAAGGGGAGACTATTTCGCAGATTTTTGCAAAGAACATAATCTATGTATAATGAATACCTTTTTCAAATTACCTAAAAGGAGATTATATACGTGGAAATCTCCAGCAGATACCCCCAATAATATCGTAAGAAACCAAATTGACTACATAACCATCAGTGAGCGTTACAGAAATGCAGTAAAGTCTGTAAAAACCTATCCTGGCGCCGATGTGCCATCTGATCACAATCTATTGTTAGCCGAAATAAAATTAAAACTTAAACGGATAAAACAACCACGATCCTCTAACAAACTGGATACCGATTTTATTAGAAACAACAGTCAGGGGATTTCAAACAATTTAGAGAGCAATTTTGAGAATAGCGAACAACAAGAATCCATCGAGGATCATTGGAACCAAATCAAAACGATTATAAGCAACTCAACTCCAAACTTCAAAGAGAAAAATCAAAAGAAGCAACAGTGGATGAACGATGAGATTTTGAATTTGATGGAAAAAAGACGCAAATTTAAGAATCAAAACAACGAAATGTATAAACGCATTAATAAAGAGATAAGGACTAAAATACGAGCGGCAAAAGAAACATACTTTGAAAAAAAATGTTTAGAAATTGAAGAGTTGCAGAGAAAACATGATTCATTTAATATGTATAAAAAAATAAAAGAACTCACCGGTCAGAACAAAAAACATGCAAATAACATCGTTGATAGAGACGGAAAACTGATTATCACTGATTTGGATAAAATAGACAGATGGAAAGAATACATTGAGGAACTGTTTAATGATGAAAGGCCCGAGCTTGAAATTAACGAAGTAGTTACAGGACCTGACATAACTATGGACGAAATTGAACAAGCAATAAGATTAGCAAAGACCAGAAAAGCGACGGGACCAGACGAAATACCGAATGAAATAATAAAGCTCTTCGAAAATTCAGGTAAAAGATCTCTCCTTCATCTTTTTAATAAAGTTTATCAAACTGGCTATATACCAACGGATTGGCTGCTGTCGACTTTTGTGACGATACCTAAAAAAGCAAACGCGAAAAGATGTAGTGACTACCGAACCATTAGCTTGATGAGTCATGTTTTAAAGATATTTCTACGAATTTTGCACTCTAGGATGTACCAAAAAATAGAAGAACAGCTTGGTGATACACAGTTTGGATTCCGCAATAACCTTGGGACCAGAGAAGCACTGTTTAGTATTCAGGTTATGGTAGAGAGATGCAGAGATGTCGGACATCCGGTTTATATGTGTTTCATTGACTTTGAGAAGGCCTTTGATCGGGTAAAACATACGGAAATGATTGCTATTCTTCAGAAAGTGGGTATTGATGATAAAGACCTACGCATTATCAAAAATCTTTACTGGCATCAACGTGCAAACATCAGGATTGGCTGGGACACGTCTGAAGAACTTCAAATACGAAGAGGAGTAAGGCAGGGCTGCATTTTGTCCCCACTAATATTTAACATCTATTCTGAGTTTGTTTTCAATAAAGCAGTGGATAATGCTCAATGTGGTATCAAAATGAATGGCGTCAATATTAATAATTTGAGATATGCGGATGACACGGTGTTAATTGCGAGCAATTATGAAGAACTTCAACATCTGATTAATAGGATTACCACAACGTGTGATGAATATGGACTCAAGCTAAACACCGCAAAGACCAAGGTGATGGTTGTCAGTAAGACGCCAATACAACCGGAAGTAGTAACAGCTTATGGTGAACAATTAGAAAGAACTAACAGTATCACCTACCTTGGTTGTAATCTAAATGAGAACTGGGACATGAGCAAAGAAATTAGAATACGTATAGAGAAGGCCAGAGCTGCATTCTTTAAGATAAAGAAACTTTTATGTGGAAACAACATTACTTTGAATCTTAAAATTAGATTAGTGAGATGTTATGTGTTCTCTACTCTTTTGTACGGTGTCGAAGGTTGGACTTTAACAGATACTCTTCTCAAGAAATTGGAAGCCTTTGAAATTTGGGTATACCGAAGAATCCTACGAATAAGTTGGGTGGATAGAGTTCGTAACGAAGTTGTTTTGCACCGGATGGGAAAAGTCACAGAAGTCGTCAGAACAGTTAAAAATCGAAAACTTGAATATTTTGGCCATGTTATGCGACACCCAGAGAGATATAATATACTCCATTTAATAATACAAGGCAAGGTAGACGGAAGAAGAGGGCCAGGTCGAAGAAGAACGTCATGGCTTAAAAACCTGAGAGAATGGTATAACAGATCCTCTGCATCCCTTTTCCGAGCTGCCGTTAACAAAATTACTATAGCCAATTTGATACCCAACGTTCGATAATCGAGCACGGCACATGAAGAAGAATGCTTGCTCGAGAACACAATAAAAGAAATTAACTTTGTATGACATTTTAGGATCCAAAATCGGTTCATCTTTATGTTCGTAATCGAACTGTCAGCTTTTTTCCAATGCCGTAACTGTGTGGCTCGTTGATAACTGGGCTTCACATCCAGTTTCTCTGCAGTTTAATTTTCTGTAGTAATAACATCATTGCTATCTGTCCGAAACTCGAGCAACAATTATTGATTTATCTCTTGTAAAGAATTTAAGACCAGCTGAATATTCATTGTTTTTGATTGAAAAATTTTGCCAACGAAGTTAACTTTCATCAGAACTTTATACCATAAGTATATAGATAGGGTGAGGCAGATAAAGGGCCTATTAGAAATATCTCGAGAACTAAAGTAAAGAAAATTATGAAAACTGGAATATAGGGGTTTTGAGGTGTGAACTATTTAATAAAGTATTTTGGTCTCTTTCCTACTTCCGGTTATACCGGAAGTTGATTGTAACTTCGTTTTTTTAAAGGGACACCCTATATATTTTTACGTTTTTGGATTCTCCTCGATTTCTTATTTCTTAAAATATAAGGTTTTGTAATATTATACAGAGTAGATTAAAAGATAATTACGTTTTTTTATTAATTTCGTAGCAAAATTCACACCCTGTAGAATTGTAGTAGTTTTACATCAAAATCCCTTTATATGTGCAAATGATTTTTAATACGGTCTACTATTGTTCCAATTATTAGTATAGCTAAATTTTGAATTTTAGTATACAGGGTGGGTCGAAACTCGGAATGTGTATTTTCTGAGTTTTCTTAAATGGAACACACTATATTTTAGTATTGTAATGAAATGGTATTTTATGGTACTTTTTAATTTCTTAAGCATTCCCTATACCCAACTGCTTTAATTTGTGCGTAATTGTTAATCGCACCAACAATCTTAACTACGTAGATATTTTGATATAGTATTTTTACTACAAAAGCGATATTACGTAGGTCAAAATTTTTGACGTAAGATAACTGTCAAAACATTAGATTGTGATTTTTAGAATGTGACATTAGAAGGAAAAGTCACAGTCTAATGTTTTGACAGTTCTCTTACGTCAAAAATTTTGACCTACGTAATTTCGCTTTTGTAGTAAAAATACTATAGCTCAACCATTATTGGCAATTTTAAGTATCAGTCTCGATTAGTATGTATTTCTTTCCGAAAAATTATTTGTGATTGAATATTTTTACGGCCAACCTAATAAAATTTCAGATATTTTGTGTTGCAATTAATGTTTGGCTTGAATCACCAATAACTCACAAATTGAAGCAGTTAGGTATAGGGATTGCTTAAGAAATTAAAAAGTATCCTAAAATAACATTTCATTACAATACTAAAATACAGGGTGTTCCATTTAAGAAAACTCAGAAAATACTCATTCTGAGTTTCGACCAACCCTGTATACAAAAAAGGAAAAATTTAACTATACCAATAATTCTTAACATAGTAGACTATATTAAAAATCATTTGAACATAAACAGAGTTTATTATGTCAAACTACTACAATTCTAGAGGGTGTGAATTTTGCTACGAAATTAATAAAAAACGTAATTATCTTTTAACCTACCCTGTATAATATTACAAAAACTTATATTTTAAGAAAGAAGAAATCAAGGAGAATCCAAAAATGTAAAAATATACAGGGTGTCCCATTTAAAAAAAACGAAGTTACAACCAACTTCCGGTATAACCGGAAGTAGCAAAGAGACCAACATATTTTCATTAAATAGTTCACACCTCAAAACCCCTGTATTCCGATTTTCATAAATTTCTTACCTTGAGTTCTCGAGATATTTCTAATAGGCCCTTTATCTGCCTCACCCTGTATAGACGGAGCAACTGAGCATATGAATGTAAATGTTGATATTTTATCTATAAAGCATAATAAATTTCTGACAAATTTTTGTATAATGACTTTAAAGCATCAATTCTGCTGGACCAACGTGTATTAGGTAAATGCTTTAAAGCTAGATTTGCAAAGTGTTGTTTTATAATATCCCGTTTGGTAGAAGCGGAAAAAAATGGGTAAGTGTTATTTTGACCCACCTAAAATTTTTGTGAAAACTCTAGTGGCGCCCCTTAATTGCTGGCGCCTGTGTGCGGCGCACACATTGCACACGTGGACGGCGCGATCGTGAGAGACCTGTAAATAATATGAAAATTCATTTTTATAATTTACATTTTTGCGTATATTTTGAAACATACTAAAAAAGAAGGCACATCTCGATAAAAGGTGACTTATTGAAAAAATACCAGGAGAAAAAAAGTTTTAAAAACACTGTGTTTAACTAATGGTTAATTGGAACCATAATAGTTTAATTGGAACGTACACAAACATTTTGAGAGTTTAAAGGAACAAAACCCCCATAATTTTTTTATGTAAGCATATTAAAAAAGAAGCTGCATCTCAAAAACTGAATTATCAAAAAAATACTATGAGGCAAAAAGTTTTAAAAACATTGTGTTTAACTAATGGTACCACAATCACAATAATAATTTAATTGAAACGTACACAAAAGTTGGGGGGAGTTTAAGAGAACAAAACCCCATAAAATTTTTATGGCGTGTACAAATTTCACTGTTATTTTTGTTTAAGATGTTCCTGCCATAAGAATGCCACATGTCCATTTTCAATAAAAAATCTCTAAGAGTTTTCGATATATTGAAAAACATTGACTTTCATTTTGTAATTTCAAAGGGCTGTAACTTTTTTTATGTGCACATTTGTACTAAGGTAAGTTAAGAGGATCGGTACGCATTTTCGGCTGCAATGCTATTCAAATGGGGATTCATTTTTTTCGAATCCTGAGAAAACTAATAAGTATTTTTGAAAAAATTAAACGCAGAATGAAAGATTACATTATTAGCGAGGGCCGAAAGTCCCTGAGAACTTATATAATGTTTATTTTAATAAGTTACAGGGGTGAAAAACTAAGAGAAAATTTAGTGTGATTTTTAATTTCAAATATATCATTCAAAATAAACTTTTTATTTATTCTAAGGGACGTTCGGCCCTCGGTTATAATTTAGTCTTTCATTCTGCGTTTAAATTTTTCAAAAATATTTATTGGTTTTTTCAGGATTCGAAAAAAATGAACACAATGCCGTGGTAATATTTTCCAAATCTATCTTTGTCTTACAACGCACTCAGCCGAATATAATATTGTCAGCATATATTGTCAGTCAGACACTGACAATCAGTGACAATTTTAAATATTTGACATTGCATCGGGAATATGTTGAGTTATTGATTAAATATTATTGATATATAATGTATTTGATAAATAATTGATTTAAGACGTGAACTTAATAAAAAGTTATTTATTGTGTATTATTTGTGGAAGATCCAAGCAGAGAATACATCAGGATAATATCAAACTATTCTTGGTCCCAGAATATGTAATTTAATTTATGACCTGCAATTTTGTTACACCCTGTATAATGTAATATTAATTTATATGTTTATATCGATAATTTCCACCTCTACTATTTGCATCTCTTTTTATTTCCACAATGTATTGTGTTTTCCATCTATTAAGTTATTTTGCCGGTTATTCGCGTGTTCATCTCTTTATTGTATTGCAAATGGTTTTAGATACTGGTGTTAGTGGAATAATATAAAATCATTCGTGAATTATGCCATACATGTAGATAAAGAGTATTTAGAGTAGTATAATACAAAGAGCAAACAAATTATAATAATTATTAATATGTAGTTATAGGCCTGGATCCTGCGTACCAAAAGTATTCCCATACATCAAAGTTTGTCCGACTAAACATCGTTAAGCTATTAACAAATTTTCAGCTTGCTATTAATCAACTTTTTTTTGGTACGCGGGAACCAGGTCTATTAGTAGTAGATATAATTACCATTCACTATCTGAACTTGCCACAAAGCCTTGAGCAGTCTGGCTCCACGCCAACATTATTTTCTCTTTTTCTGTTTGTGATAAAGTGTAACTAGGATTTGATAGGTCCGGCAGAATCTAAAATAAATATTAATTATTTAATAAACTGCGCGTCATAGAAAACGCGCACCCTAAAAAATGAGTAATTTTTGAGGTTGCGTATCTCCTAAACCTGTTGTCCGATTTAAGTGATTTTTTAAATATGTTATAGCATTGTTCTTTGTCAATATTCCTGCAATAATATTTTTGCTAAACAGGTAAATTTTCATTGCATACCGGGTGTACGAATCGGACTGTGTTTTTTTCTCAAAGTTCGCAACACCCTGTGGAATATCCTAGCATTTATAAAATACTGAAATTAAAACTCAACTATAGCCTCAGGTTTTCTCAACATTTTGTTGTTTGATTCATTCGCTGATGTTGGATAATACAAAAGTTAGGTACTTTAACAATTAGCCATGTTATTTTTCAGTACAGGGTGTTTCTAAACAAGTGCGACAAACTTTAAGGGGTAATTCTGCATTAAAAAAGAATGTGTGTGAACTTTGTACGCACGTAAGAAGTTATACCTACTTCTATTATTTATTTATTTATTTACGGACCGAAGTCCATTAGTACATAATACAATTAAAATGTCACACAAATTAGAAAAAATAAGATCTAGTAGGTACAAAATTGGTAAATACATGACAAACAATAATAAAAAATAAAATTACTTGCTCTCATTTAACAATTGAGAGCTAGAACATTTTGAAATTGACAAATACAAATTATCCTAAAACAAAGACAATAACAGTAATTGACAAATCAGTTTTGAAATTAGAACATTTATGCCCGGTTGCACCAAAAGATCTTAAGCTTAAGTCGAGAATATCATAAGAATTAATATTATAAAATTATAATATATAACAATAAGAATACTATAATACAATAATAGATATAATTGATAATAAGGTAAGAATATAAAAGTATGATGCAACGTAAGTGATACTCAAGGAGGCCCTATCTATAAGTAGAGCTTAGCTAAGCTGAGCTTAAGATCTGTTGGTGCAACCAGGCATAAGTTAAATATAAATGTAATTGTGTGGAACACGCAGTAAAGTCGTTCACAAAGAAATCAATATGCGGATATAGTGTGTTTGCTAATTTAATAGTTTTACAAAGATAGGAACTTGAACCATAGTTTGTGCGGTTAATGACTTCGTGGAAGGTGGTCACAGAACGGGTGGTTCTTGAAGGTACATGTAGACCAATCTTATTTAAGAGTGAGATACAGAATTTATGACCATGAATTAAGTTATATAAGAAGCAAAGATCTTTATGTTGACGACGACTCTGTAATGAGTCAAGTCGAATAATTTGCAGTAAAGACTCATAACTTTGACCAGTGAGATGCATCTTATAAGCATAATAACGTAAGAATTTACGCTGAACTTGTTCGATTTTATTAATGTGACAGTTATATTGAGGTGACCAAACACATGATGCATAATCTAAATGTGGTCTAACCAAAGAACAATAAAGAAATTTTAAACAACGACCAGTCGTAAAGTCATAGCTGCATCTTTTAACAAAGCCAAGCATCTTTAATGACTTAGAAACCATGCTATTAATGTGTAGGTTGAAATTCAAGTTAGTATCAAGAATAACACCCAGATCTATAACTGAGTCAACTAATTGTAACCTAGTGTCCCGTATATAATAAGAATTATTCTCCAAGTGTCTTAGTCGAGTAAAAGTTATATCATGGCATTTGTTTGCATTTAAGTCCATACCATTAAGTGAGCACCATTCCACAAGACCATTAAGATCTGATTGCAAATTGTAGTGATCCAAATCAGAGGTAATTATGTGAAATAATTTAAGGCCATCAGCAAATAGAAGAAATTGAGCAAAATTGAAGCTTTTATCTATGTCATTTATAAATAAATTAAAAAGGATAGGTCCTAAGTGGGAGCCTTGAGGTACCCCCGATTTAACTATATTTTCATTAGAGAAATAATTCTTAATACGAACTATCTGCCTTCTATCTAATAGGTAATTTCGAATCCAACTAAGCAGAGGATCAGAGAAACCCAACTGTTCGATCTTATGTAACAATAACGTATGGTTGACTCTATCGAATGCCTTGGAAAAATCTGTATAAATTGCATCTACCTGTTGTTTGCTTCCCAATGCTTCATTTAAGAAGGAGGTATATTTTAACAAGTTCATTTCAGTTGATCCCCCCATAACAAAACCATACTGTTGTTCAATGATTACATTTTGTATAGTAGGCTTAATTTTGTCACATATTAAACTCTCGAATAGTTTAGGTATAGTATTAAGGATACTAATAGGTCTGTAGCTCTGAACCCTGCTTCTATCGCCATTCTTGAATATCGGTGATATAAAACTAACTTTCCAAACGGGAGGGAATTCACTCGTTTGTAATGTTTTTGGAAAAATAAAGAATAAGGGACGAGCAAGATTAAAACTACAGTATTTCAGTAACTTGGGTGGGATTACATCAGGCCCTGGACCCTTATGTATGTTTAGCTGGGATAATTTGGTATATACCTCTGAAATAGATAAGTCACAACCAGTAATGTTGAAACTAGTGTTAGCCCTTGCACTATTTGGAATAGGACATTCGTCCTCACTATACACAGCAGCAAAGTACTGAGCAAACATCTTGGCTATGGTAGGACCATCGGAACTGGTTTGGCCATTATGGTTTAAAGTGTTCGGAATACTATTATTGTTCCTTTTAGAATTTACGAACCTCCAGAAGCTTTTAATGTTACTGGGAAGTGTATGTTCAACGTTTGCTACAAACTGATTGTATGCTTGACCTGATAAGGACTTGCATATCGACCTCAATCTAGAAAATTCATTATAGTCTTGAGGTAACCTGGTCACTTTAAATTTCTTATGAGCTTTCTTTTTAGCACTATATGATATTTTTAGCTATTATATGATTTAAACGAAATTAATATACTTTTTATTTATATTTTATTTAAATATTAAACTAATTTATACTTACTACTTCTCAAACATTTTTATTAAAACAGTGCCAAAAATTAAAATAATAAAAGAATAAAACACACACAAACACATACAAACACACACAAACAAAATAGGGAGAAAAGCTCTTCTAGCTACCCCTAAAACCAGGTGGCTTAACCACATGAAGTAATACAAAGGATGTCCCATTACCCAGGACATCCAAAGTAGCAAGTACATCCAGGTGGAGGTATAGCTTGAGGGTCAGATAGGTACCACTCTATTACGGGGTGTGACCGGTTTGATCTTCGGACATGTGGGTTCCACTTTTCCATTGAAACACACATGTCCCCCGGGGCTGGGGTTGATACGAGCATGTGTGTGTGTGTGTGTGTGTGTGTGTGTGTGTGTGTGTGTGTGTGTGTGTACATTAAAAATGCCACAAATGATTTCTAAACATTAATTGTCGGAAATTTTTTTAACTAAATACGTTTTTCTGAAAATAAAATTATATAATAAATATACTTACAATCATAAAATGTATAAATAAAATAAAAAAATAAAAGTTTCTATCAGCTATCAGTATCAGTTCATTCGCCTTAAACGCTTCGCCACGGAGACAATGTGTCATTATGTGCGAAGATCAACTAACTAAACGGATTAAACTTTTGACATTTTTGAATTAAATCAAATTATTTTGATTTTGAATTGAAATGATTTAGAATTGAAAAAATACAACAAAACATAGAGTAAGAAAACAATAGGTGAATATTGATAGAAATTTTAATGGTAATCAAATTATGTAAATAAAAGTATTACATACTATGTATTTTGGTAGGTTCAAATAGGTAGGTACCTATGATACATTTACAATTATTACGTACCTGTTGCTTTTAAAAACTATTTAAAAGTCACTACAATTATAAACTTTTTTGTTTCTGTCCTCACAACAATAAAACTAATATACAGTCGGAAAAATGAAAGAATACCCATGAACGAACATATAAAACACGCTGTATTTTCCTGTCTCTGTGTCACAAATAAAATTACCCAGCACAAGTACATGTAATAAAATTATTACATGTACTTGCGCTGGCCAGTTTTTTGTGTGACACGGTGACAGGAAAATACAGCGTGTTTTATATGTTCGTTCATGGGTATTCTTTCATTTTTCCTACTGTATTATACATTTGTTTACCTTCATATTGAACAATTATTTATTATTGACAGATCATTTCAACACCTAATCAGAGCCCGTATAACAACTAATACCATACTGTCGGTGTCGGTGTGCGCATGCGCGCAGATTAATATAAATTCACCCTCAATCTCAATCGCGCCTAAAGAAGTATAATTTAAAAAAAAATGACAGTTTGCTTTAAAATCGTATGTCCGCAAATGCTTCGTTTGCGAGATACGGGATTTTGAATTTTTTCTTACAAACTGACGATTTATTTATTGCTTTAAAACCGGTTGAGATATGCAAATGAAATTTGGTGGGTTATAAGACGTAGTTATTGCACATTTTTTGACATACAATTAAGAATTTGATATTCACCATTGGCCTGCCATATGATCGGTCATATTACCCATATGCACGCCAATAGTGAATACAAAATTCTTGATTGCAAGTCAAAAAATTCGCAATAACTATCTCTTAAAACCTACCAAATTTCATTTGCATATCTCAACCGGTTTTAGGGAAATAAAATAAATCGTCAGTTTGTAAAAAAAAATTAACATCCCGTATCTCGTAAACGAATACTTTGCGGACATAAGTTTATAAAGCAAACAGTCATTATTTTTTCATGCAGAATTGACCCTTAAAGTTGGTCGCACTTATTTACAAACAACCTATACTGATGAAGAACATGACTAGTTGTTAAAGTACATAACTTTTGTATTATCCAACATAAGAGAATGAATTAAAAAACAGAATGTACAGAATACCTGAGGCTATAGTAGGGATTTCATTTCTGTATTTTATAAAGGCTAGAATATTCCACAGGGTGTTGCGAACTTTGAGAAAAAAACACAGTTTGATTCGTACACCCGGTATACAATGAAAATTTACCTGTTTAGCAAAAATATTATTACAAGGATATTGACAATGAATAAGGCTATAACATATTCAAAAAATCACTTAAATCGGACAACAGGTTAAGGAGATACGCGACATCAAAAATGACCCATTTTTTAGGGTGCCCGTTTTCTATGACGTGCAGTGTATAAGAGTTTAAGTAAAGATGTATCTTTCAACGAAAATTTTGTTTTCATATACAAATTCGCAAAGTCTGTTCGTTTGTGAATTGCCGCTGCTGCAATACTTGGAGCCGATCTACCGATGGACCCACATGTGATTTTGCCTCCTGAATCAAAATCTGAAAACGGCATTTCAATAGAGCTTTTCAACAACAGTCATTTGTTTCTGTCATGTGTCGTATAATATTAAGATATCTACGTCATATGTCTTTGGTTTGCATTATTGGTATATACCAATAACATATGACGTAGATATATTAATATTAGATGACACATGACAGGAGCTCGAAACAAATGATAATCGATGAAAAGCCCTCTAACTCGAACCATCATCAAGATAGCCGATCCCAAAGTCAAAAATTGTGACATCACAGGCCTTCTAGTAACTTGCATCTCGGGACAGCAATTTAGGATCATTTGGCAATTTTAGATAGCGGATTGATTTTACAATGGACACTGACACTGCTAAAAAACGCATAAAACGTAATAAACTGTGCGTAAAAATGCAAATAAAAATTTCATATTTCATATTGCTATTCCGAGCAATTTGAAGAAATGCCAAATAAATAAATTTTATTCGTTTCAGTATTTTTATATGGGTACTATATTTGTAATATATTTTTTGGGTTTTTAGGGAAAGAGTTAAGAAACGCACTGTGGAAGTCATCCTGGACCTTCAATGAAGGTTAAATTAGGTAACTGTGCTGAAACCCTTGTACAAATCTATTGAACAACTTTTTCTTTTATGCTCATTTGGTAAAGAAAATTTTATAATTGGAGGGGTATATATTCCACCAAAATCCGTAGAACAAATATATGAACAACACTGTTTATCAGTCGAAGATATATCCCAAAGGTATAATCATCATAAGACATAAATATTCGGAGACTTCAACCTTCCGGAAGCTTCATGGGATAACAATGAATCAGGTGTCTTGGTGAATTGTCCTCAAGGTTCACATGCATTGTACTTAGCTGAATTTTATGGGTACTTGAATTTTTCCAGATGATTAATATTCCAAATGAAAGAAATGTGTTTTTAGACTTAATATTTACAAATGTTTGTGATTTACAAGTAGCAAAAGCCTCAGATCCGATTTTTAAAAATAGTTATCATCACATAAGTTACACTTACAATATTAGTTTGTGTGAACATCGAGGTAAGTCATTAGAATATACTGAATTTTATCATGATTTTGTAAATGCAGACTATGAAGGTCTCAATAACTATCTTTCAATGATACCTTGGGAAGACCATTTGAATTTGTCAAATGTTGATGATGCTTTAACAGAATTTTACAACATACTTAATATGTCACTATCATTGTTTGTACCGGTGAAAAGATTTAAAACTTCTAGTTATCCAAAATGGTTTGATGCCAACTTGCGTTATTTAGTTGTACAGAAAAAAATTGCTCATAAAAATTATTTAGCTTCCTGTAATCAAGAGGATTATGTGATTTTTTCAGAACTTAGGAGATTGTGTAAGGATCTATCAAATCAATGTTATAACACTTATCTGAATCAAGTAAATCATAATTTATGCAGTAATCCTAAGTACTTTTGGCAGTTTGTAAACAGTAAGAGAGCATCAAATGATTTACCAAACAGTATGTACTATGGTAATGCTATAGCAACAAACGGACAACAGATTGCAAACTGTTTCCGTCAATTTTTTTCAACAGTTTATTCGCCACAATCAAATATTAATAACTTGGAAGTAAAGGGAAACAACAATCTTTTTATACCTAATTTTTCAATATCAGTGAAAGATATTTTCAACAACATTTTATCCCTACCCAATAAGTTAAGCAGTGGTCCAGATGGTATTCCCGATTACTTTCTAAAGAACTGTATATATTCACTAACTAATCCTTTATATCTTCTTTTTGAGTCATCATTAAAGACATCAGTTTTCCCAACTTTATGGAAGCACTCTTATATCTGTCCAATTTTTAAATCAGGTAATAAACAAGACATAACAAATTATCGAAGCGTTTGTAAACAATCCTCTATACCAAAACTTTTTGATAGACTATTGCACGATCAATTAAAATTTTATTGTAAAGAGCGTCTAATACACAATCAACATGGATTTTCTCAGAATAAATCAACGGTAACAAATTTAGTACTCTTTGAACAAAAAATATTAAACGCGTTGGAGAATAAAAGTCAGATGGATACTATTTATACTGACTTCTCCAAGGCATTTGACAGAGTAGATCATAACATGTTATTGGGAAAATTAAATGCTTTTGGCTTCAGTCATCAATCCTTACAATGGTTCAATAGCTTTTTAAGAGATCGCACACAGCAGGTGAGAGTAGGTTGTTTTAATTCAAATATAATTCATGTGACATCAGGAGTACCCCAAGGAGCTCACTGTTCACCTTTGTTATTTAATATATTTGTGAACGATATATCAGAGTGTTTTAGAAATTGCGATTTCCTGATGTTTGCAGATAATTTGAAATTATTTAAATCCGTAGATTCAAATGTTGATGTAACATTAATTCAAGAAGATTTAGACCGGTTGAGTATTTGGTGTGAGAATAATATTTTGCATTTAAATGTTGCTAAATGCTGTTATATAAGCTTTTATAGAGGTAATAAAAAATATGATACTTCTTACAAAATTAATGAAAATGAATTGTCTTATGTTAAAACAATAAAAGACTTAGGAGTCATATTTGATGAGCAGTTGCGTTTTGTGCAACATATAAATAGTGTAACAGTAAATGCATCAAAATCTTTGGGCTTTATCATTCGCAACTGTCTGAGACTATCTGTAGGGGCTTTAAGAACGGTATATTATGCTTTGGTTGTATCTAAAGTGGAATATGCATCTATTGTATGGTCTCCACAATACCAAGCTCATTCTACTACGTTGGAGAGATTGCAGAATAAATTTTTGAGATATTGTGCATACAAATTAAACGGGGATGGCCCGTTTCGGCGCCGGCGATTCGGCGCCAGCGATTCGGCGTCGGCGTTTCGGCGCCTGCCGGTTCGGCGCCCGCCGATTCGGCGCCCGCCGATTCGGCGCCGGCTGATTCGGCGACAGATACTTTGGCAAAGTGAGAGAGAAAAAGAATAGTTGTTAATGTATGATAGTCTGAAATTTTCTTTAACAAAAAATGTAGAGTCAGGAGAACAATTTTCGACATTTTAATTTTAGAAGATGTAAAATAATACCCGAAAGTTAGGTTTGGACCGAAGGGTTAGGTCTTCCTCCTTTGAAAATTGTACTGTATAATATATAATATATATAATATATTAATTTTTTAATTAATTATGTGCAATTAAATAGCTTACATTTACAAAAGTTGGAAAAAATAACATTTAATATATTTTTTTAGTGTGGTATAGATATAAATCAAGAGCCTCTTAAATTTCTAAAAAAGTAACGTAGGTATAATCTGGCGCCAAAACAGCCGACGCCGAATCGGCCGGCGCCGAACCGGCCGAAGCCGAATCGGCGGCGCCGAACCGGCCGCGCCGAACCGGCGGCGCCGAATAGTACTAGACCCAATTAAACATACGCATTACTAATCATGATTATACCTATATTTTAAAAACACTCAACATGAATTTATTAAAAACTCGACGAGATAACTCTGATTTGGTATTTGTGTTTAAATTAATAAATGGTTTAATTTGTTGTTCTGAACTTCTCCAATCTATTAATTTATATGTTCCCTCCAGAAGTCTCAGACATGTTGATTTGTTTTATATACCTTTTCATCGGACAAACTATGGTATGCATTCGCCCACTGAGCGAACACTAAAAATTATAAACGAGAATAACTTGGAAATGTTTGGTGTCTCCTTGGCTGGTTTTAAGAATCGGATTAAAAGAGCTTGATAGGTACTTTTTGTTTATTTGAACTGATTTGTGTAATAGATGTAATATGTGTAATGGATAACTATTAATATTTCGTTTTTGTTTAATAAGTATGTAATTAAGATTTATTTTACTCTAGTTTAGTAGATATTACAGAGATTGATTTTATACTGTATGTGTTGTAATGGGGGTAATCCCGTAAATAAATAAATAAATAAATAAATAAATAAATAAATAAATTGGAAGATAAAAATTTTGAGGAAACTTTGCAAAAATGGAATTGCCATTTAATTATGTACGTCTTGCAGATTTTTTCTCATGGATGTATAAATTTTCGTAAATGCTATTTTATGTTTCGTTTGTGATTCCGTTACGTTTATTTGTTAAAATAAAATCTAAATTTTTGTTCATAGCACTTATGGCCATTTGTTGCGATAGTCCAAAAATGTTACCAAAATTATCATTTAATGGATTATTCTTTAAAAATCGTATTATATTATTAAAATCACTCATTTCACCAGTTTTCCCATATCTAGAGACTCCAGGAAAACACATAATGCATAATTTTATTGTTTTCTAATATTAAGGGGTCATATACATTTCTCGAGCTCGAAAAGTAGTCTAAATGTAATGATAAATTGTACGAAAACTATTGGGCTAATTGATTTCATTTTTTGTAATGTTAAAGGTGGAGCATAAAACATATGTTAAAAGTTAAAAAATAATTAAAAACATGGCGGCTGCGTCCAGTGGCGTAGAACGTGTTTTTTTTTTCAGGTCAAACAGTGGGCATCATAACTGCCTAACCGTTCGTCCGATTAACTTCATTTTTGACATACATATTCTAAATTAGATTCATTATAGTGTGACGAGAGCTTTTTTGATTAAATTTAACCATTTTCGAATAGCAATAAAAAAAGACAATTTTTTTGGTGAAAATTATGACTTTTTTTTTAAATTTCGACCATTTCCGTAATTTTTTCTTCTTCTTAAATTCCTCTCGTTACACGAGAACTATGACTCTAAAAAATGATAAAAATTAAACAATTTTTGTTTCAGATAAATATTACAAGCTGAATCATGTCCACCGTTTGACCTGAAAAAAAAAACACGTTCTACGCCACTAGAGGCAGCCGCCATGTTTTTAATTATTTTTAACTTTTAACACATGTTTTATGCTCCTTAAGAGTCCACCTTTAAAATAAAAAAAATGAAATCAATTAGTCCAATAGTTTTCGTACAATTTATCATTACATTTAGACTACTTTTTAAGCTCGAAAAACGTATATGACCCCTTAACTGTATACAGAATTTATTTATTTATTAACGGGATAAACCCAATACATACAAAATATGTAGTAATAATTAAAATATAAA
The DNA here is from genome assembly GCF_917563875.1 of Diabrotica virgifera virgifera. NCBI lineage: Eukaryota > Metazoa > Arthropoda > Insecta > Coleoptera > Chrysomelidae > Diabrotica > Diabrotica virgifera. The sequence goes on from NC_065443.1 coordinate 2,868,663, forward strand.
ATTTAGATACACGCAAAACTACAACTAAGTAAGTATATAACACAAACATAAAAAATAAAAAGAATATAAAATATTTTTAAATGATGAAAACAACTTGAATTAATTATAACAGTTAAATCTATTTAATTTTTTAAATTCAAATCTATTTAATTTTTTAAATTCAAATCTATTTAATTTTTTAAATTCAAAATTCAAGACGCCTGAGTTCTTGTTTAATAGAGGAAACTGAAGAACCAAACAGATCTATTAGATGAAACCAAACAGGTAAAACCTTGATATAACAGACTAATTGGGGGGACGGGATGTCCGTTAAAGCTGAAAGTCTGTTGTATAAAAATCAGTTTAATTTTTGAAGATATTCTTCTTTAGCGGCGAATCGATTGAGGGTAAAATTTGATTGATCCACGCGCATGCGCACACTGACAGTATGGTATTGTCGTTATACGGGCTCTGATTGGGTGTTGAAATTTTGAAATGATCTGTCAATAATTGTTCAATATGGAGGTTATCGGTAAACAAAAATATTGTATATTAGTTTTTATTGATATGTGGACAGAAATAAAATCAAATTTATAATTATAGTGACTTTTTAAATAGTTTTGAAAAGCCGGAGGTACGTAATTCTAAATGTTTCAGTTGGAAATACCTAATAGTTTCAATATCTATCTATTTGGAAAATGTAAACAAAATAATGTAGTTACCTATTAGTAGGCAATGCATTAATTTACATAATCTGATTACGAACAAACTTTCTACAAATCTTCATCTCATATATCGTTTTCTTACTCTATATTTTGTTGTATTTTATTTCGACAAAAATCAAACTAATAATTTTATTAAATTCATATAAATTTATGGTGTAAATGTTTAGTTTGTGTATATTCCCACATGACGTATACGCAAATGTGGTGCAGTTTGAAATGGCGTCAACTTTCGTACGGCACAGTAGACGTGAAGTGGGATCAAGCCCCAAGCAAGTTATTATTTTTTTATTTTTTTTTATAGATTTTATGATTGTAAGTATATTATTATATAATTTTTGAAGATATTCTTCTTTTTTGAAAGTGGTAGATAAGAAAGTTAGTTTGATTTTTAAATAAAATAAGTACAAATAACCTTTTAAGTATATTTACTTCGTTTAAATTACCTATTATATAAAAGAAGAATATCTTCTTACGTGCGTACAAAGTACACACACATTCTTTTTTTTTAATTATGTAGGTACTGTATTTAGATACAGTGTACAAATCTGCAAGTTTTGAAAAAAAGGAATAGAGTTCTGTTCGCTACTTATTTACTTTTCTACTTCATCTAAAAACTTTCTGCAATATACTCATTTGGTTGACAAAATTATTCACTTATTCATGGGTTGAATAAACAACATATGAGAAAAAATATTCTAATTGCACCTGTGGGAATGAGATGACGGGGTAGACCAAATCTGAGGTGGATGAACGGGGTAACACAAGATGGCGAGAAGATCGGAGTTGGCAACTGGAAAATGCAAGCAAAGGACAGAACAGAATGGTGTAGAAAGCTTGAGAAGGTTGAGGCCCTCTAAGCTCTGTAGCACCAAGATGATGATGATTTTCTGAATTTAGAATACTTTCAGGGGGATTAGCAGGAGCTTTTTTTAAAATCGATAAAAATTTCACCTCTTTAGGCAGTATTAAAGATAGTGCAAACACTCCTGACCATGGATCTGCGCGAAGGCGGAGTCAAAATGTCAAAATTCACGGAAAGACGGAAAGGTTCTATTGTAGATACAGTGCGTTTCGCATGGAAGTAGAGACTAAACCAAATTTCGTCTACTGCGCTGTGGTCAGGAGTGTTTGCACTATCTCTACCAGTTTCTTCTCTTGAAATTGTCTCACTGCAGGTACAATCCTTTAAAAACCAATTTTTGAAAATGTCTCTGGTGAACCATGCCCTATTAGAGCTATATTATGAGATGATGCCTTTTGATAATTATTATATCTTTGACAACACTAGGTTTACGATATTTACCAACAATAATTATTATTATAGTAGTCAATCCATGCGATCCATCGACGTTAGCACAAAGCAGTGCTGAGATGTTTCCTTTTTGTTTTTCCTTGTAGAATTCGATTTTTCATATTTTTTGCATTTGATCTGATTTCTTGTCCGTTATATTCGAAGTCCGTTAAATAGAGGTCCCTTCTATGGAGGTTTTATTGTATTTTGACACTACTTGATGGTACTACTATGTGGTAATAATGGAATGTCTGTAGTTAAGGGTTAAGAAGAAGAAGGTTTGTGGTATACCACAGGCTCTGATCAAATAAAAAGAGTATTGTACTCCTTCTGTAGCAAGGCCAAGCAAGACTATCAACAACAACCTCATTATAACAACAATTTCTTCGTGCCTATTGACAGCACACACAAGGTATATAGGTATGTACTTACTTTTCTGATGAACCTATTCTTAAGGCTCTCCCAGGACCTGTCTTCGGAGAATATCTCTGCATGCTCCAGGTCCCTCCACAGGATGGTGCCTCGCAGATGGTAATATGCTTTTGACCTCACTATCCAAGTGAGGATTAAGTTATCCTCATTAATGGTATATGCTCTTCTATACCCCGACATATTTAATTATTTATAATTTAATTAACAAATTACAAATCTCACAGCAAAAAAACTAAGTAAGGTACAAAAAAAGTACAAAACAGGTAACACGTGCAATCTGGCAATGACAAGACTCACGCACACAGCCATAGCCACCTTTACTTAACAAGCCATGAAGTTGAAACTTGGCAACATCTATTGGTAGACCGATTAATTATGACAGTTCTCATTTGTTTTTAAATAATTTTCACTGTATTTACAGAAAAACTGAAATATTTTACAATATTTCGTGATCCAAATTATAAAAAATATTAAAAGGTATGTTATTAAGATGATTTTAGTTCAATATAATATATTTTTATATAAACTTGCGTGCGTATAGAAATCCGTCCACTTAAAAATTTTGTCATTTTTAATGTCTTATATTTCCTAAAGCTGTTGGCAGATTTAAGTGATTTTTTTAATATGTTATAGCCTAATTCTTTAACAATACCGCTGTAATAATATTGATGCTAACCAGTTAAATTTTTATAGTGTACCGGGCATTTATAAAATACTGAAATTAAAACCCAACTATAGACTCTGGTTTTCTTAACATTCTGCTTTTTTGATTAATTCGCTTATGTTTAACAACTAGATTTGTTCTTTATCAATTCAGGGTCTTTCTAAATAAGTGCGACAAACTTTAAGGGGAAAGAAACAAAATGCAAAATTTTGACGCCTGTATTTTAAATGTAATAATTTTTTTCGAATTCTGAGAAAACTAATAAGTATTTTTGAAAAATTTGAACGCAGAATAAAAGATTACTTTATTATCGAGGGCCGAAAGTCCCTTAGAATGAATAAAAAGTTTTTTTAAATGACATATTTGAAACTAAAAATCACACTAAATTTTCTTAGTTTTTCACCCCTGTAACTTATTAAAATAAACATAGAAGTTTTCAGGGACTTTCGGCCCTCGCTCCCAACGTAATCTTTCACTCTGCGTTTAAATTTTTGAAAAATACTTATTAGTTTTCTTAGGATTCGAAAAAAATGAATCCCGTTTATATTCTTGTTATTGGTTTTTTTTTGTATAATAAACGTTACTTACAAGGAATTACTTTTAATATTATTTTGTACAAACTTCTAATTAATAATATTTTCTTGTTCGACTCAAAAAATACTATAAAATTTACCAGAATTTGTACTTTAAAATCGTAGTTTCGAAAGCGGTAGTCCGAAAGTCAGACTACCGACGTCATCAATTGCGACGTTGCCTTTTTCTCTTCATGGCTTGTAAAGTAAAGGTGGCTAAATATGACACAGCACACGATCACTTAACTAACTGACAACCAAATTATGTTATATGTCAAAAGTCAACCCAAGTGTTTTTTATACAAAAAATAATTCGAATTTTAAAAAATATTAAATAATAAAGTATGTAAATTGTTTTTAAAAGTTTCACAAAATTGTACCGAATTTCTAAAAAATGGCACTTTATGACAACAAGTATTGGTTACTATCACATATTAGAAACTCTTTTATATCTACTGATGACACAGGTATGTTTCAAAACTTATGGTATATTAAATCAACTCTTAGTAACCAATATGAGCGTCTATATTTTCTTAATATTACCTTCTTAAAGTGCGATCTCCTCAATGGATGATTCATACCCATCATAGTATTTTCCTTTCCTAGTCCACTTTTTCCTTCCACTAGAGTTGAGTAATATTGGTATAATATTTATTATTTCTCAGTATGTGGTCTAGGTATGATGTTTTTTTAACTTTCACTGTGTTGAATTGACTGTGTGTAATTAAAAACAAGATAAAGGTTAGTCGAGAGAAAAAGATCTTCATATCTCTTGACCAAACACCTACTCAACGGAAACTGTTTGACACCGTCAAGACTGAACTACTAGCCCGTCAAGATGCAGGTGAACAAGATCTAATAATTAAATATATCAATAACGTACCAAAAATTGTCCAAAGGAACCAAAAAAACCACTAAATCCGGGCAAGCTATCTCTTTATTACCAAAACGTTAGAGGACTCCGTACCAAATTAACTGATTTAAGTATTAATGTGTCAAACTGTGCCTACGATGTAATCATTTTTACAGAAACTTGTCTTACTGCCGATTTCAATGATGCTGAACTTGGATTGACAAATTACAACATTTTCAGACAAGATCGTACACCTGAATCTAGCAAATTTGTAAGAGGAGGAGTTTTAATGGCCACTAAGAAGAAATTTTCCGTAAAAATTATTCCGTCAGATTCCTCCATTGAGCAACTTTTTGTTCACTTGTGTGGTAAGTTTATCTTGGGAGCATTGTATATTCCACCAAAGTCTACACCTAACAAGTACCAAGTGCACTTCGATCAGCTTATTAGTATAGGTGAACAATATTCAAATTCTAAATTTTACCTCTTTGGTGACTACAACCTGCCATCAGCTGATTGGGAACTTGAAGACTTCTGCTCATCAGCAACTGCTAAACCTAATACATCGTTTGCAGAAACGGAGGCGATTGGTGTTATCTCAAATATGTGTGCTCTTCATAATCTATTCCAATCAAATAACATTGTCAATTCTAGAGGCGCTATTCTAGACCTTGTTCTCTCATCAGAAGAGCTTGTGATAACCTCGGCAGTTGATATATTGATTCCTCCAGACTTATATCATCCTCCACTTGAAACTATCTTACAGCTACACTTTGATCAGAACACTACTGCAGGCGATGGTGAATACTACTATGATTTTCATAAAGCTAATCTTCCTTGCATTTATCAATACTTGAAGCAATTGATTGGGACAGTCTTATAAGTGATAAAGAACTTTCCGAGATGATAGGTACTTTCTATGATATTCTTTACTGTGTGCTTAATATGTATGTTCCATTGAAAAAAGTTTGTACAAAGAAATTTCCTGGTTGGTATTCTAGTGAACTTACACAATTAATATGTGACAAAAAGACTGCCCATTTAATTTACAAGAGTAACAGGTCTCCTGAGAATTATGCAGGTTTTAGTCAACTTAGAGCTCAGTGCAAAATTTTATCAAAAAATTGTTATGCTAATTATATACATTCAACTGAGATTTCGATCCAAGCTAATCCAAAAAATTTTTGGAAATTTGTAAACAGTAAGAAAGAAAATAATAGTATGCCTGTCTCAATGTCACTCAACAATACACTAGCCTCTAATGGCAACGATATTGCAAATTTATTTGCTAGCCATTTCTCTTCAGTTTTTAGTAATAAAACTCTTAAGCATAATGACAATTTAATACAGTCTAAGGTCTGTGTATCTTCCTATATTATACCAATTTCAAAAATATACGAAAAACTTTCAACTCTTAATGTCAATAAGGGACCTGGGCCAGATGGTATTTCTCCCATTTTTCTTAAACGATTCTCTTTTATTCTGTCTCGGCCGCTTTATCATATTTTTAATAAATCCCTTCAGTTGGGGGAATTTCCTGACTTTTGGAAACTATCCTATGTCACTCCAATTTACAAAGCAGGTAATAAAGCTGACATAACGAATTATCGTCCTATTTCTATTCTCGGTACAATTCCCAAGGTATTTGAGAGTATTGTTACTGATTACCTTAATTATGACTGCTCTTGGATACTAAATTCTCAACAGTTCGGATTTTCTTGTGGTAAATCAGCAGAACTTAGTTTGTTGCTTTATGTTGATACCTTGTCTGAAGCTTTGGAGAGGGGGTTGCAGATTGATTCAGTGTATACTGACTTCTCCAAGGCTTTTGATAGGGTGAACCATGATCTTTTGTTGCATAAGCTCAAATTATATGGCGTGGAAGGTTCTGTGTTGAAGTGGTTGGGCAGTTACCTAACAAATAGAACACAGCAGGTTAGGGTTAATCATCATTACTCCAACACTTTTCTAGTAACCTCTGGTGTACCTCAGGGCTCTCATTTGGGTCCACTTTTGTTTAACCTGTATATTAACGACATCGTCACCTGCTTCTCTAACACTTCTGCTCTCTTATTCGCTGATGATCTTAAATGTTATCAAATCATTAATAATCAAGATGATGCAATATCATTGCAATCAGATTTAGATAATTTAGCCAACTGGTGTCTTGATAATGGGATGGATTTGAATGTCAACAAGTGTCACATTATCCGGTTTTGTCGGAATCATCATTTATCAGTATTTAATTATACCATAAATGATCAATTATTGGATACGGTAGACTCAATTAAAGATTTAGGTGTTGTTCTTGATTCCTCTCTGAGCTTTAACCATCACATCAACAATATTACTCAAAGATCCATGAAAATGCTTGGCTTTGTTAAAAGGACAACTCGTGATTTCACGAACGTGTTCGCTATTAAAATGCTCTATTGTTCTTTAGTCAGGACGCACCTTGACTACTGTTCTCCAGTTTGGTCCCCACATTATTTACACCTCAAGAACAAACTTGATAGTGTTCAACATAATTTTCTTAGATATATTGGGTTCAAAAAACACATCAATTATAATTATACAGATATGGAACGATTTTTGAATATCTCTTCTCTGGATGTCCGTAGGAAGCGTAAAGATCTTACAGTATTGTTTAATATTATCAATGGCATATATTACTGCCCTGAACTCCTTGCTAAAATATTGTTGTTTGTTCCACCACGATCAACAAGACAAATTCAAACCTTTCATATTTCTTTTCATAGATATAATTACTCATATTTTACTTTTGTTCCTAGAACACTAAGACTTGCTAACTCCCTAGGTGACCTTTTACTTTTTGGTAACTCTGTTGATGTTTTTAAGAACCATTTAACCAAATTAAATATTTAGCAATGTCATAACCTTGTTATTTGTTAGTAATTAATGTTTTATAATTATTTTACTTTGTCATGTCTTTTTAAATGTTTTGTACTCTCTCATTTTATTCTTATATATTCAACACTGTAATTATCAATATCTTATTAATGTATTACCGAATTGGGCTTGCCCGTATAAATAAATAAATAAATCATTAAAAAAAAGAAAAGTTCTGGTTCCTTGCCATTCTCCGGTAGATCCACATTTCAAAATTTATTTACAGTTTCCACATCTCAACTAGGAACCCTCATATGTAAGAGTCAACCAGATGTAGTATTTTGATAAAAATAGTCGAATTTCGAGTTTTATTCAAGTATCACGTAGCAGTCTTTTGATTTTTTAAAAGATTTTCTGGTTCATTCTATTCTTGATTTCTATATCAGAATTTATAAATGTGCCTATTTATTGTGCAAGGTTGAGGCACATTTTGGTTTTTTCGGATGTCACTTTGGCTTTCTTAATGTTTATTTCCATACCAAAATGCTCATGGACCATGTTGGTCATGTAGATGAGTTAGACCAAATCAGCTTAAGGGCACCCAAAGTCCCATTTAACGACAATGTTAACATTATGTCACATAGCTCTGTAACCAAAGCACTTAGAGACCTAATTTTTGTTTTATTTTGAAACTACATGCATTGTTTAGTCCCGCGTAGATTTTTGTAAAGTTAGAGTGAAATAAGCATTTATTTTAAATTTTTTTAAAATATTCTTACAAAGAAAACCCAAAAAAGTTTAGATTTAATTTTTTATTTTACTTGTTTTTGTACATTTTTCGATAAAACTTTACGCGGGACTAGATATTTTCTATCTACAACTACTGTAAAAATTTGGACCTTATATCATCTAAGAATCCAGAGATATCTGATATCAAAAGTTAAAAACCTAGTATTCAGGAAATCGCAAAAACATGAAACACTCTAATAGGCTATGAAGCTACTGGTACACGGTAAGTTGAGTGCAGACGTTCAGAAAACAAATAGTTTTGTAACCATGGATATTTTATACTATCATGTGTTATATATCGTTGGAAAGAGAAGATTTCAGAGAATAATTTTGAATCATAACCCAAAAAACTTAAAAAATTCAATTTTCGGACTTTGGCTGCCTTTAAGTCACTTACTTAGCGTAATTTCCAAAGTAATAAAGAAGGTTGTATACAACAGAATGCTAAATTTTATAGAAGAAAACAATTTATTAACTCCAAACCAACACAGATTTAGACCAAAAAAGTTGACACTTACAGCTGCATGCAGCTAGTTTGAGCGTATTATGATGAATTAGATAGTAGAAACCATGTAGCAGGACTACAGTGGCGACGCATGACTTTTTCTGAAGTGTTACCAAAACCAGATGCAAAAAATCGTATTTAAAAAAATGAAGATATGGCTTTCCAGTAACTAAGGGGCTTAGACAAGGATGTTGCATATCTCCGACCCTGTTTAAAATCTATGTTGTAGCAGCACTTAAAGGTTGAAAGAGGAAAGTAAATGGAATGGGCATTGAGCTAAACAATACATGCCTCTACACGCTCCAGTTCGCGGACGACCAGGTTGTAATAGCAAACGACAGGGAAGACATAGAATACATGATGCGTAAGTTGGTCGAGGAATATTCAAAATGGGGATTGGACGTCAATATAGATAAAACAAAGTACTTATGTGTTGGTTCAGAAGAGAACGATATTCATCTTACTATGGAAGATAATCAAAAAATTAAAGCCTGCCAAGATTATAAATATCTAGGAGTAACATTTGATAAAACTGGAACTGATGACAAAGAAATTACTTCCAGAATTATACAAGCAAAAAGAGCAATCCGATGTCTCAATAATTTTCTTTGGAGTACTCAAATATCGAATAAGAGAAAATTTAATATCTACGAGACTATGATTAAGAGTAGTTTATTATATGATGCTGAAACTTGGAGGCTTACAGAAAAAAACAAAAACAAAATTGAAGTAGTGGAAATGGATGCAATCAGAAGGTCATTACGTATATCCAGAAGAGAACATATCAGAAATGAAGACATTAAAAATCGAATGGGAATAGAAGGAACAATAATGAAAGATATAGAGAGAAGACAAATGATCTGGTATGGACACATAAACAGAATGAATGACGAGAGACTTCCAAAACAATGTCTGGAATGGCAACCTCCTGAACATCGGAAGCGAGGGAGACCGAAAGTTAATTGGATCACCGGCATCCGGAATGCGATGAGCGCGCGAGACCTCAGGGATGACCTGTGGCAAAATAGGAAGGAATGGAATTTGGGAATCGGACAACGCCGCAAGACGTTCTAAACCGATCATATATATATAAGATATGGCTAAATGTATATATACACTCACCGGCACAAAATTCCGCCACAAAAAATTTTTGATTAAGTTTGACTTATATACTGATAACTTTATTATTTGTACTTCGATTTTCAAGATTCTTGCACGAGTTTGTAGGTACATGTATTGATGTCAATTGCTATTATTCTGGTAACAAAATTTTTTTGCTTAGATGGCATTATACAGGGGTGAATGTAAGCGTTGTTTTTTCTCCCAACTTTAAAAAATTCTGTGGAAAAATTGGAGGGCTGATTTTGTTTCATACTCCTTTTGTATTATCCTGGAGGTATCACTAAGGTCATGTTTTTTGGATTATCTGAATATCTCTTTTCTTGTAAGAGCTGTAATTAAAAACAGTGCTTTGAAGGTTTATTTAATTAAAAATATCAAGCGCACTAAAATTAACAAAACAAAACAAATTTAACAACAAAACAATTCAATAGCGGTTAGGGAATAGCCTGGGGAATAGCCCGATATTCCTCTACCAGGGCCATAACTGTACCAAATTTTCTGGAGGCCTAGGATGACAGAATTTGTTTCAGATTTTATTCATCAAATAAATGCTCAATATGATTGAGATCTGGGCTGCATGCGGGCCATTCTAATCTTATCAATCCAACCTCAATTGTATGAGTCAATCAGTGTTTTTATTTACAAAAAATGGTACAGCTCTTACAAGAAAAAAGATATTCGGAGAATTCAGAAAACAAAATGTTGGTGATGTCTCCGGGAAAATATGACAGGACTATGAAACAAAATCAGCTATTCCATTTTTCCACAGAATTTTTTAAAATTAGGAGAAAATACAACGCTTCCTTTCACCCCTGTACAATGACATACAAGCAAAATTTTTTGTTACGGAATAATACCAAACAATATGAATACATACAAACTGGTGCAAGAATCTTGAAAATCGGAGCACAAATAATAAAGTTATAAATTGTCAAACTTAATCAAAGATTTTGAGTGGCGGAATTTTGTGCCGGTGAGTGTGTAGCTTCAATAATATCATTTTGAATATCACTTGAAACTCTCGAAAAAACAGATGTTTCTAGATGTTGACAAAATTTTTGATCTTTTTTGGCAATTAATGTTAACAATTCCCTGTAATTGCCTCGATTGTCAGAGTCATCACACTCAAAATGACCACGAAACGCTAGTTCTTGTTTGGCCCAAAAACATACAGTATCTATTATAAGTGTGCTAAGGATATACCTATCTATTTTTTTAACAAACTTATTATGTTTAGCAACATTTGCTTTAAAAGCTTGGTTAAGAGAACTTTTGATTTTTGTTTTGCCAAACTGAATCAAATTGGGTACACATCTTACATGTAGGTAACGGAGAAATTTCATGTCTCCTTTTTAAAAATCTAACACTATTTAAATCGTGAAACTGGTCCACCCATTTTTCTGTAGAAACCAGAAGACATGGCCAACAATACAGTATATTTTTCTTGCAACCATAATATAACCAAAGATTTTCACTGTACCAACTAAATTTAAAATATCGAACTACTTTTGTTGATTCCTTTTTTAAATTGTTTAAAATAGGTCTTTCATTTTTAATCTCATTTTTTTTTCAAAATTATACAAGGATAATTACTTTTCAAGTAGTTGATCGATTAAGAAGCGACACTCATCCATGGTTAACTGCACGCACACTTTTTATAGGTACTGTCACCAATTTTAAATCTGGTAACAGCGCTACTGATACACAGCGCGCTTATACCGTCGCTTCTTCAAAATTTTCAGTCACTAGCCGGTCCCGAGCGCCAGCGTGGGCATATAACCATTGTAACCAGAAATGAGTCTGGTAACAGAGTATAATAAAGTGCAACTGAGTCACATAAACTCGCCAATATTTTCGTGTCTACGAGTAGTTAGCTATTTACTGAGTTAGGTACCATTACCACATAATATAATAATATATTTCTATTGGTAAAAAATTGGTAAATAGAATTATTCATCGTCATAAAATATTTATTTGCAAGATTTTTAACTGTTACCAATGGTAACAGTGGTTACATGCAGTGCAGGACTATTTTTTGATCACAAGCTTTTAACTGCTACATAATATTTTCACAATAAATTATATAATGTTGGTTTTAGAGGGATATTTCTAGAATGGGTAATAAATTTCTTAAGTAACAGGAAGAGTGTTGCTGGGATCCTTGCTGGGACCTTTATTATTCTTAATTTTTATTAACAATCTTCCAGATTACATAAGGGCACTTATAATATCGATGACTTAAAGCGCACTTATTGTATGTCTATTTTTTTCTATTATTTAATTATGCACTATACCTTGATGACCTCCTAACAGTCTATCATCCTGTACAGACATTGTATGTCCTAACGTGTTTGGTGTGGTACAGTAGACTCCCGTAAGTTCGGCCTCGATTAGTTCGGTCTCTGCTTAGTCCGGCCGGCTCTCTGCCTGTAGCGACCACCAAATTTTCTGCAAGATTTTTAAAAATCATCGGTGTCCTAAACTTGACCCCAGAGCAAATAGACAACGTCGACGAACCTGAGTTAAATTTTAAACATCTGCCCAGAAAAACCTTTGCACCTCGAAAGAAACATCTGCTGCGGAGTTTAAAGTCAGCAAAGATACGGTAACGGTCGCCATGTGTTCAAATGCTTCGAGCATCCACAGTGACAACTATTTGTCATTGTCATCGCAGTTTTCGGCGATACTTCCTCTGGAAGCACTTAATGGCCCCTTGATCTATCAGCTGTTGAAGACTGGGAACAGCAGTTTAACTTCTTTTTCATCGTCACACTGAATATCTTCCTGGTGAGTAAGGGTGTTGTCAGGAAGTAGAAGTGCTTTGATGGGCAGTTTTAATTTTGTCAAATATTTTTTACTTTAAGAACAAATTCGTAAACGAACTATTCCCTGAACAAATATGTGTCCATCCACGCTGATTTCTGCGACCGATAATACACTGGGAGAGTTTCCACGTTTATGTTGTTAAGGTTTTGGAAAAACCAAATATAGAAGATAAGATTGACCAAGCAAACACAAAAGCAGATGAGCCAAACAACATTCTTGTTAACGAACCTGATGACAATGCACGACCTTCAGCAACTACCGAACTGTGGTCCCATTGTTGAAGAAGATGTTTTGGAGTGGATCAAGTTTGAAAATGGACACAACAAGGTTTTGAACCACGATGAAATCGCTGAGTGTACCATTCGCCAGGAAAATGAGAAAGATAACGACGCAGATGCTGCTTAGATAGAAGAGGAAGATGAAGAAAATAAAATAAGCCACATTGAAGATAAAGCAGCTTTGAAACTGGCAGCTCTCTATATCGAACAGCAAAAAGAAGCGACTGCCATCGATATAATGTTTATTAAAAAGTGGCGTGACTTTGAACATAAAAGATCATTAAAAAAGAAAAAAGTGCAGATTTTTTAAGTGTTTACAAATCCAAACCACCAATGTATAGTAATTTTATTAGGCCCACTTACAGTTCTGTAACTTTGTTTTGGAGTGTTTTGTAACCTTCTGTCTTTTCATATGTGTTAAATATATGTCAGAGTATCCCTGTGTTTTGTGTTTGCTAGATCCGTACAAACAATAAATAAGCATTTTTTAGGTAGGCATCGGTTAGTTCGGCCTAGGGTCCAGTCCCGAGGTGGCCGAACTTACGGGAGTCTACTGTATTTCAAAACTGCGCACTATAGCACTATGCTATAAAAGCTTAAACATTCAAACTCGATTTTCTCAAAAAGTACATGCACAGTCATACAATAAGTGTGTTTTAAGCCATTGATATATTTGCTGATGATATCTCGTTAATAGTTTCCGCACGTACACTTGAGGAATTGAAAATGGCAATGAAAACTGTTGTCAACTGCTGTATATGCTGGTGTAATACTAAAGGATTAATATTAAACATTGACAAGATGGAAATAATTTATTTTCACCCCTACAACTTATCTACCAATGTTTATATCTCTTAACTATCCATGATATAAACAATAAATTATCTTCCACTCACTCTACAAAGTTTTTGGGTGTGTTCATTGATTGTAATCTTAAATGGCCAGAGCAAGTGAATAGGACTTTTCATCGATTGTCATTTTTTTCGAGCTTCTGTCATGTGTCGTCTAATATTAATATATCTACGTCATATGTTATTGGTATAATATATCAATGATACAAACCAAATACATATGACGTATATATCTTAATATTATACGACACATGACAGAAGCTCAAAACAAATTACTGTGAATGAAAAGCCCTATTCAGTGAACATGAAATTGAATAAAGATTTTTATACTATATATCTAGAATTAAAACACACTACCCATTTCGGCATTAATGAACGTTTATTATAAGCCTTGCTTACAGCCCCATGTGCTATAATGTAATTTTGTGGGGGAACTCAGTAGATAGTAACGAAGTGTTCATTACCCAAAAAAAAATTATACATAAAATTTTTAGTTTGGATTATCAACAATGGTGTAAACCAATTTTTATTAAACATCAAATGTTTACTTTATGTAAAAGAGGAAATCAATACATATCAAGTAAATTCAGACAATCACTATTATAATACAAGAAGTGCTGAATCTTTATGAGTCCCTAAACACAGGACATCGAGATTTCAAAATTCTTTCAGATATATGGGACTAACTTTATACAGTCATTTGCCAAAAACAGTAAAAAACAAGCTGAAAATACGAGCATTATCATAACGAAAACTTTGTTTATTTACGTATTTTAATTCATAATATGGAAAATTGCTATTATGAAAAGTAGTTTAGAATTAATAATTATGTTTTAATGTGTAATTATATCATTCTAATTTAAATGTTATGAACTATAAAGGTAGTTTAGTCTTGATCGAAATTCATATTTTTATATACCTCGTATAAAATTAATAAAATTTTACATATGATGGTTGCATCATAAATCTTAGAACATTTAGACCTTAGAAGACCTTTTTATGAATAACTTTTCTTCGTCAAATTAAAAATAAAAGAGTTATAAATGAAAATGTTGTTGGTATCCATAATTTGAGAAAAATCTTTAAATATTTTTTTCCATTAGAAGGATGTAATTGCACATATCAGACCATAATTTTTTATACCAAACAATATTATTTCATATACTGTCAGTTCGCTAAACTCAGACACAACTGGTTAGTGATTTTAGTCAATAATTTTGCCAATGTGGCAAAAAAAATAATTACTAATTAGTTAATAATTACTAAATAATTAGTAATTTTGTCAATTTGGCAAAATTCGCAAAAACAAAAAAATTACCTACTAAAATCACTAGCCAGTTGTGTCGAGTTTAGCGAACCGACTATATTTTAATTTCATAGCAAATGGAACAGTCCATTTATCATAAAGGGGAGGCCGAATACTCGTATAAACCTTTTTAAAGCTGTTAATAAATTATTGCTTTTAAAATATACTCAAATTGTATTTTTGAACATCTTATTTATTTATATAATAATTAAATTCACTATCAAATGTCATTGATGTTTTATTAATACTTAATTTAAAATTTAGTTTGACATTCACGAAGTGTCAAACTCAAATGTAAATAACCTATGCTTTGCTTAACAAATCGAGATTAAAAAACTAGCCTACTTAATAGCAACGATTTCAGCTGACGTTTAGTGTGGCGGCAGAAAATAAAAGGATTCTGACGTCACATTTTAGACTTTGAGGCCGATTATCTCGAAGACGGTTAGAAATATCGAAATGCCGTTTTCAGATTTAGATTCAGGAGAAAAAACTACATATGAATCCATCGATAAATCTGATCGAGTATTGCAGACTTTTGCGAATTTATAAACGAAATGTTTTCGTTGAAAATACCACTTTCCACAGAATTAAAAAAAAATGTTAAAGATTTACATATTTACTCTTACAAAAAGATTATTATCCTATAAATGAATGTCTTGAGGACAAACTGCAGTAGCAGTTTTAAAAAGTTTACTTGTAAAAAATGTTATTTTTTATATTTTGTGAGTTTTGTTACACTGTGGCAGAACACATAACACATCCTTGATCGTTGTATAACTCATCTAATTTCTACTTCTGCAAATGTGGAACCTTTCATCCTAACTCTGGGGTTTTGGTGCAAGTACAAGTTTTTAGTAATTTGATGTCTTTACCATCTAAACCGACATCTTGCAAAAGTTCTAATAATAGGACATGTCTTACTCTATAAAATGCTTTTTTGAAGTTTATGAACCATATCCTTGTGTTGGTCGCAGCATTGCATGTTAATATTATCAACCAATGTTTATACAGGGTGAGTCATGAGGGAGGCTCCTATGGGGAATAACAAATGACCATTAAAAAGTGTCTGCTCCCATTGTTTAATAATATACAGGGTAAGTTTCGCATTTTGACAGAAATTTGTATTCGTCATAATTTTTGAACGGTCAGATCGATGTGTCTCTTATTTTGGTCAATCGTTACACTATTACCACCTAATCAACTGATTTATTCAAACTAGAAAGAATTTTACAAATTAGACAAACAGGCAATTAAAATGGCTTATTTATTTTTTCCCCACACGATTACTTAATTTTTTATAAAAAAATTAAATTTGACTATAAATTAAAAGTTTGGTAAAGTGAACCATATATTTAAAAAAAATTAACTTTTATTACAAAAATTAATTTTTTTAACAAATATTTAATTTGTGTGACCACCCAATCAACTGATTTATTCAAACTAGAAAAAAATCAGGTCCGGCTTTAAAAAATTAGTTCGTTTGGGTCTTAGAAAAAATTTCACCCTGTATATGCTTTTTGAAAACTAATACGAATTTTACAAATTAGAAAAATAGGCAATTAAAATGGCATTATTATTTTTTCCCCACATGATTACTTAATTTTTTATAAAAAAATCAAATTTGACTATGAATAATAATTAAAAGTTTGGTAAGTGAACCATAGATTTAAAAAAATTAACTTTTATTACAAAAATTAATTTTTTTTGAACAAATATTTAATTTATGTTACCACCCAATCAACTGATTTATTCAAACTAGAAAAAAATCAGGCCCGGATTTAAAAAAATTGTTCGTTTTGGTCTTAGAAAAAATTTCACCCTGTATACGCTTTTTGAAAACTCTAATATGAATTTTACAAATTAGACAAATAAGCAATTAAAATGGTTTATTTATTTTTCCCCACAAGATTACTTAATTTTTTATTAAAAAATCAAATTTGTCAAAATCGGAATTTTAGCCTAAAAATGAAAAAAATTAAATCACGGTTTAACTCGCTACAACTCTGTTCCATTTTAATATTTTTTTCTGAAATTTTACAGCACATATCTCTTACCATTGTGAAGACTATGAAAATTTTTGTAGACTTTCAGTCTTCTTCTCGTAAAAGTTATGAATTTTTACAAATAAAAGATGCAGATTCGTAAATTGCAAAGTTAAATCGCAAAAATTAAGTGAAAAAATTTAAAATTTATCTATTTGATCACGTCTATGTTAAACTATAGAGTCCAAAGAGAAGTGTTATGGGGAGTTATAGATCTAGTCGTGTTATAGAAAAAAAGAAATGGTGAAACTTTTATTTTTAAGAAAAAAGTTTTTTTTTATTTTTATGGTAAAATTGCAATTTGGACAAATTTGATTTTTAATAAAAAATTAAGTAATCGTGTGGGGAAAAATAAATATGCCATTTTAATTGCCTATTTGTCTAATTTGTAAAATTCATATTAGAGTTTTCAAAAAGCGTATACAGGGTGAAATTTTTTCTATGACCAAAACGAACAAATTTTTTAAAGCCGGACCTGATTTTTTTCTAGTTTGAATAAATCAGTTGATTGGGTGGTAACATAAATCAAATATTTGCTTAAAAAAATTATTTTTTGTAATAAAACTTAATTTTTTTAAATATATGGTTCACTTTACCAAACTTTTAATTCATAGTCAAATTTGATTTTTTTATAAAAAATTAACTAATCGTGTGGGGAAAAAATAAATATGCCATTTTAATTGCCTATTTTTCTAATTTGTAAAATTCATATTAGAGTTTTCAAAAAGCATATACAGGGTGAAATTTTTTCTAAGACCCAAACGAACTAATTTTTTAAAGCCGGAATTGATTTTTTTTAGCTTGAATAAATCAGTTGATTAGGTGGTAATAGTGTAACGATTGACTAAAATAAGAGACAAAATTATGACGAATACAAATTTCTGTCAAAATGCGAAACTCGCCCTGTATATTATTAAACAATGGGAGCAGACACTTTTTAATGGTCATTTGTTATTCCCCATAGGGGCCTCTATACGAGGTAGGAGTATGTACAGTTCCTCGTGACTCACCCTGTATTGGTTGACATTACAGATTGTTCAATTTGTTATAGGTATGTGTGAATTAGTTATGTCTGGAGAAACTAAAGATATTCAACACCATTTGAAAACAACAGAACTTTACCCAGATCCAGAAACAAGTGAAGATGATGAGGATGACTTTGAACCTTTCGATTTGCAAATAGATATGGACTTTAACATTAGAGAAAGGTCTAATACGGCGGCTCAAATAGAAAAACTCGAGTTAGCACGTAAAAAAGCTGCAAAAATGAGACATATTAAATGGGAATCTAGCGGGCAACCAATTAATTCAAACAATTTTGATGATTTGTTTGTTAAGAAAGATGTTACTACAGTGACAAAACCAAAAACAAACATTTCAAAGTTGTCAGAACTTATACAGTGCCATTCGGATGTTCCAAAAAATCCTTACATGGAATATGCTAAGTTTGATGGAACAGGACAGGTAAACATTCCTACGAAAAAATATAAAATCTTCTTGACCATGTTACCACCTCAACAAAGAAATTATCCGATGGCTGTGTGCTGCGTTGCACAAGCTAAAGTACAGGAGCTTATTGGGTTAACCTTACTGAAACTTAGGTGAGTTTTAAACAAAGGTAAATAATTTAGCCATTTTGCTACTATGTCATACATTTACATACTTGCACTTGTAGCTCTGGAAACTGCTACACGAAAGATTTCTGTGGATGATTTGTCAAACTATCTCCTCAGATGTTTCAGCCACTAGTTTCGGCATCTTCCTACAGATCTTTGGCTCTGTACTTTAGCTTCCAATATGATTCAGAGTGATTCATACCTTTCACCTCTCAACATAAGACCTAAGTATTGTATTTTCCTCTTTTTGATGATGCTTAGTAATCCTTTTTGTTTACTCATGTGGTGAAGTATCTCATAGTTAGTAACTTTTTGTACCCATGGAATTCTTATCATCTGTTTATCTATCGTCGCCTTAGTACTGTACTATAACTTGATAACTCCAAAATTGGCGTTTTTGAGATAACTAGTTCACAAGATGTATTTTGTTTGCCTCCATATTGTGTAAAAACTTGATAACTCGCTCCAAACTGGTTAAGTATTTATTTATGATTGACGAAAGTTGATAAAACTCAAATGCCCCAAATATTCACTGCTAAAACTTGACAAGATTAGTTATCAAGTTATTGTTTAATAGAAATAATCGTGAATGCGACGTACACTGAATGCTACAACTAGCTAACTCCAGTTATCTAGTTTTAACGCGTGTTTTTCTGAAACCATTGAGCCTACCACGTACATGCTATCTGTTAATTCAGTTCATGTTAATACAAAAATTCGAGAATTGTTAGCAGATCTGGCAACCTCCATGGCAGAGGACTAATTTTCACCAAAATAATGCTTAAAATATTAGTTTTGTTAAAAAGTTCACTCGGATGCAACTTGGCACGACATGCGACATTACCAAATGTTAACATTATGGTAGTGCTAAAAGTTGATAACTTTACTTTTTCATGTTATTTTCCATATTGGAAAACAAATTTACATCGTATTCCTAAATAGATTAGTATAGTATGATATAATTGATCCAAAATATGGCATAACCCAGACATCCAAAGTGAAAGTTATCCTCCAATACCAAATTGTTCTATATGGTCCACATAATGTTCAGAAAAAAGTCACACTAGTTTGAGCGTCGGGTTTTGGGGGGGAGAGGGGGGAGAAATCGGTAAATTCGTAGTTTTTTAGGTTTTTCGTCAATATTTCTAAAACTGTGCGGTCCAGCATGAACAACCCTCTATACAAAAATATTCTACATTAAATTTGAAATAAAAAAGGTTCTATGCATAATCCTTCTAAAATGAACGATTCCAAAGTTACGGAGGTAGTATAGTATAATTGGTCCAAAAAAGGCCTAACCCAGACATCCAAAATAAAAGTTTACCTGCAACACCAAATTGTTCTATATGGTCTACATATGGTTCAGTAAAAAGTTACACCACTTTGAGCGTCCGGTTTGGGGGGGAGATGGGGAGAAGTCGGTAAATTAGTAGTTTCTTTAGGTTTTTCGTCAATATTTCTAAAACTATGCTTTAGAGTAAACAATATTCTATACAAAAATGTTCTACATAAAATTTAAAACAAAAAAGGTCCCATAGATAATTGTTATAAAATCAATGGTTCCAGAGTTACGGAGGGTGAAAAATGGAGGTTTTCGATACTTTTTATATTTTTTGGGCAATTGATGATGATTTTGGGTGGTGAGGTTGACGTTTCTTCAAGAGCTTATCACTATAGGCCATTCCACGAAAATACGCCTGTTTTGGATCACTTCGACAACGAATATTTTACTGTGAAACATAAAAAGTACGAAAGTAAATGGCGCTAATAATTATTCCAATAAACAACAATGTAATTTGCAATTTACTTTCGTTCTTCTTATTTTGCACAGTAAAATATTCGTTGTCGAAGGAATCCAAAACAGGCGTATGTTCGTGGAATAGGGTATAACATACCATTGGCAACTGAAATAGCAAATTTGATTTATAAAACACAATCCTGTTAAAGAAAATTTCTATAAATTGCCCAAAAAATATAAAAAATATCGAAAACCTCCACTTTTCACCCTCCGTAACTCTGGAACTGTTGAATTTATAACAATTATGTATAGGACCTTTTTTGTTTTAAATTCTATGTAGAACATTTTTGTATAGAACATTGTTTACGCTAAAGCACAGTTTTAGAAATAGTGACGAAAAACCTAAAAAAAAACTACTAATTTACCGACTTCAAACCCATCTCCCCCCAAACCGGACGCTCAAAATGGTGTAACTTTTTACTGAACAATATGTGGACCATATAGAACAATTTGGTGTTGGAGGAAAACTTTTACTTTCGATGTTTAGGTTAGGCCTTTTTTTGGACCAATTATACTATACTACCTCATTAACTTTGAAACCGTTCATTTTAGAAGGATTATGCATAGGGCCTTTTTTATTTAAAATTTAATGTAAAATATTTTTGTATAAAAGGTTGTTCATGCTGAACCGCATAGGTTAGAAATATTGACGAAAAACGTAAAAAACTACGAATTTACCGATTTCTCCCCCCTCTCCCCCAAACCCGACGCTCAAAATGGTGTGGCTTTTTTCTGAACATTATGTGGACCATATAGAACAATTTGGTGTTGGAGGATAACTTTCTTTAGATGTCTGGGTTTGGGTCTACTTATACCATACTAGTAGCCAAAAAGTTAAGGAACAGTATTTTAGAGCTGCAGCATGAATTCCGTATTTACCAACATCATGGTAGCAGCACAAATATCTTTAAAATCTTTAAACCAGTTTATCACAGAACTACTAATTTCGAGTTATCAAGTTATAGTATTGAGGCGACGATATATACATCTCAAAGGCATCTACTCTTTTTTCTGTTTCTGAGTTCATTGTCCAACTTTCACAGCTATACTTTCACAGTAAAGAAAATGTAACATCTGGTCATTCTGTCTGATCTTGTAAAAATGTTTTCATGTTCATTAGTGTTTTCCTCACTTGTTCGTTTCTTGATAGGATTTCTTTTTTTGGGGAACATTGACTGTTTGGATGCCTCAGAAGTCAAACGGTGTAAGTCACATTCTCCCTAAAAATGACTTATGATATATATAACACTTATTATTATACAGAGTGAGTTTTATGTATGGAAACACTCAATTATCTCGAAAACGGCTTAAACGATTTTTATAGATTTTGGCAGGTAGGGGTTTTCTTATGCGGCCGCTATTATAATGCTAATTACATTGTTGTCAGATCTTCCGTTTTTCTGGAAATCTAATGAACTTTCTTATTTCAAATGGAATACCCTGTATATTTTTTGCGTTTTAAAGTCCTTAAGAAATACTGATTATTTTTCGTGTTATATTTGCTATACCTGAATGCCATAATTTCGAAGTTATTACTACATTTATTAAAAAGAAAATTTAAACAAATTATAAGAATCAATTTTTTCGGCTCGGGTAGACATTATTTTACGTTCTTTGGATCATTGGGAACAAAAAAGGTCTTTTGTAACTTTTTTCCAAAGTTAATCGTTTTCGAGTAATAAACAATTTAAAACTGAAAAAAATCGAATAATGACGATTTTCAAGGTTTAAAAACATAAGTAAAAATATAATTTTTGAAATTACTAAGTACCTAAATTCAATCTTAACTATTCTTATAATAGCTTGCCATAAGATTTTTGACTCGTTTTATTCTAAAATATTGGTTTTTAATTATTGTTAATGAAGTGCATATGAGAGGACGGGCGAACGGGCTTCATTAACAGCTAAAAACAATGTTTTAAAATGAAACAAGCTGAAATTACTTATCGGTAACTGATAAAATAAGGCTTGAGCTTGAATTTGGGTACTTCGCAGTTTCAAAAAAATATTTTTTATTTGTGCTTTTGAACCTTGAAAGTCGTCATTATTTGATTTAGTTTTAAATTGTTTATAACTCGGAAACGATTAATTTTAGAGAAAAATTACAAAAGATCTTTTTTGTTTCCAATGGTCCAAACAACCTAAAATAATGTTTACCCTGGCCGAAAAAATTGATTTTTATAATTTGTTTATAAACTTTGTTTTAAATAAATGTAGCAATAACTCCAAAATTATGGCATTTAGGTATAGGGAATATAACATCAAAGATAATCAGTATTTCTTAGATTTCCATAAAAACTGAAAATCTGACAACAATGTAATTAACACTATAATATCGGCTGCATTAGGAAACCCTTACCTACTAAAATCTACAAAAACCGTGAAAGCCCTTTTTGAGATAATTGAGGGTTTCCATACATAAAACTCACTCTGTATATAATAATATTATTATTTCCTTGTTTATATTTATGAATATGTTCCAACCCATATTATGACAAATAAAGACAGTTTATTTGTTTTTAATTACTACTTATATGTCTGCAACTATTGTCAGAAACATCTTAGTTTCTCATTTTAAACACTTATTGACTTACACCGATTGGCTTCTGAGGCATTGATTTACTGATAAATATTTTATGGAAATTACTTGTTCTATTATTTATCCTTTGGCATACAAATGTATGTTTACAGGTGTCATTGAAAATACTAGAATTTTAGTTTTGTAAAAATTTAGATTTAAAGGGATGGGTACGTATTTTCGGCTGCAATGCTATATAAATGGGGATTCATTTTTTTCGAATCTTGAGAAAACTAATAAGTATTTTTGAAAAATGTAGACGCAGAATGAACGGTTACATTCTTACCGAGGTCCGAAAGTCCCTGAAAACTTCTATAATGTTTATTTTAAAAAGTTACAGGGCTGAAAAACTAAGAGAAAATGTAGTGTGAATTAGTAATTTCAATGTTGTTCTGAAGCTATTTCCTTGTGGCATTTTTATAATTAAGTATTTTCTATGGGAAATAAGCCACACTTTTACTAAAAAATGAACTTATTAACGTTTCGAAGCCCAAATCGGGTTTCGTTGTCAAAATACAAAATACATACTATTAAAATAAACAAAAATGTTGTTTTGTTTTTAATTAAATTACAAAAATGTAAACAAAAATTGAACATTTTTGTTTATTTTAATAGTATTTTGTATTTTGACAACGAAACCCGATTTGGGCTTCGAAACGTTAAATTTTTTAGTAAAATTGTGGCTTATTTCCCATAGAAAATACTTAATATAGTCTGTTCGCTAAACTCAGACGCAACTTTCTAGATATTTTAGTCGGTAATTTTGCCAATTTTAGTAAAATTGGCAAAAAATAATTACTAAATAGTTAATAAGTACTAAATAGTTAGTAATTTTGCAAATTTTTGCAAAATTGGCAAAAAACAAAAAAATTATCGACTAAAATATCTAGCCAGTTGCGTCTGAGTTTAGCGAACCGACTATAATAGTAATTTCAAATATCTCATTCAAACAAAACATTTTATTTATTCTAAGGGACTTTCGACCCTCGATAATAATTTAGTCTTTCATTCTGCGTTTAAATTTTTTAAAAATATTTATTAGTTTTTTCATAATTTGAAAAAAATGGACACCATGTCCGTAGTGATATTTTCCAAATCGAACATTCGCTATCTTTGTCATACAACGCACTGAGTCAAATAAAATATGATGACAAGACAGTGACAGTTTTAAATAATTGACATGGCATCGGGAATATTTTGAGTTGATTAAATAATATTGATAGTGTATTTGATAAATAAATAATTGATTTAAGACTTGAACTTAATAAAAAGTTATTTATTGTTTATTATTTATGGAAGATCCAAGCAGAGAATACATCAGGATATATTCTGTGATCCAAGTATTTTGTTGTTAAAGATGTTCAAAATTGTAAGCGTTCCATAGTAACAATATATTATTAAAAAATCACTTTAACACTTTTCCTCTTTTCTCGATTGAGTATTAGTTTTTGTTGTACATATAAATTATTACAATCACTGAATACATAGTTAGTGAAAAAATGATCAGTAGTAATTGCACAAGAGCTCTAAAATTATCGAATTTTTCCCGAGTGACACTTTGACAGTTTTAATTTCACGACCCGAACGGGAGTGAAATTATGTCAAAGTGTCACGAGGGCAAAAATTCGATAATAATTTTAGAGATCGAGTGCAATTTGTTGCGATTATTTCATGAATAAAACTGTTCAAAACCAAAATTTTATTGTAATTTATTTATGTAAGTACAAATTAGTACAGTTAGGGCCGGTTGTTCGAACGCTAATCAACAATGATCACTATCAAATATTTAATTACTGTCACAACTGTCAATGTCAACTTTGGTTGGGTTGCTGAAAACATAATTGAATATAATTATGAGATTAGCTAATCAATTAACATAACAATTATTAACATAATTGATTAACTAATTTCATAATTATAATCAATAATTATGTTTTCAGCGACCCAATCAAAGTTGACATTGACAGTTGTGACAGTAATTAAATATTTGATAATGATCATTTCTGATTAGCGTTCGAACAACCGGCCCTAAAACACACAGTTGTTATAAATATTTGACGGTTGAAAGTAATCACTTTTATAATTTTTAAAACATAAAACAATAATTGTCATTAATGTCACTGAATGTATTTTTTCGTAGCAACGAAGGGCATCTGACGTAATATACTTGACGACGGGATATTATCAAAAATTATCAGTTTAATTTTTATTTCTGTAGCTTTCTATTGGTCAGAATCTCCTATGAATGAAATAATCACATTTATTAACTAAATTAATAATTTGCAATTATACAAATAACAGTTATCCAAGAACATTCAAAAGCCATCTCTTTAAAGTTAATGATGACATTGTCGAGTAGAATGACATTCTAGTAATGTTTACATATCCATACCAGTGTGAATTTTACTACACGTAATTTTCCGTGTAAAGACAGAAAAAGTAGGGATAGCCGTAAAATATTCGCGAATTATGTACCGATGGCCTTAAACCAAACATTTTGCTATGATGTAATTATTATTTCGTTATATTGACTATTTCTATCTTCCCCTTTCCAAATATTGTTTCATTCAGCTATCATTAATTTATTTGCTTTCTAAATACTTCAGTTTTTTATCCATTTATTCTTATTTCAAACCAATCTGTTGCATCTGTCAATTAAAAAGTTGAATTCTCATATTATCTTCATGGTATATCATCATTAGCTGGACAATCTTTTTTGGGGTTTGCTGTTTGGCTTGTTCTATATTTTCTATCATTATCTAGAATTATTCTCATTGATTTTCGTAAAACGTAAATTATTACAGTTACAGCCATGGAACCGCAAATTTAAAAAGCCCCTCCCAATATGGACTCTATATAACAGAAGAAGATGGAGAAGTGGATAGTGACTTTCCTTGTTTGGATCCCAAGGAGCCGATTTCGAAATTTGGCTTTATTTGTCTCGGATTGGTCGAACACAAAGATGCGGGAAAGTCTGTTTCGTTTCCTGAAGATAATTCAGTATTGTTCACTATAGAAGAACTCAATAGGACTCGTACGGTGTCAGAAAAGAGTAAAACGGATGAAAATAAACAGATGGAGAATTATATACAAGCGGTGAGCTTTTACAGTTTTCTACAATTTTTCAATTCTTATTTTTTTTATATTATTTATTTATTAAATAGACCGGATCACCCCATTACAGCATTATAATAACATTATATTTTTAATCTAATTTATCTTGATAACTACACTTTAAAATACAATACTTAGAAACAATTCTAGAGTTTACTATAAATCATGGTTTTAAATTGAATTAAACTTAAAAGGATCTATATCACAGTGACCATTTTTTTTTTATTTGCTAAGTGCTACAATCTGGTCTTTGACCAATGAGTAACTTTTTATCTATCCTATCTTACTAACTACTTAATATCTAAGAGTCACCCTTTGATGTCTTCTTAGTTGTCTTTATTATTACTGGCGCACTTTTTGATTGCGCACTATCACACAAAGCGCTGCTTTTCACTTTATCACGCACTACACCAACACGTTGCTTGCACACTAGTCGCGCAATGCTCCTCTATTAAGCGTCGTTTAAACACAACGATAAGTCACAGCAACTAGTTGTGATGACAAGTTGAAACGCTGTTTAGACGCTGCGATTCAATGCGATACCACCTTCAACCCAACTCCAACTTTGATAAGTTGTGCGATGCACCGTTTACACACAGTGATAAGTTGCAACAACTCGATTGACCTTGATAAGTTGTTTGATTTATCGCTGTGTTTAAACGACCCTTTAGCTTTGTCGCACACTACACCAACTCGTGAGCTTTGGTCCTCTTCAGTCTTCTTTTCTGGTTTGAGTTGTCCAGGAGCTGGATGGCCTCAATATTTTCGTGGAGAAGAAGTCTTTTTTCATGACTTTCTGCGTGTTTTCGGATTTCTTTGTCGACGGGCTCCATTCGTAGATCCTTGTGGATATCGTCATTACGGATGTACCAGGGTGCGTTAACTATGCCCCTTAATACTTTGTTTTGAAAAGTTTGTATTATTTTCAAGTTTGTCTTTTTTGTACATCCCCACAGTTGGATACCATACGTCCATACTGGTTTTATAACTTGTTTGTAGATTAGCATCTTGTTATACGTTGACAACCCTGAGTATCTTCCCAGTAGCCAGTACAATTTTTTATATTTAATATTTAATTCTTCCTTCTTTTTCTTTACATGGGCTTTCCAGCGAAGCTTCGTGTCTAGGGTTAAGCCCAGGTATTTGGCTGTGTTGGCATACGGAATGTCTTGTCCATTAATTTTTATTGGTGCGTACAGAATTTTTTTATTAGTGAAATCAACATGTACTGATTTGCTTTCATTCAATGTAATCTTCCACGTCTTAGTCCATTTTTGGAATTTGCTTATCGCATTTTGTAGTTTATTGGCTGTTTCTACGTTATCTTTACCTACTGCTAATATGGCGGTGTCGTCGGCAAAGGTAGCTAAACAGTAGTTATCGAATTCTGGTAGATCACATGTATAAAGGAGATATAGGACCGGGCCCAATACGCTACCCTGGGGGACTCCGGCTTTTATTTCTTTAAGTTCAGAATAAGCATCATCTTGCTTGATTCTGACCATTTAATAACCTCAAGACCCTATCAAATGGATTATTTCAGGCATAATAATTGGTAGCATGAAAGTTTATATGAAAATGTTCAAAAGATCTTAGTCTATGCTGTGGAATATTGAAGCTTATTTTACTTAAAAGTTCCGGACATTAAATTAAATTATTTAATAACTAGTTTTTGATGCACACAAGAATCAAAAAATCAAAGGTAACATGTCTAAAAAAAGTTTATTCGAAAAGTTATATGATAAAAACCTAATTTAATCTCAAAACTTCTTGAATTTGAACAATTTCCTAGCGAGAAACCAGAGCACACCTATAGGTGTGTTCAGCAACCAACAACATATTTTGATATTAATCGGTTGTAGTTAGTGATGTGAGTTGTAAAATTACATAACTTACGTTACATAAATTACACGTAACTTACGGTAATATTACATGATACCCGTAACTTAATGTAATTTATGTAATTTTTGGAATTTACGTAATTTATGAAATTTAACGTAACTTATGATAAATTTACATAAATTACCGTAATTTATGTAATTACTGGTAAAATTACATATATTATGGCAACTTATGCGCGCGCAATTGTCGTAAGTGCGGTGCGCCGGTGCCGGCGCGCGCGAACCAGTGGGTGCTATTACGCTCGTCGCTCGTTAGTCGTTCCTTAGTCTGAGTCAGGCAGGTTATGTTTACATTTCTGTTATTGTATGTGTAATGTGTATGTATAAGTTAGTTTTCGACTGTTCTTTCTCTATTCATTCACGCAGCGTTGGTTACTTTACATTTATTTATAAGGAAGCACAGAAACTATAAGGTAAGAAATATATTATTTCTACAAACAGCAAAACACGTGCCGGTGATGTCCATAGCAACCTTAGATTGGGAAACACAGGGGCGGGCCTATCGCATATCGACTGTACGTTAAATCTAACGCGCGTCATTTTATATGTGGCTACAGTACTTAATTCTGAATTCGGTTTACCAAGTTTTATTCGATTTTTTAGATTAGTTTACTGTACAATAACTATAAGAATGATAGGAGCAACGGGGGTACTTGTGCATGTAGCATGTGTAATTGAATTACACTGACATAACTTACTAAATAAAAAATTTTGATAACGTTGAGGGCAAAATAATGTAGTTGTCCGATCCAGTATTCTGCTTATTCGAATTTCATTAAATTGTTACACAGATTCAATTTTAATCTTTCTTCTATTTAAGGATGCCTAACAATTTTTTATGCCCTCGTGCCCATCAAATACTTTGAAAAATAATGTTTTTTCCCTTCTTAATGTTTAAGTCTACCTGAATATTTTTTTTAGGTCATAAAACATGGTGAAACGTAAGACAGATATCTGGCTTTATTTTGAAGTGTTACCTGCGGGTTCTTCTAATCAAAAGACCATAAATGTGAGGTGTAAATTTTGCAAGAGTGTACATGCAAAAAATGCTACAAGAATGAAATCTCATCTTCAACAATGCACTTATGTGCCGCATATGATAAAACTTAAATTCAATATTTTAACTCCAAAGTCAAAGGGGAATCACTCTAAATTTCCATTTGAAACATCCATGAAAAAGATCACATCGGCAAAATTGGATAACGATAACACTGATGCTGCTTGTACATCATCAACGGTTTCCACAGCATCAACATCTGCTTCTGATAACATTCATGTGGAAACACCTGTTTGCACAAAAATCAACAGAATACAATCATTTTGTGATCGAATGACACACGAACAAAATAACGAATTGAATATTTTGCTTGCTAGAGCTATTTACACCAGTTCAGCACCACATTCAATTACCGAGAATGAAGATTGGAAATTGTTTTTTAAAAAAATTAGACCTTCATACACCTTACCATCGAGATATATGTTATCAAATCGTCTCCTGACCGAAGAGTACGAGCGAGTTGAAGTTCAAGTTAATGATAAAATTAAGCAAGCTGACAATTTATCATTGCAATGCGATGGTTGGTCCAACTTGCGAAATGAAAGTGTAATTAATTTCATTGTTACAACACCCGAACCGTTATTTGTCAAATCAGTACTAACAAAAGCAGAGAAGCATACCGCAGAATATATAACAAAATTAATGGTTGAAGTTCTGGAGGAGTATGGACCTAAAAAATTTTTCGCTATTGTGACTGATAACGCAAAGAATATGAGGAAGGCTGTGAGACAATGTGAAGAGATGTATCCCCATCTTGTATCATACGGCTGTTTAGCGCACACATTACATTTATTGTGCAGCGATATTTTGAAATTATCTTCAATAGAGACACATTTGTCACATATTATACATATCGTTAAAACTATTAACCAGTGTCAAGTACTGAGAGCTCAATTCACAGAAATAAGAAATGAGATGAAGTGTGGAGTGTCTCTTAGCCTACCTGTAAAAACAAGATGGGGTTCACATGTAAAATGTCTTCAAGATCTGACTAAATGCAAGTCCGTCCTACAACGTCTAGCAATATCTCCAGATAAAACAATTCAAGATAGAATACGCAGCGCAAAAGCAAATTTACTTGATGAAGGATTCTGGATAAATTCTAGCGCTCTTGTTGAATTGCTTAAGCCAATTACTGAAGCAATAACACGTCTTGAAGGAGATTCTTCGTCAATTCATTTGGTTTGTGAAACTTTCGCGAAAATCGGTAGTAACATATCTACTCATTTAGAATGCGTGAAACTAACGGATTGCGAAAAAACAGAAGCGATGGATAAATTTATATCAAGGAAGGAATACGCCCTTCAACCGATCCATTTTGCCGCAGACTTACTAAACCCTCGGTCTGTTGGTGCAAATTTATCATCAGCCGAAAGGATTGAAGCGATGAAATACATTACTACTATGTCAACCACGACCACGATAGAGATTGGTGATGAAGGAGTGTCAAAGATTACTGAGGATTTAGGAAACTATTTAGCTAAAACAGACTTTTTTGGCGAAACATTTTTATGGAACATACTCGATAATGTCTCTTTGGTTACATGGTGGAAAGGATTTTGTGGACATTCATGCCTCTCCAAAGTTGCAGTCAGGATATTGACAATGCCGTGCACTTCTGCGGCAACAGAGAGAAGCTTTAGCTCCCAGAGCAGCATTCATACGAAGAGAAGAAATCGCCTAACAACTCAAAGGGCAGCAAATTTAAATTATATACAATATAATTCAAAATTGCTGAAACGTTCACGACAACATCACATACAAAGTCAATATCCTATAGAAGAGACTGTACAGAACAACGTTTCGATAGAAGGTAGAAACTTACAGAAGGAGATAGAAGTAATTGAAAACCATATTTCCGAAGAGGAAGAATTAGACGAGGTAATTTTAAATTTAGGCATTTTTTAGATATGTGATATGTGCATGTGATATATGCAGTTTGCTTCTTTTCCGATTTTCCAATGCATTCCACCGTTTTCGAATAAAAAATTATAAATCTTATGTTTTCAGACAATATCATCATGGCATTCAAATACAACAGGAAATGGAAATTCCGACGATGATTTTAATTTTGCTGACTTTGCAATGACCGATGATGAAATTGATCAAAGAATGGAAACTAGGGAACAGAGACCAGCACGCATTTTGAGACAAAGCAAAGTGAACATTTTAGAAAACGTCTTAATGAAATCGGTAAATTAGTGTAAACACATACATATTTATTGTTTATATTCCAAAATTATCAATTTCAGGGTAAAGGCACAGAACAACCCCAAAAAAAAACGGAAGTCGAGAAGGATACTTCAGATGCCGAAAACAAGGTAGTTAGATCTGTATATATTATATTATAAACCCATTATTTTTACTCTCTATGTTTACACTTTCCTATTTAATTTCAGGATGCAGTTCTGGATTTGCCGGAGATAAAAAAAATTACACAAGGCTCATTGGAAGAGCAAACAATTGAAACTTCGACGTTTTATAACAAGAAGGTCTCCAGTTGTCTGCGAAAAAGGAAGTTGTGATTTATAAAAGCCGCTTAAAACAAAACTAAAGAACCTATGTTTTCATTTCTTTATTATTTGTATGTATTTCTTATCCACTTTTCTTTATTTCATAAGTATGTAGTTACTTTGTGTTTATTATATTCAATATGAATGCAAACAATTGATTTTTTAATACAATGAACATAAATTACATAAGTTACATAAATTACATCTGGTTTGTAATTTTTGGGTAATTTTACACGTGTAACTTACAATTTCTGAAATTACACGTAATTTCACATCGCTAGTTGTAGTCCGTTCTTTAACGGTAAAATATTGCAAAACCTCTAAATTTTAAAGAACCGCTTGGATGGACATGAAATTTGGCATACACATAGCTAACAAGTCAAAGAGTAAAAGTGATATTGTGCCGATATGTGCTTTTGCCCTGGGGTGGTTTTCACCCCCTCTTGGGGGTGAAAAAATATTCATCCAAAGTAAGTCAGGAAATGGATAAACTGACTAATTTTAAGTAACTTTTATTCTATAGAGTTTTTTCACTAAGTCAATACTTTTCGAGTTATTTGCCAGTGAATATGTTCATTTTTTCTACGCTTTTCGCAAATAACTCAAAAAGTAAGTATTTTGTCGCAAAATATTCTTAGCAAAAATATTGTCTGTAAAAAATTTAAAAAAATGGTGTATATATCACGTCTCTATACCTAGAAGAAGCAGAGTTATAGCTAATGAAAAATAGGTTCATATTCTTCAAATTCCAAATGGAATAATTTAACGTGAGATATCCAAAAATGAAGCACATTTCGGGGAAAACTCATTACAACTTATTTAAAGCGTTTAATAAGTTACTTCACTTTTGTTTTGTAAAAAAAATTTCTAGCATCAAAAGTAAACAAGTTACGCTCAAAATAAAGTTAGTAATAATATGTTTTATTTGCAGAATGATATGTAACAATACATTATAATACTTACATATTCAATTTAATAATACATTTCTGCAAAAAAGAGATGACAAACAGCTAGGCTGATACAATGAAGTGTCATCCCTTTATTACTATAAACAAAAACAAATGATATATGACATTTAAAAAAATACAAAGAAAAAGAATTGCTATTTACTTTCTTGTAAAATACTTTTATACTTAGTCTTAAACGTACTTATTGGTAGATATTTTAGATGTTGGGGTACTTGGTTATATATTTTAAAAATCATATATGTGAATGATCCTTGAAATTTAGTAGTTCGGTGAGCAGGTGGTGATATTTGGCCTCTGAAACGAGTATGTATGTTGTGCACATCACTGCGAAACGTAATTTTATTGTATAAATATGGTGGAGACTTATATAATATTATTCTATGATACAATGTGGTCAAATGTAACTCTTTTCTACTCTTCATATTTAACCATTTAGCTTCAATCAGTTTATGGCTAATTCTTTCGAATTTTCTGATACCGTAGATGTACCGGAGATGAGTTTTGAGCCCTTTGAATACGTGTTGTTTCTATATTGTCAAGGCACGGACCATATACTGTATCACAATAATTAAAGTGACTGAGAACCATTGTATCACACAATAAAATTTTTGTCTTTTGATCTAAAATGTGACGATGCGGAAAAAGCATTTTTAGATTGGTATAAGCCCGTTTAATGCACTTTATGTGCTTATGTGTTTAATGCACATTAACAGATAATACATCAACACCATCAATTGAGACTGATAGTTGCTCTGAAATGACGTCTTTGTTTTTTCCGAACACTAACATTTGAGTTTTAGTGGGATTTATGATTAACTGATGTCTTTTTGAAAAGTTTACGAGCTTTGACAATTCTGTATTAATGCTTTCATTTGTGATAATACTATCGAACTCGGTTATACTAATTTTTATCTGAGTATCATCTGCATAAATGTAAGCTTTATAATTTTCTAAAACAGTAGATACGTTACTTGCATATAGACAAAATAAAACCGGTCCCAAAACTGAACCTTGGGGCACACCACAAAATATATTTTTTTATTAGATATTCCCGAACTTGTTTCCACAAACTGAGATCTGTTAGTAAGATAATGTTTAATAAATTTAATAGCATTTGGAGAGAACCCTACATAATGCAAAATATTGAATAATAACTGATGATTTATTGTGTCAAAAGCTTTTGTATAATCCACAAGTATTAGTATACTAGAATTTCCCTTATCTATGTCACGAAGTATGTCATCGGTAACTTCCAATAGCGCTGTTGCACAGCTGTAGCCCCGCCGAAAGCCTGACTGACTAGTTGGTAAAATATCATATTGACTTGTATGTTGTTCAATTTGATTTTTTATTATTTTTTCTAAAACTTTCGACAACACAGATAAAAATGGAAATAGGTCTGAGTTCACTCATACTAGTTATGTTGGATTTCTTAGGCAAAGGAAAAACTTTTGATATTTTCCATTCATCGGGAAAAACTGATAATTCAATACAGGTATTAACAATATTAGTTATGAATGGTAAAATGTATGGGCAACATAGCAAAAGCATGTCAATTTGTAATTCGTCGACTCCCGCTGCTTCAGTTTTAATTTCTAGTAAATATTTATACACAGTATTTGTATTAACTGTGATGAAATTCAATAATTCATTAAAATTTGTCTTTAAATTATTATTATAGAAAAGTAATAAGTTCCGATCTGGCTCAGTCATATTACCAGTTACTAAAAGAAAATGATTATTTATATTATTAGGATTATCTAAATTTTGCGGTATTTCTCTATTTGCCGGTTTCGAACGAATATCCAACTTTCTGATTTGTTGCCACATTTGTTTACTATTTCTACCATAAGTATTCAAACAAAAATTAAAATACCCCCTTTTTTCGTTTCTTATTGCAACAGTAGTGAAATTTTTCAAATCTTTGTAATACTGGTAATGAGCTAGACGTTTTGTTGTTCGGTATTTAGAAAGAGCTTTATCTCTCAGCTTTATCAACAGTTTCATGTTATCTGTAAGCCATGGAGGATTTATTTTTTTGTTTTTTCTTTTTCTAATAGGAGCTAATGTATCAAAAATATTTACCATTAACTGATTAAAAAGTGAAACTTTATCATTAATATTTTCTAACCGAAATATTTCTTCGAAAGGAGACGAATATAAAAAATCTTCCAATAAATTTTTATCTATGTTAGTTAAATTTCTTGTATATATAACATTTTCTTTATTACTGATATCAAAATTTAATGCACAAAATACTAACTGATCAGAAGTAATAAATAGTTCTTTATTACCATGAATGTAAGAATTGTTTTGATTTGAAATTAAAATGACATCAATAAGTGATTCACCAGTAGCTGTGATTCGAGTAGGTTCATTAATTATTTGTTGCAGATTAAATATTTCTGTAATGTTAATAAACTTTGTTACGTTATTGCAGGACGGCCCCTTTAACATGTCAATATTTATGTCCCCTCCACAAATTATTTCATCAAACTGTGTGAAAATTTCAGCTAAATTTTCTTCAAAGTCGCTTAAAAAATCATTTATATTTTTATCCGGGGGTCTATATTATATATTTCCAAATGCGTATTTTGTAATATGTAATTTGAAACTAATCCACAATTATTGTTCAACAGAATCTGTATTAGTAAAATCACAAAGAATATTATAATTAAGTGAAGATCGAATGTATATTGCAGTTCCTCCCCCTCTTGTAATTCGGTCATTTCTTATAAGGTTGAATCCGTCAATGTGCACAAAATGATCAGTAATATTCTGATTAAACCAAGTTTCCCCAATACCTATTACATCATATTCCTCTCTTAAAACATAAGATTTAAATTCGTTAAATTTATTACATAATGAATTAGCGTTAAAGAAAGCAAAAGAAAATTTTTTCATAAAAGTACCTGATAGCTAAAATAACAACACAAAAAAAACTGTATGAAATCTATTAAATATAACAAATAAAATGAGCACAAATGAGCAAGTCAGTTTTTGTTTTGGTAAAAACATCGAGAAAATCACCGCCTAATTAATATCTTAAATGAACTTAATCGTTACGACTTCACAAGTTTCTTGACTCGTGTATGTATTGTCTATATGATCTGTAAGTTTCATCGGTTCAAAGTCCTTATTATTGAAAGAGCTGTAGTTAAAAGGGGTTGAACGGGTCACTGATCACGAATGTATGCAAATTTAGAAACACCAAATCTTAATCAATTTTTGTCCAACAGAACAACAAAAAAATACATGATATTCAGAAAAGCAATGCTGACTTTTTTTGTTTTTCGAAATTTTTGGTATCTCTAACAATTTTTAAGTTATTTTGAAAAAAAGCATATTTTGCAAAATTAAAATTTTTAAAAATTTTACTTTGAAACAAATTTTTAAAAAAAATAAGCACTTTGAATCGATGAAACTTACAGATCATATAAACACAACATAATAGGTCTGGATCCCGCGTATGAAAAAAAAAGAAACTTTGTTAATAGCTTAAGGGTGTCTAGTCGGATAAACTTTGATATATGGGAACACTGGAACAGGGGCATTTTAATTGTAGAACAGGTCACAAATTTGGAACGGTCACACCACGAAAACGGCACATTTATTTCGTCCGACAGAACAGACTTAAACTCTCCGAACAGAGATTTAACTCTCATGCAAAAATCAGACTGCTATTAATCATCTGTCATAATTCCTGTCATTTGACATATTCTACATGTTCCACTCATTAAAACGCCCATTTGGTGATAAATAACAGTCTGATATTTGAATGAGAGTTTAATCTCTGTTCGAAGAGTTTAAGTCTGTTCTGTCGGACAAAATAAATGTGCCGTTTTCGTGGTGTGACCGTTCCAAATTTTTAACCTGTTCCACAATTAAAACTGCCCCTTTTCCAGTGTTCCCATATATCAAAGTTTATCCGACTAGACACCCTTAAGCTATTAACAAATTTTCAGCTTGCCATTAATCAACTTTTTTTTCATACGCGGGATCCAGACCTATAAGTAAAATAATTTGTGGAGCGGTAACGATTAATTTCATTTAAGTTGCTAATTAGGGGGTGGTCGTCCCGATTTTTTTTGCCAAAACAAAAGGGACCAATTTTATTTTGAGCGTAAATTTCTTAAATTTAATGTTATAAACTTTTTGTAAAAATAGAAATAAAGCTTTTTTAAACACTTTAAAAAAGTTAAAATGGGTTTTTCCCAAAAAGTACTTAATTTTTTGGATATTTCTCGTCGAAATATTCTATTTGAAATTTGGTGAATATGAATCTATTTTTCATTTGCTATAACTCCGGTTCTACGAGATCCAGAGACCTAACGCGGACACCATTTTTTTTACTTTTTTGCAGGTTATATTTTTGCTAAGAACGTTTTTTCGACACGTGTACGCGTTAGGTCTAACGCGTACACCATTTTTTTAAATTTTTTATAGGCTATATATTTTTAAGAACGTTTTTTTCGACAAAATACTTACTTTTTGAGTTATTTGCGAAAAACCGTCTAAAAATGTGTTTTTTTTTTGTTGAAAAATGAACATATTCACTCGCAAATATGTCGAAAAGTGTTGACTTGGCGAAAAAGCTTTATAGAACAAAAGTTACTTAAAATTAATCAGTTTACCCATTTCCGGACTTACTTTGGACATATATTTTTTCACCCCCAGAGCAAAAGCACACATCGGCACAATATCACTTTTTTTCTTTGACATGTAAGCTATACGTATGCCAAATTTCATGTCAATCCAAGCGGTTCTTTAAAATTTAGAGCAAAAACCGTGAAAGAAATATTGTGCCACAATTTTTTTTTATAAACAGAACCCATACACATCACCCCTATAGGTGTGTTCAGCATCCTAGCGGGAAGCCAAAGCACACTAAAAATTCATCACTTGGGAAAAGATCCCTGCCGAAACCGCTGTAGTGACATAAATTGTAATAAATTTTTTGGAAGGGTTGAAAACAAAAGTTTTCAACGTTTTAATGTTAGTTGCTGTTAATTTAAAACCACATGAACAAATTTAAATAGTTTCTATAAATTTTACAATTTCAGGTAGAAGATCATAATAAACTCATGGAAGCTCCTTTATACACTTCATTTAGGGCATTTTTGATGAGCAAAGTAAAACCTAAAATTGAGGTTAATATTGGAGTAAGTGGAGAGAGAATAGAGATTGACCCTGTGCCACAGAAAGGCTCAAAGTTATTACCTTTCAAAGCTAAAGCTATTAGTCACTCAATCGATAGTATCGCTAGCTGTGAAATAACTGACGACAAAGCTAGCAAAACTGGTTTTAGAATTATATATAGGTCCAGTATGGTTAATGGCCCAATAGTGGAAGGAACTGTTTCTGAAGGTAAGTCTTAAATTAACCATAATTATTTTTTATTTATTACTATATTTATATTCAGTAAAAAGTGGAAAATACCAGCTACAGGTGTAGATCGTATAATAACATAAA
Organism: Diabrotica virgifera virgifera; assembly: GCF_917563875.1. NCBI lineage: Eukaryota > Metazoa > Arthropoda > Insecta > Coleoptera > Chrysomelidae > Diabrotica > Diabrotica virgifera. Next base: position 2,906,768 of record NC_065443.1, read on the forward strand.
AGACGCAGATATACTTCTGACACGCAGAGTTGGAGAGAATATTACAAATAGAAATGAATCAGGGGCGTCATTTAAAATTATTATAATTATAATATTGAAATTTGCAAAAATGTACATAAATTTACCCCTTCCAATATATGTGAACCACCAACAGCTTGAATACGTAAACCAATACAAATATCTCGGTTGCTGGTTCAACAACCAAAATTTGATTATAAACAAGAAGTAAGAGCGAGAGGTAGCTTGACAAGGGTTTATCAAAATGAAGATGTCAGTCTTAGATGTCGTTTTCTGCTTGCTATGTCTGGTCAATACTTTTGTATGGAACGGAGGCCTGGACACTCAACATAACACTGATGAACAAGTTAGAAGCCTTTGAACTCTGGCTTTATAGAAGAATCTTGAAAATACCTTGGACAACCCACACCACCAACGAAAATGTCCTGAGGAGAATAGAGAAAGCTGCTAAAGATAATCAAAGTTAGAAAAGTAGCTATATACCTAGGACACATAATGAGTAACGAAAAGTACCGCCTCGCGTAACTGATCATCCAGGGTAAGATTGAAGGAAAACGTGGTCCCGGTAGGCGCCAGATTTCATGGCTTAGAAATATCAGAGACTGAATCGGCCTTGATTCAACGTCTTTGTTTAGAGCCGCATTGGACAGACAGATTTGCCAGTGTAGTCGCTAACCTCCACTAAAGGAGAAAGCACCACAAGAAAAAGAAGTACATAAATTTTATTACTGTGTATCTTCTTCTTTAGGTACTGTCTCCTTAAGGAGGTTGGTAAAGGTTGGTAAACATAGCTATCTTCACTTTTGAGATTGCACCTCTGAACAATTCGATGGATCTGCAATTATACCACTTTCTCAGATTGTTGAGCCAGGAGATGCGTCTTCTTCCAGTTCCAATACTTCATTTTCCTGCATTATGGTTTATAGTAACACATTTTATCCCATCTCATAACGTGGCCGAGATATTGTAACTTTCTTATCTTATCGTATTCATATTTATTACTATGATTTATTGAGTCAGATATATTTTTTACGTGTTAAAACTTATTTTTTGCGCGTACATAGTAAATATTAATTTGTTTACCTTCTTGTTAACGTATCCTATCAAATCCTCTTGACGTTAGCGAGTAACATCGCAAAACTGTCTCTGTTTCGAGCTATTCAAAACAGTTGCTTTGCTTTCTTTATTGACCTGTCAACTCTCTGATATTCTTCAACCAAGAGGCCTGTTTTCTACCAATTCCTATGCTTCCTTCGATTTTACCTTCATAATAAGTTAAAGGATATTATAATATTTTTACTACAAAAGCGATATTACGTAGGTCAAAATTTTTAACGTAAGAGAACTGTCAAAACATTAGAATGTGACTTTTCATTATTGCCATGTTTATAATAAACTTTTCATTATTGCCATGTTTATAATAAACATGGCAATAATGAAAAGTCACATTCTAATGTTTTGACAGTTCTCTTACGTCAAAAATTTTGACCTACGTAATATCGCTTTTGTAGTAAAAATACTATATATCGGTCTCCCCTTACTATGTGTCCAAAATAGGCCATATTTCTACATTTGATATTATTATCAAGCAGCTTGCGAGCAACATTTGCTCTATTAATAACTGCTACATTTGTCAGCATTACCATACACCTGTGAAGCCACATTTTAAATGCCTCCAAAATACACTCACCGGCACAAAATTCCGCCACCCAAAATTTTTGATTAAGTTTGACAATCTATAACTTTATTATTTGTACTCCGATTTTCAAGATTCTTGCATCAGTTTGTAGGTACATGTATTGATGTCGTTTTTTATTATTCCGGTAACGAAGAATGTTTGAAAAATCCACAAAGAAAAAGTGTTCCTGTAGTTGACTGTATACTATGTAATACAAAAAACAGTAAAATGCTGTATAAAAGGTATATTTAAAATCCCTCAAAAGGGCCACATCAAAATCACATAACTAGTTTTCCATTGGTTTACCAGTCATCATCAGTGCTTACGTGCCTTGGTGGTTATCATGTACATTGCACGTAAGCACTGCCAGTTGAAAACTAGTTATGTGATTTTGATGTGGTCCTTTTGAGGGATTTTAAATATACCTTTTATACAGCATTTTACTGTTCCTTTTTTTAATGTTTGCTTAAATAGCATTATACGGGGTGAATGAAAGCGTTGTTTTTTCTCCTAACTTTAAAAAATTCTATGGAAAAAATGGAGGGCTGATTTTGTTTCATAGTCCTCTCATACTATCCCGGAGACATCGCTAAGATTTTGTTTTTGGAATTATCTAAATACATCTCTTTTTTTGTAAGAGCTGTAAATAAAAACACTGCTTTGAAGGTTGTTTAATTAAAAATATCAAACGCACTAAAATTAACAAAACAAAACAAAATTAACAACAAAACAATTAAATAGCGGGTATGTCCACCTCATGCAGCAACGACTGCTCGCAATCTGTTTGCATCGAATAAATATGTGTTATCCTTGTCTGGGGAATAGCCCGATATTCCTCTACCAGGGCCATAACTGTACCAAATTTTCTAGAGGCCTAGGATGAAGGCGAATGGCTTTTTTAATTCATCTCATAAATATTCAATAGGATTGAGATCTGGGCTGCATGCGCACCATTCTAATCTTACCAATCCAACCTCTCTTTTACTAGTCAATCAGTGCTTTTATTTACCAAAAAATGGTACAGCTCTTACAAGAAAAGAGATATTCGGATAATTCCAAAAAATAGTGATGCCTCAGGGATAATATGACAGGACTATGAAACAAAATCAGCTATTCCATTTTCCACAGAATGTTTTAAAGTTGGGAGAAAATACAACGCTTCCATTCAACCCCGTATGATGCCATACAAGCAAAATTGTTGTGTTACCGGAATAATACCAAACGATATCAATACATGTACCTACAAACTGGTGCAAGAATCTTAAAAATCGGAGTACAAATAATAAAGTTATAAATTGTCAAACTTCATCAAAAATTTTGGTTGGCGGAATTTTGTGCCGGTGAGTGTATGTTTTGGAGCCTCAAAGCGTTTTCGTTTAGTTTGATTAATTCATCATCATCATCATTCTCTTTGCCTTATCCCTATGAGGGGCCGGCTTACCTAATTGCATTTCTCCACACAATTCTACCTTGGATCAAATCAATATTAATCCCCTTTACCAGCATGTCCTGCCTGATCGTCTCTCCCCAGGTCTTCTTTGGTCTCCCTCTCCTACTCTTTCCAGAAATCTGCACTTCAGCAATTCTTCGTATTGGGTGATTAACGTCTCGACGTTGAACATGACCAAACCATCTCAACCTATGCTCTCTCATTTTGGCATCAAGTGGTGCCACACGTATACTTCCCCTAATATACTCATTTCTAATTCTATCCTTTTTTGTCACTCCACTCCTAAGCATTCTCATTTCCGCCACATGCATTCGTTGTTCCTCTTTCTTTTTTACTGTCACAACATTCAGTTCCGTACATCATAGCCGGTCTTATGGCTGTTTTATAGAATTTTCATTGAAATTTTTCTGTCACACAACACACCACTCGCTTCCTTCCACTTCTTCCATCCAGCCCTAATTCTACTGCATGCATTTCCATCTATTCTCCATTACTCTGTAAAATCGATCCTAGGTACTTAAAACTATTGATTTTTACAATCAGTTCACCATCCAAAGATACCATTTTATTTGTAGTAACTCCATCTTTAAATGAATATTCCAAATACTCTGTTTTTGTCCTACTAAGTGTTAAACCTATTTCCTCCAAAGCTTGTCTCCAAATTTTTTCCAGAGGAAAAAATAAATGCACTCACATACGCGGAATATAAATTTTTTACTTCTTTTAGCAACAAAAACTAAAAATAACGCAATTTTTCGAGAAAAAATTGTTGAGCGACCTCTAAAAATTGTTTTAAGGCCTAAAATTTCAGGATCTTATTTTTTTATCTCAAGAAAGTGAGAAAATGATTGAGCAAAAGAAAAAAAAATATCGACTTATTTATTTTGAACCACTGTTATATTCCATTGATCTGTAGAAATGTACTGACTTTTTGTTTCAGCCACAAACTACTCTCCTTCCCAGAGCACGTCCTACAAGCATTACGACTTCGAAAGTAACCACAACATTGCTGTAGATTTGGTCCAAAAAATTAAACTTATTTTGGAACTAAAATCATCACCAACAAGGATAGAATACTTAGCGACCAAACAGAGGAAAAATCAAAAAAAGAAATCTTTTCATATTGTTAAGTGATGGTTACTCTACTTATGTTTGTATAATAAACAAAAATAAAGCTTTATCTTTATTTTATATAATATTCAGGAAGTTTGAATATCGACTGCAGTGACAATGTCAATCATAATTATATCCTTCTGTGGTGAGGTCCATTATGTACCGAATAGTATTGTAATGATTTAATATTTAATTTATTAGAGTCTTTAACACTTATTTTATTTAGTTTTTATTTATCTTATTTTAATTTATTTATAGTTAACACTATTTACTCCCCCTCCCCCTCCTAAGTGCCTTGTCTATTGAGGTTGGCAATCAATATGGCAAATTTCTCTCTGTTCTGGGCTTGATGAATTAAATCATTCCCTGTTGTGTGGGTTCAATCTCTGATATTTCAGAGCCAGGATTTTTTCTTTCTTCCTATACCCCTTTTACCCTCGATTTTGCTTTCTAATATTACCTGGAGCTGCTCAATTTCCTTATGGCGCATTATGTGTCCTAGATATGACGTCTTTCTAATTTTGATTGTATTGACCAGATGAGGACGTGTGTTCATTATTTCCAGTACTTCTTCATTTGTTGTTCTGCTGGTCCAGCTTATTCTTAGCATTCGGCGGTACATCCACATTTCGAATGAATTCAGTTTGCTGACGTCATACTGTTTTAATGACCAGGTCTCACGGCCATATAGTAATAGAGACCACACATAACACTTTAGTGTTCTCAATCTTATTGTGACTGATAGTTTGGAGTTACAGAGCATTTTACTCATGTTCATGAAACCAGACCTTGCTTTTTCAACGAGTCTTCTAATTTCTTTTGAGTGGTCTAGCTGACTATTTAGCTCCCTGCCCAAGTATATGAAACTTTGGGAACTCTGAAGGGTGATACCATTTAATTGTATGTTGGGTGTAATTTGTTCATGGGGGTTCTTGTGGAATACCATGATCTTGGTTTTAGTTAACGTCCAAGTCCAGCCTGTGACTTTCTTCTGATAATATGTTCATCAATATTTTTAGTTGGTCTTCTCTTTCCGCTAATACTACGGTGTCATCAGCATATGTTACATTGTTAATGATGATTCCATTGATTCGGACACTTTCTGGGCGATTCTTCAAGAGAACCTCTGCTGATATGGTTGGCATATACATTAAATAATAGAGGAGACAGAATGCACCCTTGGCGCATTCCTCGTTCAATGTGTATGTAATTGGTTACTACTACACTATTAACACTAAAACATAATTTATATGTTTATTACTATTTACATTTACATTACTTGAACACTACCGCCATAATAAGGAACTGTTATTAGTGCCATTCACTGTTCTTTCATTTTGACTTGCTAAGATGTAGCATAATTTTTATTTAATTAATTTTGATCTGTTTGTCCTTGGTCCAGTGTGTGTTATATGTATTTATCAGCTTCAAAATTCTTAAAATTTCTTGCCAATGTTGCACTTTGCTGGGATATCTTCCTAATTTGACGAAGTAAGTCTACGCTGTTGTAATTTTTGAAGATATTCTTCTTTAGGCGCGATTCGATTGAGGGTAAAATTGTACATAAATCTGCGCGCCTGCGCACACAGACAGTATGTAGTTCCTTGCTAGAGATTCACGACTTGACTTGATTTTCAAACTACTTGACTTGAAATCAAGTCAAGTATTATTTTTTGAAATTCAAGTCAAGTCAAGTAGTTACACATCAATTATTTGACAAACTCAAGACGTCCATCAAGACTACTTGATTTTTCTTGAAAAAAACTGCCAAAACGCAATAACAATAAAAATATACGGATGTAACCAGGTAGAGTTGCCTTTGGAATTAAGTATTTGTACATTTTTTCACTATAGCACCTTCAAAAAAGTTGAAAGGTAGATACTTCTGTGCTATATACTCCACTAGTAGTTTTTGAAATTTATCTTGTTGGAAATTTTCTGATCTCCTAATGGTCTGCTAAATAAACAAAACTGGAGTTAGTAAAATGCTGTAATAGTAGTAAATGTAGTAAAGTTACAATAAAGCTCACGTATAATTTGTATAATGTCTCACTTATGGAGGGTAGAGGTAAGGAGAACCATCTCTTATGGATGGGAGAAAAACTGAAAAAAATGTCCGTCGAAAAGTGGCAAATAACAGTTCAAAATGTGACCACAGTGGCGCTAGCTTAGCAATAGTTTAATGTGAACTATGAAGATGTGAACTTAGCAGTTGTAGACGTAGTGAAGTATGCAGAATGAAAATATAACCTACAGAATCATCAGAATGTCAGAGTGACAAGTTGAGTTATTTTATAAAATTTAATTGTATTCGCCTTCGCAAAAGTCAAAACGCTCTCTGGTGGCTGAATTCTGAACCTACTTAATAAGTAATCTCGTAAGTAATAAACTGATCGTACTAGTTCAAAACACTATAAATAAGGCAAAACACTTTTAAGATAACACCCAACAGTGCTTGTCGAAGCTCGCCAACAAAACAAAAAGGTACACACACTAAATGACAGAAGTAAGCATTACTCACAATCCTCCATCTTTGTACGTTTCGCAGCGCCCTCAACGGTCGTTGAAATCGCGAATAAAGTTTTGCAACAATTTTTGTGATGAGAAAATATAATTACACGGTCCACGTTTAACAGAATTAGAACCCAACACGGCAGATGCTCACACTCCTTACACAAATGGGGGTAGCAATCATATCCTTTGTGATTGTGGAGAAATTCAACCAAAGTATTTTTGTTTCCCTGTTACCTACTTGAATAAAAACTGATACCATTCCTGCAATGGCGCCATCTTAATTTGCCTCTATTCCACGGACACTTTTTAATACAGAGATGGTTCTCCTTACCTCAGCCCTCCATAGTGCCGCTCTTAAATGGCAAGGTAAGTTATATTTTTGAAATGCCCTGTAAAAAAGTATATGGCATATGGCACATGCTACACCACAATTTTTACTAGATTGCTTAAAGCCTATAGACTTTTATAGATGTACTTACTCAAAATTTGATAAAAAAAGTTTCAAATAAAAAAAACATTAAAGAAAAAGAAGATGTGGACATTTTTGGCACACGGTGTAGATTATTTAATTGTGACACAAACGACTAAATAATTATAGTTAAAATCCTCAGAGTTAAAATCTAATTAATGTTTTACCTTCTCAAGCCAATCCGAAACTGAAAGTGTGCTAGTCGAACCTGTAGAGGTATTGGCCTCGAGATTAGTTGGGCTAGATCTACCAAAATGTTCTTTGTAGACTCTGGGGTGTCTAGCTTGCAAATGCCGCCTTAGTGAAGATGTTCCGCAGTTTTTCATTTGCAAAACTGTGTTTTTTGCCGTACATAGGGTACATTTGCCTAGTTTGTCAGTATTTTTATTACTCTTAGGATTTTGCTCGACTATGAAATAGTCCGTATTTTTTTTTGTTTTATTAGATATAGATATACTTTTATTAACTTTAACTCATTTCGCCTTTGATGGCGCCGACCCTGCACTTTCTACTTCTGTTTCGGTGTTATCACTGTCATCAAATTCTAACACTTTTTCATCTACGATATATTCTGAGCCGCTGCTTTGAAAGGGTTCCGATTCCATAACGGACACATTACTTAAATCAGAAAACAATTATTTAACGGCCACTGTTTGTCCTTGACCACTTCTACTGTACTAACAGCACGTTGTCGTCGTCATCGAGCAATCGGGGTGCCTGCTTGCTAGAACCTCGATAAATCCGAATCCCCTATTTTAACGTTTCGGTCTCCTTCGGTGTGCATTTCACGGATCGCTATCAAGTAGTTTAATTTTTACTTGATATCAAGTCAAGTAATTCAGTCCGTAAATCAAGTCAAGTCAAATATCAAATTATCAAAAGCTTGAATTTTCAAGTCAAGTCAAGTATTTAAGAAAAAATTCAAGCTACTTGGCTTGATGAATCCCTATCCTTGCTAATCTTTCAAGATAGATATTTATGTATCTGTATCCGTGCAAATAAGTCATTAAAAGAATATATTAGTGTTTTTAGTAAATGTATTATTTATTATAATTATTGTGTTTTCGGATTTGTGTTTCTCTGTAGTAAAATAATTATTTTACACTACATAACATTTTTACACTATTTCTCGCCGTGTTGTGTAATTATATCCGAAACTTACATGTCAGTTATAAGGACCTCGCTGGTGTAGTTGGTAGGGCGTTAGCTGCGTGATTGGAATGACGCGGGTTCAAATCCTGGGAGATTCATATTTTTTTTTATTTTTGGTTGTTTTAATAAAAAATTTTGAAAGTGGTAGATAAGAAAGTTAGTTTAATTTTTAAATAAAATACAAATAACAGTTAAGTATATTTACTTCGTTGAAATTACCTATATAATAGAAGAATATCTTCTTACGTGCGTACAAAGTACACACATTCTTTTTTTGTTAACTTTAACTTCGATTTTTTGTCAAAGCTTGATGATGCTAACTTAGCGAAAGTATACTTGGGTCAGATTTAATAAACTAGATGCTCGAAACCTGCCTTTTATTCCTATAGATTTACATTTCCGACTTAAACTGTACAACCAATATCAATAAAAACAAACCATAGTAAATGAGAGAAATAGCTGTCTATGGTTACTAAATGAAACAGTAGCGGATCTAGACATTTGTCTTATAGTCCTGTCGCCAGGGGGGGTACAACGGCCTCCTTAATTCAGATGGACTTTCCCAAGTTTTTTTTATATATTTTGACCCGCAGAATACGAATTTTTTGGGTAACAGTTGATCCGGATGTCGATAACATTGTTATAGACAAAGAACTTGAGGAATTACATAACAGTGATTTCTTGCAAAACAAAACATCTTTTTGTATTTTTTGGGTCATTCTAGGCAAAAAATGCTCTGACAAGTTTTTTCGTAGGATGCATAGTTTTCGAGATAACCGCGGTTGAACTTTCAAAAAATCGAAAATGTGCAATTTTTGAACTCGAATAACTTTTGATTAAAAAATAAAGTAGCAATTCTGCTTACCGCATTTGAAAGTTTAAGTCAAATTATATCGGTATTGATTATTTGCATTGCTAAAAATTTATTATTTTATTGTTAAACAAAGCTATAAAAACCTAGTGCGCGAGTGATGTTTTCAATGATTTCTCATTTAAAAACGAACGAGTAGGTAGAGTAGCTACAAGTGCAAGCGAGGCAATTTCTACGTAGCATGCGTTAAAACGCATGTATTAGGCACGGGAAACACTATGTGTTTATAGCTTTGTTAACCAATAAAAAAATTAATTTTTAGCAATGCAAATAATCAAAACCGATATAATTTGACTTAAACTTTCAAATGCGGTAAGCAGAATTGCTACTTTATTTTTTAATCAAAAGTTATTCGGGTTCAAAAATTGCAATTTTTAGATTTTTTGAAAGTTCAACCGCGGTTATCTCGAAAACTATGCATTCTACGAAAAAACTTGTAGAAATATTTTTTGCTTAAAATGACCCAAAAAATACAAAAAGATGTTTTGTTTTTCGAGAAATCGCTGTTATGTAATTCCTCAAGTTCTTTGTCTATAACAATCTTATCGACATCCGGATCAACTGTTACCCAAAAAATTCGTATTCTACGGGTCAAAATATATAAAAAAAACTTGGGTAAGTCCATCTGAATTAAGGAGGCCGTTGTACCCCCCCTGGCGACAGGACTATTAAGCCGAGCCGTGCGGTACATCTTCTCAATATGATGCAAGTCTTCGAAATGCCGCCCCTTATAGAGGGTGTTTCTAAATAAGTATGACAAATTTTAAGAGGTAATTAAGACAATTAAGAATTTTATAGCCACCATTGACGCGCATACGGGCAATGGCCTGAATTTTTTTAAAGAAAAAAAATAGTATGCCACTGAGATATTTCAAATTAAAAATATTTTTTGAAATTCTTGTTTAATTTGTGACAAAAAAATATATACCTTCCCTTTTTTTCATACGACGCACCGATTTTATGCAAAAAATATCAACTCTTACAAAGGATAAGATTATGTATCTCCATATACATACATTCATGCAGAGACTTAAATCAAATACTTTGTAAGCGTTGAGATATTTTTTTTTGCATGAAAACGGCGCATCGTATGAAAAAAAAAGGAAGATACATCTTTTGTCACAAATTGAACGAGGTATACAAAAATTGTTTTTAATTTGAAATATCTCAGTGGCGTACTATTTTTTTTTTCTATAAAAAATTTCAGACAACTACTTATTTGTGCGCCAATGGTGGATATAAAATTATTAATTGTATGTCAAACGGTTTACAATAACTACCTTTTATAACCCACCAGTTTATAGATGTCAACCGGTTTTAGAGCAATAAATAAATCCTCAGTTCGTAAGAAAAATTTCTAATCTCGGAAACGAAGCATTTGCGGACATATGTTTATAGAGCAAACTGTCATTATTTTTTCATGTAGAATTGCCCCTTAAAGTTTGTCATACTTATTTAGAAACAGCCTGTATATTATTGAAAATTGATTTTTTTTTATTAAATGGAAATACACAAAATGAACGAAAACTTTTATTTTACAAACACTTAAATTAAATGAAATATGTATTCACATTAAATTAAGTAACATTTTTTACAAAAATTATAATTGTACCCTTCTGACTTTAATTTTGGCAAACTCATCAATCAAATTGGTGTAGTCTAAGTGGGGATAGGTAGGAGTAGCAGCTAGTGAGAACTCTATTAAAACAAGTGCTAAATTTGTTAGTTTTGATTGTCTTATGGAGCTTCGTAAAGAGTTTTTATTAATTTTTAATTTTGAAAAACTTTTTTCCCCACTAGCTACCGAGACAGGGAGTGTCAATAAAATTCTTAGTAATACAATTACATTTGGGTACAAAGAAATTGGGTCATTTTGGCACAAATAATTCAAAACCTCTAAATGTTTCATGGAGTATGTTTTGATTTGGGATATATCACGCAATTCTTCCAGATGATCATTTGCCTCTATATCAGATTCTTTTTCTATTGAAAGTATTGAATGAAGATTCATACAATATTTTTCTAGTGTTTTACCATATATTTCCCTCAATTTAAAATTTTTACTACGAGTTTCTAGAAGAGAAAATCGATAAATCAAAGAATTAAGAGTTTATACGCAAATTTACTTGCAATGTTTTTTAAATGCAATCATTTTTTTCGGATCCTGAAAAAACTAATAAATATTTGTGAAAAATTTAAACTCAGATTGAAAGATTACATTATTACCGAGGGCCGAAAATCCCTTAGAATAAACAAAATGTTTCTTTTGAATAAGATATGTGAAATTAAAAATTACACTCAATTTTATCTTTTTTACCCCTCCAACTTATTCAGATAAACATTATAGAGGTTTTCATGGACTTTCAGATCTCGGTAATAATGAAATCTTTTATTTTTGCTGTCAAAAATACCTACTAATAATTTTTTTCTCAGGATTCGAAAAAAATGAATGCATTTAAAAAACATTTCAAGCAAATTTTGCGCCTACCCAATTAACAGCAATGTCTAAAGCCGGCCACTCACGATATTGCGGTGTCGTTCAATTTTGTCGAATTCGACTAATTGACAAAAATTTTGATCGGGTGTGACCGTGCATCCAACAGAATCGTACAATTTTACCGTAGATACACAGCCTGTCTGCTGCAGTACTGCAGAATTGATATCATTGACGATATGTCGAACGACACCGCAGTACCGTGAGTGACCTGCTTCAAATATAGATGAACAAATTTATTTTAAGTTTAGCTTCATCTGTTAAGAGCTCGTCCACAGAATTTTCGTAATCAAATAAACGCTTTTTTCTCTTGGCTCGAATTTTCTTTTTAAGCTGGAAATTCGGAACTTATAATAAAGATTTTCTGTAATTTCATTAAATTTTCATTTGGTCCTTAGTCATTAGACACCGTTAAGCTATTAACAAATTTTTAGCTTGCTATTAATCAACTTTGTTTTGGTACGCGGGGTCCAGGCCTACTATGTATTGTTTATTTGAATAAGTTACAGGGGTGAAAAAAAGAAAAAATTGAGTGTAAGTTTTAATTTCAAATATGTATCTTATTCAAAAGAATCTTTTTGTTTATTCTAAGGGACTTTCGGCTCTCGGCAATAATGTAATCTTTCAATTTGCGTTTAAATTTTTCAAAAGTACTAAGGTCCAAAAGAAACTAAGGGTTAATCATCATTTATAACATTTATAATAAATATAGCAGATAACTTACACTTCTTCATTTGGGGTTTTTGCAGTACAAGGAATTTCCAGAATGTGTATGCCTATACACTATACAGCTACATTTCTAATGCCTCCAATGTTTTTACAAATTGGGCTTTCAGAGTCCAAGCTGTTACCCCATATAGTAGTTGCGACCAAACATAACATTCAACGAACTTCAATCTGATAGTCCTATTCTATTCTGAGCTATTTCTATTGTGATATTTATCTCATCTTGATCAACTGTGAATTTATAATTGCTACAAAGTATTTATTTATACTTGTCGACTCTATCTAACGGTTTACCCTCCAATGTCAGATTTACATACAGTCAAACCTGCCACATCCGGATCAATGTGGCGACAGACCGATCCGGATATCAAGACCACTACTTCTTTTATAGTCTCTGAAACGTTTTCTCCTTCATACATTCCAGTAATCAACGCCGTCAATAACTTTCGTCGATAGACACGTTTTATAGATTCTATAATACATTATTTCGCCATCTTTTAGTTCTTCTTTTAGTGCGTTGTCCAACAGCCTTTCTCGGCAGATTTCGGTATATCCGGACGGCGCAGAACCGTCCGGATATGGGGAGGTCCGGATATGGCAGGTTGTACTGTACTTACTACTTCTCAAAAAATTTTATTAAAACTGCCAAAAATTAAAATAATAAAAGAATAAAACACACACAAACAAACACATTGAAAAATGCCACAAATGATTTCTGAACAATGTAGGAAAAAATTTTAACTAAATACGTATTTTCGGAAAAAAAAAATTATATAATAAATAAACTTACAATCATAAAATGTATAAAAAAAAATAAAAGTTTCCATTGGGGTTCGAACCCGCTTATCAGCGCAGTTAGTATTGAAATTCATTCACCTTAAACTTTTACCCACAGAGACCATGTGTCATCATGTGCGAAGATCAACTAACTAAACGGATTAAACTTTTGACGGTTCTGAATTTAACCAAATTATTTTGATTTTGAATTGAAATTATTTAGAATAGAAAGAAATATTAAAATACAACAAAACATAGAATAAGAAAACAATATATTAGGTGAATATGATGGAAATTTTGATGGTAATCAAATTATGTACATCAAAGCATTACATACTATTTTGGTAGGCTCTTTTTAAATTTTCCAAATAGGTAGGTACCTATGAAATTTTTTATTAGGATACTGAAACATTTACAATTATTACGTACCTGTCGTTTTTAAAAACTATTTAAAAACTCACTACAATATTATAAACTTGCTTTTTTTCTCTGCCATCACAACAATAAAAACTAATATACACAACATTAATTTATTTATCCAAAATCTCCATATTGAACAATTATTGACAGATGATTTTAACACCCAATCAGATCCCGTATAACGTTTATACCATACTGTCGGTGTGCGCATGCGCTCAGTAAAATAATAAAAATTTACCCTCGTGCCTAAAGAAGTATAACTTCAAAAAGTAAAAAGCTGGTTTAAATAAAACACATTTAAATTAAAACATTTTTTCAAAATTTGTATAAAAGTCCAATCAAATATATACAAAACATATTACCCTTTTATAACAGTTTAGTTCACAAATATCACGAAATTAAAAAAGAATTCTGTCATACTGCAATTCTGAATACAAAAAATGATAAATTTACAACAGTGGCAGATCATTTTAATGCTGAACTGAAAAGCTGCAAAAAATGTACAATAGTATTACATAATAGCAAGTACCATAATCCAAATAAGTGTACTACATAATAATATGTATATCACACGAGGTGCGTTAAGTAGATGGAGAAATTTTTATTGAAAATAAGATTGTTTACACACATATTTCAGAATAAATATTTCATCATCAGTTACATTTGAGAACAATAAATACATTCATACATGAAAACCCTGCAAAGTAGATTATCTTCAGTTTGGAATGATAAAAATTTAATATTTATTCTAACCTAAAATTTAAAAGTAGCAAAAACATAAAATACGATAAAGATACGGTAAAATAACGAAAAATATAACAATATTTTAAAGTAGGCTATGGTAGGGCAGATTTGGACGTGAGTTTGGTTGGGTCTCAGGGCGTACAGATCCAAGTGTGTATGTACCACGTCACTGTAGATATCTTAATTTGCGCTTAGTGTTCATAAGAGTCTAAATATTTTTCTAGCATAACAGCCAAATTTTTGGCAACCACAATGAATCTTTTGAGCACTCATTTTAAGCTTAGGTTGTCAGTGTATCGAAGGAGGGTAATTTTTGACATGCTAAGACAAGGACAAGGCAAAATTAATGAATCTTGTCAATGATTGGTATCTGAAAGTTAAAAACCTTAAAAAAATGCTATTTTGAGGACAAATTGTTATACAGGGTCAAAGTCAAAGATAAGTTTGTAGATATAGATAAACTTTGCAAAGAAAGCCTTCAAAAAGTTTCCAAGATTTTCTGGGAATTGCTTTGAATATGGAAACAGCATTAAGGGAACAAGGTAACAAAGTGGAACCCCTAGTGGAAAAGAAAAGAAATAGTGGAGAATCAGAAGAGAAGTCAGAGGATAAAGTGTAATTAATGCAATAAAACAAATTATATCTTCAGTGAGTGTAAATATAAACAATTTACTTGTAAAAAGTGTGGTAAAAAAGGTCACATAATGGGAGCCTGCAAAAGTGGAGAAAAATCATTTATTAGAAAATGCAGAATATTCTTTAGTGTTTAGTTTAGATTTGCCAGAAATAAATTCTATAGGGCCAATAGGTGTACCTGCTTTAGTGAAGACTGTGCCAACTCAAGTAGAACTTGATACTAGGGCTGGAATTTCTTGTTTGTTTATTCATTTTATAAAGACAAACTAGGTCCTGTTCCTTTGTATTATCTGCTTTTTTCTATGTTTGCGTAGGTTATTCATAGTTTTGTCGATGACTATTCAAAAACAACAGATACAACTATTGATTTGTGCATTTTGTCATAAAATATTATGTCTTAAAAATATTCCTATACTGAAAAATAATGTCCAAATCTACCCCAACCTGCCCTAAATAAAATTCCATGAAATTTCAGTTCAAACCCATAACAATTTAAATTTCCATTACTGTGTTTTAACAGTGTCTACATACTTTCGATATTCTACATAACTGATGTATCCGTCATTGTCGGGATCTATGCGAGTTAGGAATTCATCGACATAATCAGATATAGCCTCGTCAGATAGACTTTTCGCCGAGTCGTCACCATCTAGAAAACAATCACAACAATTAAAAAATGTAGCCGGCAAACAAAAACTGTAGTTATGGTCTCTTTTGACTTTGTCTTTTTCGCACAGTGATGCCATATTTTCGGTATTCGCTATACGCACGAATCCAGTGATCTATTGTAGTGCGATTTAAGCGCTCGCATACACCAGGGAAATGACCAAAAAAACCCTGTTCGGGACTGTGGCAAACCCAGGTATCTAAAATAATTTTTAGGTATTATAAGCTTATATTAAGTAAAAAATTACCGATTGGCCTGTTCTCTTACAATAAATGGAAGCATGGACGTTAAAGGCCAGCTCCATTAGCCAACGAAGTCTTTTAAATGTGGTGCCTGCGTCGAATGTTTAGAATATCATGGAACGACAGAATCAGAAATGAGGAAGTGTTAAGAATTGCGGGCTTCCAGGATAGAGAACTTTTTGATTATACAGGGTGTCCCAAAAGTAGCGGAACGGTCGAATATTTCGCGAAATGAAGATCAGATCGAAAAACTGAAAAATACGTTTTCAAAAATCTATCGAATGACCCGCAGTTGGGGCTGGGGGTAACAGTTTTTATTGCAGATTTGGATTCCTTACGTAAAAGTAAGCAACTTTTATTATCTCGAGAAATAGTCGTCGCTGGGCCATCGAGGTGTAAACATCGTTAAAGCGCTCCGAAAAACCGGTGATTAAGAATTCTAATTATCTTATCAACAACAATAAAAAAAAACCCATTAGCAATAAGTGAGAAAAACAAAACAATATGTTCCCTTCGGGGAATCTTATTGGGTTCAGAAATGGACAACCAGTTTATCAACAACAAAACATACAGAGTGATCCAATAAATTTACAAATACCACAAGCAACCAATAACCAACTACAGTGGCAGCCAACAATGATGAAGCAACCAGAAAATGCAATGAACATGAATATGCCAACTATGCAACAACAGTATCATACAACTCCTATACAGACAGTAAATACCAACCAGTTCAGCTCTCAACCAGTTCAGCAGCAAATGCCGACATCAAGTAAAAATAGTGCAAATATCGAAGACAGAGAAACTCACTATATGACATCAACCAGCGAAGATGAAGAAGAAAATCAGACAAACAGTAAAAACGCTTGGCAAGTCATGGGAAGCAATAAAAGAAAGAAAATACATAACAACAAACCAAATCCAAGCGAAATTGAAACAGGTAACCGATTCCAACCGCTGTCGAAAGAAACAGAAGAAAATATTGGAAACGTCGAAACCAACAAAATACCAAAACCTCCACCAATATTTGTACACGGGGTACAGGATTTCAAAGAGATGACAAAGCAATTAGAGGAAATAGCCAAAAAAGAAGAATACCAGACAAAAAGTTTAATAAACAACGTTGTCAAAATAAATTGTGAAACACCAGAAATATACCGAAAATTGGTTAAGGAGTTCAAGGAAAAAAATATATACCATCACACGTACCAACTAAAAGAAGAACGAGCCTACAGAATCGTGATCAGATACTTACATCACTCAACCAATACTGATGACATAAAAAGTGAGCTATCTCAGTTAGGGCACAAAGTGAGAAACATAGTTAATGTAAAACAACAAAAAACCAAAGAACCACTTAATCTCTTCTTTGTAGATTTAGAACCCGCGCAAAACAACAAAGATGTCTATAATATAACAGGCCTACAGAACAGAGTAGTACACATAGAACCTCCACGAACTCAAAAAAACAGTATAATACAGTGCATGAGATGCCAACAATATGGACATTCCAAATCATATTGTAATAAACCATACGTCTGTGTAAAATGCGGAGGCTCACACAATACCACCACGTGCAAAAAGTCAAAGGAGACGCCAGCCATATGTGCGTTATGCAATGGAGGCCACCCAGCCAATTACAAGGGATGTGATCACTATAAGAAACTTACCAAAGGAAGCAATAAAAACAATGGAGAGCATCAAAACCCATCAGCAATCTACACAAATGATATATACACAAGAAACACACAACAACTATCCAATCCACTGCCCCAGGGCATGAGCTATGCTGAAGTAACTAAACGCAACCAAACAGAAGATACAACCACTGTGTTAAACAAGTTTTTGGAAGAATTCAAGAATCTATTCAACCAACTAATCCAACAAAATAGCATGGTCCTCAACATGCTTACCATGCTTATGAACAAAATGAAATAAATGGCTAAGTTTCTTCGAATAGCCCAATGGAATGCCAACGGCCTTCCAAGCCATACAGAAGAAGTGAAAATATTTCTAGACATAAATAAAATTGACATATTTTTAATTAGTGAAACACACTTCACAAACAGAACTTATTTTAACATACCTAAATATAAACTATATCATACTGAGCATCCTGACGGCACAGCCCACGGAGGTACAGCAATACTCATCAAAGAAAATATTAAACATCATGAACTACTGAAGTACAAAGAAGAACACATACAAGCAACGACAGTAAGCGTTGAAGCACTTCCATATAATGTCAACGTAACAGCTGTGTACTGCCCTCCTCGCCATAATCTAAAACGAGAACACTATGAAGAATTTTTCCAAACTTTAGGACCAAAATTCATTGCTGGGGGAGATTACAACAGCAAGCATACCTTGTGGGGGTCACGACTTATAACAACAAAAGGCAGAGAACTGGCACATGTTATACAAAATAAGAATTACTCATTTATCTCAACGGGAACACCAACATACTGGCCGACCGATCCCAACAAAAAACCAGATTTATTGGACTTCTTCATAACAAACGGTATCGGTATAACTTATACAGATATAACACCAAGCTATGACCTAACTACTGACCATAGCCCAATAATAGCAACGGTAAGTACAACAGTTATCACTAAAAAACCAAAACTCCACCTGCACAACAATAAAACAAACTGGGACACTTACCGACAAATAATTCACGATACTATCGAAATAACAACGAGGCTGAAAAAACCGGAAGAAATAGAAGAGGACTATAACAAATTTATAAACATACTACAGTATGCAGCTAAATCAGCTACCCCACAAAGTAGTCCCAACAGAAACATAAGTAATATACCTTTAGAAATAAAAAAACTGGTAGCTGAAAAAAGAAAGGCCAGATCTGCATGGCAACGAACACACACACCAGACAGCAGAACAAGATACAATCGCATCAGCAACAAATTAAAATCAAAGCTGCAAGAAGTCAAAAATGAGTCATTTACGAATTATATCACCAATCTTTCAAGACAAGACAACTCTATATGGAAGCCCATAAAAAGTAAGAGAAAGCCAATAACAGCATTACCTCCAATACGTAAAAATTCAACACCACCAGGACCATGGGCAAAAAGTGATAAAGAAAAGGCTGACCTATTTGCCGAGTATTTAGCAGAAGTTTTTACTCCACTAAATGACGACCAAGTACCAGAAGCGAACCAAATATTAGAAGAACCACTACAGATACAGGACCGAATAAAACTATTTACTCCAAAAGAAATTAGAGACGTAATTGCCACCCTAAACCCAAAGAAGGCACCAGGCGAAGATCTGATAACCGCAAAAATGTTAAAAGAAATACCCAAAAAGGGCATAGTTAAACTACTGCACATATTCAATGCAATACTTAGATGTGACTACTGGCCCAAAGCACTCAAAATTGGACAAATAATTATGATACCAAAGCCTGGCAAAAACCCTCTAGATGTCTCATCATATAGGCCTATCAGCTTATTACCAACAATCTCCAAGTTGCTTGAAAGACTTATCCTAAACAGAATAAATGCAGAAATAAATCCACAAAATTGGATCCCAGATCATCAGTTCGGATTTCGACAAAGCCATTCAACGATACAACAATGCCATCGCATAGTCAACGCCATTAACCAGTCACTTGAAAATCAGCAGTACTGCACAGCAGCCTTTATAGACATCAGTCAGGCTTTTGACAAAGTCTGGCATCCAGGCTTGTTATGCAAAATAAAAAGAATTCTTCCAGCAAGTTACTACAACCTACTGAGAGCCTACCTACACGAACGGCAGTTTAAAGTAAAAGTTAATGAAGAAGTCTCGGAATACAAGCCTATTCACTCTGGCGTACCACAAGGGAGCATACTAGGACCATTATTGTACATACTATATACATATGACTTGCCTACAAATGATAAAACAACCAACGGGACATTTGCAGACGACACTGCTATTTTTGCCAAGCATGACGATCCTATTGCAGCAACACAAAATCTCCAAGAGCATCTAAACTCACTTGAAATATGGCTGAAGAAGTGGAAGTTTAAGGTAAACGAAACAAAATCATCCCATATAACATTCACTCTCCGGACTGGAACCTGCCCACCAGTAACCATCAATCAAATAAAAATACCACAAAGTAATCAAGTCAAATATCTAGGGCTACACTTTGACAATAAACTCAACTGGAAACACCATATAACAAAGAAAAGAATGCAACTTGACCTAAAAACCAAAGAACTTTACTGGCTCATTGGAAGAAATTCCCATCTTTCAATAGAAAACAAATTGCTAATATATAAAGCAGTGATAAAGCCAATCTGGACTTATGGCATTGAACTGTGGGGCTGTGCTAGCAAATCCAATACTGTGATTATCCAGAGAGCGCAATCCAAGATACTTCGAGCAATAGTTAATGCACCATGGTATGTATCAAACCAAACTCTACACACAGATCTAAAAATTCCATATGTAACCGAAGTCATCCGAGAAAACAACAGAAAACACCACAACAAACTAGAAGACCATCCTAATCCACTACTTCATCCACTACTGCAACCTGTCCACAATAGAAGACTAAGAAGAAGCTGGCCCTCCGACCTAAGAGGTAACTGAGGAAACATCGCTGGATGTTTACCTCTCCACGTCACCACATTTACAATAATTTAATTTAATGTAAGACCAACAAATTGACTTATAGATGTTTGTTTTATATCTGATTGTCAATAAAGGGAGATAATAAAAAAAAAAAATCTCGAGAAATATACTTCCAAATGAAAAACCAAAAAATACGTGTTTAATATTTTTCAAAAACCTATCGAATAAGACCATACATGACACTCTACCCCACCCCCTGGAGGTGAGGTGAAAAGTAACATAATTTTTCTATGGTATCACGATAAATCGTTTTTTCCGATTATAGCGCCATCTATCCATAATTCAAAAAAATCTCTAGAATAAAAGGAATAGATAAGGAATCCAAATCTGCAATAAAAACTGGGGGTTTGCATTTAAGATTTTAAAGTACACTCCCTACCCCACCTCCAGGGGATGGAGTGGGGGTCGTGTTTGGTGTCATTCGGCAGATTTTTTAAAATTATTAAAGACGTATTTTTCAGCAAGTCGTACTCGAAGGGAAGATAGATTGTATAGCGGTCTAGGACGTAAAAGGATGTCATGGCTGCGTAATATTGTGTACAGTAAGGGAAAAAAACCTTTACTGTATAATATAATATGTATCTAAAAAATGTATATAATTTAAGTAATTAGGTTGTTACAAAAATGTTGTTTTTACATACGCAAACAAAACGAAGGTTGATTGACGGAGTTTGTTTGTGTAAACTTGCAGACTCACGTATCGTTTACTTTTCAAAGTCCGAATTATAAGAAGATATAAATAGCCCACAGAGGGATTACTATTGGCATTATAGTATTGTTATTATTCATATTAAGATTAAGATCGTTATTATGCTAGTTAGAAGTCATGCGAGAAGGGTGTCCTGAAGGACTACCCCGCGAAACAACATCTTAGTAACCTTATGTTGATGGATGTTGTAAATCATAAATAAAGTTAGAGTCAGTGTTTCAACTCGACATACCAACCCTGCAATGTATCATGGCAATCTACCAACTTAACAATTGGTAATGAGCAGGAATCCACAGCTTAAAATGCTGATAAAATCAATAATTTAATCCTGACTGTCTTAACATCTCACCTGACAAGACAATGTACGATGGATGCCCATGCAGGAACGCATGGCACCTTAAGAAGAATAAGCTTATATAAAGCAAACTCACACGTTTTCTGGATAGATTTCGGCGTCTTTTATTAATTATTAACTATTTAGTGTAAAAATGCCATTTCTTCGATCTTTTGCTTACAATTAAAAAGCTTTATCTTTTAAAATTTAAAACATAAAAAATCTTTAAAATGGTGATTGTTGAAAGTTGTCAAGTTAATTTTGTTGCTTCGAAAACTGAAAAATAAGGCAAAATCGTTAATTGTTGTCTAATTATTGTAAAAAAACAACCTAGGTATTTGTTATTGTGTCCAAAGTTTTGTATTGTGGTCTTGTAACAAATTGTCAAAATTTCAGATCGATCCATCAAGTAGTTTAAAATTTATTATATTTGTTTTTATTATATAATAACATTATTTTATATAATAACATTAGTCACAAAATAAAGAAGATAAGGCAATTATATGCATACCAAATGAAAGTCTAAGAGACGCAAAAATCTTTGGAGAAACCGTATAGATTTTCTTTATATAGGCCTATAATAACAATAATAAAAAATCAGATTCCTGGATTGGTCACAGCCCCGAGAAAAATGTTATTTCCCTGAGCTAGCAGTGGATATAACGAAAAGTTTAACTATTTATAAAATATTTTTCATTTTAATTCTCTAGCTAGACTGTGCTGCAGTTTACATTCTCAGAATGACCACAAGATGTCTCTGGCATCGTATGCATAGCGAATAGTAGAGATAATCTACTACTACATGACAAAATATTCTTGACTACAGAAATAAAAAGTAATTATATACCCTGTTCACTGAACCCAATCCCAACTCTACCCAAGTCTAGTAAATTTAGTAATTATTTTTTTTTCTATGTTGGACAAATTTTGAATTCCACCGAAAGTTACTATAAAACCAAGTAATATTAATTATTGTAATGTAAGTAAAAAAATAGTCACATGCCTTTGGTAACAAAATAAAACTGCATCAATTAAGGGCGTAGGCGCAAAATTTCGGACCAATGCTTTATAAATGCATTCATTTTTTTTCGAATACTGAAAAAATTAATAAGTATTTTTGAAAAATTTAAACGCAGAATAAAAGATTACATTATTACCGAGGGCCGAAAGTTCCTGAAAACTGCAACTATCTATGTTAGGGATACCCAATAAGTTAGTTAAACTTATACGAATGACTTTGGATGGTTCCAAAGCTATGGTGAGAATAGATGGAGATATAACAGAGGCATTTGATATTGAAACTGGAGTTAGGCAAGGTGATGCCTTATTAACAATGCTGTTTAAGCTAACTTCAGATGCTGGTGTTAGAAAATTGGATATGAACGGCTGTGCCTATTAATACAAGATCTATGCAGATATGCGGATGATGTTACCATAATAAGGCACAACAAAAGGGTATTACGCGAAAAAGCTATAGAGCTGAAACGGAAGCTGCTACGTTTGGTTTATTCGCAAAATTAAATTCCAACAGAGGGCGCTCAAAGTTTCAAAGATGGACGATAACTCGAGGAAAACAATTCATTTTGTCATTTGATCTCACAGTTCTAAAACGGTAAATTAAAATCATTTACACGAATGTTTTGCCAAAGTAACCACTAACTTTTGACACTAAGACATCTTATAGGTTAAAGACGACTCAAAATTATGTTTCATCTGTATGCATTCATGAAAATTTGATGCTAACTACTGATTTGTTTTTACCTTTTTTTCATAAAAAATCTGGCCCTACTATAATCACACAGCGTTTTAAAAAATATGAATCTCTCTTAAAATTTCTAATTTTGCTTTTAATTTAGTTAATAGGTACACTACAATTTATTTTACACTTACAGACAACAATTTTTAATTAAATAAAAACTGCAAACTAAGTAGGTGAATTTATTTTTTAAAAATTGTGTTTTGGAAATTATGAGGTGGTCGTAATATTTTGTATAACAATGTACATTCTATGTACAGAGTATATACTGCATTTTATTTATTTATTTAATTTTGAAGTCGCTTAAACATTAAAAAATACTACGTTTAATACAAACGTTAAATTAACAAAATGTGTGATTTGACATTAGTTAGTCTACGTCATAACGTGAGTATAATAGGAATGAATACTGAAGAACACTGCAATAGTTTTTTTAAGTCGAATTCATTGTTAATTAAAACATAAACTGACCGAAAATATGTACACAAATTAATGACAAAGTCAATGTTTTCCTCGAGTTGATGCTTTTCAAATTTGCCACCAGGCGTCGCCCACTTTGCGGTTCTTCCGCAAATATATAAATGAAAGCCGTGACGGTTCTAAACCAAAAAAACTGGGGGGGGGGTAAGGGAACACAATCGGTGAATAAACAAGATAATGTGCCTTTTTAACAAAGATTATAGTACAAAAGTCCTGTAAAAACTGGGGGGGGGGGGAGCTGCCCCCCTGCCCGGGCTAGAACCGCCACTGAATGAAAGTAAAACAAAATGTATGGAGTGTACAAAGTCGAATCAACATGAGAATCTGAAGGTAGACAACCATCCTACGAATATGCCTCCAATTTTCCCTACCTAGTGTTTTTTTGCATACAAAGACTTAATGAAAAGTAAGTTAGTGAATCGTGAGTCTACGCTTAGAATCTACAAAACAGTAATTAGACCAGTGGTCACATATGGATGTGAAATGTGGACTCTCTCAACCACTGATGAAAATCAACTGAGAATATTTGAGCGCAAAATACTAAGTAAGATATTTGGAGCAACACATTGCAGCGATGCTTCGTGAAGATTGAAAATGAACCACGAGCTGGATGAATTAATGCAGAGTGCAGATATTGTTAGATTTGTAAAGTCACAAATGATAAACTGACTTGGTCACTTAGAAAGAATGCCAGATAATCGAACTGTGAAAGTAATTCAGAGATGGAAGCCCTAAGGAAACAGAAGAGGAAGGTCTCGTAAAAGGTGGATAGACGACGTAGAGGGGGATCTTGAAACCATGAACATCAGGCTGTGGCTAAGGAAAGTATCCGGCAGGGCAGACTGGAAGAACAATGTTACGCAGGCCAAGACTCATAAAGGATTGTAGCGCCATTAGAAGAACAAGAAAGTTGGCTTTGAGAAAACCTTCAACAAGATGTGATACAGAAGGCTTGCGAACATATTAACCACCGATATAGATGATCAGAATGTGAGAATCATTATGAATTTATACCGATATCAGAAAGCCCTAATACGAGTAGACCACCAGTACTCATCCCTCTACATTTAATATCAGCTCAGAAGAGACGTTAAAAGAGAGAAGACATTAATGAAGGCAAATCGATGAATAGAACACTAGTGAAAGATCTAAGAAATGCAGATGATACAATACTCCTTACACACAGCATATAAGAGCTGCCAATTTTGGTTGATCGCACTTTGGTTTGGAATGGCTCTGAACAGAAAAAAAGGATGGTTGTCAATAAGAACAAGATGGAAGACGAAAGGTTTTTAAATATCTAAATTTAGTTTTATTTTGTTAGGTAGGTACCATTAATTTGTGACATCTTTGAATCCATATCGTTCTACTATAATTATTTTGCTATTCCTGTATACGAATTACCATATTCTGTCCAACATAGTAAATAAATTAATACTTAAAAAATCCAATATTCAACGTTCACTAGGATGATCTACACAAAATAAATGAAAAACAAAACACATACATTAAACCTGGGGTTTTCCTGTCGCTTTTTGCTGAGCTCTAATGAATTCTGGATAGTCAATATAACCATCTTTGTTAGCATCGTCCACGTTTAGAATAGGATCGATGAGATTAGTCAGTTCGTCGTCAGGGAAGATTCTCATCTCTTCGTTAGTTTTTTCTTTGTTGCCTTGCTCTGTATGATGTACATGAACCATTACCAATACAAACAGATGAAATAAAACCAGTCTTAGAGGTATTCTGGTAGGAATTATTTTGAATTTTTACAATTAGACAAAAAAATATTAAAATATGTTCCTGTAATAACACAAAATAACATAAACCAAGCTAAATCTGTGGTTTTCTTTGATTACGCTAAACTACGAAATATATAAAAAATGTTTATACAAAATTGATGCATGTATATCAAAGACATCTATAATTTATTACTTTTTTCGATTATACAGGGTCACTCAGAACAACAGAATGAACCATAGTTATTTATTTAATGGAACGCCCTGTATATTAAACCATTTTTTAATATATTTTTTAAAAATATGAAGAGTTTGCATAAATTTGTTGATTAACATGTTCAATATATTTCCAAACCAGATCTCT
The DNA here is from genome assembly GCF_917563875.1 of Diabrotica virgifera virgifera. Taxonomy (NCBI): domain Eukaryota; kingdom Metazoa; phylum Arthropoda; class Insecta; order Coleoptera; family Chrysomelidae; genus Diabrotica; species Diabrotica virgifera. The sequence continues at coordinate 2,932,771 of NC_065443.1, forward strand.
AAGACTTTAGGGTAGACTGCGTATGAAATGTTGATTTATAATAAGTAAAAAATTGGATTAAGAGTAAAAAAATTAATAAATATATACCAAAATTATCTTTGTCAAATAGTAGGATATTGGTTATGTCCAAGAAAAGAGGACTAAAAGGATATAAGGTCCTTGAATACCTAAGTGGAGCATAGAACTTCAGTGAAAACGTGTCATCGGGTTCCTTTTTGCGCTAAGGCCTCCACCTCATTCCAAGACCTCTTATCTCGTCCATTATAGTCTTCTAAGTTTGTGCTGGGCAACCTCTTTTTCTTTTTCCTTGGGGATTCCACTCTAGGGCGGTCTTTGCAATACTTTAACTATTTTTTCAGAGTGTGTGACCGATCCAACCCCATTTTCTGGATTTTATTATTTTCTACCCTCGTTTGTTCAGTGGTGTAACAGATCTTCGTTTCTGATTATGTTAGGCCAGAAAATACGGACAATAGGGAACTTGCATAAAATTTTAAATTTGAAAAAAATGTTATAAATCACAACAGAACATAGTTTAAAACATGTATCAAAGATAAAAAAGTTTTGTTTGGCTTTCGCTTGGCCCCTAAAGACAATTAAAAATTCAAATTATACAAGCCAGCCCAAAATGCGTCGTGACGGCATCCGTTTATATGTTTACATTCTTCCAACAAAGTAAACAGAATTTTAAATTAGACGTTTTAAACGTCAGTAGAAAATACAGTTATGTGACGTTACAAGTGTTTTTGATCGTTTGAACTATTCATCGAAAACTTGTACTTTTACAAAATGGTTTTATTTTCCGTAGTAAACCTTCTTTCCTTTCCTTCAATAACTATATCAAACTCCAATGTCAACAAACTGGTATATATGATTGACATACGATAAATGTTAATAGAATATAAATATTTTTCCTTTATTCCGCGACGGGGTATACCCAAGTAGGTGGAGGCCAATAAACTAAAGAAGAAGAAGAAGAAGAATATACCTGATTATAACCATAAACGGAACCATATAGTTAAACTGTGTGACGTCACGAGGCGTTTGAACTATTTTAAAATACAGAAGACTTTAAACTTTGTACTTCTAAGATATTATGAGTTTTTGAAGCGTAAAATTTTGGAAATCTCATTTTTATACAAAACTGAACATTATTATGTAATAAAAAAATGTGCAAGTTCCCTATTCTTCGTAGACATTTGTTAACAAAGACCTGCATTTTGTCTGTAATCATTTTACAGCTTAATCCAATTTTTTCTTTGTAAGGGTGTTTGTCACTTTCCAGGTTTCTCATCGGTAGAGTACAACAGACATGACATTTGACTGAAATTGTCGGATCTTTGTCCGACAGAGGATTGAAAGCTTGTTGAGCTTTTCGTATCATTATACGACTATCATCTTCTGTACCTCTGTTTTCTGTCATGACACTTCCAAGATACAAAAAATTTTCCATATTTCAATCTACATATTGTCAATAGTAAATAGCTTGTTGTTCCTTGTGTTTATTCTCGTCGACTTGGTTTTACTAATATTGATTTTCAAACCTATTTTATTGGCTTCAGTGGAAAGTGTTTCCAATTGGTCCAAATACATTGGAAAATATTTTAGATAATATGACCCTGAACCAGTCGTAGATTTCAAGTACACTCCATGTGGTCTTAGGGTAAAATATCTCTTTTGCATTCCATCGCAAACTAGCAAATGGTGCAGACATAAATAACATAAATTGTATTTTCAGCATTGGAACCCAGACTAACAAAAAGTGATTCCAATGAAGGAAAAACAGAATTCCAAAAGCATTGATACTGTTTTTTTTTTATAACATATACCTAATATAAGTTTTATATTTAACTTTTGATAACATTATTTGGCCAAGTTGTTTAAAATTGAGAAAATTTTTACCAGCAAAATCACCAAGCTAACACTTCAAACGTCAACCAAAAAACGAAAGCCAAAACGTTGTTAATTTACAAATACGTAACTGCAGTAACCCAAGTACACACAAAACAAAACAGTAATTTCAAAAAAAAAAACACAAACCATAAAATACTAGTAGTGTGAGTTGAGATCCTCAATCAAATTTGCAAGGTTTCAAACACCTCATCATTAATGTAGATATCAACATAACAATACCAAGTTAGGAGACTGTTTGTGATGACAAGAAAATAAACCATAGTAATTAATCTGAGGTTCACTACACCAATCAAATCAAGGACTAGGTACATACAGTCGGAAAAATGAAAGAATACCCATGAACGATCACATTATTTTGTATTTGCTGTCTTTTTCTATAAATAACAAACTTTTAGAAATATTTCTTTATAGAAAAAGACAGCAAATACAAAATAAATGATTGATGTGATCGTTCATGGGTATACGCTCTGAGCTTCGATGGTGTCGCTCCTAGCGGATTACTAATTCAACTTTCACCGGTAATTTTTAAATTTATGATTTAATTGTTATCGCTTAATATTTACAACGCAAAAAAGTAGTTAAATTGTAATCGATTTTTTTAAGATTTTGCTAATCGTTTTGACGTTCTATTTATGAAATAATAATTTATTACTTCGGATACTTTCACAATTATCGTGTAAAAAAACTTAAATTCAGTATTTAAAACGTAAGTATATTTAAGGTAAAAATATATACCACAGCTTTGACCAACTAATATTTTTTTAAATTAATGTTTTTAATTTTAATTTTGAATTAATCACTTACGACATTTATGTCAAATTTCCAGTAAACGTTTACAGACCTGTCACTACTGGCGCTCGCGAATTTATAAATATCCCCTCTACATACGAGCTCACAGCGCATAGGGCTTTTCATCGATTGTCATTTGTTTCGAGCTTCTGTCAGATGTTGTATAATCTGTGTGTCATATTACTATAAACGGATTATACGACATATGACAAAAGCTCGAAACAAATGACTATGAATGAAAAGCCCTATTCTTTCATTTTTCCGACGTTATGCAAAGTTTACAATGTATATATTTATTTATTTATTTAAAAATTTATTCAAGAATCTAATAGTATGCAATTTCAAAATTATTAAGAAAAGATTAAAAACAATTAGATAAAGGTAATGAGAAAAATAGATTTTATAACTTAATCCAATTTTTTGAGTTGAAGTGTGTTCTATAACTAAATTTTTGTTGGTATTGCAAATTAATTAATTGATCATATTCAAAAAATGTCCCGCCCATCTCCATTTTTACCTTGCTTGTAATACGTTCGATTGGAGATGGGCGGGACATACTGCAAGAATGGAAGACGACAGATGGATAAAAATTCCTTGTGTAGAGAAGCCACGAACAAACAAGCGAATCCGAGGAAGACAAAAGAATTGTGAGCAATTGGATAGCAGAGGCACAGAACAGAAAAGATGGAAATATCTGGAGGAGGCTAATGTTCAACAATGGACAAATCAGAACTGATTGATGATTCAATGGGGAAGGCAACAGTAAACTACCCCATTATTATTCCCTAGTTCAATCATAATGGCACTGACATATATAAGAAAAGGTGTACTGATCATGGTCCTCTGACGCCAAGCCAAGCTGTAGAAGACAAGCACACAGGTCTTCCCAGAACTTCATCCAGCGAAATCCCTGTGACAGTATAAAATAATTAAAAATAAAATCAGACATAAGAATAGGAATGTGAGAAGTATCTAGGACTCCGGTAAGGCACAAAACACCATAGGTGAGATGATAGAGAGAGGGAGAGAGAGAGAAATTTATTGTTTCTAAAATGAGTTAGGTATGTAGTGCCGGCGCAAATTGATCCTAAGCGAACACAACCTGGCACCGGCGAGGTGCGTAGAGAGTTCTGCGCATCCTATTATCAGTGAATACAGTGCCAGGTCTAGCATGCGAACGTTTGTCATCGGCGTACAGTTTTCTGGTGTCGTGGGACGCGTGACTCAATTCTCAGTTGCGGTTTTGTTTTCGAGATGGACGTAGAAAAGCTAATAGAACTCGTTCGGAATTACTATTATTATAAACAACACTGATTGTGATTGGATTGTCGTTGCAAAAACTGCTTACCTATTACATATATTTATATCTTGTCTACATATTTTATTTTTAAGCATGAACAAGCCCGGTATGATGACACATTTTATTTGAGGGTTGTGCGATATTCACAGATATGCTTAACGGTTTTTAATGATAATGCTGTGTAGATTTAAGAAATGAATGATATTTACAAAATTTTTATACCTATAGAAAAGGGATTACGCCATCATTTGTGACATTGTATTTCTAGGCCTGGATCCCGCGTACCAACAAAAAGTTGATTAATAGCAAGCTGAAAATTTGTTAATAGCTTAACGGACAAACTTTGATGTACGGGAACACTGAAACAGGGGAAGTTTTAATTGTGGAACAGGTTAAAAATTTGGAACGTCAGACTACAAAAACGTTCCATATATTTTGTCGAACAGAACTTCCAATTGATTTGTTACCATTTCATTAAACTCTCATAGAAAAATTAGACTGGTGTTTATCACTAACTGGGCATTTTAATGAGTGAAACAGGAAGAACATGTCAAATAACAGGAATCATGTTGGTTAGTAATAGCAATCTGATTTTTGAATGAGAGTTTAATGATACGGTAACAAATCGATTGGTTGTTCTGTCCGACAAAATACATGGGACGTTTTCGTAATGTGACGTTCCAAATTTTTAAACTGTTCCACTATTAAACCTTCCCCTGTTCCAGTGTTCCTGTACATCAAAGTTTATCCGAATAGACACTGTTAAGCTACTAACAAATTTTCAGTTTGCCGGATCCAGGTCTATAAAGTATGTTTTGCTTTTAAAATAAAAGTTGTCCTTCATTTTGTGTAGGTTCATTTGATAAAAATAAAAGTTAAGTTTCTGTAATACTTAAGAGGCGGCATTTCGAAGACTTGCATCATATTGAAAAGATGTACCGCACGGCTCTGTAGTTAGTGTGGCTTTTGCCAATAAATCAAAGTTATGCGTTTACAAGAGCATATTATTTGAAAAATAAGGAGTACCATAATGTGTCATAATTATAATCTCCTTTATACAGATAAAAAATTGTTTAGTATGTACATATTTCTAAATCCACACAATCAATGGAAAATGATTCATGGTAAAAAATATCTATTAATGACACTGTTATCGACAAAGTCGATCAATTTTAAACTTGTCATCATATATTTATTAGACTTTTGTTTATCGTTAAAAATTAAATGATGGTTGTGAATTGTATTTTTTGTGTTATTTAATATTTTAGCAAAAACATAATCAGCAAAAATCTTATTTAAAACATGCGAACCGTTTTTGCAATCATAATCAATGCAGTGTTTAACTTATGCTTGTTATTATAAAGGTATGTAGAAATAGAATACTCAGTGTAAGATATCTTTTTATGCACCCCGCTTATGATCAAATTCGATGTTTTCGAAAGTCATACCGCTACGACTACTAGGGACGTGTAAGATATTTTTAAAACGTTACTAGTTACATGTACGGAACTACCGTTTTTTAGTTGCCTACTCAATTCAGTACAAGGATCAGATACATCAGTATTTTGTAATCAGTATTTGTACTTAGTACCACTGAGAACCGGTATCAATAGTAACCGTTACACGTTTGCACTTATTTTGCCCGTCTCTATTCGTTACGGCGACAGCCGACGGTCGGGTTAGCTTGTGTTCAATATGCGGCACGCTAGAAAAATAACTGCACAGGTCACCCGTCCCACCGGCGCAGGTTGTGACTCGCTTAGGTTCAATATGCGCCGGGACTTATGAAACACAACATGGCTCAATATACCAGTTCTTGGGATAGGATAAGCCTTACATGAAGATGCAGGCGTTAACATCAACGGAATTAATGTCAACAATCTCCAATATGCAGACAACACAGTACTGACTGATTGTTTCCAATGAAAAAGAGCTGCAACAACTTCTAAACAGGGTGACCAAAAAATATGTTAAATATGGGCTAAAACAACTTAATATTTCTAAAACAAAACTTATAATTGTCACAGTTGTCAGCACAATGGAATCAATATCAATGGACATCAGAGCGTATGAAATAAAGTTAGAAAGACGAGGAACATGAAAAATCTCAGATACAAAGTTTACTGCAATAAAACAATTAAAGTAATTGAAATGAAATAATAAACAATATTTTAAATCTAAGACTTTTCGTTAAAAGAAACTGCTTTCTAGTTACATCCTGAATCTCCGGCTTTATAAGCACGGAGACGACGAATATAGAAGAAAGCAGAAAGAACAACGGTCACATATCTACTTTCTTTTCGTCTAGGAAAAGGGTCGAAAGACAGTTTCAAGTACTAAAAACTCTGAGTAAAGATGAAAAAGGAGGAAAGGCAGTTTTTTTTTTTTCATTTGATTCAGAGTTGGACCACCATCTCCAGATAGCTATTTCTGCCTCTCAGACGTTATCAATGGAGCTATGCAGTCAACTCTGAACCAAATATCAACAGACTGCCTTATTTAATGGAAATTACCACGAATGCAATAATTTCACCTTTGAGACGCAATCAGCAACATCTCTCGTAAAACGAGGAAGACAAAAAATCTCAGGTACAAAGTTTACTACAATAAAACAATTAAAATAATTGAAATAAAATAATAAACAATATTTTAAATCTGACGGTCTTATGAAAATTTCCTCATCCCACAAAAAAAATGTTTAGCATGCCAAGACTCAGAGGGTTGTAGCGCCATTAGAAGAAGATAACATTCAAAAAACAATAACTTTGGATTTGGATTATCGGTATTAAAACAATATTTTAGTACCTATATTATAGAACACATTTCAAAATTTATCTAACACCATTAGTAAAGCCAGATTCATCACACAACATCAATAAAAACAATACAACAAACAAAAATAAATACATACCGTGCCAATGTATAAGGGATTTGATTAATTCGCAACCATCCAATTTGTTATTATTGTCAGCATCATGCATCTTGAAGTAGTGGAATTGTAATTCTTGTTCGCTCATTTTACTTGTATCAATTGGTACGTCCATATGTTCAGCTATATGGCTGTAATTTAATATTAACATTTAAAAAAATATATTTTTTTTATTACCAAAATATGTACCAAGTTATGTGTATAAATAAAAAAAAGCAAGAAGAAATAGATGAGGGTCAGATAGATGATAGTAGTTTTGGGTTCAGAAACGAACTAGGAACCAGAGAGGTGTTATGTGTTTTTACTGTGATGACTCAAAGATGCATCGATACGAATGTGGATGTGCATATTTGTTACATTGATTTTGAAGAAGCATTTGACAAAGTAAACATGAAAAATTAGTCCAAATTCTAAAAACAAAAAACATAGACAAAAGGGACTTAAGAATAATAACAAACCTTTTGATAATTTATTATTTATTAAATTCAACAGGCCGTGCAGACCTAGAGCTAAAAATATCTTTGTTTTAATTATTTTTTATCCAATACTTTTTATTTTCAGTTTTCAATAATACTTCCCATACTCTGCTCTTCTACCTCTTTTTTTGTCTACCTTTGCTTCTCTTTTGTTTTGGCTTTCTCAAGAGTACTATATTTGATATACACATTTTCCCATTCTTTTGATATATCTCTTCTTTTGATAAATATCGTATTCTCTGTGCTTTCATTACAGTCGTTATTTTTGCCTGTTATTTTGTTTACCATGTCTTGCTCTATTATTATGTTATTATGTTATTATGTTACAATTTCATGATTTGTTTCCATTATTTGTTTTACTTATCATTTCTGTAAAATAATTTTGCCATCTTATTATTCATTTATATTATATAGGACGTCTCGAAAAGATTGGTCATAAATTATACCACAGATTCTGGGGTCAAAAATAAGTTGATTGAACCTAACTTACCTTAGTACAAATCTGCTCATAAAAAAGTTACAGCCCTTTGAAGTTACAAAATGAAAATCAATTTTTTTCCAATATATCGAAAACTATTTGAGATTTTTTATTGAAAATGGACATGTGACATTCTTATGGCAAGAACATCTTAAAAAAAATTATAGTGAAATTTGTGCACCCCATAAGAATTTTATGGGGGTTTTGTTCCCTTAAATCCCCCTAAAATTTTGTGTATGTTCCTATTAAATTATTATTGTAGTACTATTAGTTAAACACAATGTTTTTAAAAGTTTTTTGCCTCTATAGTTTGTTTTTTAACCAAGAGGAGTGATTCAAATTTACTGCTCCGTAATGTTTGTTTCTAATTGGTTAAACCGCAGGCAAGTTTACTCCACTGTTATTAAATTTTGACACTAATGACATTTATGAAATTTTGGCACTTCTGTCATTTTATAGGTTAATTAAGTATATCGGCGATTTTTTGTGTTTTCTGTATTATTCCTTTAATTTTTAGATTTTTAGTCTAGTTTTTATATAAAAACATTTCTTTTTAGAACACTTTAGCGATGTGTTAATATAATATAATATGTATGAATTATCATCGAAAGCTGATATGATCAACGAAAAAAGAAGATGAATTTGGTGACTGTTCTAGTAACTTTCTTGAGTGTGAATCTGTCTTTTTAGTTTACTCCTCTTGGTTAAAAAATCAACTATAGTACTTTCTCGAAAAGCCAGTTTTTATTGAGATATTTTGAATATTTGTCAAATCCATCACATATTTGTATATGGTTAAGTATGATTATAGAGACTTGGTAATAATATGAAAATTTATTTATAATTTACATGTTTAGATATATTTTGAACCATATTAAATAAGACACTGCATCTCGATAAAAGTTGACTTATCGAAAAAATACTAAGAGACAAAAACGTTTTAAAAATACTGTGTTTAACTAATGGTACTGCAATAATAGTTTAATTGAAACGTATACAAACATTTGGGGGGGGGGGGTTAAAAGAACGTATGAAAAAAGAAGTCGCATCTCGATAAACACTGGCTTATCGAAAAAATACTTACAGGCAAAAAATTTTTAAAAATATTTTATGAAACTAATGGTGCCACAATAATAACTTAATTGGAACATACAAAAAAGTTTGGGTGGGTTTAACGGAACAAAACTCCATAAAATTTTTATGGAGAGTACAAATTTAATTGTTGTTTTTTTTATGATGTTCCTGCCATAAGGATGCCACATGTCCATTTTCAATAAAAAATCTCGTAAGCGTTTTCGATATATGAAAAAAATTGACTTTCATTTTGTAAGTTCAAAGGGCTGTAACTTTTTTTGTGTGCACTATTGTATACAGGTAAGTGAGGTTCAATCAACCTATTTTTGACCCCAGTATCTGTGGTATAATTTATGACCAATCTTTTCGGAACACCCTGTATTATGTACAAGAGGGCAAACAATCTCTGGATACTAAAAACAAAGTATCTTTTCTCCAATGAAAACTATAAGAAATCAACTGTCAGACCTATTATAATATACCAGAATATATCAGGTAGGTTGTCCCAGCACTAGGGTATAAGGTGACTGCCTGCAAAACTAGCATAGGCACTCTTCAGTTTTTAAAGTAGTATTTTGTATACCACCATTATAAAAAAACTCATTTTGGAGCCCCCAAACAGGAGCACCGCCTACAGGGCATTCCTTGCAGGCCCCTTATCGCCGGCCCTGGATATTATGAGATTAGGCCATTTTGAAAAGCAGGAATATTTATCCTTACTTGTCTTCAACTATCAATCTCTACAACGCTTCCAAGAAAAGTCTTAAATATATATTAAAAAATAATCTAAAAAAATATCCAACTAAGACTACTTACTCCTTTTCTTGGACAACATTAGCAGCATTTAAAAGTTGTTGAGGTTGATCATGGTTATGGTGATGATCGTGATGTTGCTGTTGCTGTACTGGTACATTTTGTTGGGGTACAGGGACCTGTTGGGGCACCTGTTGATATTGTTGTTGTTGCTGATACTGTTGTGGAGGAGGTTGTTGATATTGTTGTTGTTGTGGTGGGGGCTGTTGATATTGTTGTTGAGGCACTTGGTGTTGTTGGTATTGTTGTTGAGGCACTTGCGGTTGGTATTGTGGAGGGGGAGGTTGCTAAAACAAATATATTTCCATCAGAATTTAAAAATAAGTACAACAAATTATTTTCTTGGCTTAAATATAGGGTTATGTTAATGGTTTGTCTGTTAAACGCACAGGAGGTTACAATAGCAATTGAAATATGGATTTAAGGGACACATACAGGGCGTCCCCGAAAATAGTGCGTTCCTTTAAAGTAAGGATATAATACACAATTTAGAACAAAAAAGTCCTATAACATTTTTTTCTAAAGTTAACTGTTTCCAAGAAAAAAATTACATAGTTCGACATATAAGTGAATTTTTATTTTCATAAATTTTAATGACCTGGCAACGTGGCGAAGAAGACCTTGTTTATAACTGGAAATTTAACCTAATTCAATCCCTTGTTTATTTACAATTGGTGTGATTTTTGGGGATGTTGACACCTATAGGTACGTACCTGCAACTCTTATCTATGAATTACAGGAAATAGCCAATGTCAAATTTTTGGTTTGTTTGATGTGAGGGGACAACCACCCCTGCAGAAATGAATATCGGTTTGGTTGATATTTACATTATTTTACCTACCACTAACTGACCTACAAACCTAGATACTATTTTTCTACCTTCAGATTTTTAAATTGTGCATTGTTGCCAGACCTCAATTTGCATATCAAAATGTATTTTCGTTTTTTGGTCAAACGGCTGAATTTAGAAAAAAGTTATAAGACTTTTTTGCTCTACATTGTTCCTTCTACCTATACCTTTAAGGAAAGCACTATTTTCGGGGACACTCTGTATATATCATGGGTCAATAACATGTTACTTCAATGGGCTCTTTTGTACTGGATTCTTAATGGCTTAAGGATCCTAGTGATTTCAGTGAATTTCCATATTTTTGGAAAGTATAATAAGCTTAGCATGTGATTAAATATAACTGTTAGCATAGTAATGGCCTTGCGAGGAAGTTGTTTTAGTACTTGTGCAGAGATTAAATCATAACGTGGGGCATTTCGTGAGTTTGTTTATTTCTTTCTTCAATTCTGTAGAAGTTAAACTTTTGATCAGAAGTCTATTAAGAACTAGTCCATTCGCTATTTGGATGGAAGGGATAGTTGTCTATGGTTTCTTAAGCCTCATAATCACCTTCCATAGCGTCTGGTCATTTGCTGTAAAGTTTATAATGTAATGTTCAAAGGTTTCATTGTTTGTGGGAGTTAATGGCTTCTCTAAGTTGCCTACATAGTATATTGTATACAGTGATGAGCATGCTAGTAACTGGCCAAATAGTGCAAAAGATGGAAAACACATCAAGTTGTGAGATAAAAAGAAATAAAACTAGTAGAGTTGTTAAATTTAGCGATAGTAAGATATAAATTTACATTATATTGATTGTTTCCCACCTTTAGACGTATCAGAGGAGTATGTCAACTAAAACTGTCACTGTGACAGTGGCATTTCTCAACCTCGTCCGATACATCTGAAGGTGGGAAACAATCTATAAGTTACTATCGCTAAATTTAACACCTCCACTAGGTTCATCTCTTTTTATCTCACAACTTAATAATGTTTTCTATCTTTTGCGTTATTTTGCTGGTTATTAGTGCTCTCATCACTGTATATGTTACTCTATGTTGTTTCCAGATCTTTGCCTTATTCTTCTTGCATGTCGTTTTTCAGCAATGAGTTGGCAAATCATGCAGTTCATGATGTATCTATGTCATTTGGAGATTTGACCTGCAAATTAAAACTGCCTTGTGTTTTCGTCTAGGTAGGATTGAATATCTGCCCAGTTGGTGTTTTTTGACATGAGTCAAGGAGGGAGTTTATTGTTTATATCTATGGTACTCTTGTTCATAAGAACCCAACCAGTGTATGATCCGATGAGGAGATCATAGCTACAGTTGTTTCTGGATACTCTTTTGCATAAGTAGTAATACATACCATCTGAGTTTTCTGGAGTCACTCATCAGTAAGTAGGGATTCTGTTGATGTGGCAATCATAGATGTTGTCGGTCATTGCTTTTAAAAGATTATGGCCTTTTGTTGTTGAGTCTTGAGCCCCAAGGAATGTGTTTTGTATTCCAGTCTCCCCCAGCTACGAATTTACTGTTAAGTAATTGAAAGGTTTTGTATTTATTATTTATGGAGATTGCATGACAAGGAGGGCTGGAGATTGCAGATATGTTAAAATGCCATGGTGTTGCATTCAATACAACAGTTGCAGTTTACTCATAACTAAATTATATTATGTTATATTACCAATGTTATCAATTTCACAAAATATTTGTAGATTGTAGGCTTATCAACTAATTACATCCAAGACATGCACAATGATAGAAATTTAACACTGTCACACATAGCTGAAGACAGGTATTTTGAGACAAAAATATTTATTTCTTTTGCAAAAAGAATTGCAGAAGGTTAATGTTTTGGTTTAAAATAACTGAAATTATGATATTTAAGATTAATAAAAACGTAAAGCTCTTTTTACGTCCTGAATGATACTTGCGATACTTATATACAATATGGTATGTTTTAAGAAATACCTGATAACGCTGTGGCGGTACTCCTGGAGGCACCTTTTGTGCACTAATAATGAGCACAAGTACGTTCAAAACTATAAGTGAAAAACTGTATAAATACATTCTGTTTAACTGAATAAAAGTTCAATTCAAATACTTATAGAAATGTTAACGTTATGTTTAAGTTCAAATCTAGCCTCTGTTGAAGAACACGTATTTGACACTTTTGACGTTTTGACGGGACGGGGAAAAACAATTTAAATGTCAATTGTCTTGTCATTGTCATTGTCATACCACCTGCAAAATACGCAAAATCATAGCCACCTTTACTTTACAAGCCATGAAGTTGAAACTTGGCAACATCTAAGCGTAGACCGGTTAATTCTGACAGTTCTCATTTATTTTTAAATGTTTTTAAATAATATTCACTGTATTTACAGAAAAACTCAAACATTTTACAATATTTCGTACTCCAAATTATAAAGAATATTAAAAGGTATGTATTAAGATGATTTTAGTTCAATATAATATATTTTTATATAATATATTTTATAGTATAATATATTTTTATATAAACTTACGTGCATATAGAAATGCGTCCACTTAAAATTTTTGTCATTTTTGATGTCTTATATTTACTAAACCTGTTGGCCGATTCAAGTGATTTTTTTAATATGTTATAGCCTGAAATTGGGACTATAACTAGTCCCAATCTTGAAAAATTATTTTTGCAGCACAATTGTCACCTGAAGCTGTTCATGTTTGGTAATGAAAAGTTTACAACATGAAGGCTTTCATTTAAATTTTGAATTTGAGTGTGAATGTGGGGAAAATGCCTTCAAAGTTTATTCTGCTATTATAAAAATTATGTGTAATATTGTTTTAAATAATTATACAAAAAACAAAAATAGCATCCATCAAAGTGATGAATTTTCAAAAAAGTATAAAAAGAAAAGTAATGCTAAGGGGAATAACAAAAAAAGAAAGTTATCGACTCTAAACCCCAACACTTCACATCAAACCATGTGAGAAATTGTTGTTATAGTTTTTTCTAGCGATATTTGTATATAATTTAAAATAAGATATTATTTATTTAAAATAAAGTATTTTACACATATTCTTGTTATTGGTTTTTTTTGTATAATAATAATAATATATTAAAACCCAACTATAGACTCTGGTTTTCTTAATAACATTCTGTTTTGTTTTGATTAATTCGCTTATGTTGGATAATAAAAAAAGTTAGCTACTTTAACAACTAGATTTTTGTTCTTTATCAATTCAGGGTGTTTCTAAATAAGTGCGAAAAACTTTAAAGGGAAAGGAACAAAATGCAAAATTTTGACGCCTGTCAAAATTTTCAGTGTATTTTAAATGCAATATCATTTTGTTCGAATCCTGAGAAAACTAATAAGTCTTTTTGAAAAATTTAAACGCTGAATGAAAGATTACTTTATTACCGAGGGCCGAAAGTCCCTTAGAATGAATAAAAAGTTGTTTTTGAATGACATATTTGAAACTAAAAATCACACTAAATTTTCTTAATTTTTCGCCCCTGTAACTTATTAAAATAAACATAGAAGTTTTCAGGGACTTTCGGCCCTCGGTCCTAACGTAATCTTTCATTCTGCGTTTAAATTTTTGAAAAATACTCATTAGTTTTCTTAGGATTCGAAAAAAATTAATCCCATGTATATTCTTGTTATTGGTTTTTTTTTGTATAATAAACGTTACTTACAAGGAAGTACTTTTAATTTTATTTTGTACAAACTTCTAATTAATAATATTTTCTTGTTCGACTCAAAAAATACTATAAATTTTACCAGAATTTCTACTTTAAAATTGTGTTTTCAAAAGCGGTAGTCCGAAAGTCGGACTACGCACGTCATCAATTGCGATGTTGCCTTTTTCTCTTATTGGCTTGTTAAGTAAAGGTGGCTATGGCAAAATACATAGCCACCTTTACTTAACAAGCCATGAAGTTGAAATTTGGCAACATCTATTGGTAGACCGATTAATTCTGACAGTTCTCATTTGTTTTTAAATAATTTTCACTGTATTTACAGAGAAACTGAAATATTTTAGAATATTTCGTGCTCCAAATTATAAAGAACATTTAAAGGTATGTTATTAAGATGATTTTAGTTCAATATAATATATTTTTATATAAACCTGCGTGCATATAGAAATCCGTCCACTTAAAAATTTTGTCATTTTTAATGTCTTATATTTCCTAAATCTGTTGGCAGATTTAAGTGATTTTTTAATATGTTATAGCCTAATTCTTTTACAATACCGATGTAATAATATTGTTGCTAACCAGTTAAATTTTTATGGTGTACCGGGCATTTATAAAATACTCAAATTAAAACCCAACTATAGACTCCGGTTTTCTTAACATTCTGTTTTTTTGATTAATTCGCTTATGTTTAACGACTAGATTTGTTCTTTATCAATTCAGGGTGTTTCTAAATAAGTGCGACAAACTTTAAGTGGAAAGGAACAAAATGTAAAATTTTGACGCCTGTATTTTAAATGTAATCATTTTTTTCGAATCCTGAGAAAACTAATAAGTATTTTTGAAAAATTTAAACGCAGAATGAAAGATTACTTTATTGCCGAGGGCAGAAAGTCCCTTAGAATGAATAAAATGTTTTTTTTTAATGACATATTTTAAACTAAAAATCACATTAAATTTTCTTAATTTTTCACCCCTGTAACTTATTAAAATAAACATAGAAGTTTTCAGGGACTCGGTCCTAACGTAATCTTTCATTCTGCGTTTAAATTTTTCAAAAATACTTATTAGTTTTCTTAGGATTCGAAAAAAATGAATCCCGTTTATATTCTTGTTATTGCTTTTTATTGTATAATAAACGTTACTTACAAGGAATTACTTTTAATATTATTTTGTACAAACTTCTAATTAATAATATTTTCTTATTCGACTCAAAAAATACTATAAATTTTAGCAGAATTTGTACTTTAAAATCGTAGTTTCGAAAGCGGTAGTCCGATAGTCGGACTACGGATGTCATCAATTGCGACGTTGCCTTTTTCTCTTCATGGCTTGTAAAGTAAAGGTGGCTATGGCAAAATATCATAAGGGTCATAGGACAAGAACACTCTGGCCCGGTTGTACAATCGAGGTTCAACTCCGGCTCAGCGCCATTACCGAGTTCAGGGCAAGAAGTGCGTTGTACATACAAAGTTTAAGCTTGAGCTCGGTTTAAGCCCGGGTTCAGCTGAGCGGTCGATGTTCGGCGGTTTAACGCTGGTTCAAGCATTTTTAACCTCACATTTTTGTCATTGTCAACGGAAATCATAATATTTACACCTTAAAAATGAACCTCATTGAAAATTTAACTAATAATGAAGATTTTCTGGAAATGGTAAATATTCTAGAAGGAAGGAGAACACAGAAACAGTGTAGGTCTAGAGAAAATCATTTTGAAAATGGAAGGATAATGCATTGTTGCAAAGATTTTGGATATCTGTTCACTGTTCACTATTTGTATGAAACTAATATTGCTCATAGAATAAAAAATCGAACAGATAGGTAAGAACGAGAACGAAAACAAGTGGCAAATTTGTTATTGACATTTCAAGAACCAAGCTGTATCTTCTAAGAACATGGTTTTTATTGCCTTAAATTAAGGTTTTGTGCAGTGAAGTGGGCCCATATCACTGGTTTTAAGCAACAGGCTCCTTTTTGCAACTTGTGAATGATTTTGAAGCAAATGTAGAAAACGATTTTGTTAATTTATTAAATTAGATGTACATAATTTATTAATAAATCTTAAATTAATTATATTTGTACCATGCTTATGTAGGTACATATTATCACTTTATTTAATAATAATTACAAACTAATTTACCTTCTAAAATTATTTAAATTACCTACCTACTTCCCTAGAATAAGGCAAATATTAACATTTTTGAGTGAATTTGAAATCATAGCTGTAAACAGTTAAATATTTATGAGAAGAGAATGTGAAGATTGAATTAGTATCTTCTTTGGTGATAGTGGTTACGGAGTCAAGAAAACCTGATAACACCCTTACGCAATCCTTCATCACAAGCTGAAATTTTATTTAATGAGGCACAATGAGAATGCAGAATGCATAGACACAGTTGAATGGGTCTACCGAATAACAATTGTTAAGTGCCATGTGATTCGTTTTTAAGAAATCGAACAAAAACTGTTAAAATTGGAATATTGGTAAATTTACACATTTAAAGGTTAGTTATTAATACAGTTTGTAAATAACTGTACTGTATTACTAATCCTTTTTTAATGGCATGGACTATATGTCAATCAGCCAGTCAAAGCATGACGAATATATTAAGAAGAATATAGGTACATTTAAAGACCGTAAAGTCCATAAAATATCAATGACGAAGAAAAGTTAGTTCAGTTGAGATGTAATTTAAGTACTGAAATTAAACAGATGGTACTAAGCTGAAGTAATTAATTACTAATCCTTAAAATGTATAAATTTACCATTATTATAATTTTAACAGTTTTTGTTCGATTTCTTAAAAACGAATCACATGGCACTTTTATTCGGAAGGCCCATTCAATTGTAATTGGAACATCAATGATACACAATATTGCAATGCTTTTTAATAACCCTTTGCTTATACTACATAAAGAAGAAGAAGTAGCAATAACATTAGCCAAAAATGTAGTAAATCTAACTGTCTATAGTCTAGAGAATCATGAGAAGTACAATTTGTCAAACGTAGGAGGAGGTTGAAAATCTTATGCATGAATACTTTGTTAATTTAGAAATTTAAACTAATACATACAACAACTATTAGATATTTATAAAAATTTCTTACTATCTGCTACAATCAATGGCTTTGATAAACTTCTTTAAAATTTTGGGGGTTATTTGTTTCATTCTATTTTGTACAATTCTGCTTTATTATTTGGCCAAAGATACCAATATTTCTTTTTGAGAAGTGAAATTGGAAGGCTTTTTTGCGTCCAGTGTAGAAAAAAACACTTATATAAAAACAGTTTTTTACAAAAAGAAAATAAACACATTGCAATATCCTAATACTTATAATACCTATTCAAATGGTCTGTTCACAAATTTAACGTAGGAAATTGATTAAACTGATAAACTAAACGATAGAAAATACCGATTAAACTAATAACAGTAATAAAAGAATTATATTGACAAAAACCAAATAATAATACATAAATGGCGGGAAAATTTATGTCGAGAATTGACGGGAATTGCTTTGAATACGCATGCCTTACGTTGCCAACCTTACCAAAATTTGTATGAACCTCGGCTTAACTGAACTCGGCATTGAACAACCCGAATGAAGTTAAACCGACGCTCAAAATTGAACCCGGTTCAACTAAGCCATAGCTTAAGCCGCCAATGTACAATCGGGCCTCTGTGTGTTAAACACAGAATGCAATGTCAAAAAAAGAAGAGGTGGTTGGTTAGGAGCATAGATATATAATACTCTAGATTGCGCCCTGCGATCTTAAAATGGGTGACGGTTGCGACAGAGATAAATGAGCCTATTTGGTCGGTAGTCTCTTTTTAATTTAAGGGGAATATCGACGACGTGAATATCCCACTTTATGGAGTAATATGTGTTGACAGTTGGAGCGGGTGGTGACGGGAAATGGTCTTTGGTCTTCGGACGTGGATAATCGTGGTTCGAATCCCATACCAACTTTACTTTTTTTATTTTTATTTAATCAATATTGCGTTTATTAGATATTTTTACATCTGAAAAATGGACCTAAGTAAATCTAGCAGATAATAAATGTACCTATGTATAGTAAGTTAATATTGGAATACATAATTTGTGAACTGCATAGTAAAATAAAAGTCATTCGTTATTAATATAAATTCGTCCTTATTCGAATGATGTAAATAATATTTGTTTTGCTTCTACTTTTTTAAAAAATTGTAACAATAGTTTCATAAATAAAAATAATGTCTAATTACTTATAATTGAATCGGTCATTTCAAAAACAGCAAAGTCCACAATTTTGAGAAACTAACTTTTTGAGAGGAATAGACTCCTTTAAGATAAACGTTGTATGCAAAAACGACACCAGTCCTATGCCAGTCCAGTAAAAACATTAGGAACAAAACTACAATATAACTCTGAATTTTGATGTCATCCATTTCATCCATCTTTCGACTATATAGTTAAGTTTTCTTTGCTCTTCTGTAAAATTAGGAATATGTGACTCGTGTTGTTTTTGAAATGACCGATTCAATTAATAAATCGATGGTACATTATGTTGATATTAATTATTGGTAATTTTTTACGAATATTTTTAATTACGTTATACTATTCTACCATTAACTTATTAAAAAAAATAACATTGGCTTTTATATTTTTAAAAATCTATAGGTACCTACACAGTTTTTCTTATTTGTTATATATTTCTTTGCATAGATTTATTTTAGAGATGTAATAATATCTAATAAACGCAATATTGATTAAATTAAAAATAAAAAAAGCAAAGATTGGTATGGGATTCGAACCAGGATTATCCACGTCCGAAGACAAACGACCAGTTCTCGTCGCCATCCGCTCGAACTGTCAAACCATCTAAAATACTCGACGACAGAGTAGGATAGTGACGTCGTCGATACTCCCCTTGAATTAGAAAGAGACTACCGACCAAATAGGCTCATTTATCTCTGTCGCAACCGTCACCCATTTTAAGATCGTAAGGCGCAATCTAGAGTATTATAAATCTATGGTTAGGAGTTAGTTATTCTGTGGTTAGGTTTTTGGTTAAGAAGGCACATGGAAAACGCACGTGTAAATGTAAGTATTGCTGTTTAAATTATTTATTTTATTTTGATTTATTCTTTAAAAAAGATCCAGGTGACTGATTTATTAAGAGAACCCAAAATAAGATACAAGACACGCTTCGATAGTCGTTTTGGTAAAGTGTAAAGTAGTTTCCGACTATTTTTGAAAAGGCAGGGCGGGTCTAGTTTCTAGACTAGATCAATGGATGCAATGTAAAGTTTACTTAATTCACCAAATCCAAAACCATATTTTCCACAACATTTACTTGGCATTCGCCACCTGATGGCTTTCCAGTATGTAATTGTCCCTGTAGGCTGTAAGGTTTAAGCATTTTGCCTGTTGCATACCCAAAATATACCATATTTTGCACTCTTTTTGGGAATGGATTGAGTAAATTTTTATACCCTCTGCATAGCGGCTCATCTGCACTATGGAGAACCAGGGTGATGCTAAGGTTACAACTACTGGAGGGTATGGATTTATGGGGGTGTTAAGCATACAAAGCATACATTCTTTTTTCAAAATACTTTAAAGCATGGTCCAGATGACAGGGATCAGCAGCTGCCATCAGCAGCTAGGGACTAGAGTAGCTTTATCTGTTGTTTGTCATTCCGAATGATATGATATCAAACTTGTTTTTAAGGAATTGTTCATTTTATTTGTGTAGACCATTATGACTTATTTTTAACAGATCGTTGGCAGAGGGCCATTTTCCATCACAGTTTAAGAAAGCCTATGTGAAACCCATACACAAATCTGGTGGTGATAAGTCGTTTGTTTGTAATTATCGTTCCATAACAATTCTTTCTGCCATTCCTAAGATTTTTGAAGCCCTGGTAACTGATTTCTTGATGGATAATTGGAAAAATCAACTACATACTGCTCAACATGGTTTTCTGCCTGGCCGTTCTATTTCGACCAACCTTCTTCTTTATACGGATCATATTGTAAATGCTTTCGTATACGGTTTACAGGTGGATTCCATTTATACTGATGTCCAAAACCTTCGATAAGGTAGATCATTGCCTTTTATTGCATAAATTGGAATGTTTTGGTGTGAGTGGTAAACTTATTTGCTGGTTGAAAACTTACTTGCGGGACAGGTCTTTATGTGTCAAACTGAAAGGTTTCACTTCTAATGAGTATTTTCCACTCCCAGGAGTGCCTCAGGGGTCCCACTTGGGACCTTTATTGTTTGCAGTTTTTATTGATTAAATTAAATCATTGACTGACTGCGAAGTGTTGGCATATGCCGATGACATAAAGTTGTTTTGTTCTGTTCGGGATTACTCTGATTGTGCTAGGCTTCAGAAATCTCTCGACTTATTTGCGAATTGGTTTGATAATAACAGATTAGTCATTAATAGAGAACTTGCGCTAAAAAATTTTTTTGCATAAAATTGTTAATTTATGTTTTAAAGTATTAAAAATAGTCAGGCAACCAACTTAATTTATATTGGACCACTTGGCATGGATTGGCCCTTGAAAGAAGTAGATAACGTTTGGAGCATTTTTTTTTATAGTGGTATCCCTTTTAGGCCTATTCCACTCTCATATACATACCATAGATATTATACAAATATACCTTACAAACATACCTTCGTAATAACAAGGTCATTACCACTGCACAATAGTTGCAGTGCAACGTCTTTCTTTTGTTCTGAGTTAAGTTAGTTAAGTAGTTAAAAAATCACATGTGGGTTCATCGGTAGATCGGCTCCAAGTATTGTAGCTGCGGCAACGCACAAACGAACAGACTGCGAATTTGTATATGAAAACAAAATTTTCGTCGAAAGATATGTCTAAACTTTCAGCCGAACATATATAAAAGTACTTACAATTCCATTAATAATGAAGAAAAACATAGGATAATGCAGGGTTGGACCCAGACTGCAAAAAACTTCGAGGCAAGTTCTGACAGTTCAGACAGGTCAGACAGTTCAGACATGGCTGAGGATATTTTAATTTAAATAAAACATGAACGAATCAATATTTGTCGTTTGTTTTTATATTAATTGCAGTTATTGTAATTATTATAAATTTTTTTTGGCAATGCCCTGATAGATTAGTGGATAGATTTGGCAATAGTGTCATAACCATAACGTTTTTTTTTTATTTTTTTGCATTGCTTTTTACGTTTACAGTACTTACTTCGCTTTGGCTTGGTTTTTGGTTTTTTATGCTGTCAGCTTTGTTGACTGTGAGACAGTGATGTGTTAAATAAATTATACCTAAATAATTAAATATGCTAAATAAATTATCCCTAAATAATTAAATATGGCTGGTTACAGGAGAGCATATACTATTGAAGAAGATAACTTAATCCTTAATTGGATTATCAGGGTAAAGGGATATTACCATTTGCGAGGTTCAGCACTCTGGAAAGATATGGAAGCGGGAAAAATATTCTTAGAGGACAGGACGTGGCAGAGCCTTAAAAGCAGGTTCATTAAAACAGTAAGTACATATTGTGCTGTCAATAGGCATGAAGAAATTTTTGGTAATAAGATTGTTGATAGCCTTGCTACAGAAGGAGCAAAATACTCATTTTATCTGATCAGAGCCTGTGGTATTCCACAAACCTTCTTCTTCTTAACCCTTAGCTACAGATATTCCATTCTTACCACATAACAACAGATCCCTGGTATTTTTTACCGGTCATTACCCCTGTAGGCCTATTCGAAATTCTTTATTGAAATAGAAATCCTATTAACAATATTTAAATATGAATCCTATATGTCTTCAGTAATTTTTAAAAAATTTGAACTGTCACTGCATTCTTAACACTGGGAGGAAGATGGTTAAATTCATTCATACATTTGTAAAACAGGGATGTCATTGTGCTATGTTTATTAGTTTTTTGAATATCAAAATCTTCAATATTTCTCGTGGTATATGAATGAACTTGACCCCTCAACGTAACATATTCATTAAAATATGCAGGCAGCATTCCTCTTTTTACTTTAAAAGTGAAAACCATAGTAAGGTAGTAAAGCCTTTGTTGAACTGAAAACCAACCTAAAGTAGAGTACTTCATCTCAATTGGCGTGTAGCGATTGCATCGAAGAATTGTTCTCATATCTCTGTTATACAAAATTTGCAATGATTGAATTGATCCTTTATCACCTAAATAAAGTACTTGAACAGTAGTCAAAATGGGGCTGAATTATACTTCTAAATACAGTGATCCTTGAAAATAATGATAGATCTTTGCTAATTCTATTAAAGAAAAATAATTTTTTAGATATTTTCTTGCAAATATATTGAAAATGAGGTTTCAGAGAGAGTGTGTTATCCAGTATAAATCCAAGATATTTAATTTCATTGACCCATTTGATGCATTCATTATTAACTTTTAGTTTCAAATTTTCCATACTTATATTATTTAATTTATATCGGCTAGAGACTATTATTGACTTTGTTTTACTCGCATTAAGTTTTAACTTGTTAGCATCCAAAAATATCTCAATTCTTTTTAACAAACACTGCATCCTTCAAACAACCTCCACAATATCATCACCACTGCATACAATTAATGTGTCATCTGCAAAAAGACTAATAAATTCTAGACCCTCAACATAATTTACATCATTGATGAAAATAATAAATAATAATGCTCCAAGTACACTGCCTTGTGGTACACCAAAACAATTAGGTAGTTCTGTTGATTTACTTTGGCCTAACTGCACATAATGAGTTCTTTTTTTGAGATATTCGTTAAACCATTTTATAACATTTTTTTTAAAACCGTAGAACCTCAATTTTTTAATTAACAAATCTATGTCTATAGTTTCAAAAGCTCTTCTAAAGTCTAAGAATACAGCTACTACAAATTTATTATTATCAATAAGTAGTTTCCACTTCGAGGTGGTAAGTTGTATTGCTGTTTCACATGAGTGACCCTTTCGAAACCCAGACTGATTGCAGAGAAAAAGATATTCCTCTCTCATATACATACCTAAACAAATATACCTTACAAACATACCTTCGTAAAAACAAGGTCATTACCACTGCACAATAGTTGCAGTGCAACGTCTTCCTTTTGTTCTGAGTTAAGTTAGTTAAGTAGTTAAAAAATCACATGTGGGTTCATCAGTAGATCGGCTCCAAGTATTGTAGCTGCGACAACGCACAAACGAACAGACTGCGAATTTGTATATGAAAACAAAATTTTCGTCGAAAGATATGTCTAAACTCTTATATACAGGGTCCCGAAATACATATGTCCCGAAAAGATTGGTCATAAATTATACCACAGATTCTGGGGTCAAAAATAGGTTGATTAAACCTCACTTACCTATATACAATAGTGCACACAAAAAAAGTTACAGCCCTTTGAAGTTACAAAATGAAAATCGATTTTTGTCATATATCGAAAACTCTCAGAGATTTTTTATTAAAAATGGACGTGTGGCATTTTTATGGCAGCAGCATCTTAGAAAAAAATTAAAGTGAAATTTGTGCACCCCGTAAAAATTTTATGAGGGTTTTGTTCCCTTAAACCCCCCCAAACTTTTGTGTACGTTCCAATTAAATTGTTATTGTGGCATCATTAGTTAAACACAATGTTTTTAAAACTTTTTTGCCTCTATAGTTTGTTTTTTAACCCAGTATTTATCGAAATATTTTGAATATTTTTCGAATCCACCACATATTTGTATATGGTTAAGTACGATTATAGAGACCTGTTAATAATCTGAAAATTTATTTATAATTTACATTTTTAGGTATATTTTGAAAAAGAAGCTACATCTCGATAAAAGTTGACTTATGAAAAAAACACTAAGAGGCAAAAGTTTTAAAAACACTATGTTTAACTAATGGTACTACAATAATAGTTTAATTGGAACGTACACAAACATTTGGGGGGTTTACATGAACAAAACCCCCATAAAATTTTTACGTAAATGTATTAAAAAAGAAGCCGCATCTCGATAAAAACTGGCTTATCGAAAAAATACTAGGAGGCAGAAAAGTTTTAAAAACGTTGTGTTTAACTAATGGTACCGCAATAATGAATTAATTGGAATGTACACAAAAGTTTGGGGGGTTTAAGGGAACAAGATCGTCATAAATTTTTTATGGGGTGGACAAATTTGACTATAATTTTGTTTTAAGATGTTCCTGCCATAAGAATGATACATTTCCATTTTCAATAAGAAATCTCTAATAGTTTTCGATATATTGAAAAAAATCGATTTTCATTTTGTAACTTCAAAGGGCTGTAACTTTTTTTATGAGCACATTTGTACTAAGGTAAGTTAGGTTCAATCAAACTATTTTTGACCCCAGAACGTGTGGTATAATTTATGACCAATCTTTTCGGGACACCCTGTATATAATACTTTATTTGAAATAGGATAACCTAATATAAACATGCTAAAGTACATATAGTCAAAACAATACAAGTATTGATATAGTCCATAACATAATTTAAAAAGTAAAAAACTAAATCTAATTTAAAATGTCAATACCTAAAGCCACAAACATTTGATAATTTAAAATTTAAAAAGTAAAAAACTCAAACTAATTAAAATGTCAATATCGAAAGACACAAACATTTGAATAAAATATCAATGCGATTAATGTAAGCACAATAAGTATACATATAAGGCAACACAAATACATTCAACACATCTTATTCTCTATAATATATTTTTTTAAACTGTACTTGAATGTATTAATGTTTCTACAAGTTCTTAAATCGAGAGGTAGTTCATTATATTCTTTAAACCCTTTGCAAATTAAAGAATTCATCATAAAGCTATTTTTAAACTCAACAATATGTAGATTATTTGTACCCCTTGTATTATAATCATGTACATCTCTCTGAAAAAAACATATTTTTGAAAGTAAGATGGAGCCAACGAGTTCAATATTTTATACACAAAAACCATGGTTAGGTAATGCAAACGTTGACGAACTGACAACCATTCAAGTGATTTTAACATAATCAATATTGGCGTTATTCTACTAGTTCTTAATATGATGCGCATCCCTCTATTTTGAAGTTTTTGTAACTGACTAATTTTATTAAGACTGAATAAATATACAATCGATGCACAGTAATCAAAGTGTGGCTGTATTATTGTATTATATACAGTTACTTTAGTCTCAGTCGACAGATTTTGAGCTATTCTGGTGAAAAAGTACAATTTTTTTGAAATTTTTCTACTTATATACTCAAAATGTCCATCAAATGACAGCACGTTATCAAGCTGAAAACCTAAATATTTTGCCGTTTTTACAACTTTGATCTCTTCATTGTTAATGTGTAAATTAATCAGATTTAAATTTATTAAACTATACTTATATTTAGCAGTAAAAATAACAGCTTTGGTTTTATCAATATTTAGTTTTAATTTATTCATGTTGAGGTATTTATTAACTCGATCAAGTGTTCTGTTTATCTTCTCTACAGCATTCTCTAACTTAACATCACTACATGCTATCAAAGTATCATCAGCAAAAAGATTGATAAATTCACAATCCAAAAACAAATCTATATCATTTATATACAGTATGAAGAGGAGTGGTCCAAGGACACTACCTTGAGGTACCCCTACCAAAATGTCTTTCTCAGTCGATACTGTATTATTAAAACATACTTTTTGCGTGCGATTGCTTAGATAATCTTCAAACCAACTTAAAACCTTACCGGAAACTCCATATTGTTCAATTTTAGCTAATAAAATGTTTCTATCAATGGTTTCAAAAGCTCTTTTCAGATCCAAAAAAATTCCAATAGTATATTTACCATATTTTATATCATTCTTTAGCTTGCAGATTGTTAGTTGTAATGCAGTTTCACAAGAATGGTTCTTTCTAAACCCAGATTGATTTTCTATTAAAATTGAATTCCTTTTTACATGTTCCATTAATTGCTCATAAACAACTAGCTCCAGGAGTTTCTCAATTGTCGGTAATGTATTAATAGGTCTAAATTCCTCAGCCTTATTTGTATTACTGATCTTTTGGATAGGAATAATTGTACTAGTTTTAAGCTGATTTGGCACCTTTCCAGCATCCAGTGACGTATTAATTAAGTTTAGTATGATGTGAATAATTGTCTCATAAATTTCCTTCAACGTTCTACCATTTAAAATTTCATAGTTAGAATATTTATTATCCAACACATTCATAAATGAACCTAACTCTTTCAAAGTTAATTGTACAAAATTGTCAAATGGCAAATAAAGATTACAATTTACATTTATCCAATCATTAAAAAAATCTGTATGACTTACAATACTAGAAATACTCTCAACAAAATATTCATTAAAACCCATAGATATGTCCATACTGTCTCTTTTAACGGCTATTTCACCAGTGATGTTACATCGAAATTCAACACATTTAGGTGTATCTTTTGTATTTGTATTGACCAATTTTTTTAGTGTCTTCCACATTTTTTTAGGATTTGATCTATAATTATCTATTTGATTATAATAGTATGCAGATTTTTTGGACTTTAAAGTACTAACTACATCATTTCTATGTTTTTTGAAATTATTCCACATAACTTGTTTTTGTGTTTCATGACCACATGATTTGAAATTCTTATATGCATCATCACGAATTTTAATTTTTTTTTAAACCTCATTATCAAACCATGGTAATTTGGGATTATGTTTACAAGTCTGAATAGGTGCATTATTATCAATTTCAATTTTACAATTTTCATGTATTTGTTGGTAGATAACATCCACATCAGTAGAATCCAAATTCCAGTTATATGAAATTAAGTTAGTTTTTATTTTCAAATAATTTTTTTCATTTAAATTTCTATATTGTTTAATAATCATATTAGATGTGGACTTCGTATTATTAAGATTTACTGATATTACTGAGTGATCACTAATTTTAGGAGAATCATGAACATTGGATGTGATTTGATCCTCATTTGTAAGTACATAATCAACTAACGTTTTACTTGTATTTGTTATGCGTGTTGGTTTGTCTATTACCTGTCTTATACCATAGTTTGATAATAGGTTTTTAACCTTCCTAACATAAAAAGTATCAGCAAAAAAATTCAAATTAAAGTCACCGATTAATACAAAATTGTAATTACTAGCAATAATACAATCACACATATTTTCAAAATCATCCAAGAACTTAGCATCAGAACTTGAAGGCGAATGATAGAGACAACCCACCAACCAAATAGATGATAAAAAGTTAGTTTTAACAACCTTGCACCAATAATTTTTGTTCAGAACAAAAGTTTTCACAACAGATTACTCATAACTACTTTGAATATATATTAAGACTCCGCCAGTATGGCGACTAGTTGAATCACATCGAATGCATTTGTATTTTTCAATGTAAATTTCCTTCTCTTCAACATCAGAAGTTGTTCTAGTTTCGCTAAGTAGCAACACTTTAGGATTATAGCAAAGTAAACTTTGACATATTTGATCATAATTACCAATTATACTTTGAGCATTTACATATACAGTATGTCCCTGTAAGTTGTATCCATATGGAAAACTTTTTTATTATTAATTTTACGAAAAAAAGTCATTCTTCATAAAAAGCTCTGCATGGTCCAAAACCTAAGATTCAACCATCAGATATAAAATTTTATGAATATTATACCAGGTGTGTCAAAAACTTTGAATTTCACTCAAGAGTTAGCTTTATTTTTCACAATATTGAAAATTGCTATTATGAAAAGTTGTCTGGAATTAAAAACTATATTATAATATGCAATTACATCCTTCTAATTGAAAAAAAAAAAATTTTTTGAAAAATTATGGAAAACTAACATTATTTTCAGTTATTTCAATTCTGATAACTCTTTTATTATTAATTTTACGAAAAAAAGTGATTCTTAATAAAAAGTTCTGCATGTTCTGAAACCTAAAATACAACCATCTTATGTCAAATTTTATCGATTTTATACAAGGTATGTCAAAAAATATGAATTTGGCTCAAGAGTAAAATACCTTTATTTTTCACAATATCGAAAATTGTTATTATGGAAAGTTATTAAGAATTAAAAACCATGTTTCAGTATGTAATTACATCCTTCTTATTGAAATATTTTGAACTACAAAGGTACTTTACTTTTGATCTAAATTTATCTTTTTTGACACACCTCGTATAAAATTGGCATAAGATGGTTGTATTTTAGGTTTTAGAGTAGTTTAGACCAGCGGTTCTCAACCTTTTTTACTCAGCGACGCACTAACGTACTCCTTACAGATTCGCGACACCCTTATATGTACAACTGTTTGCTAGTGGTAGGTAAGTACAGATGAATATATTAGGAAATATTTACGGATTGGCACTTTATTGATTGGTATAACGTGGTATATACCTAATAGTTAAAAAATGGTTGAATGCATGACAAGTAAAAAAATATAAATAAAAATATCGTATTCGTAAATCTCGCGACACAGCTGATAGGTTCTTCCGGCACACCAGTGTGTCGCGACACGGTGGTTGAGAACCGCTGGTTTAGACCATGCAGAACTTTTGATTACGAATCACTTTTTTCGTAAAATAAATAATAAAAGAGTTATTAGAATTAAAATTACTGAAAATAATGTTAGTTATCCATAATTTTTCA
Organism: Diabrotica virgifera virgifera; assembly: GCF_917563875.1. Taxonomy (NCBI): domain Eukaryota; kingdom Metazoa; phylum Arthropoda; class Insecta; order Coleoptera; family Chrysomelidae; genus Diabrotica; species Diabrotica virgifera. The sequence continues at coordinate 2,961,706 of NC_065443.1, forward strand.
AAAAAAAAAATTTTTTTCAATTAGAAGGATGTAATTGCATATTAGAATATAGTTTTTAATTCCAAACAACTTTTCATAATAGCAATTTTCAATATTGTGAAAAATAAAGCTACTTTACTCTTGAGTGAAATTCAAACTTTTTGACATGCCTCGTATAATATTCATAAAATTTGATATCTGATGGTTGAATCTTAGGTTTTGGACCATGCAGAGCTTTTTATGAAGAATAACTTTTTTTCGTAAAATTAATAATAAAAAAGTTTTCCATATGGATACAACTTACAGGGACATACTGTATAATATCCGTATTAACAGGTATACTCTGATAAATACTATTTACATTATTACAATAAGAAAGCTGTTGGTTTACTGTATTGGAAGTTGTTAGTTTTTTGCTGCCATTATTTTGGGTACCCCCTTAATATACCTAATGGTTAAGTTAGTCTCACCATTCGCAACCCTACTAGTTAACTCAGTTCTTACTTTCAAAAGATAATCACGTTGAAGTTTAGTTAAGTCAGATTTTATCTGTAAATTACCTAACACAGTCTTATCAACTTTATTTTTATTTTTCAAAATATTAAGCACTTCTGTTTCAGAGTTTAATACTACTTTGATTAACCTAGGCTTTTACTACATTAGTTTTTTTGCCAAGACGAAAAACATGTTTTAAATTCACACTACTGCAAATGGTAGTTAGAGCAGCTACAACTCTGCTATGATCATCAGCTTCTTTCTCATGGACTGTAGGCTTGGTAGATTCATCCAAATTGTAAATAATCAGATTAGTTGATTTCTTTTTTCTTTCTTCCAATTCTTCCAGAAATGCATCAACGTTACTTTCCAATGGGCAGATGGAGTTAGTAGCATCTATTTTGACATGCTTACTGTTAGAACTTACTGTTATAATAGTTAAATTATTAATTGTATCCTCAATTCTTATGATACGTTGTTCAATAGAAATGAATTTTCCCTGAGTGTTGGAGTTATGATCTTGAACAGCCTCTTCTAATACATTGATACGTTTTATAAGATCTGGAATCCCAATTACATTTTCTCGACATGGGGGGCAATAAAAAGGCATAACTCTAGATACCATCACTATAACACGAATTTCAGAAGAGGAGAGGTTGGAACACTTCTTGCAATAAATTCTTTTACATAGGTCACAAGGAAAACCAAACAATTCCGTTTTGCTTTCTTTAAACACAATCATAATTACATTTAGCACATTTTCCTGTTGATCCCATGGTACTGATCAAAATTGATACGCCACTGCCTTTTGAGTTCAGAACTCATTAACATAAACAAAACGAGTCAGAAATGACCTGGTTCACACCATAAAAATGAAATTAGTTTTTATATTGGTAAAAAGAATTATGTTAATTACCAGTTAAATGCAATGTAGACCATTAAAATAAAACTGTTTTACGAAGTTTTTCTGATCAGATGAAAGGTTATCACTTGTACTTTACTTTGATACCAAACTTAACTTTGATTATTAAGTATTTCCACACAAAAACTTGAATTTAGAGGAGCACAAAAATACACATACTGTTTTGGTGAATCAATATTAATAATCTTATATTAAATAATTACTATTTATTTTAGATACAGCCGAACATATATAATGCGAAGTATTCTCTAACAACCGAAGAGAAGCATAGAATAATGCAGGGTTGGACCCAAACAGCAAAAAGTTGAGGCAAGTTCTGACTCTAGGTCAGACAGTTCAGATAGTGAATGGTAATTATATCTAATATAACTTTCGAATTTTCGTCGAAAGATATGTCTAAACTCTTATATTAAATAATATATATAATCTTTATCCCTTCTACCCTGAGGTGTAGGGATCTGTTTCTGTTTCTTTTATTCTTTTTTGTTCTTCGTAAATTTCTTCCATATCTTTCTGTTTTCTGTTAGTTTTTTGGCATCGTTCCATGTTGTTCCCCTCTTTTCCAAAATATCCATTATTACTGCATTCCATTGTTTTCTTGGTCTACCACGTTTTTTCCTTTCTATATTTCTGCTTTCCCAGATATTTTTAACAGGTATATTATCACTCATTCTTTGAAGGTGTCCCCACCAACCCAGCTGTCTTCTATATAAGTTTCTACTGGTTCTATTTCTAATTCTTCTCTTATTTTTATATTCTTAACTCTATCTCTTCTTGTCACTCCCATTACTCTTCTTAGGTATTTCATTTCTATTGCCTACAATTTACTTTTATCCCTTTTTGTCAATACCCACGATTCACATCCATATGTAAATACAGGTCTATACACAGTTTTGTATACACTCATTTTCGGTTTTCTTGATATTTCTCGTCTATTTACAAATCCACTGTTTATTGCATAATATAGTCTATTTGTTTTTTGTATCCTATAATTTATATCTATTTCTTGTTTTCCGTTTTCTTCAAATATTACACCTAGGTATTGATATTTACTGACTTGCTCTATTTCTACTCCATCTATTTGCACATTTATCCTTTTCCTATTTCTATCTATTACCATTGTCTTTGTCTTACTCTTATTCAATTTCATATCGTATTTTGTTAATACCTCATTCCATACTATCAAGCTTTCTCTTAGGCCTTTCTCGTTTCCTGCTGTAATAACCACATCATCCGCAAATGCACATTCTGTCATCCCTATTTGTTCTAATTTCCTATATCCTATGTGTATTGGTTTAGTTCTTTGTTTCGTTTCTCTTATTATTTCATCCATAAATATTATGAAAAGAAGCGGACTCAATCCCCCTCCCTGTCTAACTCCCACATTTGTAGCAAATTTTTCTGATATCATATTATATCTTATTACACAGTTATTTGTTTCTTTGTATAAACTTTGTATTATCCTTATTAGTTTCTGATCTACATTTTTCCTTTTTAAACATTTCCAAATTGTTTCTCTATTGACTTCATCAAATGCCTTTTCCATGTCCATAAAGGCTAAATATATGGGTTTCTCTGCTATCCACTTCCTGCTAATAACTTCGTTCAAAGTGAATATATGATCCTGTGTACTTCGACCTTCTCTAAATCCACTTTGAGATTCTGTTAATGTGTTTTCTGTGATTAATCTCAATTTTTTCTGTATTATTTTCTCGTATATTTTTGTTATTGTGCTTAATAATGTTAGTCCCCTATAATTGTTACAATCTTTGTTATCACCAAACAATTCCGTTTTGCTTTCTTTAAACACACAATCATAATTACATTTAGCACATTTTCCTGTTGATCCCATGGTACTGGATTATTTAATAAAATTTATTCAAGTTCAAAATTGATACGCCACTGCCTTTTGAGTTCAGAACTCATTAACATAAACAAAACGAGTCAGAAATGACCTGGTTCACACCATAAAAATGAAATTAGTTTTTATATTGGTAAAAAGAATTATGTTAATTACCAGTTAAATGCAATGTAGACCATTAAAATAAAATTGTTTTACGAAGTTTTTCTGATCAGATGAAAGGTTATCACTTGTACTTTACTTTGATACCAAACTTAACTTTGATTATTAAGTATTTCCTCACAAAAACTTGAATTTAGAGGAGCACAAAAATACACGTACTGTTTTGGTGAATCAATATTAATAATCTTATATTAAATAATTACTATTTATTTTAGATACAGCCGAACATATATAATGCGAAGTATTCTCTAACAACCGAAGAGAAGCATAGAATAATGCAGGGTTTGACCCAAACAGCAAAAAGTTCGAGGCAAGTTGTGACTCTAGGTCAGACAGTTCAGATAGTGAATGGTAATTATATCTACTATAACTTTCGAATTTTCGTCGAAAGATATGTCTAAACTCTTATATTAAATAATTACTATTTATTTTAGATCCAGCCGAATACTGAAGAAAAACATAAAATCATGCAGGGTTGGATGATGCAGACTGCCAAAACGTTCGAGGCAAGTTCTGACTCTAGATCAGACAGTGAATGGTAATTGGTATTACAGTAATGGTATACAGTAATGGTAATTATATCTACTATAACTTTCAAATTTTCGTCGAAAGATATGTCTAAACTCTTATATTAAATAATTACTATTTATTTTAGATACAGCCCAATATCTATGTAAGTAGGTATTCGGTTACAACCGAAGAAAAACACAGGATAATGCATGGTTGGAGGCAGACTGCCAAAACCTTCGAGGCAAGTTCTGACAGTTCAGACAGGTAAGACAGTTCAGACAGTGAATGGTAATTATATCTACTATAACTTATACTAACTACAGGGGAAGCTCGATAAGTGTGATTGTGTTAAATGTTGGTTTAAATATGTTTAAGTTGGTTAACGGAATGATACATTCACCTGAACTGCTTCAATTGGTTTGTTTCCACATTCCTTCCCGTGTCCTTCGTGAGAATACACTATTTAATTTTCCTTTACGCCGAACTAATTATTCTGTGAATATAGGTCTGGTCAGACTTCTTGCTCATGCTAATCGGTTGCCTCATGAGACAGATTTTTTTAACTTGTCCTTAAGTGCCTTTAAACAAGCTCTTAAGCGTTAAATTTAATTGTAACTTTATATACATATTTACTTTATGATTTTGTATTTTATCCAGTATTTGTTTGTAATGTTTATAAATGTTGCTTAATTGTATATTTTTTGTCAATGGGCTTGCCCCGTTTATTAACAATAAATAAGAATGTTTCATAGTCATCAAAAGCAATATATCCTATTTCACAAATATTCAGTGGCGTGCTGAAACTTTTCAAGCGGCCCGGTGATTTTATAGAAAAGCGGCCTCCCATCCTCATCTTACCTTCTATTATCAGGATTTTTTATTCGTTATTTATACAACAAAAATATAAATTATTTTTAAATTAAACAAAACTTTGGATTCAATGAAACTTTCTTAAATTTGCTATGTTTTTTTATTTAAGAATAAGCAATCATACAAATAATTTATTTATTTATTTATTTTTATTTATTTATTTATTTAACCTCCTTTAATACACAAAATAATATAATAATTTGCCAATATAATTAAAAGTGCGAATAAAAGTACTGAGCGTAGAAATAGGGGTCGCTTTGCCGAACTTGCACGGTCCCAATAGTCCTCAACAGTGTGTTAAGTGTTGATCTTTTCTCTTAGAATAGTATTGCACATTTCAGGTGTAATTAGGGATATGTAAATTTGTTTATTTTACTGAAGTTCACTGCAGCAGAAATTTACTGTAAAATATTCTGCCAGATGCTTCTGTTTCATAGAAACAAGTATTTTGCCATACAGTTTCATATTTGCCATAATTGTTATCGTCCTGTTCACTATCTTCTTCATATTCAATTCTGTGCTCTAATTCTGCATCCAACTCTTCAGCTGCATTGTTGGGTGAGTTCAAGGCCCTGATTCTAAATCAAATTTCGACCAAAAACAAGTCGCTTTCAATATGGCGACGGTTGAAATGCGATTGTGCGAGTCTTGTAGATTTTAGTTGAACTAACGAAGTGACGTCATGAAATAGCGACTATCGAAATTAATGGCGACTTTAAAAAGGGTGTTGATATTATAATTTCGACTGTCGAAATTATTTGACACGGAGATGAATGAATGGCCAAAAGCGAGGTTAGGTTTAGTTTAGATGTGTTTTGTTTATTTCTTGCAAGGAAAACTAAAGCAAAAGGTATTATAATATAGCTAGGTTTAATTGAAATTTGCTTGTTTTGAGGAATTAGATAGAATAGTATTAAATTAGAAATATAATAATTGAGAATGTCCACAACATGGATCATCAACTCAATGAAAGATGTAAGGTAATAATCTGGGAAAATTAGTAAAAAACAAGGAAAATTAATTACCAGCTATTTTATTGCTGGACATGCTGAAATCAAATCTTAAGATTTCCTATATTAGTAATATAGCTGTGCAAAGTCCACAGAAAGTGTGCTATTTTGTTTATAAACAAATTAGCGCTCCGAAATATTTTTTTTATTATTGCTCTATAACTCCGAAAATTTTAACTTTAAACCAAAACACTCTCATAAAAATTGACAGTAATTTAATTCTGCACATTGATAATTTATTCCAATTTCCTTCGACGGAAATTTTCCTCGGAAAATTCGGGTTTTCCAAACAAATCTTTAATTTTCAACTAAAATTTGAGGGAAGTAATTATTTATCAATAATTAAATAATTTGGTGACAATGACATAAATCTTTTTTGTTATGAGTGTCTTGAAGATATGAAAATTTGTATGTACAAAGAGGACCGGAATTAAAAGGTATCTAATGGTTCAAAGATTAAAATCCTGTTGTTTATAACTCTGTCGCAAATGCCGGTCAAATTTAACCGGTTATACCTGGAATCACTCCTCGCAATTCAATTCGTTTTTCTTCGAAAAGGACACAGAAGCCGTGCCCTTTTCAACAGCGTTAACTTAGATTAATAATATTTTCTGAGGGGTTCTATTTGTTTATAAGCCAAAAAATTGTTTCTTTATAACATTCCTGAGACCGCTCAAATGGTCCAATTTCAATCCTGTAAGGTACGTTGAATAGGTATAGTGCTTTTTTATACGAAAATCATAGTTATAATGTAACAACTAGCTGATGATTTTCTGTTGGAGTGAATGAAAAGGGAGTGGTAAACTCCAACAGAAGTAGTAAAAAGAAGAAGATCTACTTAATGTAGCCAAAGGACAAAAATGTGTGGCTTCTCCGTTGAAGAAGCTGGAGTAACTAAAATACAACTTTGTAGTAGTATTTGTATGGAAGGATGCCAAGACAAAGAATATCGAATTGATACAGGACTAGAGATGAGAAATCATTAATAGATAGATATAACTTGAATGGCTAGCTAAATATGTATGAGAAGGGCCACTTGACACTCAAGGAAGGATTCGGCCAATTTGCACGGCTATTTTTGGCCAGACAATAGATTAAAGGAAGTGACAATGATGGCTCGAAAAGAAGATATGAAGATAATGTTCAGAAAATAGATAGAGTAAATATAATAATATACTGAAAATAGAATGAATTTTTGGGCGCCAGAAGAAGGATAACTAGGTTAACGCTCTTCCAGGTATTCTACGCTGCTATAGAGTATGTTAAATTTGTAGTACAAGTATGTGAAAAGTTATTAAAAATTATTAAATTATAAAATATACTACTAAAAATAAAGGAGTAATAAGAAAAAAAAAATCACAATAAATGTATATTTATTGAATGTAACTACTAGATCTTTTTAACAATCTCTGAGTTAGGACAAGTAACTAGTGTGTAACTCTAACATGACAGGAAAAAGTGATACTAGTGAAAGTCAATTACAAAATCATCATACAACTATGATCTAAGAATACTCTTTATAAGGTTAGAAAAACTGACTACGGGTACCTCTAATACAGGAAGTACAACTTACAACTAGGTTAGTAGAACCCTCACCAAATAATAATTGTACGTTTATAATACGTACACCTTAATTAAATACTACCTGATACTATATATAACATATAAATACCTCACTGTGAGTGGGACAGGCACAAGCCTTATTGAATAAATAAACCTACGAGTGGATACACAGATCCTTTTCCTAACTCGTGGTTTATAATAGTAATAATAACAAGTGAAACCAAAAACTAATCTGAGGGATTAGAATCCAGAAGTTCATATGAATTTAATAAATTAAAGTTAAAGTTAAATAAAGTTAATAAGTTAAAGTTAAGTAAAGTTAATAAGTTCAAGTTAAATAAAGTTAATAATTACAATTTTGACTAATATGTGAAGTTAATTTTTAAAAATTTAATTAAACATATACTAAAATAATGGAATGAGTTTAAATAATTATACAAAAGTGGAACACAGCCTAAAAATAATCAAGATAAGAGTACCGACTACTATTATCAGGGAAAATATCTGAGCTCAGAAATTTATACCTTTATAGATTGCAGAGTGTTGGGGAACGCTATCAATTAAATATTATGTTGTAAAGAAAAAAAAACCTATAAAAAATATAAAGCAGGAAAAATGTGTGTGCAATTGAACTATAAAAAAAAATGTACTAAATATCACAAAACCAGTCTGTCTTTAATAAGAGCACAGTAAATGTTCCCAAACAAACCACTCTTTCCTAATCTTGAAGTTGATGTAATGAGCACCCAAGGGTGCTAACTCTCGCTAGCAGCTGTCCTGCTGGAGGTACAGGAGAGGAAGACTGGTAGAAAGCAGCTGAAGGTACTCAAAACTGTTGGAAAGCAGCTGGAGGTACTCAAAAAAAAAGAAAATGTGGAAATAATCCAGGCTGGTCGCCTATTGATTGTTTCTCTCTGTGTGGTCTGGCCTTGGTGTTGTTGTAGGGTGGCTTTAAGATTTCATGGTAGGTGCTAAAAAAAAACACAGTGTGGTGTTACTACCAATCTACCAATGTCAAAAAAAAGAAGCAAGAGATACGAGGAGGTGTTTTTATTCCTATGGGAATAAGAAGAAATAGGTCATTAAGTCCAAAAACTTGAATGACTAGACAGCTTGACCTTTTATCAGGTTGCTATCAGATGACCTTGGTCAAATAACACAAGTAATTTCCAATTGAAATACAAAATATAATTACTGTGAAAGAATATTTTATTATAATATATACACCGGTATATAGATATATTATACAAGGATGAAATATAGTAAGACTAAGCGATGGATACTTATTTGATCATCGTTCAAAAGATAGGAGTTCTGTAGACTTGAAAGGAATATAAAAAATGGAGTTTAAATTAGCTCTATTTTCCAACTGGAAGCACAAATTAACAACGAATATTGAATTATCTCTAGATGAGTTTGATCCATGAAAATAAAACATAAAAACCATGAAAATAGACTATGTGAAACTTAGTTAGCAAATGTCAAGGACTTCCAAAATGGCTGAATAAAATACTTAATAAAATGTGTATTTACCGGGGTAGAACTCATTGGATATAGTATGCTCTAAAATTCTTCAAATCCACTGCTGCTGGATAACTTCACTATACTTTTATTGTAATATTTAATCAATTTGGAACTGAGAATTAGAGGTGAATAATTGAGTCTAATGACCCCGCACACTACGATTCAGACCGAACACTCGAGAAACAATGGCAATCCAAGGCTCACGTTCACAGCTGAATCCTTCGTACCCCTCTACTAAGCATTGGCTGTCAAAGTGGGGAAACCAATGTTGCCACGTTTTAAATGTGACGTCATCAAGCATTTAAAAATTCTGAGATGGGTTTAAGTTCTATTTGAATAAACATTGAAAGAAAATAATTCTGAAAATAATTAAATAATATTTTGGATAGTTAAATAATATCTTCCCATCAATAATCGATTCTATAAGGGGCGGAACGTCACATTCCCTTTCAACCACCAGAAAAAAAATTTTATTTAAAAAAAATTTTTTTTTTTTTTTTTTTTCAAAATATTAAACTAGAGTAGTAGTGCTTAGTGTATCATTCCCCGTTGATTCGCAAGATTACAAATAATCACCACTAATAATCAAGGGAAAGTAGGATGGTCACTGCAGCAAATAACGGAAATTGCAAAATATGACCCGAAGTCCTAGTAAAAGTGCTAAAGATGAGACATAATTTATAATGACAAATAAGTGTCGAATTGGCAGTAAATCCAAAGTTGAACTATCCATGGACATCAGATTTATAAGGAGTATATCCAAGGACGAACAACCAGGCAAAGGTGAGAGCCAATTCATACCATAACGCAAGTACATATACTAAAGTCACCAATGAAATCAATAACTATAATAAGTGAAGAATCAAACACTCAATCCTAAATTGGACTAGCAATGGACACCAGATTCGTAATAGCATATCCAGAGAAGAACAACTAGGAATATTTATAGAATAATTTTCACCAATACCAACTAATATAAATAGTGAACATACCAAAGGAATGCAAACACATTAACCAAAATAAATGTGGAATCAGACACTCAATCCAAAGTCAGACTATCAATGGACAACGGATTCACAAAAGCATATCCAATGAAGAACGACCAGGAAGATTTATGGACCAATTCACATCCATACTAAATCATATAAATAAATTAGGTCTACGTACACCCACATCCGGTAATACGAACCTATACAACCAAATAAACAAAATAAGTGAAGAATCGGACACTTAATCCAAAATCGGACTAGCAATGGACACCAGATTTATAGGAGCATATCCAAAGAAGAACGATCAGGAAGATTTATGGACCAATTCTCACTAATACTAAATAACTAACTAAATTAGCTCTAGATCTACCCTCATCCGGTAATATGAGCCTATCGAAACTAAATAGTAAAAATAAAGGATGAACTTATAAGTTCTATGACTCCATGGTAAATACAAAATATGACGGGAACGAGCTCCCAATCTTTCATAAGACTGTATATTCATGTGAACATACATAGGATTATCCAGGAGATATTCCTGAATCTAAGCAACAATTAATGCCTAAGGAAAGAAGAGGGAATCTACTAAAAAGAAAATCAATAATTTGTCCCAGTGGGTTAATCACTAACATTACGACTCTACGTCTATGGAAAGTCAAGCATCTATATACTATGAACTAAGAGACATAAAATAAGCAAACTAGACTTCCCTATTATCGTGTGAAAATGTGCCTGGAATATTTGGAACAATTGCACAAGAATGGTTAGGAAGTGTTGTACACCATTTCCCAACCAGAAATATTATCATGGATAAACATCTGCCTACTCTGACAAGAAAGACATGGATTACGAAATCGGATAGCAGTGATCAGTTGCTGAACTTCGAACCCACGTATTCACCAACTTTGAGCATTAACAGACTAGTTCATAAGAAGAAATATGAAGGACTCAAGAATTCATTTATAAATCAAAATTCCAAATTCATTCCAGAATCATCCTGTGGAGGAAGTAAGAATCCGAATTAATATAAAGTATTTAAGGTACCTGTGACAAATATCAATAAAGTAACCCAATAACAAATTAACAACCACAACTTCTTTCCAATATGGCAAATCCAATGACATGATATAAAAACAATAAAAAAAAATAATAGGTATGTAATCAAATATCCAAGATATAACACATAATCTAAGATATGGTAGTGTAACATAGCTCCATCTATATTAAGCAAGAATACTTGTATGAGCCCACACATCCAAATATCTTAATATATAATAATCAACAGCCCTTTTATTCTGAGAGGTTGAGTACAAAACTAAGAGTACAAGTGGAGGTTATTAACTTGGTAATACTACTGGCTGGATTAGTATTTGAGAATATTTGTCGATAATGACTCAAATGCAATCTATAATACAAAAAAATAATAATAAACTCATACAAGCGGTATTACACAAGAATTCGGTACCTAATAACTAATACGTGAGAAATCATCAAGCCATGCCGAAGGATAAAAATTGCTATGGTCAGGCATTATCTGGTGATTAACAATTTAAACTAAAATACTATACCATAATAAAACTAATTAAAGGCAAACACAGGAAGATATTAGCTTAAACAACCCTGTTAAGCTAATCTTCTTCCGATGAAGTTGAAGAATCCACATCGTCCATGGTGTTGTCAGGCAGTAAATCCTTTACATGAAATTGACCAATTCGCTTATTAGTCGAATTGTCCTTTAATTCATAAATCAAAGGAGATATTACCCTTGAGACAGTACATGGGACATATTTCTGGCAAAACTTTGCAGAAATGGCATCACCCTTATTGGATTTGACAAAATTGCGCTTTAAGACTCGATCACCAACAAAGAATCGCAGATCTCGTTTCCTCAAATTATAGTGCTGCTGGTTCCTTAGGTAAGAAGTTTTTAACTTCTTCCTAATGTCTGCGAAAATATGAGGTAACGCCTGGAGATCATCTAAGCGATGAAGTTTCTCAGATATTTGAGGAAGATTTTCGGAATTGTCTGAAATTACACCAAAATAATCACCTGATAAAGCCACATTCCTACCAAAATTCAAATATGCTGGAGAGCACTGGGTAACTTCATGGACAGAAGTCCTTATGGCTTGAGCTATGGAATGAATATATTGATCCCAAGCTCTGTGATCAGGGTAAGTATAGGACCTTAGAGCTGTGACAATACTGCGATTTACTCTCTCAGTATGATTTGCTTGTGGATGGTAGGCAGCATTATAAAAGGTCTTTTGAACCTTATATTTAGCTAGAAGATCTTTAAAGGCCTTCGATACAAACTGAGGACCGTTGTCACATGACACAATTTGAGGAACACCATACACCAAAAAGACTTGTTCCTCCAAATATTTTAAAATTGCTGGAGTTGTGGCCTGGCGAAGGGGACAAACTAAAGGAAATTTAGTGAAATAATCCACAACTACCAGGCAATAGGTATTACCCTTGTAACTCCGAGGATAAGGTCCAATGAGATCCATTGAGATCATCTGCCAAGGAAAATTTATGTTCCTGAAGGAACCCATAAGTCCAGCCTGTGGTAGGTTACTTGGTTTACAAGTAGCACAAACCATGCATTTAGAAATGTACCTTTTTATAGACTTCCGCATACCAGGCCAATAATATAATTCGGCAATACGGTGATAAGTCTTATAAAAACCAAAATGACCCGCCGTAACTTCATCATGAAACATATGCAGAATATTTTCCCTATTTGGCGTAGGTACAACTATTTTCCACTCCGACATATTGGATAAGGACTCTATCGGACTTAAGATGTGTTTGTACAGAATATTATTCTCTACCTTAAAATCAGGATATTTTTGTGGGTCTTGAGTGACCCTATCAATCATATTCTGATACCACATATCAGGACTTAAAGAGGACAGATCTAGGACATTAATATCATGGACACGTGAAAGAGCATCTGCGACCACTACCCCGTTTGCCTTTCTATGGACAATCTTATATGAATAGGCAGCCAGTTTGCATATCCATCGAGAAAGCCTCTGTGAAGGGTTTTTCATACTATGAAGCCATACTAAGGAACTATGATCAGTAATTATAGTGAAATTACGACCTTCCAGATAATAACGAAAAGCTTCTAACCCATGGATGATAGCTAAGAGTTCTTTCTCCGTAGTTGAATAGTTTTTCTGGGCCTTGTTCAACTTCTTACTAGTGTACGCTATGGGGTGTTCGGAGCCATCTTTCAACTGAAATAATACGCCTCCAGAAGCTGTATTAGAGCAATCTGTCATTAGATAAAAATGCTCATCAAAATTAGGTGACATCATAACCGGAGCGCTCGTTAAAGCATCTTTAACGCGCCTAAAAGCTTCGTCAGCCTCAGGAGTCCAAGTAATGGTCTGTCCCTTTTTCCTGTTCTTCAAAAGATCAGTAAGAGGTGACAACAAAGTAGAGTAGGACGGTACAAATCGCCGATAATAGCCACACATTCCCAATATCCTACGGACTTGGGTGGTGGTCTTTGGTATAGGAAAATTTTTGATAGCAACTATTTTCTCAGGATCAGTCCTCAGCCCCTGGTTATCCACAACATAACCCAAGAACTTAAGACTAGGGCGACAAAACTGACATTTATCCAGATTGACCGTTAGATTAGCTTCCTTAAGACGTAAAAATAACTTATCTAAAATTTCCATATGAAGGGAAAAATCAGGAGTGACAACCAAAATATCGTCTAAATAATAGAAAACATAGGGCTCTAACGGTGGACCAATGACTAAATCCATCAGACGACACATTGTCTGAGGAGCAGAAACAAGACCGAAAGGCATGGTGACAAACTGGAATAATCCTTTACCACTGACAGCAAAAGCAGTATACTTCTTGCTCTCTTCACTCAGTGGGATCTGTAGGAAGGCCTTAGACAAATCAATAGAAGAGATGTATTTGGCATTCTGAAGTTTGCTCAAAATCACATCTATTCTGGGGATAGGATAAGCATCCCTGTTAGTTGTGATACTGTTTAGTTTTCGACCGTCAAAGCAGATCCTGAAGGATCCATCCTTCTTCTTCGTTAACCAGAGCGGAGAACAGTAGGACGATGTTGAAGGTTCTATGATATTTAAAGCAAGCATCGAATCTACTTCCTTTTCTAAATCTGCCTGCCAGGCTTGAGGTATGGGGTACTGATATAATCTGAAAGGAGTGGGATTTCCCACTTCGATAGTGTGAGAGATTAACGACGTACGACCTAGTTTGTCTTTTGAAGAAAGAGTAGTAAATTTAGAGATCATACTCTCTAATTGCCTTTGTTCAGAGCTTGATAAACTAGCAAAATCGTGAATAGCACTAAGGGTAGATAAATTAAATTCAGATATGGAAAAAGAAAAATCAGAACAACTTAAGGTACTATTGAAAGCATTGAAAAAGTCCATACCTAAAATTATAGAATTCTGCACGGAAGGAATAACATAAAATGTAATTTCCCTACATAAATCTGCCACTGTGATTTTAATTTGGAGTTTGCCCGTAATGGACTGAACTGTACCATCTGCAGTAGATACTTGCAAAGATGAAATGGGCATAATGGGAATACTAGAATTTTTCAATAAATTTAACGAATGTGCCCCTATCAATGAAATATTAGAGCCACTATCTAACAAAGCTAAACACGATTGTCCTAAAATTTGAATAGGAAGATATGGCCTATTATCATTTTGTTTCCTAACTAATAACGAATTAATATCTAGATCTAAAGTATTTGGTTGTCTACAACCGTTATATGGAACTAACCCAGACGTATCATCATCATTAACAAAACTAGAATCTAATATAGATAATGGAACCACATTACTATCACAATTATTATTGTTACGTTGAACACTACCAATCAAAGAAGCGTTTGTAAATGACCATCTGTGATCATTTGAATCAAGCGAATCTAACGTATTATCTATAGAAATAAATTTCTGGTTTAATTTTGTTTTGTGGTGTGTGCTGCTTTCTTGAACGACACCCCTTTCCCTTTTCGTGAAGATGGGTTTGGGTTGCTGGATGTGCTTGGTCCAGCAGTTTCGTTTGACGATGGGGTTTGATTCCCTGATTGGATGTTGGACGGAGAAACGTTCAGGGGACGGACCTCCGACGTGTCGTTTCCCGAACACTTAGAACAGTTTCTTTTAAGGGTGTTCTCTCGGCCACAACCATGGCAGAAAATACGATTTTGAGGAATCCCACAATTGTAAAATGGGTGACCAGGCTGATCACAATTCCAGCAGACAAGAGAACTAACAACCGAAACATTATGTTCATGACCCTTATTTAGCCAAGAACGTTGCCTAAAGGAAGTTGGCTGAGAAGAAGAGTTAGAAGAGGATCGAGATGTGGATGGAGGTTGAGAAGACCAGGATAACGTTTCCTCCAAACGTTTGCATTTTATAGTAAGGTCATCAATGTTCTGAATGTCCATAAGAGCTAATTGTTGATGATAAAAGGGCAATAGACATTTAAGGATGATTTTAATTTTAGCTAAATCTGACAAAGGAGTGTCTAAACGACTACACATACCTAATATAGTATTAATAAACATAGTAACAGATTCCCCAGGTTTCTGCTTATGATTCTTAATTTGATCTAATAAATCATCCTGGAATGAATACGGAAGAAAATCCGACTTCAACTTTTTAATCAGATCAGACCAACAAGAAAAATTACCCCTGTTATTCATAAACCATGTAAAAGCGGTCCCGGTGAACAACTCAGCAGAAGCAGCAAACAAATCCTCTTCAGAAACACCTCTAGATATTCGAAGACATTCAACCCTTTCTAAAAATGACATCACATCAGTGTGCTGTTTTTCACCTGAAAATGAAATACCCCATTTGTGTACTTGAACAGGTTTGGAGTACGTAAAGCTAGGTACATTGACTGAAGCATTAGGAGTAGAGGTAGCAATGGGGTTAACTCTAGAATCAAGTTCACCCTCTAGTGTTAATATTTTAAGAGAAACAGACCTCTTGAACGGTTCCTGTTCTTCAGAAGGACAGTGTAGCAAGTGTACACGGGCAGAAATATGGCCTAGACGAGATGTTAATCGCGCATACTCTGTATCCTTTACAGTTCCCCTAAACTTTTCGATTTTTTTAGACAAGCTGTCCAATGTTTCAGTGATTCCTTTTTGTTGTTCCTCAAAAGGAAGGGATACAGCTGAAATTTGGAGAAAACTTCTATTGCCAGCTTCTTGTTTCAAAGCACCTCTCAAAAGATTGCGTTTTTTATCGACAGTTGTCGACTCCTCTGGCATTATGTCCCGAATCTTTAATTCATAATCCAATTCATCCACCAGAAGATGTTCAGCTTTAAAAGCACACATGATGAGAGCAAAGTTATTGACAAATAGTCCAAAGAACAGAAATATGAAAAATATGAAAATATGAAAGTTTGCACGCAAAATATATATAATATAAACCGAGAAAATATCAGCAACACACCAACAAAATCAAAATAGCCAGCAAAAAAAAAATATATATATAATGCAGTATATAATCTAATAAATAAGATCAAATAAATATATAAGATCAAATAAATGGATAAATAATCCAATAAATATTGTATACTCAAGTAAACCTACTACCTAAATACTGGAAGTAAATTTTTTTTATTTATATGTAACTTACCACCACTCTAGAAAAAATATATATCTATAATAATAATAATAATAATCAACACTTAGTTGTACCTCCAACTATACCACTATTGACTGAAGAAATAAAATTGTTATATGAATTATATTATTAATAGCAATATTAAATATAAGTTCCCAATAAAAATTCAAAATCTAACCCAGAATGTAAGCTGCACAAACATATACTATAATGAGGTCCCAAAATATAAACAAAAATCAAAACAGCGTTTAAGAATACCTGATATGTATCAGAAATTAAAAATAAAATAAATAAGTAACAATATGTGTATAGGATACCAAACGGAAATAACAAAGAGATTTCAGATAAAAGAGAAGAATTGACCTAAATGAATACTGTCTCAGACCAAAAATAAAGCCACCACGTTGGAAAGCCGATGTAACAACTAGCTGATGATTTTCTGTTGGAGTGAATGAAAAGGGAGTGGTAAACTCCAACAGAAGTAGTAAAAAGAAGAAGATCTACTTAATGTAGCCAAAGGACAAAAATGTGTGGCTTCTCCGTTGAAGAAGCTGGAGTAACTAAAATACAACTTTGTAGTAGTATTTGTATGGAAGGATGCCAAGACAAAGAATATCGAATTGATACAGGACTAGAGATGAGAAATCATTAATAGATAGATATAACTTGAATGGCTAGCTAAATATGTATGAGAAGGGCCACTTGACACTCAAGGAAGGATTCGGCCAATTTGCACGGCTATTTTTGGCCAGACAATAGATTAAAGGAAGTGACAATGATGGCTCGAAAAGAAGATATGAAGATAATGTTCAGAAAATAGATAGAGTAAATATAATAATATACTGAAAATAGAATGAATTTTTGGGCGCCAGAAGAAGGATAACTAGGTTAACGCTCTTCCAGGTATTCTACGCTGCTATAGAGTATGTTAAATTTGTAGTACAAGTATGTGAAAAGTTATTAAAAATTATTAAATTATAAAATATACTACTAAAAATAAAGGAGTAATAAGAAAAAAAAAATCACAATAAATGTATATTTATTGAATGTAACTACTAGATCTTTTTAACAATCTCTGAGTTAGGACAAGTAACTAGTGTGTAACTCTAACATGACAGGAAAAAGTGATACTAGTGAAAGTCAATTACAAAATCATCATACAACTATGATCTAAGAATACTCTTTATAAGGTTAGAAAAACTGACTACGGGTACCTCTAATACAGGAAGTACAACTTACAACTAGGTTAGTAGAACCCTCACCAAATAATAATTGTACGTTTATAATACGTACACCTTAATTAAATACTACCTGATACTATATATAACATATAAATACCTCACTGTGAGTGGGACAGGCACAAGCCTTATTGAATAAATAAACCTACGAGTGGATACACAGATCCTTTTCCTAACTCGTGGTTTATAATAGTAATAATAACAAGTGAAACCAAAAACTAATCTGAGGGATTAGAATCCAGAAGTTCATATGAATTTAATAAATTAAAGTTAAAGTTAAATAAAGTTAATAAGTTAAAGTTAAGTAAAGTTAATAAGTTCAAGTTAAATAAAGTTAATAATTACAATTTTGACTAATATGTGAAGTTAATTTTTAAAAATTTAATTAAACATATACTAAAATAATGGAATGAGTTTAAATAATTATACAAAAGTGGAACACAGCCTAAAAATAATCAAGATAAGAGTACCGACTACTATTATCAGGGAAAATATCTGAGCTCAGAAATTTATACCTTTATAGATTGCAGAGTGTTGGGGAACGCTATCAATTAAATATTATGTTGTAAAGAAAAAAAAACCTATAAAAAATATAAAGCAGGAAAAATGTGTGTGCAATTGAACTATAAAAAAAAATGTACTAAATATCACAAAACCAGTCTGTCTTTAATAAGAGCACAGTAAATGTTCCCAAACAAACCACTCTTTCCTAATCTTGAAGTTGATGTAATGAGCACCCAAGGGTGCTAACTCTCGCTAGCAGCTGTCCTGCTGGAGGTACAGGAGAGGAAGACTGGTAGAAAGCAGCTGAAGGTACTCAAAACTGTTGGAAAGCAGCTGGAGGTACTCAAAAAAAAAGAAAATGTGGAAATAATCCAGGCTGGTCGCCTATTGATTGTTTCTCTCTGTGTGGTCTGGCCTTGGTGTTGTTGTAGGGTGGCTTTAAGATTTCATGGTAGGTGCTAAAAAAAAACACAGTGTGGTGTTACTACCAATCTACCAATGTCAAAAAAAAGAAGCAAGAGATACGAGGAGGTGTTTTTATTCCTATGGGAATAAGAAGAAATAGGTCATTAAGTCCAAAAACTTGAATGACTAGACAGCTTGACCTTTTATCAGGTTGCTATCAGATGACCTTGGTCAAATAACACAAGTAATTTCCAATTGAAATACAAAATATAATTACTGTGAAAGAATATTTTATTATAATATATACACCGGTATATAGATATATTATACAAGGATGAAATATAGTAAGACTAAGCGATGGATACTTATTTGATCATCGTTCAAAAGATAGGAGTTCTGTAGACTTGAAAGGAATATAAAAAATGGAGTTTAAATTAGCTCTATTTTCCAACTGGAAGCACAAATTAACAACGAATATTGAATTATCTCTAGATGAGTTTGATCCATGAAAATAAAACATAAAAACCATGAAAATAGACTATGTGAAACTTAGTTAGCAAATGTCAAGGACTTCCAAAATGGCTGAATAAAATACTTAATAAAATGTGTATTTACCGGGGTAGAACTCATTGGATATAGTATGCTCTAAAATTCTTCAAATCCACTGCTGCTGGATAACTTCACTATACTTTTATTGTAATATTTAATCAATTTGGAACTGAGAATTAGAGGTGAATAATTGAGTCTAATGACCCCGCACACTACGATTCAGACCGAACACTCGAGAAACAATGGCAATCCAAGGCTCACGTTCACAGCTGAATCCTTCGTACCCCTCTACTAAGCATTGGCTGTCAAAGTGGGGAAACCAATGTTGCCACGTTTTAAATGTGACGTCATCAAGCATTTAAAAATTCTGAGATGGGTTTAAGTTCTATTTGAATAAACATTGAAAGAAAATAATTCTGAAAATAATTAAATAATATTTTGGATAGTTAAATAATATCTTCCCATCAATAATCGATTCTATAAGGGGCGGAACGTCACATCTGGTGTATCATAATCTTTGTGGTTATTATTTCGATCGAAATTTTTTAATTAACATTTTAATTATTGCTAAACTATTGGTTAGATTGTCGCCGGTCTCCTGATATACAGAGAGGGGCTAAATTATGGAATAAATTCATTTTCTCTAAAATGGACGGTTTTAGAGAAAAATCCCGAAACAGGTCGATTTTTATTTTTAAATTAAATTTCTTGGCATATATTTCAAACTAGTGACGTCATCCATCCTAGCGTGATGACGTAATCGATTATTTTTTAAATAGGAATAGGGGTTCGTGTTTTAGCTCATTTACAAAGGCGTTCAATTCTTTATTCAGTATTATAAACATTAATATCATTATTTATACAGGGAGGCCAAAAAATTTTTTGAATTAAATTAATTGACGCAAGAAGAAGAATGCATGTAATTTATTTAACTCAAAATACATTCTATTGCTGTCAGAAAATAGATAAAAATGTTTATTTTGCAAATAAACATTGCTTTTAGCTTAAATTAAATGTTCAAACTGCCAATAGGTAGGAGGGAGGCTGTTTGTGATTTAATTTAAGCGAAAAGAAATGTTTATTTGTGAAATAAACCTTTTTTTCTATTTTCTGACAGCAGTACAATGTATTTTGAGTTAAATAAATTACATACATTCTTCTTTTTGCGCCAATTAATTTAATTCAAAAATTTTTTTTGGCAACCCTGTATAAATACCTAATGATATTAATGTTTATATTACTGAATAGAGAATTGAACGCCCTTTCAAATGACCTACCACACGACCCCTATTCCCATTAACAAAATTATCGATTACGTCATCACGCTCAGATGGATGACGTCACTAGTATGAAATATATGCCAAAAAATTGTAATTTAAAAATAAAAATCGACCTCTTTCGGGATTTTGCTCCAAAATCGTCCGTTTTAAAGAAATGAATTTATTCCATAATTTAGCCCCTCTGTATAATCTACTATCATAAATCTTTCATGTCATCAATTATTTAATTATTGATAAATAATTAGGTACTTCCCTAAAATTTTAATTGAAAATTGCAGATTTTTTGGGAAAACTCGGATTTTCTGAGTAAAATTTTTGTTGAAGGAAATCGGAAAAAAAATAACTTTGTGCAGAACTAAATTACCGTGAATTTTTATTTGAGTGTTTTTGGCTCAAAGGAAAAATTTTAGGAGTTACAGACAACTAATTGAAAAAAAAAAAGAAGATTTAGGAGTGCTAATTTGTTT
Source organism: Diabrotica virgifera virgifera (assembly GCF_917563875.1). NCBI lineage: Eukaryota > Metazoa > Arthropoda > Insecta > Coleoptera > Chrysomelidae > Diabrotica > Diabrotica virgifera. Next base: position 2,982,699 of record NC_065443.1, read on the forward strand.
ATAAATAAAATAACACACTTTCTGCGGACTTGTCATACCCCATATTATTACTAATATATGCAATCTTAAGATTCGATTTTAGCAATAAAATAGCTGGTAAATAATTTTTCCCAAAAATGGCATTTTTTCGATAATTTTCCCAGACTATCAACAAATTCCAATAAACCAGAGCGCCAACCCAAATTCTGAGCAGTCTCAACATGATAAGGTTAATATCCCCAGTTGTAACTAATATCGAAATGAATAAGAATCGCTATACTCTGCGGCTGTCATGGCGGTGTCGAAATGAAATTGCGACTGTCGGAATGAATTAGAATCAGGCCCCAAGGTCCATGTAGTCACAGGTATACCTTTTACTTAATCTGATAAATCAAAAGTGGAAGTAACTTTGAGAGAGTCGAAATGATGAAAAACAGTAAATTTCTGACACCTCTTCAGAAATATTTACACTGTTGAAAGCATATACTTTAGTCTGATTCAAAATACTAATTAGATTATTTTTGTAAAATATGTAGCTAGACTTACTTATTGTTCTTTTTGTTTCAGAAATAAAGAACAATTTCAGTTGGATTAGTTTTAGTTTAAAAATATATAAGAAGGTGCATCTATGTTAGTTTCTATTATTGTTCTGATTTCCAGAAGAAATGATAAAGACAGCATTATATAGCATGATAAGAATTCACATACCCAGATATGAAATCTGGGTTTGTGAAAAAAGGAGTAAAAAAATATTCTTTCTATCGTTATTTTATGAATAAGGGACCAGTTCTAGATCTAGAATTAATTGTAGTTGAATTAATGATACATTTGGTAGGAAGATAATGACAATGATATTGTGCATTCTTTGGAAAATGGCAGTTCAGAGACAGGAGACGAACCTTCTAATCCATCTTTTGTGGTAAGTTAACAATTAAATAACCAGACCAAACTCTTTTACATTTAAAAAAGAATGTGTGTGTACTTTGTACGCACGTAAGAAGTTATACTTCTATTATATGATTTAAACGAAATTAATATACTTTTTATTTATATTTTGTTTAAATATTAAACTAATTTATACTTACTACTTCTCAAACATTTTTATTAGAACAGTGCCAAAAATTAAAATAATAAAAGAATAAAACACACACAAACACATTAAACAAGTCACAAATGATGTCTGAACATTAATTGTCGAAATTTTTTTTAACTAAATACGTATTTTCTGAAAATACAATTATATAATAAATATACTTACAATCATAAAATGTATTAAAAAAAACAAAAAAGAAAGTTTCTATTGGGACTCGAACCAGCGCTGATAAGCGCGGTTGGTATTATAATTCATTCGCCCGCAACACTTAGCCACGGACACTATGTGTCATTATTTACGAAGATCGACTAACTAAACGGATTAAACTTGTGATATTTTGATATTTTGAAAATTGATCAAATTATTTTAATTTTGAATTGAAATGATTTAGAATTGAAAAAATACAACAAAACATAGAGTAAGAAAACAATATATTAGGTGAATATTGATAGAAATTTTGATGGTAATCAAATTATATAAATAAAAGTATTACATACTATGTATTTTGGCAGATCAAATAGGTAGGTTTATACTCATGATACATTAACAATTATTACGTACCTGTTGCTTTTAAAAACTATTTAAAATCACTACAATATAAACTTTTTTGTTTCTGTCCTCACAACAATAAAACTAATATATTATACATTTGTTTACCTTTACCTTTACCTCCAAACCACAGCTGTCCTACAGCTGCCATATCGGATAATTTTTGACATGTCATTTGAACATCCAATCAGAACAAAGTTATAATGCGCATGCGCCGGGCTGATAGGTTTTAACATATAAAAATTCACCCTCTATCGCCGGTAAAGAAGTATAACTTCGAAAACTATCCCGGTTTAAGGAATAAAAATTTGAGGTCCCGAAACGTTTCTACTAGCTATCAATGATTGGTTATTAGAATATTCCGGTTATAGGAAATATTTCTGCTTATCACGAAGGCTATTCCAATAACGGACTCGACTGTACAAACGAATATGGCTTACAATACCGAGCCAAAATCTCAATACCGGTATTTGGTATTTAAAATTTCAAATACCGGAATCCCGGTATTATGAATAAAAAATATACACGTTATATTTATACTATCCTCAGTTGTTATATTGACTTGTTATTAAATAATATATTATGAAACCTATTAAATTTTGTTTCGAAATGAGTAGATGTTGTTTATACCATTACATAGAGAGTAGGAATAGATTTATACAAAAATGTGCAAAAAGAAAAACTATATATTTGATTCTAAGATAAATTTTGCATATAATAGGATACTACTTATGAAATTTGCTATTTGTAAATTAATTTAATTTTAAAATATATTAATACAAAGATTAACTTACTGTGACAAATATTTTATGTCTTGTATAACCCTGTATTTAGACCGCTATATATTTTCAATTACTAATAATTCAGAAAATAAGTGAGCCTAATTTATACACCACATTACACAAAAAAATGTAAAATAGATCTGAAAATGTATTAACAATTCTGATTAATAAATCTTACGGCTTATTTAGAAAATAAAGTAGTCTGATTTTTATCAGTAGTATTTAAATTTTTATATAACTCATTTTATGTATCTGTATAGACTAGATTTAATAATTTGGTTGTAGAAGCTGATATAACCCTTCGCCTTAAATTAACGACATTCACGCTTTTAGAAAGTGCTATACTTGACTTGTATCTGTAATAAATGTGTTTAATAAATATTTTTTACAATGATATTGGTTGTTAAGAGGAAACAGTAGCGATCAACAGGTAGCAAAAACGCGTTCCAAGATTGCGGCTGTAATTTTGAATATTTTTTCGAGATATTTGGCATACGTATTCGTAATATAATAAAGAATGGCGGTACAGAGCCCAATTTGAAAAATATATTAATATGTGGAAATTACTCTGTAATAGTACAATATTACAAACATTACTCTGTACAATATTAAAAAAACAAGCCTGTACCGCCACTAAGAAGAACAAAAAAATACACTTCCTTCAAATAAACTTTTTTATCCGATGCCTATATTTTGTCATTTTGGAACGACTAAAATTTTTTATTTCATTAATAGTTCCAAAATGACACAAAATCTAGGCATCGGATAAAAAAGTTTATTTGAAGAAAGTGTAGTTTTTTGTTCTTCTTAATGGCGGTACAGGCTCGTTTTTTTAATATTGTATTTAATTACAGAGTAATTTCCACATATTAATATATTTTTCAAATTGGGCTCTGTATCGCCATTCTTTATTATATTACGAATACGTGTGCCAAATATCTCGAAAAAATATTCAAAATTACATCTGCAATCTTGAAACGCGTTTTCGCTACCTGTTGATCGCTACTGTTTCACCTTAATCTTCAAAAATATTTTCTTGTAATAGCAAAAAATATCTTAGAAGAAAGTTTATTGTGCATCAATTCACTCTTTGTAGATTAAGCTAATACTGAAATACCGGTATTTTTTTCAACGAGAACTTTTCGTTTATAAATTTGCAAAAGTCTGTGTGTTATTGCGTTGCCGCTCCTGCAATACTTAGAGCAGGTGTATCGATGGATTCCTATGTAGTTTTGCCTTCTGAATCCAAATCTGAAAACGGCATTTCGATATATCTAACCGTCTTCGAGATAATCGACCTCAAAGTCTAAAATGTGACGTCACAATCCGGTTATCTCCTACAGACGCACTAAACGTCAGCTCAAATGGTTGATTAGGAAGTAGGCTACTTTTTTTTTAAATCTCGATTTGCCAAGCATAGGTTATTTACATTTGAGTTTGACACTTCGTGAATGTCAAACTAAATTTTAAATTAAGTATTAATAAAACATCAATGACATTTGATAGTGAATTTAATTATTATATAAAATAATTAAGATGTTCAAAAATACAATTTGAGTATAAATATTTTAAAAGCAATAATTTATTAACAGTTTTAAAAAGGTTTATACCAGTATAAATACGGCCTCCCCTTTATGATAAATGGACTGTTCCATTTGCTATAAAATTAAAATATTATGTATACCTAGTCGTTCCCTAAACTCGAGACAACTGGATAGTGATTGTAGAAGGTAATTTTTTTGTTTTTTGAGAATTTTACCGAAATTGGCAAAATTACTAATTAATTAGTAATAATTATTAACTATTTAGAAATTATTTTTTTGTCGAATTGGCAAAATTATTGACTAAAATCACTAGCCAGTATTGTGTCTGTGTACCTACATCCTTCTAATGGAAAAAAATATTTGAAGATTTTTCTCAAATTATGGATACCAAGAACATTTTCATTTATAACTCTTTTGTTTTTAATTTGACAAATAAAAGTTATTCTGCATAAAAAGCTCTTCTGGTTCTAAGATTTATGATGCAACCGTGTCCCAAAAGTAGGGGAACGGTCGAATATTTCATTCGAACAGTTCGAATATTTGTCTTGAATAAAAGTTACTTACTTTTACGTAACGAATCCAAATCTGCAAGAAAATCTAGGGGTTTCCATTTGAGATTTTAAAGTTACCCCTCCCCACCTCCAGGGGTGTAGTGGAGGTTGGTGTTTGGTGTAATTGGATAGATTTTTGAAAATGATTGAACACGTATTTTTCAGTTTTTCGATCCGATGTTCAGTTCGCGAAATATTCAACCGTTCCACTACTTTACCTTTATAGTTCATAACATTTAAATTAGAATGATATAATTGCACATTAAAACATAATTATTAATTCTAAACTACTTTTGATAATAGAAATTTTCCATATTATGAATTAAAATATGTACGTAAATATACAAAGTTTTCGTTATGACAATGCTCGCATTTTCAGCTTGTTTATTATAAATACCGGTATCGAATACCGGATAAAAATCGTCCGGGATCCCGGTATTGTAAGCCCTACAAACAAACATTCAATAAATGATGAAAACCACTAAATTTCTGACACCTCTTCAGAAATAATTAAATATTGTTGAAATCATATTCTGATTGAAAGGACTAATCATTAGAATCTTATTGTAAAATATGTAGGTAGACATACTTCTTTCATTTTGTTTCAGAAATAACAATGCCAGAATGGGTTAGTTACCTGAAACACCATAAATGGTAGCTTCTGTATTGCGGTGAATAATTAGGTAATTCTAATTTTATATAGTTTTTTCTAATTGGGAATTAGTAGTTTCAGCAATAAAAAATTGATAAAAAAAATAAGTCTTATAAGCCAATCAGTGTAAGTAAATAAATGTTAAAAATGAGATAAGAGAATATTTTTGAAAGTAGTTGCAGAAAAATAAGGAGTTATTAATGGTTATTTATGATATAAGTGTTAAAAGTACAATTTTAAGGCACGCATGTGAAAGTTTGCAGAATGAGCGAAGCGAATTCTGCAATTCACATGAGTGCCTTAAAAATGTACTTTTTAACACGTATATCATTATTCATTCTCAAATACAGGACAATACATACAAAAACTTTACTTGAACTTGACTGACATTCCATTTTTATGTTTTTCTTGACAATACATCAAAACTGCCTATACTGTCAATACGTTAGTTTTTTTTCTACGTGTTAAAAATGCAATAATACAGTTTAAATTAAATTTTAAAAAACCTTTTAAACCACCTTTTTCAAATTGCGCAAGTTGTACTATTAATATTAATGTTAATATGTAAATGAAATATAAATATTTTGACGTTTCACAATTTGACAATTCACTTCCATGTCTTTATTAATGCAGTGCCTTAAAAATTTTAAAGCACTAGTGCTTTAAAGTAGCATTTTTAACGCTCCTATGGAGTGCTAAAAACTGCATTTTTAACACGGTTGTAGAAAAAAATAAATAAACCATCTTTATTTATCATAATATAAGTATTATATTCATAAATACAAACATGGAAATTATAATATTATACAGTGCTAGTCAAAAGTCCGTACCCCCTCTCGTAACTTTTGAACGGTTATACTTATAATAGTGAAATTTGGAGGGAGGAACTAAAATGACGTAGGCTTCTTAACTAGTCGTGACAGGTGACGTAATAGTGACAGATGACGTTACACAACCACTGTGACCAATAATTTTAAATGGGACCTTATGGCAAGTGATACCTCGTTTGAAAGGTATTTAAAATACCTATTTAATCATACTAATTTTATTTGAGTTTAAGCTCATTTTGCTGAATAAATGAAATAAATATAAGATCGTAGTTTCGCATTAAATTGATAAAAATTCAAAATGTCGCCTATGGTTACTTGTCAAAAAGGTTGACGTTAACGTAAAAACTACTAGACAATTGAAAAACGTCAACTTTTTTGACAAAAAAACCATAGGCGGAAATTTGTATTTTTATTAACTAAATGCGAAACTACAATATTATATTTATTTCATTTATTTACCAAAATTAAAATCAACTTAAACCCAAAAACAATAGTATGACTGAATAGGTATTTTGAGTACCTTTTAAATGAGGTATCACTTGCCATAAAGTCCCATTTAAAATTATTGGTCACAGTGGCTCTGTAACGTCATCTGTCACTATCACGTCACCTGTCATGACTAGTTAAGAAGCCTACGTCCGTTTATTTCCTCTCTCCAAATTTCAATATTATAAGTAAAACCGTTCAAAAGTTACGAGGGGGGGGTACGGACTTTTGACTAGCACTGTATATAATAATATGTGTTAAATCTCATAGGTCATTTTTAGGGAGAATGTGATTTACACCATTTGACTTCTGAAGCATCCATATGATGACAATATTGATTGAGATTTTGAGCATTACTTAATAACTTACTATACTCAGGGCCGGTTGTTCGAAAGCTAATCAACAATGATCATTATCAAATATTTAATTACTGCAACCAACTGTCAATGCCAACTTTGTTTGGGTTGCTGAAAACATAATATGAAATTACTTAATCAATTATGTTAATAATTGTTATGTAAATTGATTAACTAATCTCATAATTTTAATCAATTATGTTTTCAGCAACTAAATAAAAGTTGACATTGACAGTTTTGGTGACAGTAATTAAATATTTGATAGTGATCATTGTTGATTAGCGTTCGAACAACCCGCCCTAATTTAATTTAATTTTGTTTAATTTTAATTTTGGTTGGCTTCTTTTTAACGCAACCAATGCGTTGTAAAGGTTGATGTTATACTTTTGTAAAAATGGTATATCCATAAAATAAATAAATAAGTAAATATAAAGTAAATGATGAAAACGAATAAATTTCTGACACCTCTTCAGAAATAATTCCACACTGTTGAAAACATATTCATTAGTCTGACTCAAAAGATTAATTTGATTCTTGATGCAACAAATTATGTAGCTAGACTTACTTATTGTTCTTTTTGTTTCAGAAATAAAGAACAATGCCAGGTGGGTTAGTTTTCGGAAACAGCATAAGCAGGAAGAACACATAAGCACAAAACTGTGCACTTTTCACCTGTGCTCGGTGGTGTGAACATCGTTTCGCATACTACAATTATGAGGTTTTTCCTACTAACGTACCTATCCCCAATGGGTTTCGTCTGGGTAAGTTCAGCATTAGCTTAATTTATTGAATTTCCAATGAACTAAGCAATAATAGTGTATTTAATCTAATAATAGAGTTATTTGGAATATCTATAATATTATTAAGAAATCAGTTGAGATTTTGAGCATTACTTAATAACTTAGATACTATTTTAATTGAATTTTGTTTAATTTTAATTTTGGTTTGTTTCTTTTTAACGCAACTTATGCAAAATTAATAAATAAGTAAATATAAAATAAATGATGAAAACGAATAAATTTCTGACACCTCTTCAGAAATAATTACACACTGTTGAAAACATATTTATTAGACTGATTCAAAAGACTAATTCGATTCTTGGTGCAGCATATTATGTAGCTAGATTTAATTATTATTCATTTTGTTACAGAAATAAAGGACAATGCCAGTTGGGTTAGTTTTCGGAAACAGCACAAGCAGGAAGAACACTACACTTTTGACCTGTGCTCGTTGGTGTGAAGATCGTAATGAAGACTACAATTACGAGATTTTTCCTACTAATGCACCTACCACCAATGATTTCGTCTGGGTAAGCTGAGCATTAGCTTAATTTATTGAATACATTTTTTCATTTATAGGCTTATTTTAATAATTTTTTATTTTTCCTTTTTTTTTATATTGTTTATGATAAAATTTTACAAACTGTTAATGAACACAGCAATAATAGTGTAGAGTTACTTGGAATATCTACAACAACATTATTAAGAAATCAGTTGAGATTTTGAGCATTACTTAATAACTTAGATACTATTTTAATCGAATTTTGTTTAATTTTAATTTTGGTTTGTTTCTTTTTAACGCAACTTATGCTTTGTAAAGGTTGACGTTATACTTTGGTAAAAATTGTATATCCGTAAAATTAATAAATAAGTAAATATAAAATAAATGATGAAAGCGAATAAATTTCTGACACCTCTTCAGAAATAATTACACACTGTTGAAAACATTTATTAGACTGATTCAAAAGACTAATTCGATTCTTGGTGCAGCATATTATGTAGCTAGACTTATTTATTCTTCATTTTGTTACAGAAATAAAAGACAATCCCAGTTGGGTTAGTTTTCGGAAACAGCATAAGCAGGAAGAACACTGTACAGTTTTGACCTGTGCTCGTTGGTGTGAAGATTGTAGTAAAGACTACAATTACGAGATTTTTCCTACTAATGCACCTACCATCAATTGATTTCGTCTGGGTAAGCTGAGCATTAGCTTAATTTATTGAATACATTTTTTCATTTTTATAGGCTTATTTTAATAGTTTTTTATTTTTCTTTTTTTATATATTGTTTATGACAAAATTTTACAAACTGCCAATGAACACAGCAATAATAGTGTAGAGTTATTTGGAATATCTACAACAACATTTAAGAAACCAGTTCAGATTTTGAGCATTACTTAATAACTCAAGATACTACTTTAATTGAATTTTGTTTAATTTTAATTTTGGTTTGTTTCTTTTTAACGCAACCTACGCTTTGTAAGGGTTAAATAAATAAATAAATAAATAAATAGTTTATTTACGGTTATACCAATTACAATAATTACAATCATTAAATATTTCATGTTTAACAGTTTTAGAACTCAATAACAATTACATACAATTTACACAAGACAAATAAATAGAATAAATACCTAAATGACAGTTCACAGTGACAGCTTTACATTGTATTTAAAAAAAATTGAATTGAATTGAATTTATACTTTGTAAAAATGGTGTATGGGTAAAATAAATAGATAAGTAAATATAAAATAAATGATGGAAATGAATAAATTTCTGACACCTCTTCAGAAATAATTACACACTGTTGAAAACATATTCGTTAGTCTGATTCAAAAGACTATTTCGATTCTCGGTGTCACATATTACGTAACTAGATTTACTTATTCTTCATTTTGTTTCAGAAATAAAGAACAATGCCAGTTGGGTTAGTTTCCGAAACAGCGTAAAAGGTAATTATATAAGGTTATATGTTTCTTTTGTGCGCTCATTGCTGGAATATGCCTCAATTATATGGTCACCTTACTATGATTGTCACATTAGAAATATTGAGTCCATCCAGAAAACATTTCTTCGTTCTTTGGCATCTCGAGCTCGAGATGCCAAAGGTAATTATATTTTTATCTGGTTTTCCTAGTTATTGGAATAAGTCATTTTCAATTATACAAATTATTAACCCTCTTTTGCCCAATGTATCTCACAAGATATATGACTTTATAATTATTTTTTAAATATTGCGGGCTTTTTTCAGTAGTTCAAACATTGGTTTCACAATTTTAGCTGTTCTTTCTCTATACAATTGGTCGTCTTAGTTTGATTTAAACGGTTTCAAAGGATTAAATTATGTTGATTATTTTCTTATTCTGTGACTATGCGTGTTTTTCAAGCCATCAACACAAGCAGTAAATTCAGTTTACCTAGTGTTACTATTCTAATAATTTTTATGAAACCCCATTCAAGTGACTTATTATTATGTTATTAAATTTTAATTATTCACAAGTTTTAGGCACTAATACTTTTTGGTTTATTATTCTAAATGGGAAATAAACCACAATTTAACAAAAAAACAATTTTTATTGACGTTTCGACTCCCAACTCAGACGTCGTTATCAATATACAAAATATTTTGATTAAGACGTCCGAGTTGGTAAACGTTAATCAAAATCATTTTTTAAGTTAAATTGTGGCTTATTTCTTATTTAGAATAATAAATTATATAAATGCCACAAAGAAATAGCTTCAGAACTGTCTGGTTTATTTGGAATATACTTTTATAAAATGTATATTCCAGTACACATTTGGCAGCATATTATATGCTAAACGGAAATTAACATGGGTTGAGGATTTCTTTTGGACAAAAGAGGGTTAAATACTAAATGATGAAAACCACTAAATTTCTGACACCTCTTCAGAAATAGTTACACATTGTTGAAAGCAATATACATTAGTCTGATTCAAAAGACTAATTCGATTCTTGGTGTAGCATATTATGTAGCTTGACTTACTTATTCTTCTTTTTGTTTCAAAATAAAAAACAATGCCAATTTGGTTAGTTTCTCGAAACAGCATGAATCATCAATAATAAAGGTAATTTTAATTATAGCCTAATAAAATAAAAAAAAAAGTAAATATGTAAATTCGTACAGGTTAAAACAAATTTTATATCGAAGTTTAGGTGGGTACAAAAGATATTTTCAAGAAAGTATCCAAATCATACAAGGGGATCATTGTTTAAATAATTAAAAAAGGGTCATTTTTGCAAAAAAATTACTTTTTTAACTGCTGAGGTCATTCAATTACCAACGAAGGTCTATAGGATTTTTTTCTGCAAAGTTGAAGAGTAAATATTTCTCATAAGACTTACTAAATTAAATTTGACCGCCTATTTATTTAAATAATTATATATAAAACTTTAAAAACAAATTTGCAAAAAATTACTTTTAGCGTTTTAAATAAGCACTATAACATATCTTATTTTACAGACTAAGTTGCGGTATATTACCAGTATCAAGCAAAAAAAAATTGGTTGAAAAATATTTAATAGTTTTTGAGATATTGAATTTGTTTATTAAATGTTACTATATTTTCAATTGCAAAAACGCGGTTGTTGCCAAAGAAATATTCACCTGCTTAAGATCTCAATATTTTTATTTTTATGTATATTTTCAATAAATGTATTGCTAAATTCAAATTTCAGGTAAACTCTCCCCTAAAATGGCATTTGAAAATTATTCAAATTTGTTTATAATTTGTTTTTTTAATATCGTCGCGGGGATTAAGTATTTTGAAATGCCGTTTCGATCATTGGGTTCTAGGGATTTTTTTACTAATTAACAAAATTTTTTTGTCGTTTTTTCTTCTTCTTTTTCTTCTTGGAGTTATATTAATACGTTTAATATTTAAGGGTTAATTTTATTAAGAATGTCGAATTTTTTAGTTGTAGATTCTAGACCTAAAAATATTAAGATTTAACTAAAATCTTTTAAATAAAATGTGGCTACTTACTGAGTTACAGGGTGTTTTATTTAAAAATTTAAAAATTATTGTTACCAAGTACTTTAAAACTATTTGACGTATCCTTATCATACTTGGCAGAAAGTGTGGTTATTATACACCATATTAAATTGTGATTAATAAACGTTTCTAGCTAGTGCCAGAGACATACGACAGGGGATAGTGAATGATTGACCCTTCCCAAATTCTACGCCACTGAGTGAATTACTATTGTAGCGAAATTTTTCGATTCTCCAATACTTTGTATGTAAATAACTTTATTGGTATTGATGAAGTCATCAGTTTGAGAGATATTGGAAGTTTAAAATTAATGAATGAATTAATGAATGAATCAAAATAACTATGCCGTTTCATTTTTAACGTCCAATATCTCGAAAACTAATGGCTTAATCATTACCAGTAAAGAGTATATTATTTACATAGAAAGTATTGGAGAATCGAAAAATTTCGCTAAAACAGTAATTCCCTCAGTGGCGTAGAATTTGGGAAGGGTCAACCATTAACTGGCCCCTGCCGTACGCCTCTGGTGGTAGCTAGAAACTTTTATTTATCACAATTTAGTAAACTGTATAGTACCCACACTTTCTGTAAAGTATGATAAGGATGCGTCAAATAGTTTGAAAGTACTTGGTGAAAATAATTTTTAAATTTTTAAATAAAACACCCTGTAACTCAGTAAGTAGCCACATTTTATTTAAGTGATTTTAGACCAATCTTGATATTTTTAGGTCTAGAATCTACAACTTAGAGATTCGACATTCTTAATGAAACTTAACCCAAAAAGGGCCCGTAGTAATACAATGCCAAGAAAAAAAAAGAAGAGGAAAAAAAGACAAAAAAATTTGTTAATTAGTGAAAAATTCCCAGGAACGCAATTATCGAAACGGCATTTTAAAATATTTAATCACCGCGACGTTATTAAAACAACAAATTATAAACAAATTTGAATTATTTTCAAATGCAATTTTAGGGGGCAGTTTAATTGAAATTTAAATTTATCAATACTTTTATCGAAAATATATATAAAAATAATAAGATTTAATACAGGTGAATATTTCTTTGGCAACAACCGCGTTTTTGCAATTGAAAAATATAGCAACATTTAATAAACAAATTCAATATCTCAAAAAATATTAAATATTTTTCGACCAATTTTTTTTTGCTTAATACTGATAACATAGCACAACTTATCCTGTAAAATAAGATATCTTATAGTGCTTATTTAAAACGCTAAAAATAATTTTTTGCAAATTTGTTTTTAAAGTTTTATGTATAATTATTTAAATAAATAGGGGGTCAAATTTAATTTAGTAGCACTTATGTGAAAGATTTACCCTTCAACTTTACAGAAAACAATCCTATAGACCTTCATTAGTAATTGAATGACCTCACCCGTTAAAAAAGTAATTTTTTTGCAAAAATGACCCCTTTTTAATTATTTAAACAATGATCCCCTTGTATGATTTGGATACTTTCTTGAAAATATCTTTTGTACCCACCTAAACTTTGATATAAAATTTGTTTCAACCTGTACGAATTTACATTTTGATTTACATGTAGTGTAATTTTATTTTACTAGACTATTATTTATCTAGTTTTTTCTAGATGTTGGAATAATAGTCCAGGGCGCATCTGTTTTGAGATGGACGTTGAGAGGTGACTCAAATTTTTTTGCAGAAATTGCTTGAAAATAAATCAAATAATAATATTTGAGTTATCCTCCCTCTCAAAAAGGTCCGGAACATTGTTTAAATAATCAAAATGTCAAAAATTGAAGGAAAAATTCGAATTTTTTCTTCGTTTTTTGATTATAACTTTAAAAGTATTAATTTCCGAGAAAAGTTGTACTGACATAAAAGTTGCGTAATAAAATTTTCTACAATATAGAATTGGCTAAAAATTTTAAAAATAGTCACCCTAGTTGCAAAATAGCAATAATTGCGAAAAAACCATACAAAAACAAGTATTCGCATTTTACGTTTTTCAACCATTTATGCTACACTTAGGACCTTCATATTTCACCCAGAAAAACTTTATGATACAGTAATATAATACTGTAAATTTCATTAAGATCGGTTCAATAGATTTGGCAAAATAAATTTTGCAATCCAGCTTTCGCAAACAAAATTCATTTTTTCAAAATGTTACAGGACTGAAAATAAAGCAGATAGCAAGTTGAAATTTTTTTTGCTTATACAAGTGTACTGTACCTTTCATTTGCAATTTTCAAAATTAAAATCGATTAATTACCACGGCGTCAGAAAATTTTTGAAATTAACAATAATTTTAGGTGCTGCGCGCAGGACAGCGGTGTTCGATTCACACAAGTTGATTTCCACCAAAATTTCTTCCAATCTTTATCTAATATATTATTTTCTTACTCTATATTTTGTTATATTTTAATATTTTAATTACACAAAAATCAAACTAATTTTATTATTGTTTGTGAAATATTGTTTAAACAATTGCATATGTTTAAAAATAATAAACTTTTATTATCTAAGTTAAAATATTTGAACAAAGAAAGTTTTTGCTAATAAAAGTGTTATTTCAAAGGATAGAGTATGTGTTTCTATTTTGCAATAAACAAATTTATTTATTTATATCGAAATGTGATGTAAATTAAAATGTATCAATCATTATCAAAGGTCATTGGAATGCCCAATCAGAGCAAACTATCCGCTGTCCTGCGCGTAGCACCAATAATTAATGTTTATTTAAAAAAATTCCTGACGCCATGCTGTTAATCGATTTTAATTTTTAAAAATTGCAAATGAAAGGTACAGTCCACTTCTATATGCAAAAAAATTTTCAACTTGCTATCTGCTTTATTTTCAGTCCTGTAACATTTTGAAAAAATGAATTCTTTTTACGAAAGCTGGATTGCAAAATCTATTGAACCGATCTTAATGAAATTTAGAGTATTGTTTTACTGTATCATAAAGTTTTTCAGAGTGAAATATGAAGGTCCTAAGTGTAGCATAAATGGTTGAAAAACGTAAAATGCGAATACTTGTTTTTTTCACAATTATTGCTATTTTGCAACAAGGGTGACTATTTTTTAAATTTTTAACCAATTCTGTATTATAGGAAATTTAATTACGCAACTTTTATGTCAGTACAACTTTTCTCGGAAATGAATACTTTTAAAGTTATAATCAAAAAACCAAGAAAAAAATCGAATTTTTCCTTAATTTTTTGACATTTTGATTATTTAAACAATGTTCCGGACCTTTTTGAGAGGGAGGATAACTCAAATATTATTATTTGATTTATTTTGAAGCAATTCCTGCAAAAAAATTTGAGTCACCTCTCAACGTCCAAATGTACTAATATTTTTACAGATGCGCCCTGGTCTACAAGTCATTTTGGTTATGAGAGTTGACAAAGAATAAATGATGAAAACCACTAATTTTCTGACACCTCTTCAGAAATATTTACACATTGTTGAAAGCATGTTCTGATTTAGAAAACTAATTAGATTCTTAGTGTAAAATATGTAGCTTCACTTACTTAGTCTTCTTTTTGTTTCAGAAAAGCACTACACTTTTGACCTGTGCTCAGTGGTGTGAACATCGTTGCGCATACTACAATTACGAGGCTTTTCCTACTGAAGTACCCACCCCCAATTGTTTTCGTCTGGGTAAGTTGAGCATTAGCTTAATTTATTAAATACATTTTTTTTTATTTTTTATAGGCTTATTTTGATAATTTTTTATTTTTCTATTTTTATATTATTGTTTATGATAAATTTTTGCAAACTACCAATGAACACAGCAATTGTAGTATTATTTGGTATATATATACAACAACATTTAAGAAATCAGTTGAGATTTTGAGCATTACTTAATAACTTAAGATACTGATTTAATTAAATTTTGTTTAATTTTAATATTGGTTTGTTTCTTTTTAATAGAACCCATGCTTTGTAAAGGTTAATGTTATACTTTTGTAAAAATGGTATATCCGTAAAATAAATAACTAAATATAAAATAAATGATGAAAATGAATAAATTTCTGACACCTCTTCAGAAATAATTACACACTGTTGAAAACATATTCGTTAGTCTGATTCAAAAGACTAATTCGATTCTTGGTGCAGCATATTATGTAGCTCAACTTACTTCTCTTTCTTTTTGTTTCAGAAATAAAGAACAATGTCAGTTGGGTTAGTTTCTGAAACAGCGTAAAAGGTAATTATTATATTTTTATCTGGTTTTCCTGTTGGAGTAAGTCATTTTCAATTATACAAATTATTATTTTTTTTATATTACCTGATTTAATTTACAATCTGCTTCATCGAAGCTATAAGTAAGTAGTTTGAATGTTAAATTCACGAGGGAGAAGCTGCCCTGTGGCTACCCTCCTAGGATGGTTGATTGGGTCCTCGGTTAGAGTATCACCATGTTCCCAGAGGTTATATCCATGAACATCGGCGTTTAGCCTTTACAATATTATTTTAACACAATGTAGATTGATTTATAATCACAACCATTGTTTGGTTCTGAGGCTATTTTGCAAGTATTCAAATTCACTGATGATGGACCGATAGATTCGGAAACGTTCTGATGAACACATTTTATTCAATCCATTGGGATTTTTAAAAAATTTTAGTAAATATACCTTTTACATAGAAGTGGTTTTACTTCATGTTCCAGTTTGTTTAACTATAAGGTATACAGCCAACCCAGGGAACTACCCCTTTTAGAAATTATTAACCCTCTTTTGCCCAATGTATCTCACAAGATACATGACTTTATAATTGATTTTTTAAATATTGCGGGATTTTTCAATAGTTCCAACCTTGGTTTTACAATCAGCTGTTCTTTCTCTATACAGTTGGCTATCTTTGTTTGATTTAAACGGTTTCAAAGGAATAAATTATGTTGATTTATTTTCTTATTCTGTGAGTATGCGTGTTTTTCAAGCCGTCAACACAGGCGGTAAATTCAGTTTACCTACTGTTACTATTCTAATTTTTTTTATGAAAACCTATTCAAATGACTTATTATGTTATTTAAGTTTAATTATTCACAAGTTTTAGGCACTAGTACTTTTTGGTTTATTATTCTAAATGGTAAATAAGCCACAATTTAACATAAAAAATAATTTTTATTGACGTTTCGATTTCCAACTCAGATATAGTAGGATGGTCCACATAATGTTCAGAAAAAAGTCACACCATTTTGAGCATCGGGTTTGGGGGGAGAGGGGGGAGAAATCTGCAAATTCGTAGTTTTTTACGTTTTTCGTCAATATTTCTAAAACTAAGCGGTTTAGCATGAACAACCATCTACACAAAATTGTTCTACATTAAATTTGAAATAAAAAAGGTCCCATGCATAACCCTTCTAAAATGAACGGTTCCAAAGCTACGGAGGTAGTATAGTATAATTGGTCCAAAAAAGGCCTAACCCAGACATCCAAAATAAAAGTTTTCCTTCAACACCAAATTGTTCTATATGGTCCACATATTGTTCAGTAAAAAGTTACACCATTTTGAGCGTCCGGTTTGGGGGGGAGATGGGGGAGAAGTCGGTAAATTAGTAGTTTTTTACGTTTTTCGTCAATATTTTTAAAACTATGCTTTAGCGTAAGGAATGTTCTATAGAAAAATATTCTACATAAAATTTAAAACAAAAAAGGTTCTATACATAATTGCTATAAAATCAACGGTTCCAAATTTACGGAAGGTGAAAAGTGGAGGTTTTCGATACTTTTTTATATTCACTGATTTCTCCCCCCCCCCCCCCCTCTCCCCCCCCCCCCCAAACCCGACGCTCAAAATGGTGTGACTTTTTTCTGAACATTATGTGGACCATATAGAACAATTTGGTGTTGGAGGATAACTTTCACTTTGGATGTCTGGGTTTTTGGTATAGTTCGTATCATAAATATTGCCCAAAAAATATAAAAAGTATCGAAAACCTGGACTTTTCACCCTGCGTAACTCTGGAACCGTTGATTTTATAACAATTATGTATAGAACATTTTTTGTTTTAAATTTCATGTAGAACATTTTTGTATATAACTTTGTTTACGCTAAAGCATAGTTTTAGAAATATTGACGAAAAACATAAAAAAAACTACTAATTTACCGGCTTCTCTCCCATCTCCCTCCCAAACCGGACGCTCAAAATGGTGTAACTTTTTACTGAACAATATGTGGACCATATAGAACAATTTGGTGTTGGAGGATAACTTTCACTTTGGATGTTTGGGTTAGGCCTTTTTTGGACCAGTTATACTATACTACCTCCGTAACTTTGGAACCATTCCTTTTAGAAAGATTATGCATAGGGCCTTTTTTATTTCAAATTTAATGTAGAACAATTTTGTATAGAAGGTTGTTCATGCTAAACCGCATAGTTTTAGAAATATTGGCGAAAAACTTAAAAACTACGAATTTACCGATTTCTCCCCCCTCTCCCTCCCAAACCCGACGCTCAAAATGGTGTGACTTTTTTCTGGACAATGTGTAGACCATATAGAACAATTTGGTGTTGAAGGATAACTTTCACTTTGGATGTCTGGGTTATGCCATCTTTTGGATCAACTATACTATACTAATAGTTATATATTTTGATAAAGACGTCCAAGTTGGAAGTCGAAACGTCAATAAAAATCATTTTTTTAAATTAAATTGTGGCTTATTTCTCATTTAGAATAATAAATTATATAAATGCCACAAAGATAACTCAAAAAGTAAGTATTTCAGCGAAAAAAATATTCTTAGCAAAAATATAGCTTATAAAAAACTGAAAAAAATGGTGTATGCCTGAGGTCTGTAGACCCAGTAGAAGCAGAGTTGTAGCTAATGAAAAGTAGGTTCTTCTTCATAAAATTCCAAATCGAATATTTCAATGTGAAATAGCCCAAAAACGGAGCACTTTTCGGGGAAATTCATTTAAACTTTTTTAAATTGTTTAAAAAAGGATTATTTTTGTTTTTTAAAAAAACTTCTAACATTAAAAGTAAGTGAGTTACGCTCAAACTATTGTTGGCCCCTTTTATTTTTTGGTAAAAAAATCGCGAAAATCACCCATTAATTAGCATCACAAATACATTTTATCATTACCACTTCACAAGTTACTTTGCTTATGTATTATTTATATGATCTGTAAGTTTCATCGGTTCAAAGTGCTTATTTTTGAAAAAGCTGTAGTTAAAATGGCTTGAACGAGTAACTAATCACGAGTTTAGGCAAATTTTGAACAACCATAGCAGAATCAATTTTAGTATAACAAGAAAACAAAAAAAGAAAAATATTCAGAAAAGCAAAATGTACATTTTATTACTCTTTAAGATTTTTGGTATTACTAATAATTTTTAAGTTAATTCCATGAAAATAATTTTTTTTTTCAAAATTAAAAAAAATGTTTTATTTTCAACCCAATTTTTTTCAAAACTGAGCACTTTGAACCAATTTAAACACTTTCAAGAAAGTTGTAATGAATTTTCCCCGAAAAGTGCTCTGTTTTTTGGTTATTTCACATTTAAATATTCGATTTGGAATTTGACGAAGAAGAACCTACTTTTCATTAGCTACAACTCTGCTTATACTGGGTCTGCAGACCTCACGCGTACACCATTTTTTTCAATTTTTTATAAGCTATATTTTTACTAAGAATCTTTTTTTCGCTAGAGTACTTACTTTTTGAGTTATCTGCGAAAAACCGTCCATAAACATGTTTTTTTTTTGTTAAAAATGAACATATTCACTCGCAAATAACTCGAAAAGTATTGACTTAGTGAAAAAACTCTATAGAACAAAAGTTGCTTAGAATTAGTCATTTTATCCAATTCCTATTTTAAACGTATATTTTTTCACTCACGAGAAAATATTTTTCACCCCGTATTTCCCAATTTTTGTAAAATGGAGGGGATGTAGAATTGTAAACTTTTTCTCATATAATAATAGACAATTCCAACTACCTATTTCCAAATTTTCATTCTTCTATTTTTTTGGAGGTTTTCGAAAAATTTTGTGTTCCCTGATCGGGCTATAAATACTAAATGATGAAAACGAATAAATTTCTGACACCTCTTCAGAAATAATTACACACTGTTGAAAACATATTTATTAGACTGATTCAAAAGACTAATTAGCTTCTTAGTGTAAAAATGTAGGTAGACTTACATATTCTTCTTTTTGTTTCAGAAGAGGTTATGTTGTTTTGATGCCAGAAGAGGTTAGTTTCCTGAAGCACCATAAATCATTGATTTACTAATCAGGCATACTTAAGAGTACTGCATTCAATAATTAGGTAATTCTATGTTTAACTAGTTTTCCTACTTTTAGAAATAAGTCATTTTGGTTACAAAAGTTGATAAAAAAAATAAATGATGAAAACCACTAACTTTCTGACACCTCTTCAGAAATATTTACGTATTGTTGAAAGCATGTTCTGATTTAAAATAGAAATCAGACTCTTAGTGTAAAATATGTAGCTAGACTTACTCATTCTTCTTTTTGTTTCAGAAATTAGGAGCGACACCAGAATAAGTAAACACCATAAATATAAATCATTAATGTATTACTAATCAAGCATACAGTTCGTTCAGTATGGATACCGTTACCTAATAAATAAAGTGATAAGCGCGCTAATAGCCGGCAAAATAACGCAAAAGATAAAAAGAAATAAAACTAGTAGAGGTGGGAAGTTTAGCGATGAAATCGTATAAATTTACATTATATTTATTGTTTCCCACCTTTAGACGTATCGGACGAGTTTGGCAACTGCCACTGTGACAGTGACAGTTTTAGTTGACATACTCCTCTGATATGTCTAAAGGTGGAAAACAATAAATATAATGTGAATTTATACGTTTTTATTGCTAAATTTCCCAACTCTACTAGTTTCATTTCTTTTTATCGCACACAACTAAATATGTTTTCCATCTTTTGCGTTATTTTGCCGGTTATTAGCGCGCTCATCACTGTTTATCTTTTATGTACAGTTTTTATATGTATTCGAATGTCTTTTTGTTCATCACAGATAACGCAAAATCTATTGCTAATACAGTAAAACCTCGATATAACGGACCTCTATTTAACGGAATTCTAATATAACAGACAAAGAATCCGGTCAAATGTAAAAAAAAATCATTATTCTCTGATATCCGCCCCTTCTTATGTGAGGGGCGGCGACGGCTTCAAATATTTATCTGTGATGAACTAGAACATGTATCCTAGCACATGTATCCTAGCTCCTGATCGATTCCCTTTAAAAAAAATGTTTTGCATGCGTTACACTTAAAATTTCTAGCCCTAATAGATTTATGAACATTCTTAATGTGTTCCAATGTCGTAATTTTTTTTCATCACAATTAACGCAAAATCTACTACTATTCGAGTCATTACTCTCTTATATCCGCCCCTCTTTATGTGGGGGGGGGGGCGGCAAGGAATTTAAAATATTTATCTGTGATGAACTAAACACGTGCTAGATGCTCCCGAGCGATTCCCTTTAAAAATAATGTTTTACTACGTGCGTTACACTCAAAATTTCTAGCCCTAATTGATTTATGATCATTTTTAACATGTGTTTCAATGTCTAATTTTTTTTCGTCACAATTAACGCAAAACCTACTACTCTTCGAGTCATTATTCTCTGATATCCGCCCCTCTATGTGAGGGGCGGCGAGGGCTTCAAATATTTATCTGTGATGAACTAGAACACGTGCTAGGGTGCTGCCGAGCCATTCCCTTTAAAACAATGTTTTAACCACATGCGTTACAGATAAAATTTCTAGCCCTAATAGATTTATGAACATTCTTAATGTGTTCCAATGTCGTAATTTTTTTTCATCACAATTAACGCAAAATCTACTACTATTCGAGTCATTATTCTCTTATATCCGCCCCTCTTTATGTGGGGGGGGGGCAAGGAATTTAAAATATTTATCTGTGATGAACTAAACACGTGCTAGATGCTCCCGAGCGATTCCCTTTAAAAATAATGTTTTACTACGTGCGTTACACTCAAAATTTCTAGCCCTAATTGATTTATGATCATTTTTAACATGTGTTTCAATGTCTAATTTTTTTCGTCACAATTAACGCAAAATCTACAACTATTCGAGTCATTATTCTCTGATATCCGCCCCTCTATATGAGGGGCGGCGAGGGCTTCAAATATTTATCTGTGATGAACTAGAACACGTGCTAGGATGCTCCCGAGCCATTCCCTTTAAAACAATGTTTTAACCACATGCGTTACAGATAAAATTTCTAGCCCTAATAGGTTTATGAACATTCTTAATGTGTTGCAATGTCTAATTTTTTTTTATCACAATTAACGCAAAATCTACAACTAATACGGTCATTATTCTCTGATATCCGCCCCGATGTGGATGGAGTTTCTGCGATCGTTTTTTGGCGAGCGATTCCCTTAAAAAAAAAGTTTTAGGGCATACATCATTATTCTTTGATATCCGCCCCTCTCTATGTGAGCATGAGGCTTTTACTGTGGTCGATGTGTGTGCGAAATTCTAAAAAAGAACAGACTTATCACTTAAATATTTCGTGTTGGTATCATGTGACGTCACATGCTATGACACGGATGACGTTCAACGGTATTTATATTGTACGGTCTGTATACTCCCACAAAATCACACAATATTCGGGATTATTTAATAAACAAAAATTAATTAAGCAAAATTTACTGTAGCATGTATATGTTACAGTTCAAGTTGATTCTCAGTTAGAGTCGACTCCAACTAGTTGGAGTCAACTCCAACTGAAACGAGCAGTAAAAGTTGATTTTAAAAATTTAAATCAACTTGTACTAGTTGGAGTTGACTCTTCCTGGATCGATTCAGTAAATGTTGATTATACGAGAATCTCAAGTGCATTTTTGATGAGTGTGCGTTTCTTTGTCTTGACCGTTTTAACTACTTATTAGTAGAGTCTGTAACGTCGTCCCCGTTAGGTTAATTATTCTGATTCGATTTTTTGCACAAACTTACTCAAAGAAATACATCCGTATAACAATCCTTATAACAAATACACAGAGTGTCACGCGGTACCGCGGTCGATAAATTGTTTAACCAATTTTTGTTAAATTTACAAAAATAATTTTTATCTACTTTATCTCATATTATGTAAGTAAAGGTTTTATTGTGTGAAAATTGTAAATATAGATAGCAGTACATGAAGGGCTTAAAGTGTGTCTGAAGTAACAATGTATTTTAAATGGCTTTTAATTTTTCGCATTGTTTTTTAGCACACTTTCATATAATTAAACATCCTTAACTTTCGCCTTCGGGAGGAAATCCGACTCGCCCTTGCAACGGCAACTGAAATGCTCACAAAACAGCGACCACGGAAGCAAAGATGGATGACAAAGGAAATATTGGATTTAATGGATAAAAGAAGAAAATTCAAACAGCACAAAGCAATGTACAAAGCATTAAATAGAACCATTAAACAAAAAATAAAAATTGCAAAAGAAAAATGGATAACAGAACAATGTGAAGAAATCGAAAACTTATATAAAAAACATGATGACTTCCATCTGTATAAGAAACTCAGGAATTCACAGGCACGACATATTCACAAGGACTAAATAATCTAATCAAGGCAAACTGATTTCAAGCCCTGAAGAACAAATAAACATGTGGGAAGACTATATAAAGGAACTCTTCTATCACATCAGAGAACCTCCTACATTAAATACCGAAAACGATGAAGGTCTTCCAATACTGAAGTCCGAACTGAAATATGCTCTACGTCAACTAAAAAACAACAAATCTGTAGGATGAAAAACCAGCTGAGCTGTTGAAGTTAATCAACGAGAAAACTTAGACCTTCTTCTTGGACTATTTAATAATGTTTACAATACAGGGACTATCCCTAAAACATGGCTTGAATCAGTCTTCATACCACTACCTAAAAAGAATAATGCCAAATTATTCCAGGACTTCCGCCTTATAAGTCTATTAAATAACATTCTAAAGCTTTTCTTGCGTATCATACAGAACAGAATATACAGTAGAGTCTCGGTTATCCGCCCTTCATTTATCCGCCGTTCCGTTTTATCCGCCGCTCCATTTAAGTAATAATTTTTTTTTCAAATTTATATAACTTTGAAAATATTAAGCGAGCGGCCGTGGAGTAACGGCATAATCGCTGGCCTCATACGCCAGTGCACGTGGGTTCGAGCCCTGCCAAAGACAAACCATTTTCATTTCCAATAATGACACGAGCCCACTCACTGTGCCTCGGAGAGCACGTTAAGCCGTCGGGCCCCCTGGGCTAGTGTACATCGACATTAGTTACTTGAAACAGGGTTAAATATGTAATTGGCGCCGGAACTGTCCGAAAGGCAAAAAGTCATACGATATTATACAGTGAGCACGTAAAGGTTGGAATAAATTTATTTTCTCGAGAATTGACGATTTTGGAAAAAAATCCCGAAACAGGTCCATTTTTATTTTTATATTGCGCCTTTTTGGCATATATATCATACTAGTGACGTCACCCGTCTGGGCGTGATGACGTCATCTACGTTTTTTTAAATGAGAATAGGGGTCACGTGATAGCTCATTTAAAAGGTAATTCAATTTTCTATTCAGTAATATAAACATTAACATTATTATTTATACAGGGTGTCCAAAAAATATTTTTTTTGAATTAAATTTTTTGACAAAAAGAAGAATGTGTGTAATTTATTTAACTCATAATACTTTTTACTCCTATCAGAAAACAGGAAATAATGTGTGTTTGACAAATAAAAATATTGTTTTTTGCTTAAATTCAGTATTAAAGCAGCCACCCACCTTCCTCTTGACAGTTTGAACATTTAATTTAAGCGAAAAGCAATGATTATTTTTCAAATAAACAATTTATTCTGTTTTATGAGAGCAGTAAAATGTATTTTGAATTAAATAAATTACTTGCATTCTTCTTTTTATGTCAGTAAATTTAATCAAAAAAATAAAAAAAATTGGGCAGCTGTATAAAAAAATTATGTTATTAGTTATATTATTGAATAGAGAATTGAATTACCTTTCAAATGAGCTGTCACAAGACCCCTATTCCCATTTAAAAAAATCATCGATGACGTCATCACGCCCAGATGGGTGACGTCACTAGTGGCACATGGTATATATGCCAAAAAGTCGTAATTTAAAAATAAAAATTGACCTGTTTCGGGATTTCTTTCTAAAATCGTCCATTCGCGAGAAAATGAATTTATTCCAACCTTTACGTGCTCACTGTATATTATGAAAGTCAGAAACTAAAAAAATCAAAGATAAAAGCTACCTCTATAAGATCCTGAAGAAATTTTTGTCATTATTTCATTAATGAGATATTATTTCTAATTATCAACAATGAGCGCTAAGCGCGTATTGAGGCGGCCGTCAATGTGAGTGCGAGTGAGATTCACCATTGGACGGCCCAAATGGTGCATCTCTTTAGCACTCACCATTGTCGGCCGTCTAATACACACTTAGCCCTCATTGTTAATAATTAAAGATAAAGCTTAGTAATAAAATAGTGACAAAAATTTCTGCTGGATCTTGTAGAGGGGGCTATAAACTTTGATTTGGTCACTTTCTGACTTTTATAATAATAATTATAAATTAATTTTAATTTTAATTTGGATTTTAACCGAGTTATTAAGCCTTGAAAATGGCTATTTTTGCATTTTTCAAATTTTAAATCGCGTATAACTCGACAACAATCAATTTTAGAGAAAAATCACAAAATACCTTTTTTTGCTCAGAATAACTCAAATGATCTAAAAAAAATTGTTCGAAGTGAAAAAATTATTTTTGTGAATTTGTCTAAAAAAAATTGTTTAAACAATTTATCGATCAAGGTACTGCCTGGCACCCGGTAGATTTGTTATAAGGACCTCTTTTTGAGTAAGTTTGTGCAAAAAATTCGAATCGGAGTAATTTCACTAACGGGGACGACGACACAGCCTAGACTAATTTGAACATATTCAGTAACATTAATTTAATTTCTAGAATCGGCTGTTTGTGTGAATCAGAATCAACTTTTACTAAATGGCATTGGGAAGAGTATACTTTTCCTAGTTGGAGTCTACTTTTACTAGTAAATGTTGAATATAAATATTCATTTTATATTTATAATCAACTTTTACTGAAACCAGCCGTTAGAGTCGACTCCAACTAGTTGGAGTCAACTCCAACTGGATAATCAACTTGAACTGTAACATATACATTATTAAATAGATAAGTTAACATCCTTTCCTGTATTTATTCTTTTAATACAGAACATTGCAACTAGTTGTAATATTATATTAAATAAACAATATGCTTCTTATGATTTTGTTTTTTTTTAACGTAAAATTGTTTTAACTTTTTTACATACAAATGCTCATAACTTTCTGGGAAGGTTGAGGACGGCCAAATTACTTATACCCGGGCAGCAGATACCCTAGGAACGGCCATATGCCCAATTCTTGGGGGAAAAAAGGATTCTGATGTGATACACTCCACAATTCCATACTGGAATCAAGTAACGAACAAACAAGATTTTACAAAGGCCCTATTAAGGGAAAGAAAAGTTATATTAAGGGTTGTATGCGCCTATAGAACGAGCTCCACTGGCCCTACAAATTATAGCTGGGGTACCACCAATACACGTGCAGATAAAACAGCCAAACCGCCATAGTAATCGAGACAAGACGTAATGTCGAGTCCATGTGATACATGTAGGTACATATTTATACATACATGTGGAACTGTGCGTATTTAAAATAGTCCTCAATAGAATAGAGTGACCTTCGAAAAACCCAGAGTGTAAGTATTAACTAATAGTACTTATATGGCAGAATGAATTGGTACCTAACTACCAGAAGAGTGGCTAAAGGGAATAATATGTCTGTTACATAAAAAACGTTATCAACTGGATTGTAAAAACTATAGAGGCATTACTCTGAACATCTCTGTATAAAATCTTTGACAATGTATTGTTTGAAAGACTTAACATTTTACAAAGGATATTGTTGGTCAACATCAATGCGGATTTACTGCTGGAAAGTCACAACCAATACCCACCATCTCTTCGTAGACTTCAAAGCACCCTATGACAGTGTTAAAAGAACTGCATTATACCGAAAAGATTGGTCATAAATTATACCACAGATTCTGGGATCAAAAATGGGTTGGTTAAACCTCACTTACCTATATACAATAGAGCACACAAAAAAGTTACAGCCCTTGAAGTTACAAAATAAAAATCGATTTTTTTTTTCATATATCGAAAACTCAGATTTTTTATTGAAAATGGACATGTGGTATTTTTATGGCAGCATCTTAAAAAAAAATTAAAAGTGAAATTTGTGCACCCCATAAAAATTTTATGGGAGTTTTGTTCCTTTAAACCCCCCAAACTTTTGTGTACGTTCCAATTAAATTATTATTGTGGTACCATTAGTTAAACGCAATGTTTTTAAAACTTTTTGCCTCTTAGTACTTTTTCGATAAGCCAGTGTTTATTGAGATATTTTGAATATTGGTTGAATCCACCACATATTTGCATATAGTTAAGTACGATTATAGAGACCTGTTAATAATCTGGAAATTTATTTATAATTTACATTTTTAGGTATATTTTGAAAAAAAAAGCTACATCTCGATAAAAGGTTACTTATGAGAAAAAGACTAAGAGGCAAAAGTTTTAAAAACACCGTATTTAACTAATGGTACCACAATAATAGTTTAATTGGAACGTACACAAACATTTGAGGGGTTTAAAGGAACAAAACCCCCATAAAATTTTTACGTAAATCTGGCATCTCGATAAAAACTGGCTTATCGAAAAAATACTAGGAGGCCAAAAAGTTTTAAAAACGTTGTGTTTAACTAATGGTACCACAATAATGAATTAATTGAAACGTGCACAAAAGTTGGGAGGGTTTACGGAAACAAAATCCCCATAATTTTTTTATGGGGTGGACAAACTTCACTATAATTTTGTTTTAAGATGTTCCTGCCATAAGAATGATACGTGTCCATTTTCAATAAAAAATAATAGTTTTCGATATATTGAAAACAATCTATTTTCATTTTGTAACTTCAAAGGGCTGTAACTTTTTTTATGAGCACATTTGTACTAAGGTAAGTCGAGTTCAATCAAACTATTTTTGACCCCAGAATGTGTGGTATAATTTATGACCATCTTTTCGGGACACCCTGTATAATGCAATGATAGACTTGAGTTAGTTAAGTTGACCTAACTAACTATGCAAAACGTAAGCTCCTGGTTAGAATTCAAGGAGAAAACTCGTACGTTATTTGACATTAATAATGGCCTAAGAAAGACGCGCTGGCGTGTCTCCTCTTTAATATTGCCTTGGAGAAGGCAGTCAGAAAATTAAATATTAGAATGAATGGAACCATTTTTAATAGATCGACGCAAATTCTCGCATTCGCTAACGCAGTGGTCGGCAAAGTGCGGCTTCGGAGCCGCAATGTGGCTCTTTGGCTTCTTAGGTGCGGCTCTGGCACAAATATCCACGGAAAACACAATAGATAATATTTCCATTTAAAAAAACTTGGTAGAAAAACATTACCTACATCTCATTTTGATAAATTAGCTTTTATCAAACTTTAGCATTTGTCAAAAATCCTCTTGATGCTATGATAACCGAGTTGAAATTTTCTCCTTTTGAAATTGGCATTAATAGCTTTGAAATACAATTTCTAATGCGCTCTAAATTTGAACGTCTTTGTGTTGAATATAGGAGAAGAAAAAAATGTTCACAACACAAAAGTAGTCTGCTGTGAATGACCTGAAGAAGGAAGACATGATCATTTTCAACGCTTGGAATAGTATTCCTGATTCTTATGATCAGCTGAAAAAGCTCACGTTTGCTGTGCTTTCCCTTTTCGGTTTTACATATCAACATTTAAAAAAAATGGATTTTGGGCCAAAAATTTTGTAAAAAATACAGTGTTGTAGGCAATAAAACCTTACAAAACGAAAGAAAACAGAAGTTTCTACGATGATTAGAAACGAAGATACCACAAAAAAAAACGAAAAAACACGTTTTAATTTTTTGGAGGGTTATGGATGTTGCGAGGGGTTTAAAATTTTTTTTATACGAGCGTGCAAAAGTCTACATTTCCGCACGCGTTTTAGTTTGGAAAGTTTTACTTTTCCGCACTGAATTTAGATATTTTAATATGGCCTTAAAATAATTATAATACATGCAATAAACTAATATTTAGATAATTTATTTCAAATGTATCTTTTTGTGTTGATGTTTCCATGAAATTAATGCGGTAATTCGATGAAATAAAATTATTTTGACATAATATTCGAAAGTCAAATCAGTAGACGAGTAGACAATAACAGTGGTTTTGAATCGTCGTCATGGAAACCAAAATCGTCGTCATTCTAACCAATTATATTGAAAGTTTGGTTTTGACAACCGTTTCAAAGAATTAATTTGTGTATTTTCATATTTAATTAATTCAATTAATTGATTAAGATTTGGTCATTTTTTAAAAGCTCGTAGAAAAAATATTGTTCCTAAATCTAACGGAATAGTATATTGCATACCTAGCGGGAAAGTACTCTATTTCAGCCGAGCGGCAAGGTAGTTTACCGAGGTGCGAAGCACCGAGGTAAACTACAGACGCGAGGTTTGTATACTATTTTACTCACAATCGGTTAGTAGTTTATGGATTTCTAATACTCACAATCTACCAATAATAATTTCGTTTCAAATATCTGTATCCATTTTCATTATGTGATAAGATGAATTATTTTAAGTAACCTGTGAGATCGTTGCTAGGTAACACGGTCTTACTTTAACAGTTAATAGTAATCATAATTCCAATGTAACTATTAATATTTATAATTCCAAATAGTTTTCTTTTTGTTATTGTTGTTTCTTAATTAAATAAATGTCGAGTGGATTCTATTCTTTCTAAACCATCTTTTAATCAAAAATGACATTGACATTTGCAGGTAGAAAAGTGACAGATGCTAGCCGGGAAAGTACTTTCCCGGCTAGCTGGGAAAGTAAAGTAAGTAATAAGTCGCTTCCTGATTACTTCAAAGGTTAGAAATCCATAAATTACTAACCGATTGTGAGTAAAGATTTTTTCCGCATTCGACTGCAATCGCGTGCGGAAAAGTATGACTTTCCGCACTTGTTAGGAAAATAACTATTTTGGTCGAATACTTTTTGATGTAGAACATGTGTTTTTTTATTTTTGGAATATCACTGCTAGCATTTTTCACTATCTTAATCGACTAGAGTACTAGATCCGTTAGTTTTATTTAGTGTAATAAAAGTTTGCTGAACAAGCAGATCTGGCTCCCAATTTTTTTTAAATTGTTGTAATGTTCATATTTGGCTCTTTGGCTAAAAAGTTTGCCGACCACTGCGCTAACGATATCGTTATAGTGGGCAGAAATATGAGAGACATGGTGCAGTGTTTCACTTGCGGACGCGGCAAGTGAATTGGGACTTGTGGTACACGAGGAAAAACCGAATATATGTTAGTTTCTAAAAACTCCCGAAAAATCCAACACAAAATTCAAATTAACAACCAGGCCTTTGAGGAAGTCAAGGAATTTATATACATATCTCGGATCGCTAGTAAACACAAGGGACGAAATAAAAAAACACATAGCAATAGCAAACAGAACTGTTCACAGTCTTCTTTATTGCTGTATGATTTATCTATAACTACATGGTCGATTTGATTTGTGTATTCCCCATTGGTGCCATCCAGGTTCCTTTATAAATACCCTTGCGCTTGAAATGTGTGTTTATCACTTTCATGATCCGTTCTTCCGCAAACTCAATTATTCTCCTTCCATTATTATTTGTTGTTTTGAACATTATCCATTTTTAATGAAAATATCTGTGGTTTTGCTGTATTCGTATAAAAATAGTCAAAATGTACAAGTTTATGCAAATAAATAAAACAAGAAATAAAGTTTTGCCATTTATTCGAATTCAGTAACTTAAAAAACACAAAATGAAAATTTTATTTCAAAGTAGTTTTTTAAAACACTTCTCTTTACTCAATTCTTAGGTTTTGAATGGATCTCTCCAGGGAATTCAAGTCCCAAATAACCAATTGTCCGTCGGCTCCAGATGTAGAAATCTTCAACGCTTTCTCTTTTTTTCCAGTGTAAATGCAGACGCAAGTTATGGCGTTTTGATGAATCGAGTCTAAATTGGTATCAGAGGTTTCACTTCTTGCCTAAACATAAAGAGAGCATGTATGAAATATATACAAATATATAATGATATACTTTTTCTCAGAGGTTTCCTTCAGTCTGTCACAGTTTTTCGATTTCTTTTTAACGCATTAAGTTGGAAGTGACAAAAAAGGCACGCCCGTGATTATACTCATTTATAACATTTATTCCAGTTGTTGATAGATGGCGCTATAATAAAAAAATGATTTACGTATTATCTATATGATTATAATCTGTATAATTTATACGACTATACAAATCAAAGAACATACTATACCTTTTTATAAATGCAATAAACACGATTGATTTGTTTTTAAACAAATTGCAAATAAAAGAGTTATACTGCAATACCCTTTTCATATTTGGCTGATTACGATTCTGACAACTGACATGTCATGCAATGATTCTCTACATTCTTAAAATCATATATGTGACACACTGAAACATTGAGAAGAACTTTAGATTTTAGTCGTATAGATATGTAATAGGTAAATCAGTTTTTCTCCGATTATAGCGCCATCTATCATTAACTAGAATAAATGTTATAAATGTGTATAATCACGGACGTACCTTTTTTTCTGTCACTTGTGACGTACTGAAAAAAGCCTGTGAGAAGCACTACACAAAGTAATTAATAATAAAACGCATAAGGTTTCATTTTTATTGTTATGATCTCACCTTTTTAATGAAATAATTTACAAAATCGCAAAAGTTACACCTTATTTTATAGTTTAAGAAGAACAGAAAGAAAAATGATTGTCAAAATTTAACTAAACCAGAAAAGGAATGTAGAAATCGGCCTACGAACGAGATTTTAAATATTTTTCAAATAGCACTTGTAAATTAAAATGGATTTAAACCCTGTTTTTAAACTTTACCTCGTTTTTAAACTAGGAGTAATTAAAATTTATCGCGCCATAATGCTTATTTAGAATTTTGCTACCTAGGCAGTATAATCAGTGCAAAAGGTGGAGCTCAAGCAGATATTAAACAGAGAATACGAAAAGCACAACATGCCTTTAGAACCCTCGCAAATATATGGAGATCAACACAGATTAGCCAAAATACTAAAATAAGGCTATTTAATAGTAACGTGAAAACTGTGCTACTTTATGGGAGTGAAACATGGGCAATAACTGACGGAAATGTAAATAAAATCCAAGTTTTTTTAAATAGATGTCTACGTAAAATTATAAAGGTATATTGGCCCAATACCATAACAAATGTAGCACTATGGAGGAAAACCAAACAAGAACCCATCAGAACAACAATAAAGAGGAAACGATTGAACGGGCTGGGACACACCCTGAGGAAAGAAAATGCAGACATAACAAAACAAGCACTCAAATGGAGCAGAGGACGTCCAACAAAAACATGGAGGAGTACCATTGAAGAAGACTACAAAAGTATAAAGAAAACCTGGGGAGAAATAGCAACCATGGCCAGAAATAGAGGGGAATGGAGAAGCTTCGTGGATGCCCTATGATCCTTCACGGAGTAACAGGATTGGATATACAGTACGTAAATCGTACAGCTGGGCATAGGGAATATACATTGAGATAATTGTGGCAACTGCGCTAACCTATGTTAGTTTAAGATTCTGTTCGAGTACGAGTTTTGGTGCAATAGTAGAACGAATATAATGAGTGAGTTTGAAAGCAACGCTGTCCATAAATAAATCAAAAACAAAGGTTAAAATTCATTAAGTTATTAATTTTACTTTAATTTTTAAAATATTTCTAAACTAATTTCAAAATTAAACATGCACAGTTTTCCCATTTCCTCAGGCCAAAAATACTTGGCTTAAACATTGACATGTTTTGACGTTTATTTGTGTCAGCTGAAATGAATTGTCAATTTTGAGGTTAATGCCCCTTAATGCTAACAACCATATTGTCATCGAGAGAGTGCAGTTGTCATAATTGTCTCAAAGTACCTATACTCCCCATGTCCAGCCGAACAATTTACGTACTGTATATAATGCTTATTTGTAATTGGTCCAACCGCAGGCAAATTTACCCCACTAAATTATGAAATTTTGACACTATTGACAATTATCAAATACTGACTTTAAGGTCATTTATATGTCATATAGTATTGACGTGTTTTAAGATTTTTTTAAAGTCTTCCGTTTCTGAAATAATAAATTTGTTCCATACTTTTCCCTCATACTGTATACTTACTTGTTTGTCCAAAGAATGGAACATTCTCATGGCCGACAATCCTCCGCTTTCCTTCTTCTGGGAAGCATCCAATTTCGCAGTAAAGGCTAATTGACCATTATCTTTGAGTCCATATACGATCGGAATGCAGCTGTGCCCAGCAGCCACTACTGATTTATTGCCGATCCAAGTGCAACTAAGAAATGGTAAAAACTCTGTACGAAGTTTATGGACAGCATTCCCTTTACTTGCATCCGCCACATTTATCGAGGAATCATGGGAAACCCAACAAATTTTGTTTCCATCTGGAGAAAAACTAAGGCTGTGAACCCAACCCCCTCCAACGTTGGAATTGACAAATTCAGCCATCAATTGTCCCAGAGGCATTTTCGAACCCCACGCAGTCGGTTCGGGAGTCTTTTCGATATCCTTAATGTAAGCAGAAAAAACTCTGACTTTGAAATCAGAAGATCCGGCAGCAAGTAGCACATTGTTAGGATGCCAATCCAAGCAAGTCACTGTAGATCTGATAGGTTTCTTGATGTGCTTTGACACCCACCAATCATTTTCTGACTCGAAATAACACACAGAGATCAAGCGAGCCCCTGATCCTACAGCAAATTTATTTTCATCTGGGGACCACTTCACACATGTAGCTGCTCTGTTTATTCTTAACAGCACCAATGTCGGCTTCCACTTGTTATCCTTATCTTGAGTCCAAACATACGCATTTCGGTCTGCAGCACAAGTAACGATTCTGTTGGTGTTTGGAGCCCAGTCGATTCCCATTACACGCAAGTCATGTTGGTTCAGCGTATCTAGAAGTTTCCATTCGGCAGCACTCCGCTGGTAAATGTGCACTTCATGATTGTTTGGAGACAGAGAGATTTCTGAAAATAGATATAGTACATTGCTAGACAAAAAACCTTCATATATCTACACTTAGAAATTAAAATAATTCTCAATTCACAACATATTTCTGTTGATACCACATTTATTTATTTAATAATGGGAGAACCCCTTTTTACAGTTTAATTTCAGATAGAATATTAAAAATGCATGAACATTTCCAATTCTGCAATTCCGTGTATAGATTTAAAAACCATGAACATACAAAAATATAACTGTATGTTAAAACGTAATATAATTTTTATCATAAATTTTTAAGCTTAAACTTTGTTTGTTTTTTATATCGTAATGTTCTTTTCTTTTTTTTTTCTCCTTTAACTTAATAGCTTTGTTGTCTAATACATATTGTAATATTTATTTATTTATTATTTATTTACGGACCGAAGTCCATTAGTACATGATACAATTAAATTAAAATGTCACACAAATTAGAAAAATAAGATCTAGTAGGTACAAAATTGGTAAATACATAACAAACAATAATAAATAATAAAATTACTTGCTCTCATTTAACAATTGAGAGCTAGAACATTTTGAAATTGACAAATACAACTTATCCTAGAACAAAGACAATAACAGTAGTTGACAAATCAGTCTTGAAATTAGAACATTAAGTTAAGTATAAATGTAATTGTGTGGAAAATTTGTTCTTTTTGTTGACACTGTATTTGTTTTTGTCTTTGTAATATTTTTTTGTAATAATCTTTTTTGAATTGGGCTTGCCCGTAAATAAATAAATTTCATTGCAACCTGAAACTGCAGTATTATTATATTCTAGTTCAATCAGAGAGTAGGTATAGCAAGCATCTCTACCGACTTATGATAGAGAGATACATATGCTCCCTCATCTGGAGATACATATGCTCTTCTCTCCGACGGAACCATGATAATACTAGGCGTGCAGTCACAGATTGCAACGAACGAAATGGTAGGAATGCCCTAGCGAAATCTACTAGAAAAAGTTTAAGTTTTTAATCTTAAACATAAAATATATAATATTAAACTAACTGTGTCAAACAATAATCAAAACAATAAATGGCAACAACATATAAATAACTATAACTATATTATACAAATGAAATCCATAAATCTGGATCTCGGAGGTTAACTACGCTATATCGACATGGTGTTGTTTAGAATAAGTTCCTTTAATCCACTTATTTTATTAGTTGGATTATACAAATTGGTTATAATATTATCATTAAAATTTAGTCATATTGTCTTTCAACCAATTATGGGATATATCAGATTTTTATTAACATCCTAAGGGCCGGTTGTTCGAATGATAATCAGCATTGATCACTATCAAATACTTAATTACTGTCACAACTGTCAATGTCAACTTTGGTTGGGTTGCGGAAAACATAATTATTGATGACAATTATGAAATTAGTTAATCAATTATGTTAATAATTGTTATGTTAATTGACTAACTAATCTCATAATTATAATTAACTATGTTTTCAGCAACCCAACCAAAGTTGACATTGACAGTTGTGACAGTAATTAAATATTTGATAGTGATCAATGTTGATTAGCGTTCGAACAACCGGCCCTAAGTTTTCTAAACTTTGTTGCAAACACAAGCTAAATAAAATTGCTCGAAATGGCATAGTGTAGTTTACCTCTGAGGTACAGAAATATTATATTATACTATGTCTCTAAAGAAATCTGAAAAGTTAAAAAGACTCTTTTTTATATAAAAGCAGACTAAAAATCTAAAAATTAAAGGAATAATGTAGAAAACACAACAAATTGTCGATATAACTTAAAAACCAAGAGGAAAATAATATGCAAATGAACACACTTTTAACCATAGCGATCAACAATGGCATTCCTCCCATATATAAAAGCTTTGTTCAAAAAAGGACTTTATTAATATTTCAAAAAAAAATATATGTATTCATTTATTTTATACTGTTCAAATAAAATACACTATTTGCAAGCGAATTTTCGAAAACCTGTAAAGTGGGCTATTTTATTGTTTTTTATTAATTTGTATATACTTACGAGTTCTGTTTTTATTCCAAGCATGACATGTTATAGGTTGAATGATGTTTCCAAATCTATGTTGTTCAGTCATCTAAACAAGAGTACAAAAAGTATATCAGTTACATGTTTTATTTTACGAAGCAAACATGTCTATAATTTGGCCAAAATTAAGGTACAGTATACTCTCTCTATAACGAACACGGGTATTATGAGGTTTCTTATACCAAGGTACATTAGGAAACATTTTACAAGTCAGAATTTGGTATTATTTTTTGAGAGTAAATTAAATGTAAGACCAAAATACTTACGATGTCGGGATAGTATCACAAGGTTTTTTCTGGTTTTCCCTTGTGATTTACTATGAAACCTCTAATGCAACAATTTTACTGTCGTTGCATTTGGTTGTCTTTTTAAAGACAGATCACATGCTATGATTTTTTTGTGACGAATATTCTTGAGTTGGGGTTGATTTCATGTAATCGAATGAACTATTTTTCAGTCGAGTCAAGTCGTCCCAGGAACGCAACTCATAAATATTGGCAATATCATTTTAAAGTCTTCTGCTTTAAAATGTATAATATATGTCTGAATTGCCAATATAAATGAGTCAGATTAAATAAATTATTAGAAGAATTTTTTACTTAGCAACAATTTTTGTTTATTTTAGTAATATTTTGTATTTTGACAAAGGCACCAGATTTGGGCGTCGAAACGTTAATAAAATTATTTTTTCATTTTAATTGTGGCTTATTTCCCATATAAATAATTAATCATAAAAAATGCCACAAGGAAATAGCTTCAGAAGTACATTAGGTATCCCATGAAATTCCTATTGAACTACAACCCTTGCTTATAACGAGAAATATTTGGTTATAATGAAGGAAAATGAGATCAAATAACATGTTTTTTTACCTGTTTTTTCAGGGTGATGACTATAAATAAATTCCCCAGCTGCCTGTGTACAGAAATGCCTAAAATCTGTGTGCTTATCGAGGCCAGTGATGTAATAAATTCCACTGCCTGTCAACTTCTTCCTGTTCATCCAGCAACTTTTTCAAAAGCTCCATTTAAATAATATTTAGCACATTGTATTGCTCGAAATGGCTTCACTATAGGAAGTTAATGTCTGAGAAAACTAGATATTCATATGTATGAGCAATATTATTGTTGTCTGATATAACGAGATTGGCATATAATGAGGTAATTAGTCTGTCATTTCAGTTCTTGTCATAGAGGGAGTCTACTGTATATGTTTTGCTTAATAGTCAATAGACAACTGTTAGACTTTGTCTTTATCCAAACAATATCATAAAATCGACATCCACATCGAACAAGGTTGTAACTCAAGTTACATCTTTTTCAGATTTCAGCACAGGCGAATTCAGCAAAAAATTGCGCATACGTCAAAATAAATGACATAGTTTAATTCTCAATAGTTTGGCTAATAAGAAGTTGTATTTTAAGTTACGTAGGCCATTTTACTCCATTTTAGCTTGAAGAAGGCAGTAACACTGGATACTCCCTATGGAAAATATTTACTTTCTTTATACTTGACGATCAACAAGGTTTTTAAATGAGTTACAACTTTGTTGCATGTATGTTTAATTTATAACGTATTCAAACATATGGTGCATCTCATAAGTCAAATTATCGAAATAAAAGTATAAACGGATTTATGGAGTTTTTTTCTTTTTGGTAGTTGCGGTGGACAAAATAAGTATCGAATAGTGTTTGCTATGTACTTATATGTAGTGAAAAAGTTTAATATTAACATTACACAACTATATTGCAAATAACTCAAAACATACAACCTTTTACTAGTTAAACGGGAAAAATAATTAACACGGAGAGTGTAAAATGGTTGTTAGGTGAGTTACAACCTTTTTCTATGAATACTCATGTTTAATCTCAAGGTTGTATCTCAATCAAACTCAAGATTCTCAATAGCTAATAAAATTACAAAGCATACATCTCACAGTAATCCCTTATTATGTTATAAATATCATATCACATTAGTGTAAAAGGGTCTAATCATTTCGCTACAAATTTTAAAAAATTCTTGTTTTCGTTTTTTGCCTCTCCTGTAAAATCGCTAAAAATGAGTTACAACCTTGTTCGATGGGGGGTATCGAAATGTAAATTAGTCCATTTGGGGTAAAGGTAAAATCAAATAGAAGACATTAAGATACTGTAGCGTGATTAGTGTAATTACTTCTAATTACAATAAAACTAGCGGTTCGTAATTTATTTACGACTTTATTATTTATTTATACAAGTTTACTTTACAAACTTTAGCTTAAGACTAACTCTATTTACAAATATGTCCTATTTATATATGCGATACAGATATTCCAGAAATATCTATATATCTCCAGCTATGTCCATGTGACTCGACCGCTTGCACGTCATCGGCGCTGCATCGGCGTATCTCGAAACATCGATAGTGTTCTGTCTGTGCGGAGACGGGAGCTGGTATACGAGGGTAGGTCAATAATTATTTTGTTACACTGCTCCCCTCTTAAGATCTGAGCGTCCCGATCAGCAACTCTAGATGGCCCAGGATGGCGGAATCTACAGGATTCTCCAGCTCTGCATACACCCCTAGAAAAGAAGTAACAGTCTACTGTCTTTGAAGGGTATGACATCTTCGGGTTCATGCAACACACAGTAATCCGTACGCCAGTTTCTCTGAAGATCACTTCCAGCATGCTTCTCACAATCTTCCAATCCAGATTTTCTACTGCATGGCCAATTTTTGGTAAAGCCAAATCTTTGATGTCATAATTACAGACCATTTTCTTCAAATTAGTTAGAGCACGCCATATGTTCTCGTAGCTTGGCGTGTCCGTATAAGACTTCCTGGTCACTATATACAGCAAAGATCGAGGACCATCTTCCAATCGCAATACTCTTCCAATTTTAGGTTGTTGATTCCTTAACTCGTCCAGGCGGCCGAACTTTCTATTGAATACGGACGAGATTCCTTTAGTCATCTCGAGGTCTTGGGCAACACAGTGGGCTAGAGAGACGTTTTCTGGAACACCAAACAGATCTTGCTGAACTTCTGTGGTCACGCCGAATCTAGCACTCTTTCTTTCTGCGTAATTTGACATAAATTCCTTAAAACTTGGCTGTGGTGCATCTTTCATCTCCTGTTGGAGGACTCGGGCTTCCTCTGTTTCATTTGAGCCAGCATATGGTGCAAGACGATTTATGTGAATAACTTTTGGTTTACCGTTTGGTAACTTCTTAATTCTGTATATTACGTCATTTATTTTCTTCTTAACTTCATACGGACCTTCCCATTGTCTTTGCAGTTTAGGACACAGGCCTCGACGACGTTGTGGATTATAAAGCCAGACAAGATCACCTACTTCGAAGCTTTCATTCTTGCAGCGAGAATCATATTGATCTTTCATTCTGTCACTGGCTATCTGGATGTGTTGTCGGGCAAGTTCATGAATGTTGTTCATTCGTAACTTCAGGCGGTCTACGTATTCTTCGCCTGCAACATATTCCTCGGAAGGTCTGCAGCCAAACTCTAGGTCGCAGGGCAAACGAACTTCACGACCCAACATCAGGCAGGTTGGTGTTTGACCTGTAGTTTCATTCACGGCCGAGCGGTAGGCCATCAGGAATAAATGAATGTGTTGGTCCCAATCTCGCTGATGTTCAGATACAACTTTGGACAAGTGTTTACCCATCGTTCGATTCATCCTCTCGACCATTCCATCTGATTGAGGATGCAGGGGTGTTGTTCTGGTCTTATTGGCACCAATCAATTTACAAACGTTTTGGAAAAGAGCTGACTCAAAGTTTCGCCCTTGGTCGGAGTGGATCTCCAAGGGAACACCAAATCGGCTGAAGAATTCTTTAACAAGTACCTCTGCAACGGTAGCAGCTTCTTGATTCAGTAATGCATAGGCCTCGGTCCATTTCGTAAAATAGTCCATGGCTACCAGAATGTATTTATTTCCAGCATCGGTTTCTGGAAATGGACCTGCAATGTCGATTGCTACTCTTTCCATAGGACTTCCAACATTGTACTGTCTCATGGGTGCTCTCTTTTTACCAACTGGACCATTACCGGATGCACACAGTTCACATTTCCGGCACCATCTTCTTACATCATATTTACAGTTCACCCAATAGAACCGTTCTCGAACCTTTTGCAGAGTCTTCGTAATACCAAAGTGTCCACCTGATGTACCGTCATGCAACTGACGCAATACTTCTGACACTTTACTTTTAGGTACAATCAACTGAAGCTTAGATTCTGTACCATCATCATTCTCAAAGGTTCTGTACAGAAGATCATCTTTTAGTATCAGGCAATTCCATTGGCTCCAGTAGGCCTTGACTTCCGGACTACATGCACTAATGTTTTGCCAACTAGGTCTCTCACCTCGACGCATCCAATCCAATACTCTTTTTATACATGGATCGTCTTCTTGGGCTTCTTGTAACTGTTGTGGCTGCCATTGCTCATTAACGACGGTAGTTCGTCTCACAGTGCAAAGCTGTTCATCTAGTTTAAGCCGGTGATTACAACTTTCACTGCATGGCTGTATCGAGGAAGCATCTGTATTTGAACCAACTCTTCCAGCCCTCTTCATGCGTCTCTTCGGCATCGTGTCACGAATCACCCTCCGTACCATTTCCACCAAACGTTCATCTTTTCTCTTATCGCCTTTTTCCACGGTTATTACTCGATTGTTTCGTGAAGCTTGGCTAGCTGCTTCGTGTTCCAAGGCAATAGCAAGTGCTTCATCTAAAACTTTCGGTCTTGCTAGTCGTAAAGCTTTCTGTAGTTCATTATCTTTCAGCCCATTGACGAAGGTATATACTGCAATTTCTTCTAAAACGCTGTCTGGCACCTCTGGATAAGCCAACCGCACCACACGAGCCACATCTGCTTCAAATTCTTGCAGATTCTCACTTGCTCGTTGACTTCTACTTCGCAGTTGTGCTTTGTATACTTGTTGTAGATGGGCATCTCCATAGCGTTTTTCTAGACGAGTGAACAAGGTCTGGTAACAATTTTCTTGACCCTTGGGAATTGACCTTAATATATCTGCAGCATCACCTCGTAAAGCAGCAGTCAAGGAAACAGCCTTTTCTTGTTCGGTCCAATAATTGGCGGTCGCAATAGCTTCAAACTGTCTAAGATATATGGACCAAGAGGACTTTCCATCAAATGGTGGTAATTTGAATCTCATATTATGCGACGTTTCGTCTCTCGGTAGTTCGTCTTTCACTAAAGGATCTAACGTTGCTGCATTAACTGATGGTTGTACTTTTGTATCGGTTATCCTGCTCTCTAGCTGTGTGATCTTTTCTTCTACGGTCTCTACACTTTTCTGCATCTTATCGAATGTTCTAGAAACTTCTTCAAATTTCTCATTGTTCTGTTTACAAACTTCTTCTAGTTTTTCGTTGTTTTGCCTACAGACCTCTTTAATTATTTGAGAAGTCTCATCGAATCTTTTAGCAACATTTTCGAATTTCTCGTCGCTTTTTCTACTAACTTCTTCAAGTTTCTCGTCGCTTCTTCTAGAAGTTTCATCGATCGTTTCAGAAACAATTTTTAATTTCGATAAGATTACTTGTTCTGCTGACTGGAAGTGGAACGTCTTTGGGTCTTCTCCGTTCTTCGTGAGGACATCCTCGAGTCGTGCTTGTAGGACTATCTTGAGCCCACTGCTGTCCAGATCCCGTTCCTCGAGCTGTTCACGGAGCTGTTTTACTGTAAGTTCTTGTAGCAACATCTTTGGTCGGCACACACGTACTTTCCAAAATGTCTTTTAACAGTCTTTCCGAATACCGAACAATCAACGCACTTTAACTATTCCCGACAAATAAAGTCCAAAAGTATTTTAAAGTCTTTCCGAATACCGAACAATTAACGCACTCCGGTTATTCCCGACGAATAAAGTTCAAAAGTCTTTTAAAGTCTCTCTGTAATTCACTTATTTAATCGCACTAAGTTAACCGAACACCGACACCAACTGTAGCGTGATTAGTGTAATTACTTCTAATTACAATAAAACTAGCGGTTCGTAATTTATTTACGACTTTATCATTTATTTATACAAGTTTACTTTACAAACTTTAGCTTAAGACTAACTCTATTTACAAATACGTCCTATTTATATATGCGATACAGATATTCCAGAAATATCTATATATCTCCAGCTATGTCCATGTGACTCGACCGCTTGCACGTCATCGGCGCTGCATCGGCATATCTCGAAACATCGATAGTGTTCTGTCTGTGCGGAGACGGGAGCTGGTATACGAGGGTAGGTCAATAATTATTTTGTTACAATACATATAACAAATAACACAGAAAACAGTTTTTATCATAAGAGCTCTAGATTGTCCGCAAATACTATAGTGACATCATTATCTAATGTTGTTTAACCTGTACAGGTTTAGTAGAATACCTTTATCAGTTCGTGAAAAGCTTCTATATATTATTTCAGAGTAGATATTGAATATAATAGAAGACTAAATACAACCTTACCTCACTTCAAGAATGATTTAACATATTCAGTGTATTCACCTTCAACTCGTGAGATTTGCGGTCTGATTTCAGTTAAGGTTTCTAATAATTTTCAGATTTTAGCCACCATTTTCACAGATGCCACCGAATATTCCTCTCAGGATCCTTAGCTCAAATATAAGCAGAAGGTTTTCATCTGCCTTGGAGATGGTCCATGTCTCCGATCTATATGTCAACACTGGTTTATAAGGGTTTTCTATTATATGGTTATTTTTGTTTTTTGGCTTAAGTTAGTTTGAATTTGACTCAATAAGCTTATCCTATGATATTCTTTATATGTTTTGGCTCCTGTTTTGGAAGTGCAATAAGCTCAGACTTCAGCCATTCTGTTGCTATTTCCTCGTTGTATACGTTGTCTTCGAGTTGTATATGTTGTTGAGTGTCTTTGTGATTACTGCTAATGATGCCTTGTCCATTAGTTTGAGTACTTAGTTAGGCTTATAATATATTAACGGGGCCTACTGCTTTGCCATCATTTAGCAGTGTTATAGATAATTAAGTTTTACCTTATTAATTTTGTCAAAAAGAAAAAAATATGCAAGTATGGTTCAAAAATTTAATGGATTATTTTTTGGAAATGATAAAATGGGTGTGGAGCTAGTGTGAATCATAATTTTTACTTACCGTAAAGTTATACAAATTATTCGTGGACTCTGGTCAGTCAACACGAATTTTACAGAATTAACTCAAGTTATACTACAACACATAAATTAAAAGAGTTGTGCACTATTTTTTAAAATTAAAATCACAAATTTAGAGTTAAAGTTAACATAACACAACATGACAGAAATACAATACGTCAAAGTCAAAATACGTCAACAAAATCATTTGCCAATCTTCTTCTTCTTTTACGTATTCACGAAGTGCCTAAAATAGACGAAGGCCAAAGCACGAAGGGGTCGTTTGAATAACTGGAAGAAAGTCCGCCTGACTGACACTTGACATATACATAACCTAACTTATTTATCATATATCATATTTTAATTTAATAAAAATTTCAATACAACAAATCAGTTTATAAACAACGTTTGTATTAATTAACAATGATAGTGAGATAAATTGCAGGACTGATATTAAATTTATGATTTGCAGAATCGCTGAAATGCCAATCACTGACATTTGTGTGTAAAATCCACAAACTACTTAGTATTTTTAAAATGGATCTATATTATCTCTGTGTGGTCCCTGTTAATCAATCTCAATTCTCTATATACCGTTGTAGGTAATAATTTTCAGGATATGATTTGTTAATTAGGTATTCATTGTATGCTATTAACCGATTGTCGAGCTATTATGGCCTCAGATTTCAGTAAGGGTGTTCCAATTAAGTCCGAAGATCATAATGATGAATTAATTGTGAATAGGTGCAATATCAAACAAGAAAGAAATAAATCAGAATATGTAAACAATCGAAATTATTCTAGAATTCAGATCAAGGAAGAATTGACAGACGAAGAAAGTCATTATAGTGATATAGACCATTGTGTTGATAGTAATACGTATTTGAAAAAAGAATTAAACACAAAAGTAGATATTGATGACATAAAATGTGAAAAAAATGAATTTGATGGTTTACCCAATGAAGACGAGCACGAAAACAATTTTGGTAGGTATAATTCCAATACAGTTGTTTTGTTTATTATAATAAGATTAATGGAATGTGGAATTTAACAAGTAAATTAATAATACATGTACTACTATTTATTACATGTTGGTTTATAATATTCTCCACCATTTTCTGACTTTCAATCAGGGGCGGTTTCTCCATTGGTTCACGTGTGCAGTGAACACCCAATAAAAGTTAATTAAAATACAGTTTTTTTTAAATCTCATTAATATTAAAAAAAATTTTAATCTTATAGAATAATTAAATTAAAATATAACTTTATTTAGTAATCATATTTATTTGCTATACGCTGCGCCGCTGAATGCACGTGACAAGTGCAGATACTTGTGCTCTGGTGCAGAATTCAAATTGAACCAGCCAGGACTAACCTACGCCTTTATTAGAAAGAGAAATCTTAAAATCGGTGAAATAGCTTTTCGCCTATCTAAAACAGTAAAAATTTGTGCAGTGCACCCAGAGACCAGTGGTGCGTTTCGGCAGAGAACGTTTTATTTTTTTTTTTTTCATTTATTAATATTATGGGAAACCCCATTAACAGTTACAATTAACAAATAGTAAAATGTAAGATGTATGTAATAGATTGAGAAAAAAATATAATCAAAAAACAGCAAAAATAATTCAACCTGCAACAATGTTCAAACAACCAACAATTAACATTACAACCCTAAATTTATAATTAAAGTTTTACACTAAACTAAAGTATTAATTATTCTATGAAATTGATTCTATTAAATTGAGCCCTGAACCCACTCTCAGACATATCAAATATTTCCAAATGAAGTTGGTTAACATATCTCGAGTATCTTTCTATAGGCAAATTCATACCATAATTTGTTCGATGATAGGGTATATGAAAAGAAGAGTAGTTATGTCTCCTATTTCGTGTGACAATTTCAATGTTAACCGACTCCAACAATTCAGCACT
The DNA here is from genome assembly GCF_917563875.1 of Diabrotica virgifera virgifera. Classification (NCBI taxonomy): domain Eukaryota; kingdom Metazoa; phylum Arthropoda; class Insecta; order Coleoptera; family Chrysomelidae; genus Diabrotica; species Diabrotica virgifera. Next base: position 3,027,698 of record NC_065443.1, read on the forward strand.
ATCAATTTTCCCTGTAACAATTTTATGCAAAAAATTTAATCCAGCACAGATTCTCCTTTCTGAAAGTGTTTTCAAATTCAGTTGTTTTTCCAGAATTGAATAATTATGATCAGAGATCCCAATATATAATTTGAATCCACAAAATCGTAGAAACTTATGCTGAACCTTTTCTACAGTATATTTATGGACAGCTTGGTAAGGAGACCACACCACTGATCCATACTCAAGTTTAGATCTGACTAATGAAAAGTAAAGGCTTCTGACAGTGTCAACAGAAAAATGTCTACAATTTCTCACGATGAAACCCAACATTTTGGATGACTGTATTGTGACAGAGTTAATATGATCGACAAATGTTAAATTTTTGTCGAAAATTACTCCCAAGTCTTTTATTTTTGATACAGTTTTTAATGGTTGTCCACACAGTTCGTAAAAAGTGTCATATTTTCTGGAACCCTTAAAAAACTAATTAGACAACATTTTGATATATTTAGGTTTAATTTATTAATGTGACACCACTGCGTTAATCTGTCAAGATCATCCTGCAGCAGTTGTTGATCAGTTTGGCAATTCATTATTCTGTAGGCTTTGAAATCATCAGCAAAAGCGAGATCTTCACTGTTTTCAAAACAATCAAAAATTGAGTCCACAAACAGATTGAAAAACATTGGGGAACAGTGCCCCCCTTGGGGAACACCAGAAGTTACACATATTGCATCTGATTTAAAAGCACCTATTTTGACCATCTGTCTACGCTCTGACAATAAACTTTTGATCCAACCTACAGCCGAAACATCAAACCCTATATCAAATAATCTCCTGAGAAAAATATTATGGTCTACTTGATCGAAAGCCTTTGAAAAATCTGTGTAAACTGCATCAACTTGCTTGAATTCTTCCAAAGCTTTAATTATTTTTGATTGATATGGTAACAGATTAGTTAGAGTTGAACGACCTGAACAGAAGCCATGCTGATTCTTATTTATTAGCCCACGACACATCCAGTTTAATTGGTCGCTGATAATACTGTCAAACAATTTTGGAAGTGATGATTGAATGCATGCACTCCTGTAGTTCGTAACATCGTTTTTGTACCCACTTTTAAAGATGGGCGTGATAAAACTATCCTTCCATTTTTCAGGAAAAATTGAGGATCTTAAAGACTTATTAAATAATAAAATTAGTGGAACCACAAGGGTACATACACAATATTTTAACAGGCTACTTGGAACACCGTCGGGACCCAGGGTATTTTTACTAGGTAAAAGAAATATTTTTTCGTATATTTCTTTTGTAGAAATATCCGAAAACTTATAGTTTTGGTAAATATTTGTGGGTGTTCCAAGGTCTAGTTTGTTCTCTGGGTTACTTGGGGTGTACACTGTTTGGAAGTACTTTTTGAACAAATCAACAATCTCCTGCCTCATTTGCTTTATCCTCGCCGTATATTATTGTTTGGGGAAGAGAATGGTTGGTTTTTAAGTCCTTTATGTACCTCCAAAAGTATCTAGGATTTGATTTGAATTCTATATCCATCAATGAGATATAGTTCTCTGGTTTCGGTTCACAGTTTGGAATTTTCTGTTGTGGGTTCTAGTTAAATACAGTTAAATCTTAAATACAATATTAATAGTTTTATGATGGAGGTTCAGTGGATTTTATAAAAGACTACAAATAGTTTTGAAAATCGACTTCTTATTAAAAAGAATGGTCCACCTCAGCCGGAGATAAACTTGGTATAAGAATGTGCTATAAAAAACGAAAATTTTAAACGTTGCTTTATAGTTGAACAATATAAAAAACTTCGTGGTTGTGCGGGTGTGATAGACTACATTCTTTATTTTGTTTTCCCTGTTTAGTACTTTCAAAAAATGAAACTATTTCTTCAGAGTGGACAAAAACGGGCGTTCGGGATTTATCTCATTTATCGACAAAAATTAAAAAACACGGGTCTTCTCAAATTCATTTAAAAAATGAAATGCAACTCTCAGATATGTATTGGCAGTATTGATGTTCGCCAATTATTAGATTCTAGGTATAGGAAATCAATATAAAATAGCCTTTAACGACCAAGTTAGAAAAAAATCGTTACATTTTATCCGCTCTTATCGATTGTGTAAAATTTTGTAATTAATCATAATTAAGAGTTGGCGCAATGATACGAAATGACCGTTAAATTGAGACGAATCTATTTATGTAACTTTTATTGAATTTAAGTGACATTATATATTCCATAAGATGTGTGCGGTGTACTTTAGACAAAAAAGGGCGAGGCCCCAAAAATTTTTCGCCTGTGCCGCAATTCCCGCGGCTTTTATTCACCGTTTCTATAATTACATTCCTTAATTGAACACCCATTTTACATTACCACGAGCCGCCACTGCTTTCAATCAGCACTTTGTCCCACCATTCCATACATCCTCTTCTATGTTTCTTTCTCTAAACTCTTTGCCTTTGGTTGCAGTTTTGGTATTCGTTGTTCATCTCCATTTTTTGTATATTATGTCTGAATAAGATAAATTGTTTTGTTGATAAATCATTTGTGATTCTTCATATGGTTCCTATTATTTCTCTCTCTAATGCATTCTTTGGTAGTCCTTTTTTTCTAGATCTTCCTGCAGCTTTTCTCCAAAAATCCATTTCTGTTCCTCTTAGCATTGCCAGTGTTCTTTGTTTCAGTGGCCATATCTCACAGCTTTATAGATACTTTTCACTATAGTCTCGTATATCCTCTTTTTAATTTCTGATGGATTGGTCCCATAAAATACTGTTTAACACATTGATCGCCAATGCCAGTCTTAAAAAAAAGAATGTGTGTGTACTTTGTACGCACATAAGAAGTTATACTTCTATTATATGATTTCCATGAAATAAATATACTTTAAACAGTTTATTTTAATTTTATTTAAACATTAAACTATTTTTAATGCTTACCACTTTCCAAAAATAAAAAAAAATAATGGGAATGGTCCGGATTTGAACCCAATAACTCTCGATCTCTAGCTGAATGTTACACCAATAACGCTACAAGCTTTTTGTTTTTATAGTCTCAGACATAATGTCTGAGACGAAGTGAAGTATAATAAATATAAGTGTTTTAATAACACTTATCTTACTCCTGAGGTAGACTAATCCAAAAACACAAAAATTATAATAAATATATTTACTAAAAACACTAATAACTAGCAACTAACTAAACTAATAATTTAGCAACTAATGTCATATTGTTTGTGTGCGAAGAATAATGAAAATTCACTCCCAATCACGCGTAAAGAAGTATAACTTCAAAAAAATTCTGGGTGGCCATGTGTATATTTTCGTGTATTATGTCAGACATATGAGCGACATGGCCTAATAAGCATTACTGGTATCGGCCATATATGCTTTTTTTCATGAGGATCTTTCAGTGCGTCACAGTTTTTCGATTTCTTTCTAACGCATTAAATTGTGTGTGACAGAAAAAAACGCACGTTGGTGATTACATTTTGTCGGTGACATTTATAACATTTAGGGCCAGTTGTTCGAACGCTAATCAACAATGATCACTATCAAATATTTAATTATGTACTGTCACCAACTGTCAATGTCAACTTTGATTGGGTTGCTGAAAACATAATTGATTATAATTATGAGATTAGTTAGTCAATTAACATTACAATTATTAACATAATTGATTAACTAATTTCATATTAGTTAATCAATTAACATAACAATTATTAACATAATTGATTAACTAATTTCATAATTGTAATCAATAATTATGTTTTTAGCAACCCAATCAAAGTTGACATTGACAGTTGGTGACACTAATTAAATATTTGATAATGATCATTGTTGATTAGCGTTCGAAACAACCCGCCCTTATTCTAGTTGTCAATAGATGGCGCTATAATCGAAAAAAAAAATTATTTATGAATTATATAATATATCTACGAATATAATCTGTACAATTTATAAGACTATACAAATCAAAGAAAATACCATTTTATAAATACAATAAACACAATTGATTTGATTTTATGCCAAATATCAAATAAAATGTGACAACTGTCAGATTTAACACTAGAATGTCTGGCTTAGCATACCTACCTAGAAAGCCGGAAGGGATCATTTTGGCCCCACATTCTTTAATCAATTAAAACTCAGTTTAAAGAAATTAAATCAACTCTAGCCGGTAGAATCTAATTTTGTTTTTTACTTTTATTGTTTAACACATTCGCTGCCCATCAAAAACATTCATAAAATTTGCAGTTTTTGATATTTGCCACACATTGCCTTGTTACAACCGTGGCAATGATTTGAAGTATGATTTCCTTTACAAAATATTTTCAACTGATATTTTTTTCGTTTTTGGATAGTAACAGTGATAGTTGTTGGTAGACCTGGTGTTGCTAGACGTAGTTCCAGATTTCGGGAGACAAGGTATGGGGCCCATAATTCTTCGCACAGCCGAAGAATAAACTTACGGAAACTGAGTCTACTTCCAGTTATTTCTTTATAAATAATCCATGCATTTATTGCTTCCAAGTCAAGAGTATGATAAAACACGTACATAGGCCATCGTCTTGAAGTTGCTTTTGTAGTATAAAGGCACGTCATTTGGTCCTCTACACCAACAATTGCATCTTTGTGTTCACTTGTGTTCGCCAACAATTGTATCTTTATTACGTAGATGATCAGTACCAGTATAAGGGTAACCATTTACAATAAACATACATAAATATAATTTTACCCATTCGACAGGAATTTGAAAGAAAGGATCGTCGAATTTACCAGAAAACGATAATAACTTACACAGGGCCAATTTGGCCCCTTTAGACTTCTATGGTAGATTTGTTAAAAACCATTAAATAAATTTAGTAAACAATATTTTTTTGTTTTAAATAAGGCTTTGTATCAAAATATTAAAAGTCATAAAATATGAAAATATTATTGCCTCAAATAAAAAAACTACAATAACTTTAAATCGCAACAGGGGCCAAATTGGCCCCTCCGGCTTTCTAGTGTTAACTAAAATGTCATGTCCCTTTCATGAGGATTTTTCAGTGCGTCACATATGATAGAAAAAAAGGTTAAGTCCGTGATAATATACGCTGTGAGCTCGTACGTAGAGGGGATATTTACAAATTCGCGAACGCCAGTAGTGATAAGTCTGTAAACCTTTACCGGAAATTTGACATAAATGTCAAAGTGATTAATTTAAAATTAAAATTAAAAACATTAATTATAAAAAATATTAGTTGGTCAAAGCTGTGGTATATATTTTTACCTTTTAATGTGGTATATATTAAGTTTTTTAATGTTCTATTAATCTATTAATCCATTAATTTTAGCGCCATCTACACGATAATTGTGAAAGTATCCGAAGTAAGAAATTCATATTTTGTCAATAGAACGTCAAAATGATTAGCAAAATCTTAAAAAAATCCATTACAATTTAATTACTTTTTTGCGTTGTAAATATTAAGCGATAACAATTAAATAATAAATTTAAAAATTACCGGTGAAAGTTGAATAGTAGTCCGCTAGGAGCGACACCAACGAAGCTCACAGCGTATACATTTATAACATTTATTCTAACATGACATTTTAGTTAAATCTGACCAATGTCAAATTTTATTTGCAATTGGGCATAAAAACAAATCAATTCTGTTTATTGCATTTATAAAATTGTATTATCTTTGATTTGTATAGTCTTATAAATTGTACAGATTATATTCGTAGATATATTATATAATTAGTAAATAATTTTTTTTCTATTATAGCGCAATCTATCGACAACTAGAATAATCACCGAACTAGAATAATTACCAAAGTAACCACCGACGTGCCTTTTTTTCTGTCATATACAATTTAATGCGTTAGAAAGAAATCGAAAAACTGTGATGCAATGAAAAATGCTCATGAAAAGAAGCTTACAGGGTGTTTGGTAAAGAATGGGCCATAGCTTAACCTCAGGTTCCTGAGGTTAAAATAGGCCGATTTAAGGTAACTTACCTTATTACAAAGTTTATAATAACCGAGATACAGGGTGTCAAAGTTAAACTTTTTTTTATTTAATATTGAATATTTCCTGACAGGTATGAGATAACAACATGAAATTTGGTATGTGGGGGTTTTTTGGGTATACGCCTTTCAGCACTCATTTATTACGTTCAATTTTTTTTATCCATCACCCTGTATAATTTTGACATTAAAGTTTTTATTCTCCTATTCGTTTTACTTAAAAAAGGTATACGTCTTTCATCTCCCTAAACTCAACCGTTTTCGAGATAAACACATTTTAAATCTGTGATACACCATCATTTTTAGCATAATATCATTGTAGTTACACCCGAAAAATAACTTAAAACTATAATAATTGTGCCAGTTCTCAAATTTATGTAATTGCATCGCAAATTCCATTTGAAGAAATTTGCGATACATTTTTGGATAATTTTATGGTTTTAAGTTATTTTTCTGGTGTACCTACAATATTATGCTAAAAATTATGTTGCACCGCAGATTTAAAATGCGTTTATCTCGAAAACGGTTGAGTTTAGGGAGATGAAAGAGGTATACCTTTTTTAAGTAAAACTAATAGGGGAATAAAAATTTTAATGTCAAAATTATACGGAGTGACAGATAAAAAAAATGAACGTATTAAATGAGTGCTGAAGGGCGTATGTGGCGCCCTCTGGGCAACACATAATTTTTGGTAGGGAATTTAGTTTTCTCGTCCCAAAAAACCCCCACATACCAAATTTCGTGTTGATATCTCATGCCTGTCAGGAAATATTCAATAATAAATAAAAAAAAGTTTAACTTTGACACCCTGTATCTCGGTTATTATAAACTTTGTACTAAGGTAAGTTAGCTTAAATCAGCCTATTTTAACCTCAGGAAGCTGAGGTTAAGCTATGGCCCATTCTTTACTAAACACCCTGTATATCCGACATGGCGATCAATGTGTTAACATTGTGATTGCTTTTCTACTTGTGGTATTTCTTTCTTTTCTGACTTTGTCTATTGTGTGAAATATTGATACCTAAATATTTGTAGTCATAACAGTGCTTTATCATGGTTATGTTATCTAATCTGAGATCTTTTTGTTGTTCTCCAATGGACCAGTATTCAGTTTTTTTTTTATTAATTTTAGTCGTTACTGCATATCACATGCCAAGCCCATCTGAGTCTATTGGCCTTTATATACCTGACTAGATTTTCCTTTCCGAATAGACTCTAACTCATTGTATCTGTGCCTGCATTCATTTGTCACGCTGTCTCTGCAAGGGCCAAATATCATACAAAGGATTATACGTTCCCACACCAGTGATTTATTTACATCCCTTTTTGTTAGCGTCCATGTTTCGCTTCCATACCTGACTGCTGGTCATATTATGGTCGTATATATCTGGATTTTTGCAACTCGTGAAAGAAGTTTTGACTTCATTAGATGTTGCATTGTAAAGAAAGATCTGTTTCCTGCCATTATTCACGTTTTAACTTCTCTCTATATTTTGTTGTCATTTGTGATTGTTGCTCCTAGATATTTATACTGTGATAAATGATTTATTAATGATTAAATCTTATTTTAGGTGAATTTGAGAAGGCAACGATACCTCCAGTACAGCAGTCAGGACTCCCAACCAGAGAGGAAGATATAAATAAAATCATAGAATATCTAGATAGTAAAAAGAAAAATCAGCAGGATGGAATCGATTTTTTGTTTTTGAGTTATGCCGAGACATTCAAAAAATTATCACCAAGATCACAAATACATTTAAAGCTAAAACTGGCAAAATTGTTTGCGAACGCTGAATTACAATTACTAGAACAAACTGGCAGTTCCTAATCGACTCTTCATAGTAGCAACACTGTCATATATTTTAAGAAAAAAATTGTTGATTGTGTTGAAATTGGATATTTTTTATTTGTATTATTTATAATATATGTACCTATATTACAATAATGTAGGTATATTATGTCAAAAGTCTCAAAAATTCATGTAAACATAACGGGAAAAAAGTAAAATTTCAAACATTGTTTACATGTTTTTGCCCCCTTATTTGTTACACCTATAGACAGCACGACTACTAAACTTTCAAAAGTTGACTTCACTTATTTTTCCCCCTACATTGATCTTTAATGATGACCATGGACTTGACAACATGGAATGATTTTAGACAGGCATTGTATAAGCATCTATTATTAGAGAAAAATTATTTAAAATAAATAAAAATTATAAAATGGTTAAAACAAAAATAAATTTAACATCCTATAAAAGGTGCTTTGAAACATATAAATTTTAGATATATCGAACAGTAGATTTCACCCATTTGTATAGTAAAAATATTCTATCTAGCATTCACTTGTAGATCAGTATTAAGGTACTAGTACACTTTAGAAGACCAAAAATAATCATTTTTTCAAGAATTTTTTTCTCATGACCTTTATTAAAAATAGACATAAAACTTTTTACATATTAATATCTAACTCTTATAGAGTACAAAAAAGAATATGTGTGTACTCGTATGTGCACGTAAGAAGTTATACTTCTATTATATGATTTCTTAAAAATAAATATACTTTAAACAGTTTGTTTTAATTTTTTTAAACACCAAATTAATTTTGTGCTTACCGTTCAAAAAAATAAAAAAAAAAGTATAGAATTGCTCCGGACTCGAACTCAAGAGCTCTCGATCTCTGGCCGAATGCTATACCAAATACGCTACGAGGACTGTGTCTGTATCGGTTCGGACGTACCTAATGACAATTCACGGTAACAAACAGACAAGGTGAAGTAAGTATAATAAATATACAATAAAATGTTTTAATAATACTCATCTTACTCCTGAGGAAGACAAATCCAAAGACAAACAAATTATAATAAATATATTTACTAAAAACACTAATATATTCTTTTCACACCTTTTTTTGATATATTTATACATAACTTGAAAGATTCAGCAACTAAACGCCATACTGTCTGTGTGCGCATGCGCGCAGTATTATAAAATTTTACTCTCAATCGCGCCTAAAGAAGCATAACTTCAAAAAATATATATTGTAAAATATTGTAGAGGGCGCAAAATTTGAGGCCCGAAAAATGATGGCGGACAGTTGGCTGCATTTGAAGAAGGAAGGTTTCTTACGTGACAATTTACCACAATTTGACCAATAAATAAAAAATAAATATTTTTTCCACCTACCTCTACCGAAAGTATACTTTTCCGGACCTGATTGTAGGGAGCAAAGTTGTACTTTTCCTCCCTAGGGAGGAAAATATTTTTCCTCCCTAGGGAGGAAAAGTAAAAGTGACGTCATGGTATTTCATTCATGAAATATAACTTATTGACGCCCTGTATAATATATATTTTCTATTACGAAGTATCTATACATTTTAACGTTTATTTATAAAACATCCTGTATTTTGCAGAATGGTAAAAAACAGTAAATTGTTATTTTGATTTAACAATGTTTACATTAATAATTTGACTTATATTTGACAGTTGACAGTTATATTGTACCTACTTGTTGTTTTAGTTTTAATAAATTTTGTTGGTTAGTTACATAAATAAATTAAGTAAAAATGAAAAAATGACTTGTGATTTGAGGAAGGTGGAAAACCCATATGTATAACATGGGAGTAAAGTGCCTTTTCCTCCCTTGAATGATTACTGCCCTCCGCTACGCGTCGGGCAGTAAACTTCATTCTCGGGAGGAAAAGTTACACTTTCCTCCCTTGTTATACAAATAGCTATTTAACCATGAAAAACTGAAAAAAAAACGGGCGATTTTTTTCAAATTTCCGTAAAATCTTTTTTTTGCGGAATTTTTTACTAAATGTGGTAAATTGTCACGTAAGAGACCTTTCTTTTTCCAATGCCGTACGATTTTTTTGTTTCAGAGATCCCAATCCTGAGATTAAATGTCCGCCATCGGAACTACTTTTTTTCGAGGCCCCGACTTTGGCGCCCTCTACAATATTAGTGTACATGCATAAATGAAAAAAGATATATTTTTTGTATTCTCTAAGAGTTAGGTATTAATATGTAAAAAGTTTTATGCTCATTTTTAATAAAGGTTCTGAGAAAAAAATCTTGAAAAAATGCTTATTTTTGGTCTTCTAAAGTGTACTAGTACCTTAAAACAAAACCAAAAGTGCCAGATAAATAAATAAAAGATTTGGGTTAATCTAATCCTTGTTTTAACATATCTATAAGTTCATATTTCTCTTGCTCTTTCTCAAGCTGTTCTTGTAAAAGACTTTCTACTATTTCTTGGAACCGTTGCCTCAGAGCAAGATTTTCAATATTCTCAATTTTTGTCTCTTGTTGTTGTCTTTTTGCTTTCAAATCAGCTATTTCTAGGTTGATTTCATCGAGTCTGCTTTGAATAGTAACTGAAACAAGAAAAAAGAGATTAGTTTTGAAGACCAAAGAGATCTTAGAGTTAGTAATTGTGGAAAAATACCAACAGAAAGTCTGCACAACAAGATGATGCACATACTAACAGAAGCAGGAATTAATAACCAAGATCTGAAAATAATTAGACATTTACTAGAATCAGACCACAAATGTCAGAATTGAAGGTGAAGACACAACAAATATATGAAAATTATGCATGGAGTGAGGCAAGGCTTATTTTGTCTTCTCTAATCTTCAACCTCTACTCTAAAAGAATATTTATCGAAGCTTTGCATGCAACTGAAAAAGGCATTCTACTAAACGATTACTTTCTAAACAACATCAGATATACAGATGATACTTAACATATATTAACATTATCTGGTATTTGCAGACAATTTATGAGACTTTTATGTGTTTACGAACAAAATCACATCCCTGTAGAAAGAGTGGACTACAACTACCTCAGCGCTATAATAAATGAAGAATGGACCAACAACCAAGAAATTAGAGGATGCATCGGGAAAGCTAGATCTAACTTCAACCGGAGATGGGGGTCGTCTTCAAGAGCCACAACATCTCTTAGTATAAAAGTATGCTGTGATGCTGTCTTTTTTGGCAGAAGATTGGAAGCATTTGAGATGTGGCTATATCAGAGAATACTTAAAATCGCATGGACTGATTGACTCACTGAGTCCTTCAGAAAAATGAAGAATCAAGAGGTACTGACCACCATCAAATCTAGAAAGTTCCAATAATTCGGACACATGCCAAATGAATTAAGATATGCCTCCAAGCCATCTGATAGGGAAAATATTTGGAAAGTGAGGTCCAGGACGAAGACCATCCTGGTTAAAGAACCTCAAAACCTGGTTCAACTCAACATCTGTGCAGGTTTTCCACGATGCTGCAGATAAGATAAAAATTACCATGATGAAAGCCAAATTCGTCATGGATATGCACATCAAGAAGATATCGAAGAAATTTTAGTCACACAAAAGCAGGGCGCGAGGATATATATCCACTGATATATATCACGATATATATCGTGATATATATCATGATATTTATATTATACAGGGTGTCCCAGACTAACTTACCCACGCTATATCTCTTAAAGGAATAGAGATTTTCGAATGGGACAAAAGGTTATATATTCTACTTGTAATACACTTTAATATAACGTACAAAAAATCATCCCCTAAATAATCATCCCTTAGTTAAAACCCCTAACTTTAACTTTTTTAATAGCACCCTATATATTTTTTTATAGTTTTGGATGTGGTCTTCTCTCGTCTATTCAACACATTTTTTGAAAATAAAATCGGTTCGTAAATAACCAAGAAAATATCAGTTTAGTTTTGTTAATTATGTGTCCCAGACTAATTTATCAAGGCTATATTTCATAAACGAATAGAGATCTTCGAATGGGACAAAAATGATCTATTTCATTTGTAATACACTTTAATATGGCCTAGAAAAAAAATATCCCCTAAATATTCATCCCTTAGTTACAACCCTTTACTTTATTTTTTTTAATAGCACCCTGTAAGTTAGGGATGAATATTTAGGGGATGAATTTTTTCTACGCCATATGAAAGTGTATTACAAATGGAATAGATCAGTTTTTGTGCCATTCGAAAATCTCTATTCGTTTAAGAAATATAGCCTGGATAAATTAGTCTGGGACACACAATTTACAAAAATAAACTGATAGTTTCTAGGTTATATACGAACCGATTTTATTTTCAAAAAATGTGTTGAATAGACGATAAAAGACCACATCCAAAACTATACAAAAATATACAGGGTGCTATTAAAAAATTAAAGTTAGGGGTTGTAACTAAGGGATGATTATTTAGGGGATGATTTTTTTGTACGCCATATTAAAGTGTATTACAAGTAGAATATAACACCTTTTATCCCATTCGAAAATCTCTATTCGTTTAAGAGATATAGCGTGGGTAACTTAGTCTGGGACACCCTGTATATATCGTGATATATATCAGTACTTTATTTCGTACTAATTTTTACATAAGAAGGTTAAAACCAACGACAATTGCTGTCCCCGTAGAAATTTGGAGTCAAGTGGAAAAAGATCTGAGTGATCAACCAATTCAAATTAAGAACTTTTATTACAAAAGGAGGAATATGGCTCTAGGTTTGCCTCATTTTTTGGCAAACTTACTGGACCATCGCTTTTTGGGAGAAAGACTTACTGCTGAACAAAAAGAGCAGGCTTATGAATATTTTAATTCAACCAACACAGATTTTGTTCCGTTTGTAATGGCTCTAACTTCGAAGTCTAAACCTTTTCCGTCTTTCATGTATGGTCCAAATTTCAAAAAAACATCTCCATTATTATGGCGGAAGTCTGTTCCAATCGCTGAATCTGCTTGGCCTGATAAAAACATATTTATCGAACGAATTAACCAATTGCTTACAGCAGTAACCTCAACGGCAGGCATTGAAAGGTGCTTTTCAAGCTTTGGACTTGTATTTCCAAATTACGAAATAATTTAGGAACCGAAAAGGCTGCTAAACTTGTATTCATGTTTAAATATTTAAACAGTTCTTCATACAAAAAAAAAAATGACAATTTGGAATGGATTTGGCCTGAACAAGAAACTGAAAGACGGGAAAATGAAGTCTTGGGTGCCTTACTGGTTTTGATTCAGACATTTCCGATGTTAAATCATCATTTTAATTAATTTTCTAAATTTTGATTTTATTTTTTAAATGTTCAAAATTTTAAGTTATTTGGGAAAAATAGAAATACCTATATGTTTAAATTAATGTTTTCAATATTTTTACTTAATTTAGTTGTTACTTGGATACTCATATCATTTTGTTTTCCGTTTATGTAACATACTACCATACGTACGTTTATATTTTTGTATTTTTTATTTAAGTAAAAATATATCTTTTATACTGTTACATTCTACATTTAGAGTCTTATTTTGGTCAATTTAGTTTCTCTATTGAAATGTTTTCCAAAATATCATATAAATATCACATTTTGGATATATATCGGATATATATCATATATATCCGATATTTTGATATTTTTATAAATATCATTGATATTTTGTGCTCTGCACAAAAGATAACTTTTTAATGTAAGTACTTACTTCTGAAATTTCCTTTATGCTCTGGTGCTCGTAAGTATGGTTCTGTATATGAAGTACTTGGTGGTTGGTAGTAATCCATTTCTTGCATTAAATTTGATGACTGTTCCATTTCTCTAAACATATCACTGGTAAATTCTGTGAGAATTTTGGAATCAGCAGAATGATTCTACAAAAATAAAAATTTTTATGTTATTACTCAAGACAAAAAAATAATAAAACTCATTAAATAAACAATGTTTGAGTTATTACCAGAACAGAATTGGAATCGGTAAGGTGACTTTCTGCTGAATTTTGGCTAGTCTCGTCCAAAACGTCCAGTACATTAAGATGAGCGTCTTCATCTTCTGAATCACTAACTGCTCCTCCAAATATATCATGCTCGGCAACGTTTTTAATGGGTTCTTTAGGGCTTTTCTTAACTACTGTACCTTTGTTTATTTTATTTTCATCTTCTTCGTTGATTACTTCCCATTTGACACTGACCTTAAATTTCAAACAATTTAGAAAAAATAATTTTTATGAATTTTTAAATAGTAATAATTCAGTCAATCTCATGAATTAAATTAAAATTTGTTATACTACTTTACCAATTAAAATTTACTTACAGCATCATTATCGATCTTTAAAAGTCGCTTAACTTCTTTTTCAATTTCTGGAGCCTCTACATACTTCTTTTTTAAAGTTTTCCTAAACCTTCTTTTTCTTACATTCTTAACGGGTGGTGTTATTCCATGGGGCCATAAATACTTTTTGTCAACTTTGTTTGAATCTTTCTTTTTCTTTTGTGGTGAGTCCTCGTCTGTAGTAGTTTGATCATCCTCTTCTTTACAAACTAACATCTGACATATATCAGCTGTTTTATAAAACCCCTTGGCATCGATAGTTTTTAATGATTCAACTACTGTTGGTAAATCAACAACTTTGGCACCCATCAGCCAATGATCTACTCTTACCTCTCCATGACGCATATCTTCATCAATTTTAATACCTACTCTATCTTTTAATGAACTATTATTCCGAATTGCTTCCTTCAATGCTCTAGCTGGTTCCTTAAAAAAGTTATTACATTAATGATTAAATGATATTTATTAAAAGTGAGAAAATAGTGAAAGTTTTTAACACATTGTGTGCCACGCTTTAATTGGGATAATAGTCTCAGCAAATTGATATCCACGGCAAGAAAGTAAGTCATATGTGTATATCAAAAATGAGTGATATGGCCCCTGGCAAAATATTTGTGTATCTCATATATGAGCGACGTGGCACGCAATGTGTTAAAACTCAAAAAACATAATATATTACTTGTCAAATGTAATCTTGGCTTTAAATGTGACTTTAGAAATCTTGGCTGACGTAGCAGTAATCAAACCAATAAGAATTTTTTTAATTTCCCTTATGTTTTCAAAGCAAAAAATAAATAAAAAAAGCATATAGAGCTTTAGGAATGAACAGAAAAGAAAAACTTAGAGAAGACATGGCAATAAGAAATAATAATTAACAACAGTAAAATGTTTACAGGAGTTCAATTCTTGAGAAATCACTATCAGATTCAGAATTATCATCACTGGAATCACTAGTTCTATCTTCCTGAAGATTAATTATTATTTGATCAAATATTAAATCTAAAACGGGTTTGTTTTCCATAAAAAACTGTTCGAAAGGTTTAACATGTTCACATCGTTTTTCCACTCTTCATTTAAAACTATTTAAAAAAAATTCATCACAAAAACAATCCACAGAAGTAAACTTAAAGCAACGTTTTCCTAAGCCACCTATTTCTTAAAAGATGCGCCCACTAATTTTATGGGATTGAGGTCTGGATGATACGGAGGCACCCTTAACATTGAATGACCAATATTACCCAGTATTCTGTCAATTTCACACACCTTCAATCTGGGTTTATGGATTTGTACAATGCTGTAAAGATTGACTTTTAACATACCTTCTGAAAAAGGTAGATTCCATTGTGTTAGCCAGTGTTTTATTAAATTTTTGGTAATATTAATCAAGTAATATTAATTAGGAAATTTTTCAGCTTGCGCATTCTGATAAGAAACGTTGTCAACAACTAGTACACTACGAGGAGGAAGATTGGGAATAAGCATTTTATGAAGCCATTTTTTACTATTTTCATCATTCATTTCACTGTGGTGGTCCCCTGATTTTGTGTTTGACTTAAATTTCAAACAAGCATTCTTTACAAAACCGCTTTCTACACCTGCATTCACTGTTTTCAGTCTTCATTCTTTTGAAATTATTGTAACATATAATTTTTCATTGGAGTTGTCACTTTTCCAGCGAGTATGGGAACAATGAATGCAGGTTTAGTGACTGTATATTATATGCCAGTACAGACTGTATCAACCAAAGTTTGCTGTTGAGTTGTTTACTTTCACTAATATATTTCCGTTAATTTTACTGTGCATCAAGTGGATGTGGGATCTTACAACTTTAGCGATTGTAAGGTTTTCAAAGTCGTTTCTAGTTTTGACAGACCGTAGGTGCAGTTTTTTAGAGTGTTGCTACTATCTGTCGAATATCTGAAGTGTTGAGTTGTGCAGTGACCATTGATGGCAATGAATGTGTAAATAATAGTAATAAACTGTCCAAATTAATAATGGGCTCTTCATTTTGAAGAATGAAGTAAGCTTGTAAAGCGTCGTTTTCACGCTACATCTTATTGTACGTTTTGTGTGTCATGCAAAATGTATGACAAAACGTATGTGTCCAGTGTATAACAAGAAATGAAATGAATCGAAATGAAATCCAAGGTCAGACCGAAGATATGAATAAATAAATAAAAAATATTGTTTTGTCTCGAAGATTGAACACATTGTTTGAAAAACGTTAATATGTATCTATACACTTGATAAAACGTACGTTTTGCATGACACACAAAACGTACAATAAGACGTAGCGTGAAAACGACCCTTAAGAGAGCAGATCAAAAAAAGTTTCACACCTTGGCTGTGTTTCGGGACAAATAGGTCTTGTATTAGACTAACGGTTGGCTGCATTGACTGTGTAGTAACACACTGTGGCAAAGGTTCAATACAGGACATACATGCCTCGTAACACACTCAACGTAAGTTTATAAATATCTCTAAACACAGCCAAGGTGATAAAAAAGGAGAATTCAGATATAAAAGACACTAAGGAACTAAATGTTGAATTTATAAAACCAATCTAAAATTGGAAAAACCAAAATGCAATACTGATAATTCAAGTTTACATAACAAATGCCTGTAATTTTTTTATAGTAACTTACCACAGGTAATCTAAGTATAAATTGTGATTCTAAATCAGCTAGAGGTTCTGCTTCTATTTTGGACATGTTTTTTCTTTTTTGTTGTAGTTGTAATGTAAGGTATACTTAGTTTTTCTTTAATCCTTTAATTATTATACTCTAAAATCTATACAAATGTATATAAAGCGCAATAATACTTCATTTATTTATTGTACTCGTCTTACATTTTTATCTTATCGGGTTATTCTATTCGCTTTTTGTATAAAATAGCGCATAGTTTATAGTTTTTTCTTTAGAAATTAAAAATCTTTACGTGTCTTTACATTTACAATAATAAAATTAGTAAATTAAAAATAATTATGAAGTTAGTCGTATATCGATTGTGGTTATATCAGTTTATCTTCTTCTTTTTCCTGATCGTATACGTCATTGGTTATTAATTATGTATACAGTTTGTAAAAGCCACTTGGAATAAATTTATTATTTCATGAATGATGATTTTAGAAATAAGTCCTAAAACGGGTCTATTTTTATTTTTAAATTATGATTTTTGGAATATAATATATTACAATATATTATATCATAATCGTGACGGCGTAATCATGATTTTTCTAAATGAGAATTAATAGGGGTCGTGTGCTAGCTCATTTGAAAGGTTATTCAATTCTCTATCCAGTAATATTATTATTAATGTAACAATATCTGCTTCTTGGCGGTTTGTAAATTTAATTTAAGCGAAAAGCAATGTCTATTTTTCAAATAAACATTTTTTTTTCTGTTTTCCGACAGCAGTAAAATGTATTTTGAATTAAATAAATTACATACATTTCTACAATAATTGTGCTTGAAAATAAATTATGAATAATATTAACAACTCTTTGATATACGATTTACTGTTTCATCCGCATAACGTAAATTATTGATGACACTTCACCATTCACAATTATTCCTGCTTGTTTTTTAGAAAGTGAATTTCTGAAAATTCTTTTTGAGTAAACGTTGAAATGAAGGGGCGACAAGAGGCATCCTAGACGGGCCCCTAATAACACGCTCTGAGGTAGGTACTACAAACCATACAATCATTAAGAAATGGCAAAGCGGCAGGTCCTAATGAAATTCTAAATGAAACATATAAGCTTATAAATGATACCAATTGCTCTAAAATGAAAGTAATATTTTAGAGACTAAGTTCGTTTTTCAATACTATTTATACCAGTGCACCTACTTAATGGTTGGTCCAATTCATTGTTCGTAGCTCTACCTAAAAAGACAACAGCAAGAAACTGTGCTGATTATAGAATCATCAATTTGTTAGGCCAACTATTGAAAATTTTTCTAAAGATAACACATGTTTTCATGGTAATACCACAGAATAAATATGGTTAGTTATTCTGTGGTAATACATACTATAATTTTTATAATAAATGCGAGGAATATTGACTTCTAAAAGACGTTTGATCGTGTTAAGCACTCTACATTGATCGAAGTTGGCAGTTGGTTTAAGACATTGACTTGGACAGCAGAGATTTTCGCATAATTGCAAATTTGTATTGGAATTGAACAACTTCAGTTTTAGTAGACGGTTTGGAATCACAGGCTCTTAACATTAAAAGAGGAGTACGGCAGGGATGCCTCTTGTCGCCCCTTCATTTCAACGTTTACTCAAACGTTTGTTAACATAATTTAGTAGTTTGTACAGTACCTATACTTCCTGTCAAGTATGAAAAGGATACGTCGAATAGTTTTAAAATGCTGAGCAAAAATAGTTTTTAAATTTTTAGATAAAACACCCTGTAACTCAGTAAGGAACCACATTTTATTTAAGTGTTTTAGGTTAATTCTTCGTATTTTGTGCTACGGTTTCTCCAGTTACTATATGGACAATTATTAATGAAACACCCTGTATAAATGTGGCAGTTAGATAATAATGTGACAAAATATTTCCGCTTCAAAATAAGCTGTCCCACATTAAAGTAATGACAAATTTAAATTTGATGTCACATCTCCATCTACAATGGTATAGAAAGAATACACTTTTTACCACACGTCGATATGTTATAAAGTTAAAATAATTTATTTTTGGCATAAAACATATTCAGCACTAATCAACCAATAAATTAATGTCTAATTACGCTGAAAACATGAATAAAATGAGTTAAATAATAAATTAGTCCATAAGAACTAATGTATTTGTAGCACCTATTCGAACACTTGCGCCTCTAGCGGCGATTGCTGGAAGCTGAATTAGATGTTGAAAAGTTAGCCCACAAACGATGCATTGCGTTTCCTCTCCTTCTTACAGGTATCCATAGATTTTACTTATATTTATTGGTTACTTGCCATATTTGAAATAACTTCTTCTTCTTCTTGCCATAACTTCTTCGTGTCTTTCAATACGGTGATAATTAGAGTAAAAATGCAGATAATAAATATATACATTTATTTATAGAGAAATTGGTTACAATACGAAATAGCTTCCCAATGATTACAAAAATGCAAAACATATAATTGTTTTCAATTCGAGGAATGTGATAATATACTAAGAGTAAAAGATAAAGTTATTTTATATTATCGAACATTCTTGGTGGACACACTTTATAAACACTTCAAATGGTGTGCTCAACGCTTACATAATGCATAATAATACGTCTTTGGTTGTGAAGTGTAAAGTAATGCATTTTTGACTAGAACGAAGAAACACAAAGTATCAAATTTTCCTGTGTATCGCAAGGTTAGAAGTCATATGAAAGTGTATGAAAATACAGAAGCAAAAATAAAGCTGCAGTAATGTATAAGTTATTTCAATTTATTACTATACTCTCACTCAGCTTGCTAGAAAAAAGATCCACAAGGCAACATGGAGATCAAACGATGAAAGAAGAAATAATCAATTAGAACATATTTTGATTGGAACATTCTAGCAATATAATAGGGCAAATAGGGGAATAACTATGATGGTCTGAATACTTTGAAGAGCTCCTGATTATCCAAAATTTCTTTGAAGAAAAGGATGAAAATGATGGAAATAACAGAAATGAGTATCAAACTGTCGAATTTGAAATACCCCCACCAAGTCGAGAAGAAATTAGAAATGTCAAAGAAACGCTTAAAAACGATAAAACCCCTGATCTGGACAATATTGATGCCAAGTCAATTAAAAAAGGCGGTCATGAACTCATAAGTAAAATGCATCAATTAACAGAAAAGGCCTGGCAACAAGAAATAATGCCTAAACAATGGTGTGGTAGTATTATTGCACCAATACATAAGAAAGGAAAAAGGAATAGTGTTCGAACTATAAAAGAAGAATAAATAAATAAATAAATATTTACTATTAGACAAATGCTTGAACAGTATTAGGAGTATAATCAAGACGTGCATCAGAGATCTTAACAAACAGGCTTATGATTCAATTAATCGTCCAACATTACGGAATGCAGTAGTTGAGCTGGGCATAAGTACATAAGAAACTAACTGCGGTAACTCAAATGTGTGTAAGTAACTCCTTTGCACAAGTTAGAATAGGGGGGAAAATATCAAATGCTTTCTGTGTAAATTCTGTTTACCCATTGTTGTTTACCTGGCCTTAGAATATGTCATGCGAAGAATTTATCCAACAATCAAATCAGACATAGTTGCTCGGGGAGGAAAAATCGTCCTCGTTTTTGCCAATGACACAATCAAAATTAGAAGTTAGGATATTTTCTCGAGCTTTGAAAGAGCTGCATTAAATATTGGGCTGACAGTAAAAGAAGACAGAACAAAATACATGGTCGTTTCAAAACAAAAACGACGGCGTGTACAGGATTTATATTAGCATCCAAAAAATTAAGAACAATTCATATCGATTTAATTTTTAAAGGTCTTACACAAGCATTACTGTTTTTAGTAGAATAACTAGGTGACATTGATGTCACAATGTAGGGCACTCGTTTCGAGAATTTCAGCTATTTTGATATTATTAATATTTCACGGTCGATTCGGTGTCGGCAATCATAATAAAAACAATTACGAGTTTATTTATAGATACGGACAAAGTATTGCAGATCATTCTTTATTCTTTATTCGTTATTAAGACATCAAGTAGTTAGAATATAGACTTTGCCCACCAACTCGTTACTGGTATAGTTAGTGTTGATAAATAAATATATATCCGGTAATAATGTTCGACTTAATCAACGCCATCATAGGGGGTAACTACCCCCGCCACCATAGGCGAATAAGGCAAAATATTACTATAAACGATCATAACTTCAAAGTGGTCAAACAATGTAAATATCTAGGAGCAACAATATCAATGATAACGAAATAGAACTAGAAGTTGAAACACGAATAATGGTGGGAAACAGATCTTTCTTCGCAATGCAACATATAATGAAGTCAAACCTCTCATGAGATGCAAAAATCCAGATTTATAAGACCATAATACTACGAGCAGTCGCGTATGGAAGCGAAACATGGACGCTAACAAATAAATAAGTAAATAAATTGCTGGTGTGGGAACGTAAAATCCTTCAAATGATGTATGGCCCTTGTAGAGATAGCGTGACAAACGAATGGAGGCTCAGATACAATAAGTTAAAGTCTCTCTCTTTGGAAAGGAAAATCTAGTCAGATATATAAAGGCCAATAGACTAAGATGGGCAGAACATGTCATACGTAATAACGATAATCGCCTCATAA
This sequence comes from Diabrotica virgifera virgifera, assembly GCF_917563875.1. NCBI lineage: Eukaryota > Metazoa > Arthropoda > Insecta > Coleoptera > Chrysomelidae > Diabrotica > Diabrotica virgifera. Next base: position 3,049,147 of record NC_065443.1, read on the forward strand.
ACAATGTGTTTTGGGAAATACCAGATGGAAGAAGGTCTGTAGGACGATCTACAAAAAGGTGGAAAGATGCAGTCAAATAAGATCTGGAGAAAATGAGAGTGAGACAATGGGAAATAGTCGGATAGGACCAACAAACATTCATAATTGGGAATATATTGTGTGAACACTATTCAAGAATGTTATTTTCTATACAGGGTGTCCCCGAAAATAGTGCGTTCCTTAAAGGTATTGGTGAAGGCACCATGTAGGGCAAAAAAGTTTATAACATTTTTTTCTAAATGCAACCGTTTCGCTAAAAAACCAAAATACATTTTGATATGCAAATTGAAATCTGACAACTATGTATACAAAAATCTAAACATAGACAATCACAATTCAAAAATAGTTGCAGCATTTTAGCCATAAGTATTCACATTCGTTCACTGTCTTCATCCTAAACAAACAAACAAATTCTGTTTTGTTGGATTTTCAAACATGGGGTGGTACAATTATTTTGCAGGTGTACCTGTCTGACCTACATTTGTGGTGTCAATAAACTAAATCACAAACAGTTCTTGTACAGTGATGCCAAATTAGTTAATTTTATGAAAATAAAAGTTCGCTTATATGGCGAACAATGTGATTTTTTTTTGGAAATGGTTAACTTTAGAAAAAAATGTTATAGGACTTTTTTGTTCTAAATTGTGTATTATATCCATACCTTAAAGGAACGCACTATTTTCGGCGACAACCTGTATAGTCAACATTTTGGGCTCAAGGAATTTACAGGAGACAATAACTTTGTTTTTCTAGGTTCTGATAGGTAAAATATCACTAAACTTTGAATCAAACAGTCTATCTGCTCACTACAACAGTGTTTAAAATAAATTTATTCTATAAGTACACATAACAAGGAAACATCAACCGATATATTTTCTAAATTCTTAACTCTTACATTTTACAGTGATTTTACAATTTACAATGATTGTCTCAAGTAGCAGGTTTACGTTTTCTAGAATATATGAAGGAAAAAAAGAATTTGGTACTCCTGGAACATTTTAGACTGTTCTGATACCCTACAGAGATCTCTAAAACCTTCCAGGAGAATATTCAAACAGGCTCCTTTCGGATAAATATCAAACCTTTTACAGTAATACCTGAACATTTCATACTACTGACGTCCACTTTTCAAACATTTCAAAATACCACGAAGTCTTCCGGAGACACCTACAATAATACAGGAGAATCTTAAATTATAAAAGACTACTTTGAGACTCTACAGATACCCTAAACATTGCATAATATTCCAGATGACTCTTAACCCCATTTTTTAACACTTCTGATAATTTTAGTCTTCAAATTGTGAAATATAGAATCCCAATATTAACTGGAACGAAAAGATTTAGTGTGATCTTAAGGAATTAATATGGAATAAGCTAAACCAAACTGTCCAATGAAGAACAGGTAACGATGACTCAAGTGCTTGGATGAAGAGGTTAAAGAGAAGGAAAAGGAAACAAGCAAAAATTTTGAGGGAAGTTTTAAAATATAAAAACTGGTCTTGAGCTAAAAAAAAAGAAGGAACAAGTATGGATCTATAACGTCTATATACATTCAATATATGTACCTACATATTATTTACACCGATATTTTTGAAATGTCAATTACCTATTGATATTTAAAACTTTATATTCTAGTGACAACTAAACATGCTGCTTGGATCGTATTTCATAACATTGGTCTAAAAGAAATCCGTACAATTCGGGATGTACTGTCTAATATAATTTCAGAATAACTTAATACAATTTGATTTTGGAAAGTGATATGACCAAGTCAAACATTCTTAACACGTTCGCGGACACGCTGTCATTTTATACACGTATTCTTATGGAGTAAATGACTTCATATGCAGTCATGACCGCGAATGTGTTAATAATGTTCACTTCGTGTTAACAATCAATGTGTTAAGCTGCTTTTTAATCACTTGACATAATATGGTTGTCAAAATGACAACTTATCGATAATAAAACAATATTTTTAAAAACAGTGATCAAAAAGGGAATTAAATGCAAACACTTCATCCACGACAAACTGATAGGTGGCTTGCAAGAAGTGGGAATTGATGACGAAGACCTCGGTATTATCAAAAATTTGTATTGGCATCCTTGTGCAAACATACCAGTTGGCCAGAACACGACGGACGCAGTGGAAATACAACGTGGAGTGAGGCAAGGGTGTATTATATTGCCTCTATTGTTTAATATATACTCAAAATTTATTTTCAAAGAAGCCTTAGATGAAGATGCAAGCATTAAAATCAACGGAATTAATGTCAACCATCTCAGTTACGAAGACGACACGGTACTAATTGCTTCCAAAGAGTTTAACGACTTACAAACAGGATGACCGAAACATGTGTTTAATATGGGCTAAAACAATACTTCAAGACCAAATTTATGGTTGTTGTATGGAATAAAGTTAGAAAGAGTCCAAAATATCACCTATTTGGGTGCCAAAGTTAACGATAACTGGGATATCTTCTTCTTTCTCGACACTCCTTATGCCCCTCGAAGCATCGGAGTAACTGAGATAAAAACAAAGAAATAAGAATACGCATCGAAAAAGCCAGAGCAGCCTTCTATAAAGTAAAGAAAATTCTCATTACTAGAAATATTACTTTAAACCTTAAAATTAGATTAATACTGCAAGCGCCAGTTAACTTGGCGACAGCGAATACGCACAACGACACTGAGACTGATGATCATCCCATGAGCCACTGTGCAATGCGTCTCGCCAAGTTAACTGGCGCTTGCAGTAGCAGACATTGCTGTAATACGCCAGTCAATGGGAGCAAAAATAGGATATTACCTCCGAATTCTATCCTACTGCATGGATTTTAATGAAATTTTTTTAGTTATAATACAAAAAGAAATATGGTAGGTGAAATAGTTTTTTTTTTTGTACATTATCAAATTGGTGTATTCAACTTAAAATAACACGAGAAACGGTCGATTTTAGGTGTGTAATGCTACTAATACCTTTTGTAGTGCTTGAAAAGACCTTTAAAATAAGTAATATTAAAGGTCCATTACATTAAAACTAAGCGAGATATTCTGCAAACAAATTGATAACTAATGTATTATAAGAAAAAATGAGAAGTAATTTTAACCTCCATCCTCCAAAATGTAAATACATCGTTTTCTTTCCACAATACCTTTTACTATAGTGTTATTTCTATGTTCAAAAAGTTGGACGGGTTTAAAATGAATGGTTTTTGAAAAAAAAGATCAAATTATAGAGAGCATTTTTAAATTTTCTTAAAAATCTTCCTTTTCTCCATGTAACTTGGAAATGATAAGAGATACAGTAATGAAAAATAAAAAGGAAATTGTTACCTGAAAGAGCCCTACATTTTTGTGTGGTATCTTTTTTCGTATCTCTTATCTTTTTCGAGTTACATGGAGGAAAAGGAAGATTTTTAAGAAAATTTAAAAATGCGCTTTGTATTTTGATCTTATTTTTTTCAAACACCATTCATTTTAATCCAGTGCAACTTTTTGAACATAGAAAGAACACTATAATAAAAAGTATTGTAGAAGGAAAACGATGTATTTAAATTCTGATGGATGATGGGTTAAATATACTTCTCATTTCTTCTTAATCAACTTTTTTGCAGAATATCTCGCTTAGTTTGAATGTAATCGACATATGGTATTGCTAATTTTAAAGGTCTTTTCAAGCACTATAAAAGTTTTTTTATAACCTACAGAAATATTTTATATAGTTTTTTTGTTATATGCATAGTTTTTAAGGTATTCGCAAAAATCCGTCCGTAAAGGTGTCATTTTTCAATGAAAATAGCCAATTTTCAACCACGAATAACTCAAAAAGTATCGAGTTTTCAAAAAAATAATTATAGAACAGTTTTTGCTTAAAATTAGGTTCTCTGGTCTCTTCCGTGGCTATTTTACCCAAAACATTTTTCACCCTCGAGAAGGGGGTGGGAACCACCCCCAAGATAAAAGTGCACATCGGCATAGGGTAGACTTTGTTTCTTGAGCTATTACCTACTTACTGTGGAAATATCAAGAAAATCGATGTAGTAGGATTGAATTCGTAGCCAATTACCCTCTCATTGACTGCCCTATAAGGTATGTAGAGGTGGACCTTCACATAGACATTAATGAAACGATTGAAGGCCTTTGAGTCGAGGATCTACCGACGAATATTTCGGATAAGTTGGGTTGATGGAATAAGAAATGCAATAGTTTTACACGGAATGAAAAACAGCACAAGAATAACAAAAATTCGAAAGTTACAATATTTCGGCCATGTAATGAGACATCCAGAGAAGAGTGGTATCAAGAGACATCCGCTAATCTGTTTCGAGCTGCTTTAGACAAAATTACTATTTCCAATATAATTGCCAACATTTGATGATCGGCAGGGTACTGAAAGAAGAAAAAGGTTTGAATGATCTGAGGGTATTACTGGAAAATTTTAAATACATGTTTTAACAATCAATATATTACATTTTTGAGTTGTTTCATACTACTGAGCTTCAAATAAAAGTTTTATAAATAAATCTCATCAGAAATACTCCATTGGTCATACCACCCTCGCAGTAAAAAGTTCTTTTGTAAGGCACTAACATTGGGAAATCAATGTCACACGATTGTCCACCACTAATCACTATTAGTCACTATCGATTACAATAAAAAACGGCCCACATTATCTTTAGGAACGTTGTATGGACTCGTATGAATGACTGGACGTGGACGGCAGTAATGGCGATACAAGCGTTGGTTCCATACTCTCCTCCGTTGGTTCCGACACTCCCAAATGTGCTCGATGGAAATATCTAACTTTGTTGGTGTTACTCATGCCTGAAAAATAGTGTTTTGTTCATTTCATTTGTACTATATTATGACAATTTATAATATATTCCTAAGCAGTTTAAAAAAAGTGTATGGGAACATCCATAAACTACGTCGTTGAAAATGGGGAGGGGGGTCTATGCTTATTACGACGGGGGGGGGGGCATGAGTGCACATCCGACGTCGTTTGATGTTCACGAATATAAAAAATATACCCTATTGTAGGATTAAAAAGAATTAGTAGGTATATTACTTTTATCGCATACTTTTCATTTCGTTTTTATCACTCACAGCCTTAATAATATTGCTAGCAGTTTTGTACAGAATAACAAACAATAAAATTGTTCTATGTATTTAAACAAACGCTTCTAAACAGAACAGCGTCTGGAAGCAATAAATATTAAACTGTTCATTTATTTACTGAATACTCTATGTGAAACAATTATTCTACAAGAATGAATAGAAATTAAATATTCTATTTTATTTAGTTAGTACATTGTATGTATACTTAATAAAAGAAATGGTATTGAAATCAAAACAAAATAAGTACCAAGATTTATATGATGTAGTTAAGAAAGCATAGGAACTCCGATAAAAGTATTGTCTTTTGTCCCAATAAAAATTAGTTGTACAGTGGATTGAGAGAAAAAGGTACGCGGATATTAATGAGCTACTAGTAATACTGATTTGGATACATTCGTAAATAAACATTGATAGCTAACTTTAAAAAATCCAGAAATAACATGGAATTTTAAAAAAAAAATACTAAAAAGAGGGGTTATGAGTTGCAATTGCGACGTCGGTATGAGGGGGGGGTCAACTGTAAACGACGGAAGGAGGAAGGGTATTAAAAAGTCCAAAATTTTTACGACGTAGTTTATGGCTATACACTAACCGCTACGCTACTAGACACACGGACACATTGAGCTAATACAGTCCTGAACCCTTCACTTGGTGCACTGTTTACTTTTATGCCTAGAAGTATACAGATTGATCCTTAATAGAAAAAGTCCCTTGACGTAAAAGAAGAAGTATTGAGTTGGAGGATATTCGAGGTGTCATTGAATAACCTAGAAATGTCTAGTGAAGTCTAGAACGTCAGAACATTTATATGTATAAACATAGAGAGTTGACAGTTTATAGAATAGTTGTATTTGAAGCATAGAGTGAGCCTCACCTCCGCGCTTCCTGACGACAAGATCTCGTGGACTGGTTTGCGGTATCTCTTTCTAGCATATTGTATCGAGAAACTAAGATGACATTCAGTGTGAGTATAGGCACGGAAGGGCAGGACTACTGTCGCAACTTTACTATGCGTAAGAGTGAAACAGCACTGAGCCAAATAAAAATGATGGTGTCGTCACTTATCTCTGAATGACACTCTGTCTATGATAATATACAGGGTGTCCATAAACTCTACCGACAAACGAATACAGGAGATTCCTCAGATAATTTTAAGACAATTTAACCCAATTCACCTAGTCCGAAAATGCTTGCCAAGGGAGCTAGAGCTCTTTGAAGATGGCGTCATGAAATTAGTTTTTCTTAAATACCTCCAGAACGCTTCTAGTTAGAAAAACAAAAATTAGCAAGCATATTTTTTATCTTCCAGAGGTAAATCGACTCCATTTATTGCGAATTTCTAGTACCGGTCATAGGCGTCCGTTTAGGTAGGGCAAGTTTATTTTGTCGCATAACTTTTTTGTCTTTAAATTCTAAGCATTTTTGACTCTGGATTATTAAATTATAAGGTATTTTAGTATTAAAAAGTACTCTTGCTTTAAGTCGGTAGGATACACCGTTTTCTAAAAAAATCGATTTGAAAATTTTTCGTTTTGGAAATTTGAAAAAAAATTGAAAAAATTTATAAAAACGGTGTTGTTTACCAATATAAAGCAAGAGTAACTTTTAGCACTAGAATACCTCATAATTTAAAAATATAGTGTCAAAAATGCTTAAAAATTAAAGACAAAAAAGTTATGCGATAAAATAACCTTTTACCTACCCAAAACGGGCGCATATGACCGGTATAAGAAATTCGCAATTAATGAAATCGATTTATCTCTGGAATATACGCTCTGAGCTTCTCTGGTGTCGCTACTAGCGGATTACTAATGCAACTTTCGACGGTAATTTTTAAATTTATTATTTAATTGTTATCGCTTAATATTTACAACGCAAAAAAGTAATTAAATTGTAATCGATTTTTTTAAGATGTTGCTAATCATTTAAACGTTCTATTAATGAAATATTAATTTCTTACTTCGGATACTTTCACAATTATCGTGTAGATAGCGCTTAGATTAATTTATAATTAAATATTACGATATATTAATCACTTTGACATTTATGTCAAATTTCCACCGAACGTTCACTGAGTTGTCACTACTGGCGCTCGCGAAATTTTAAATATCCCCTCTATCTACGAGCTCACAGAGTATAAATAAACGTGCCGGTTTTCGTTTTTCTAAATAGTTTTTTTTGAAATGTTTTTTGAAATTCAAAAAATGAAAAATATTAAAATCGATTTTTCTAGAAAACGGTGTACTCTATCGACTTCAAGCAAGAGTACCTTTTAATACTAGACTATACCTCGTCCAATTTACTTACCGTTGCACGTCATCCGCGCCATAGCCTGTGACACGATAGCAACACGAAATATTTAGGCGGTGGGTGTGTTCTTTTTTAGAATCAAAATGATTCTAAAGGGGAACACACCTACCGCCTAGATATTTCGTGTTGGTATCGTGTCACAGGCTATGGCGCGGATGACGTGCAACGGTAAGTAAATTGGACGAGGTATATCTCACACTTTAATAACCCATAGTCAAAAATGCTTAAAAATTAAATACACACAAAATTACCGTTACCCTATCCAAAACGGACGCCTATGACCGGTACTAGAAATTCACAATGGATGGAATCCATTTATCTCTGAAAGATAAATAGAAGCATTCTGGAGGTATTTAAGAAAAACTAATTACAAGACGCCATCTTCAAAGAGCTCTAGCTCCCTTAAGAAGCATTTTCGGACTAAGTGAATTGTGTTAAATTATTTTATTCAAATTATCTGAGGAATCTCCTGTCTTCGTTTGTCGGTGAGTTTCTGGATACCCTGTATAAGTCTATGATTTGAAATTTATAGTTGTCATTGTTATTTTAGTCATGTGTTGTAAAAAGTTATAAAATACATGACACGACTTGAAGGTCACATGTGAGAACGGGCCGGATTAGGCCATAAGCCTAGCAATTACATAGTCTACTAGCGTGGCGCTTACTGTACAGAGTGACAAATTATTTGTATATTGAGGACAAAAAAGTCGATTATAAAGTAAGAATTTGTTTAGCTGAGTACATGTTTTATAGAAAACTAATAAAAACACAATATGTAGTTATCCTCAAAAATTAAACTGAAACTCAAGTGCAATACAATCAGTCATAAGGTTTATTACATAAATTAAGTAAATGAAGGCAGAATGAACTTGTTATAATTAGTTTCGTAATTTTTTACTTTGTGTGAAAAAAATTGAAAATTGGAAAAGGTTGTGGTTAGGAAGAGTGGAGAAAGATAACATTTAGCTAAGGATAAAACACTGAAAACTTTTGTTTTTAACACTTCCACAAAATGTATTAGGTACCCTAACAACACAAAACATTCCAGGAATGTACTATCAAAGTTCTATTAATGTTTGAATGTCCTGGACATTTAAGGAACATTCGGTGAACATACTACCAATGTCCTATATTTTAAGTGAGGCCATTTACTATTCAATGTGCGTTCATTTTCAAATTTGCCGCGCGTGTGCTATATAAGTAGTGTCGTGTGCCTCGTGGTCATTTCATGATAACCTAAAAACTTATGACTGGATGGAAAACGGAAATTAGAATTAGTGGCTTTTTTTGCTGTTCTGTATGTTAGTTTTGCCACGTTTTGCTCTGGCTGGATCTCTTTTATTTAAACAATTATGTAAGTATTATTCGATCAATCGAATCTACAAAAAAACCAGGAACGAAACGTATGTATAGCCTTGTGGCTATGAAAGGCAAAAGAAAGACACCTATATGTAAAAAGTGTATTGGCTAGTTGGAAGAAACTCCACATTGTCGATGCATAACAAGTTATTAGGTACTTTATAAACAAATATTAAGACCTGTATGGACTTATGGAAGCCCACTATGGGGGTATACTTACTAGACCAAGTAATATAAAAATTATACAAAGATTCCAGAAAAAATACTGAGAAATATTGTAGATGCTCGGATGCTCCTTGGTATGTGACAAACAGTGATCTCCATAAGGACCTAGAAATGGAACCTGGATATAATCACCAAGAAGATGGCATGAAGTCAGGAGCAACAACTTCATAAGTACGAGAATATTGAGGAAATCCAGCTCCTCGATACTACTGGGCAAACTAGAAGATTGAAGAGGACAAAGTCTTTTGAACTAGTTTGAGTGATAGGTGATCGTGAAAAGCAGAGCATAGTGCTTGTGTGCCTGTGTATGTTAAAATAGTGCACGATCTTGTTAGATTAGATAAGAGACGCTATGGGGTAAGCTCTTCATTTTAAGGAACAGTAATAATTTAGGTTAAATTAAAATTGCTCATTGGTCAGTTATGACCAGATTGTAATTGTAATGTACAATTCAATACAGTGAATCATCATCGTAGTGATGATTATGGAAAAAAATATATGTCAAGATTTTGTGCAATAAAAATGTTTATATTTATCAAGGATGTATTATTTGGTATGGCCACATATACTTCTGGCATATCGTCGGTGGTGTGACAATACCTCCTATCTGCTTTTTCATGAATTTTGTAGGAGACGAAAAACCATTTTTTGGGTCATCTCCTGTTTTCACATGTAAATTTTGACATGTTTTGTAGTAAATAGTTGAATTTACTACAAAACATGTCAAAAAATATTATATGAAAACAGGAGGTGACTATAAAAAAAGTTTTTAGTCTCTTACAAAACTCATGAAAAAACAAATCAGAGGTATTATGTCACATCAGCGACTATATCCAGGGAATGTCTAAAAAATATACTGTGAATGTCCAAAGAACATTCGTAGACATTCATGGAATGTTCCAACAAGACATTCAAGGAATGTTTAAAATGCTGACACAGGACTTTCCTGGGACATTTAGGGGCCGTTCTTGTGCTTTTGAGGACATTCCAGGATTGTTTTCAATGTCCTGTCTGTACATTCTAGGAACATACATGGAATGTTTGGTGTTATTAGGGTACATATTAATGTTACTACAGCTGTTTTGGCAGATTGCCTTTCTCAAGTTAGTCATTGAGAATTATATCTGTATTTTTGAATTTGTTAATTTCCAAATAGATTCTAATAAACATAGCTTAAGATTTTAAAAGTAAAAAAAATACGTCACTTGAGAAAGGCACTCTGATGAAAAAGCTGTAGTGACATTAATTTGTAATACATTTGGAAGTATTGAAAACAAAGGTTTTCAGTATTTTATTGTTAGATAAAACGATCAAGTCCATCATTTATTTAGCTAAGGGTCTAAAATACCCGCATATAGTATAAATATTGACTGAATGATTTTTGTAGTATGTTTTGAATAATATAAAAAATCAACATTATTTCTTAGTAATGCAATGATTGATTTGATAGCATAAATGATGTACTGAATCGTGGCTGACAATAATAAAGCTAAAAAACATTCATGCTCGTTTTTTAATTTAAGTTTAATAGCTTATTGACAGTGTTAAAAAACTTGCCCCAACAAACTTAACAACATTTACAAATATTGTTCTGAAGCTAAAGAGAAAAGAAGAAAGGTCCCAGATACAAAATTCGTTATTAAAATAACAAATAATGATTTAAATCTGAAACTTTCTTGGAACCACTTTCTGGTAACATTCTTTATCTATGACTTTTACAATTTATAAGCCAAGATACGACGATTAAAGAAAGCGAAAAGAATCTACAATATCACATTTCGTCTTATTCGTCTAGGAAAAGGTCCGAAAGATAGTTCCAATACTCAAAAGATAAAAGATACAAATTTTGTTCTGAAGCTATTTACAACATTAATCTTACAATCCTACAAAGACAATTAATCTTACTCTGTCGAAAAACGTTTCCTGGAAAGCCTTGTGACTACTTCGATGCTTCTCCAACTTCTCTTTATTAACTGGCGACCCTGTATACAGAAGAAAAATTTCAATTTAGACAACAATTCCATGTGTTACTCATCGGCTCTATACAAAAAACGCGGTACAACAATTTTTTTTATTTATGTAGCCAATAATTTAAGCGAATGGGACAACTGGACGTCGTCGCTTGGGCGGAATTAATTGGTAACGATAAAGGTTACATCTGCTAGTTCAATAAATAACAAGCTGAAAATGCGAGCATGATCATAACGAAAACTTTGTTTATTTACGTATTTTAATTCATAATATGGAAAATTGCAATTATGAAAAGTTGTTTAGAAATAAAAATTATGTTTTAATGTGCAATTATATCATTCTAATTTAAATGTTGTGAACTATAAAGACACTTTACTCTTGATCGAAATTCATATTTTTTATATACCTCGTATAAAATTAATAAAATTGGATATATATGATGGTTGCATCATAAATCTTAGACCATGAGGAGCTTTTTATGAAGAATAACTTTTCTTCGTCAAATTAAAAATAAAAGAGTTATAAATGAAAATTACGTATTTTTTATGGGAAATAAGCCACAATTTTACTAAAAAATGAATTAATTAACGTTTCGAAGCCCAAATCGGGTTTCGTTGTCAAAATACAAAATACTATTAAAATAAAACAAACATGTTGTTGCTAAGTAAAAAAATTCTTCTAATAATTTATTTAATCTGACTCATTTATATTGGCAATTCAGACGTATATTATACATTTTAAAGTAGAAGACTTTAAAATGATATCGCCAATATTTATGAGTTGCGTTCCTGGGACGACTTTACTAAAAGATAGTTCATTCGATTACATGAAATCAATCCCAACTCAAGAATATCCGTCGCAAAAAAAAATCATAGCATGTGATCTGTCTTTAAAAAGACAACCAAATGCAACGATGACAGTAAAATTCTCGCGTTAGAGATTCCATAGTAAATCACGAGGGAAAACCAGGAAAAAACCTCGTGATACTATCCCGACATCGTAAGTATTTGGTCTTACATTTAATCTACCTTCAAAAAACTAATACCAAATTCTGACTTTAATATGTTTAAATTATAAATAATATTAATATTACATAGATATACAATAAGTAATACTAAAATATAAAATTTGTACTAACTCGATATGTTATTTACTTACTAATCGTGGTATTTTCTTTCTATTGACTTCCTCTTTCAGTATGGGTAACCACATCTTACTGCATTCTACCGAGGAATTTGCGACTTATTACTAATTATTAGGAATTACCGAGGTAGAATGCAGTAAGATGTGGTTACCCATACTGAAAGAGGAAGTCAATAGAAAGAAAATACCACGATTAGTTCAATAACATATCGAGTTAGTACAAATTTTATATTTTAGTATCACTTATTGTATATCTATGTAATATTAATATTATTTATAATTTAAACATATTAAAGTCAGAATTTGGTATTAGTTTTTTTTGAAGGTAGATTAAATGTAAGACCAAATACTTACGATGTCGGGATAGTATCACGAGGTTTTTTCCTGGTTTTCCCTCGTGATTTACTATGGAATCTCTATCGCGAGAATTTTACTGTCATCGTTGCATTTGGTTGTCTTTTTAAAGACAGATCACATGGTATGATTTTTTTTGCGACGGATATTCTTGAGTTGGGATTGATTTCATGTAATCGAATGAACTATCTTTTAGTAAAGTCGTCCCAGGAACGCAACTCATAAATATTGGCAATATCATTTTAAAGTCTTCTACTTTAAAATGTATAATATACGTCTGAATTGCCAATATAAATGAGTCAGACTAAATAAATTATTAGAAGAATTTTTTTACTTAGCAACAACATGTTTGTTTTATTTTAATAGTATTTTGTATTTTGACAACGAAACCCGATTTGGGCTTCGAAACGTTAATTAATTCATTTTTTAGTAAAATTGTGGCTTATTTCCCATAAAAAATACGTAATTATAAAAATGCCACAAGGAAATAGCTTCTGAACAACATAAATGAAAATGATGTTGGTATCCATAATTTGAGAAAAATCTTCAAATATTTTTTTTTCCATTAGAAGGATGTAATTGCATATATCAGAACATAATTTTTTATTCCAAACAACATTCCATAATAACAATTTTCAATACTGTGAAATAAATAAAGATACTTTTGTAAAGATACCCAATACTAAAGTATTAAGACCGTGCAAGTTCGGAAGAGCGACACCTGGTTTCATAGCTCAGCAACATTTGTAGCACTTTTAATTATATTGGCCAATAGGGAACTTGCACATTTTTTTTATTACATAATAATGTTCAGTTTTGTATAAAAATGAGATTTCCAAAATTTCACGCTTCAAAAACTCATAATAACTTAGAAGTACAAATTTAAAGTCTTCTTTATTTTAAAATAGTTTAAACGACCCGTGACGTCACAGAGTTTAACTATGTGGTTCCGTTTATGGTTATATTTACGTATATTCTTCGTCTTCTTCTTTAGTTTATTGGCCTCCACCTACTTGGGTATTTGCCCAGCTCGTCGTCGGGGAATAAAGGAAAAATATTTATATTCTAATGACATTTATCGTATGTCGTTGTAATAATATATACCAGTTTGTTGAGATTGGAGTTTGATACAGTTTTTGAAGGAAAGGAAAGAAGGTTTACTATTGAAAATAAAACCATTTTCTAAAAGTACAAATTTTCTATGAATAATTCAAACGATCAAAAACACTTTTAACGTTACATAACTGTATTTTTTACTGACGTTTATAATGTCTAATTTAAAATTATATGTATATACAATTGGTGTAGAATGTAAACATACAACCACGTGACGTCACGACGCGTTTTGGGGTGGCTGGTATAAGTTGAATTTTTAGTCGTCTTTAGGGGCCAAACGAAAGACAAACAAAACTTTTTTATTTTTGATACAGGTTCTAAATTATGTTCTGTTGTGATTTATACCATTTTTTTCGAATTTAAAATATTATGCAAGTTCCCTATTATATTAGTCCTGGTTACTGGATAATTGGTAAGGACATAGCCCAAAAAAAGAATAAGAAGAAAAAGTAACATTCAGGTTATGTTATTAAAAGGTAAACATTGTAGGTTGTAGTGAATAAAATTAATTATTAAAATGCAGTGCTACAAGCAAAATACAATTAATTAAATAATTCACTTTTAATTGCATATCATATCAATATTGTGGAGCAACATATAATTTTTACAATTTATAACACAGCATTTGCGAAATCCTATTTTCTTCAATGACAGAAATATGCGTCAATTTGACAATATGAATTATTTAAGAAGTATGTTAAGAAAGTTGCAAGATTTATCCGTTACTCGGGCACGATCGTTTCTCATATCCCCTCCAAGTACTTGCACACAGCGAATAGTAAAGTGTTTTGAATCGTCAACAATAGATGGAAATGGAACAGTCCATTTATCATTAGATACTCTTGTTAAAGGGGGGCCGTATACTCGTACAAACCTTTTTAAAGTTGTTAATAAATTATTGCTTTCAAAATATATACTCAAATTGTATTTTTAAACATCTTATTTATTTTATATAATAATTAAATTCACTATCAAATGTCATTTATATTTTATTAAGAGTTTTAGAATTGTAAAGAGGTTTCTTAATGTTGTTCTGAAGCTATTTCCTTGTGGCATTTTTATAATTAACTATTTTCTATGGGAAATAAGCCACAATTTTATTAAAAAAATAAATTTATTAACGTTTCGAAGCCCAAATCGGGTTTCGTTGTCAAAATACAAAATACTTCTAAAATAAACAAAAATGTTGTTGCTAATTAGAAGAATTTTTTTTACTTAGCAACAACATTTTTGTTTATTTTAGATGTATTTTGTATTTTGACAACGAAACCCGATTTGGGCTTCGAAACGTTAATAAATTCATTTTTTTAATAAAATTGTGGCTTATTTCCCATAGAAAATAGTTAATTGTAAAAAGGTTACTTACTGGAGTAACTCTCTACACGTCTGTATTTTTTTACCATAAGAAATGCTTAACGTCCAATGGGCAGATTGTTGTACTTAATGGAGTTAATAAAAATATATATATATATATATATATATTTTATTAATACCTAATTTAAAATTTAGTTTGACATTCACGAAGTGTCAAACTCAAATGTAAATAACCTACGCTTTGCTTAACAAATTCAGATTAAAACTAGCCTACTTACTAGCCACGATTTCAGTTGAGGTGTAGTGTGTAGGCAGAAAATAAATATTTGAAGAAGGTTTGTGACGTCACATTCTAGACTTTGAGGTCAGTTATCTCGAAGATGGTTAGAGATATCGAAATGCCGTTTTCATACTTGGATTTAGAAGACAAAACTACATGGGGATCCATCGGTAAATCTAAGTATTGCAGGAGCGGCGACGCACGAACGAACAGACTTTCCGAATTTAGAATCGAAAAGTTTTCGTTGAAAAAGTTGACTCTAACACTAGAATTTACGTTGTTAAGGTTACTGCGGTTGCCATGGTCTCTTTAAAACACGCGCGTATTAAAAAACTCGATTTATCCACTCTACAGCGTTGTTTAAATAAACAAAAAATAGTAGCAATAAAAAAAATATTTTATTTTTAAATACAGTATTACGTGTTTATATTCAACCTAAAAAAATTATTCAACACATATAAATTAAAATAAAGTATAAAGTAAAGCAAGTAACTATTCATAAAGATCAAATATAATGTCTCTATCGTATTTAGTAGTTAGTATTTCGACTTACTCTTTTATAATTTCATTTGGAACATTTGGGTTGCAATACTTCAAATATTTATTACTCAAGTCACAGAGACTTTGGTCGTTTAAAACCTTTGTTTGGTTTAAGAAATCAATATATCCAAACAGCAATAATATGTATTAACCCTGAAGTACGATTCCGGGTCTGAAATCCTCGCATCTTCTGATAACTCAGCATAAAATCGCGTTTTAAAGTGACCATGGCAACATCAGTAACCTTAGAAACGTAAAATCCAGAATCAACTTTTTATTAATTATTAAACTGACCGAAGTAACCTTTAACGTTCCTAATTAATTACGACGCCGAAACGGCTAACGTCCACTTGGCCCGACGCCCAAATGGCCCCGCCGAAACAGCGACGCCCAGATGTCCTAAATCCAACTTAAGCGATATATACAGGCGAGCGGTTTACCCACGGCGTTCCATGACATCTCGTAACGCGACAGGTTGTAACCCGACAAATGGTAACGGAAACTTCGTAACGGCGTCAGTTCTAACGAAAACATTGTAATTTTTTTTTTTAGCAAATTTAGTAATACTTAATTTATACAAAAATACATTTTGCATACAATATTTGTATGTGCAGGGCGTCAATTGTCCGTTACTATTTGTGGGTTACGAACTGTCACTGTTGCGAGATGTCTTGTCACGTTTACCCACATAAGCTCAGCATAAACTGACTATTTTTTTTTTCATTTCTAATGCACCATACCTTTTTTTATTCGATTCTATATATTTTTCAAAGTTCAAATGTATTTTGTTTTAATTTTTTCAAATTTTAAAACCAATAAAAACAAAAAAAAATAAATTTTAAAACCAATAAAAACAATAAAATTAAACTTTAAAATAACCTTCACCTAAAGTAGAAGATAACAGATGAGTAGAACAAGAATTAAGCCAAAAATATAATTATTTAACCGATACCCCTACTTACTAGAGTAGTCCAGGCATCAGAGACGACAAATGCCACTGAATCTCTAATGCTGGGGCCACAGTAACGTCTAATGCCGTTAATCAACGCGTTATTTGACTAACGCGTTAGGTGTGTCCACGACTTGTCTCGCTAATTTGTTAATGCCATTATGAATGCCGTTAAACGTTAGGCGATAGATCGGGTGTCGGTTTCTTTCGACACTACAAAGGAGTCACTCCATTACTTATCGCGTTGTTGTGGCTACACTTGCACTGTTGAGGCGCAGCAGAGTAATTTGTTTTGTGAAATAGGTTACATAGATACTATTCTACGAAAATCACATAAAAATCGTGGTGTTCATGGTGACGCTTGGCATCGAATTGTGCAATCATTATCTTTTCCAGCGACAATAGAAGATTTGAAAAAGAAAAAATACACACTTATGGGATACTATAGGACCCATTTAAATGAATATAAAAAATCGTTAAAATCTGGTATGGGAACGAATGAGGTATATAAAACAAGCTAGTTTGCATTTGATGCCATGCATAGTTGTCTTAAACCTATATACGAATATAACAGCGTAGCAGCTTCGACTTTTCGCTGATTCGTTTTCTACTGACTACGCGCTAAAATAAGTGTGGAAAGTCACTTTAACGAGCAGTTTATTCATCATTTTTGGTGTGTTAATTAATACGATAATGGACGTTAGACGTTAACGTTACTGTGGCCCCAGCATAAAAATCATACGAACACGCTGAAAAAAGTTGCAAAAAGGTTTGTCACACCGACCAGTGTTACCACCGGATTTCCCCTCTAAACCCCCCTCATATGGGAGAAAACAAAAACATCGATTTACCAAGCATCTGTATGCCGTAAAAAATGTTTCAAACAAAAAATGTAGCCGAGATAATTTTTAATAAAAATGTTTACTAGCGCTTTCTGTGTATAATGAACTGTTCGCTTAGAAACACGCTTGAAGCAACCGGCTTGTTTCTGAAGGAATGGTTCTTTCTACCCAAAAAGTGCTAAAAAGGTTAAAAAAAAAGCCAAGAAGGGCCTCGTAAGGAATTTCCCCTCTAGGAAGGGGTTTTTAGGAGGAAGTCCGGCAAACTTTAGGAGTAACAAACTTTTTTGCATCTTTGTTGGGGTCCCAAAATTGACATGCTCAGCAAAGCTAAGCTCTGATGACTGGAGTCCAAGTAATTCCGTGGTATTCAACAGTTTGTACCACCAAACTGCTCAATATCACCCTACAGAGTAATTTTAATTGTCTTCTCGATATTTGTCTCACATGCTAGTCAATATTATAACACGAAAATGCTTTTTAAACGTTTTTAAAACATATTCATATAAGAATGAGTAGAAAACTGTATCTGATAAAATTGAAAAAAAAGTTAAAAATTAAATATTTTTTATATCCCGAATTTTCGCTATTATAAAATTAACTAATATATCATTAACGTCTACAACTGATATTGATATAAAATTAATTTATTCCACTGACAAATAAAAATACAGGAATAAAGATTCAAACGCTCATATGGTATTTATTGATCTTGAGAAAGCATATGATAAGAATTCCTCGAGAGATTCTGTGCCAGTCAAAAGTCTGTACCTCCCTCGTATCTCTTGAACGGTTATACATGGTTATACCTATAATAGTGAAATTTGGAGGAAGGAAATAAACGGACGTAAGCTTCTTAACTAGTCATGACAGGTGACGTAATAGTGACAGATGACGTTACAGATCAACTGTGACCGATAATTTTAAATGGGACCCTATGGCAAGTGATACCTCTGTTCGAATAATTATTCGAACATGAAAAATAGTTTAAAATATTTTTACAATCTAACTCCATTTTTGAATGCAACACTGTCAACAGTGCAAATATGTACAAAGGACAAGTTAGTGTTTAGTTATGTGTGTGTGCCTCAACTCAAAAGACATAAATGGTTCGGGACACGGGTTCGGGAAAACTTTCTCTTCGAGACCTCAATGCATCCCGCGCATCCCTCTTGGTCCCATGGATGGACCAGGGCAAATCGCCTTTTTAAGTCAGTGTGATCTCAACCAAGATTCGAGCAACAACCCCGTTGCCAGACTTTCTCAAAGACCTCGGAGCAACACCCCGTTGCTCGTAGTGCTCAGAGTGTGAGCAAGCAGTTACGCTGAAAAACATTGTGTCTTAGTTTGAGCAGCAATCGAGCAGCTTTATTATGCAGCAATCGAGTGTCAATAGTGCCTCTTTTTTGTGCGAACAAGTGTTCCAGTTCGCATCACCTGTGATAGCTATTATTTTGCTATTATCACCAACTGCAACGTTGCCGTTCCCGTACTTCCACAGCCAGAAATTTGGTACCAGCGGATGTGTTGATAGACAGTATAGTGCGCACACACAGACATTTCAAAAGACTCATACTAGTAAGTAATATAGTAGTATATTAGTAGTTTTGTTTTATTTGAGAATGCTTATTTGTTTTGATTCTTTTTTATATGTATTATTGTTATTTCCCAGTTTTTGTGTTTCTGTACAATAAATTATTTAGTATCCTTCGTACAAACTCTTTTGCACCATAGTTCTAGAAACCCTCTCACCTTTGATTACAGGTACAGGTAGATAACCTCACACTTAATTTAGAACCAGCATCTATAGTAACTACAGTCTCTCTCTTTGTCTAGGACGTCCTATATGAACGTCCTATTGTCATGTTGTGATAGTATTATCTCAACAACCTCGTTTGAAAGGTATTCAAAATACCTATTCAGTCATACTATTTTTTTGGGTTATAGTTGATTTTGATTTTGGTGAATAAATTAAATAAATATAATATTGTAGTTTCGCATTTAATTAATAAAAATTCAAATGTCCGCCTATGGTTTTTTTTGTGAAAAAAGTTGACGTTTTTCAATTCTCTAGTAGTTTTTACGTAAACGTCAACCTTTTTGACAAGTAATCATATGCGGAATTTTGAATTTTTATTAATTAAATGCGAAACTACAATTTTATATTTATTTAATTTATTCATCAACATTAGCTTAAACTCAAACAAAATTAGTATAGCTGAA
This sequence comes from Diabrotica virgifera virgifera, assembly GCF_917563875.1. Taxonomy (NCBI): domain Eukaryota; kingdom Metazoa; phylum Arthropoda; class Insecta; order Coleoptera; family Chrysomelidae; genus Diabrotica; species Diabrotica virgifera. Next base: position 3,068,929 of record NC_065443.1, read on the forward strand.
TAGATATTTTCAATACCTTTCAAACGAGGTATCACTTGCCATAAGGTCCCATTTAAAATTATCTGTCACAGTGGCGCTGTAAAGTTATCTGTCATAATTACGTCACCTGTCATGACTAGTTAAGAAGCTTACGTCCGTTTATTTCCTCCCTCCAAATTTTACTATCATAGGTATAACCGTTCAAAAGATACGAGGGAGGGTATATTGATGATGTAGTGTTAGAAGGAAATGGTGAAAGTGACTTAGAATAAAACTGGAACAGTGAAAACCAGCTCTTCACTGTTCCAGGAAAAAGGTTTAAAACTTAAACGTAGGAAGGAAGAGAGTGGTGTGTTATATGACAGAAAGAAATCCAATAAAGCTGAAGGGAAAATTCTATAAAACAGCGATAAGACCGGCTATGATGTACGGAACTCAATATTGGGCAATGAAAAAGAGAGAGGAACAACGAATGCATGTGGCGGAAATGAGAATGCTTAGATAGATGAGTGAGTTACAAAAAAGGATAAAGTTAATGGTTGAGTTTGATGGGTTTTACAAACCAATTTGGGTTAAATTTGAAATGTAAAAATAAATATTTTTATTTTTACATATGTAAAAATAAATATTTTTATTTTTACATATCAACACAATTTAAACTAGTAAAGCTAACAATTTTAACTTCGTTGCCTCAATTTATGCCATAAAAACACAATCATTTATTACACTTACCTATAAAACTAAGTAAAACTGGCAAGAATATGAGCCCGTGAGCGGCTCCCAACAAGACGATTCCCAAGTACATCCTGAAGTAGAAGACTTGAAAGATCTGCGATTTGGCGAAGTACAGCACGATAATACCACCGAACTTCGTCAGCGTAATACCCGAAAACACTGAACTGCCCATCGTTGTGAGAGCATCAGCAGCTCTCTCCAATCTAGTGGGCTTCATAGACATGGAGAAGCTATGGACCAGATGGGAGCAAAACTCTACTGAGATTCCTACTGCCATTACTAAATTGACCAGGGAAACTGCGTTTAGAGTGATGTGCCACCAGTACATGAGGCCTCCCAGGTTCACTAGGATCATCGTAATTGTAATTATTACTACGATGCTGGAAAATATGTCGAAACCCATCAGGAAGAATGTCACGACGAATATGGCCAGCAAACTTATACCTTAAAATAACAAAATATATAATCAAAATCAAAAATAATAGTTAACGATTCAAAAATCATTTTGAAATTTCATTTAATTTAGAAAGCTGTAATCCTGTATATCATAAAAATTTTTTTCTACCACTATTCAAAATGCACTTTTCTGCACAGTTTTATGTTAGCAAACTTGATATTTTCTCACAGTATAAGATATTTGACATTAGTGTGCAGAAAAGTGACGTTTCTGCGCCGGAAAGTTCTTTTCTGCACAGTGGACTACCTCATTCTGAGTAACGTCATATTCTGTTTACATCCGTGGTTAAAGTTTAGACAAATATATAACCTATGAGACAATTATTATATTTACCTATAGAATAGAAATTATGGACGTTACAACTGTTTTATTTTACAATTTTATTCTTAATAAACATTTTATAATTATCAATTAACCAATAAGGATTTAGCAACCTCGACTTACTTTACTTTCCGTGTCCGGAACACCAACAACTTTAAATTATGTATTTCCAATGGTTGGCCACATAGATGGCCCTGTCATTTGCTATAATTAAGTCTTGTTCTGTGCAGGTCTCTCTCATCTCTGTGCATGATAGTAGATGCCGGCTGGTCTGAACCGCGCCACAGTCGCAGGTATCGTCCTCCTGGTATCCCCATTTTTTCAGGTTACTAGCACAACGTGAAACGCCGGTTCTTAGTCTGTTTAGCGCTTTCCAAGTCGGATACGGTAAATTGTGTCCAGCAGCCATTTCCTCCGAGGGAGGAAAATGTGTCGCGGTAGCTGACGCTTGCCATAGGTGTATTCGGCGCGTCTCTGGCGCTTCGGGGATGGATCTTGATGTTTTCAGGAAGCTTTTCCGAGATCTTAGTCTGCTTGGCTGAGTTTGGTGGTCATATAAGGGGTGTCTTCGGTCCGTCTCCTGCTTTTTCCGTTCTATCTCTGACGTGACCTTCCTCCTGATAGGTGGTGGAGCAATTCCAGCAATGGGGTATACCTCTTCGATAGGTGTCGGTTTCAGGCAACCCGATATTATACGGACCGTTTCATTTAGAGCCACGTCGACGTTCTTTGCGTGAGCGGAGTTTGCCCATACTGGTGCTCCAAACTCCGCGGCCGAAAAACATAATGCCAAGGCAGAAGTGCGGAGAGTGTGTGGTTGTGCTCCCCATTTTGTATTAGTTAGCTTGCGGATGATATTATTTCTGGCACTTACTTTCTTCTTGACATCTTGACAGTGGTATCGGTAAGACAGAGTTCTATCCAGACGGACGCCAAGGTATTTTGGCGTCTTGTTGTGTTCCAGCATCTGACCACGCCATTCCACCTCCAGCGACCTTCGGGCATGCTTGTTTCTCAGGTGGAAAGCACATACCTGGGTTTTTGTGGGATTGGGTTTCAGATGGTTTTTATCATAGTATAGAGCTAAGTCTCCCAGGGCATCTGTCAGTTTCACTTCGACTTCATTGAAGGTTCTTCCCTGAGCTGCCACCGCTGTATCATCAGCGTAAATAAATTGCCTTGTTTGTTGGTGTATGGGTTGGTCGTTGGTGTATATGTTGTATAGAATCGGCGCGAGGACACTTCCCTGTGGTAGCCCATTTTTTTGGTCCCTCCACCGACTGTTCTTGGACTGGAGCGTTACGTAGAAGCGTCTATTCTGGAGGAGACATTTCACTAACCTTGTTAGTCGGAAATCCTTTGTAGTTTCGTAGAGTTTTGCGAGTAGCCGTTGATGGTTAACTGTATCATAGGCGGCAGTTAGGTCTATGAACGCTACTCCTGTTATTTCCTTCCGTTCAAAACCATCTTCAATATGTTGGGTGAGATTAAGAATTTGACTGCAGCAGCACTTTCCGGGCCTGAATCCTGCTTGTTCTGGAATAATTTTAGTCTCCACATATTCTGCGATCCGGTTCAGTATCATTCTTTCAAAGGCCTTGAAAAGGTGGCACAAGAGAGAGATACAGGTCTAAAACTCTTTGTATCCGCCGGATCCTTCCCTGGTTTTAAGAGGGCTACCACTCTAGCTTTTCTCCAGATTTTGGGGATTTGTAATGTACGGATGCAGCAATTCATCATTTTTACGAGCCACTCTACGGTTTTTAGTCCAAAGTTCTTTATTTGCTCTGTTCGTATGTCGTCCAGGCCAGCCGCTTTATTATCTTTCATTTGATAGATCGCGCCTCTCATCTCCTCTAGACAAAAAGAGGTACCTAGAACATCTCTTTCTTCGTCGATATTCCGTTGAGCTCTCACCTTGTTCTTTCTTGATGTCGTCTTACCGTTCATTAGAAGATGATGGGCTATCTGATCGGGTGTGACTTCTGTCATGTTGACTGCCGGAGCAGCGGGATCGTTGCCAAGATTCCGAAACAGCTTCCAGGCACGTCTGCTGTTTTGTTTCATGTCCAGACTCGACAAGATACGTCGAATGAAGTAGGTTTAGTGGAACTCCGTGACTGCGTAAATATAACGTCAAATGAGACATTATTTTGTAATAATTATTTAAAATAGTTTAAATTCAAACAAATTAAGGCAGTGCATTAATATTTTAACTGATTTCTGTGTAATTTATTTAGGTATAATGAATTCAAATTGTTTAGTATTAATTAAATATAGTTAGTATGGTATAACTAGACCCAAACCCAGACATCCAAAGTGAAAATTATCCTCTAACACCAAATTGTTCTATATGGTCCACGTAATGTTCAGAAAAAAGTCACACCATTTTGAGCGTCGGGTTTAGGGGGGGAGGGGGGAGAAATCGGTAAATTCGTAGTTTTTTACGTTTTTCGTCAATATTTCTAAAACTATGCGGTTTAGCACGAACAACCTTCTATACAAAAATGTTCTACATTAAATTTGAAATAAAAAAGGCCCATGCATAATCCTTCTAAAATGAACGGTTCCAAAGTTACGGAGGTAGTATAGTATAATTCGTCCAAAAAAAGGCCTAACCCAAACATCCAAAGTAAAAGTTTTCCTCCAACACCAAATTGTTCTATATGGTAAACATATTGTTCAGTAAAAAGTTACACTATTTTGAACGTCCGGTTTGGGGGAATAATGGGGGAGAAGTCGGTAAATTAGTAGTTTTAGTACGGTAGTAAAATTATTGTGCAACGTAAGTGATATTTAAGGCGACCCTATTTGTAAGCTGAGCTGGGCTAGCTGGAGCTTAAAATTTGTTGGTGCAACCAGGCATTAGTGTCTCTTCAATTAGAATAAGCAAAAAACAATATTTTGTTTATATTAGGAGCCGTCACTAGTGAAATTGATGTGTTTGTTTATTCATAATTCGCCGAGAGCGAAATTAAATCAAATTGACAACTTGGAGATAGTATTAAGATCAGTGGAGATCTGTCCGGTGGTGAGGATGGATCTGAGATTTCGTCAATCATATTATTAATTCCGGTTCAGCTACTGAGGAGGCCGGTACTGGCTATTTCGCCAGGTATTGGGGGATTATCCCCCAGTATCATCAATTTCCATTCAAAGTCAAGTAAAAATTCTGTCTTCAGTGACAGTTAAGTAAAGTTTATGGGAGTGAAGATTAACCAGTCCATACTTGATCAAACAGTGCTTCTTCTATAAAAACTCACATACAATCGACGTAATTACTCGTATGAATAAAAAGGAGAATGTAGTTTATACTCCAAATGTTGGAGTATCTACTCCATCTATTCTTATGTGCTGTGAGTAGAAAGTCATCACATCATTACATTTTTATTCGTATGAAATAGAGTATAAACTTATACTTATGCTCATACTCAGGAGAACGTACTCGTGAGTTTATACTCCGTTTTTATTCATACCACTGAATAACTGAGCTGAATATTTCCATTTGGTGAACCATAAAAAGAAAGGAATTGTACCTGATAATACTTTTATTTTCTTCCATTTGTACCTAGTGCTTTGCAGTGCTATAGTATTTTGAGTATATCACTGTAATTCTTAATTTAATTTTAAAACTTTATAACATTCAAAGGGTTTTTTCCCCTAACATTTTGGTGGCTCCAGACATGTACATTACTGTAATTAAACACTGATGATGGAATTAGTATTCCGGAAACGTTATGTTCCGTGATGTAACTCTTTTTAGGGATTTTTTAACTACTCCTTTTACAAAGGAATTTACTATTTTTTGTGATTTATGGGATGCAGCCAGCAACAGGAATTTAATTTCCTAGATGTATGTTTATTATTGATAAACAAAAAATAAGCATAAAACAAAAATATCTCGATAGCGTTACCTTACGAAATGTTTAAAGAAAATCTATAGAAAATGTCAGGTGGATTGGTTGGGTAGTTTTTGATTTACAATGTCCACGGCCTTTGAAAAAAACAGTTTTGAGAAAAACGCGTTTACAGTTTATTGACAACTTTTATTTTCAATTTCTTTTTATCTGTCAAATCGTTAAGTAATGCACACCGGAATATGTTTTTGAATCGCGGAGTAATTTACGAAAGAGAACGGAAACAGCTGTTAAATGTTTCTCACTCGCTCAAGTGCGCTGGCGCGAAGCTGCTGCAATGTGAGTCGAAGGTGGATATTCAATAGCCTCTCAATATAGTATTCTTGAAGTTAAGTACTTTCATTTAAAATAATAAAAAAATCAAAAATTTCATAATTTTTAAACCATATTCACCCACTTAAACATATTTTTTACTACTTACCAACACTGAAAAGAGTGTCCGACCACATCGTCAAATACTGCTCGTAGAACACATAAAACACTGAGTAGGGAAACACTTCAACGCCAATGGTATCTGTGAGATTGGCTGCTATCTTTCTCGATGATCTCATGCTTTCGTAATAATCCTCCGAAGACTTCAAAATTGTATGGTAAGTCATGAAATAGGAAGCTCCAACGGTAGATAGCTTGGTGGTAGCATTGGTCTTATAGTTTACTCCTTGACCGTAAGCGGCGTGACCTCCTTTAGGGCAATTTTCATCTGGATTGTCCCTTAAGAAGAACGACACGTAGCGTTGAAAATCTTCTGGCACCGGTCGGTTTTCCACCCCTTGGAATTTGATGTTGCACATTTTGCACACTGAAAATAACAATTTACTGTAACCATAAATTCATAGGAATGAAGTATAGGGGGTTTTTAGCATAGACACGTTAAGGATAGACTTGGCTAGGGATATGCCACTCTGCATCGGGGTGTAAAGTCGACATAGGACTGAGTGGTCTAGCCATCTTTGTCAGTCACATGCGCGGGATCGTTTGGTTAAAGGAGATAGATAGACCACCGATCGACTGTTTCCATGCTGTTTCCGCGTTACGCTTTTTTGGTGAGTATGCCAAGTCTACGCTTAATATGTCAATGGTTTTTAGAGGTATCTTTTTAACTGGCAGTCATTTTGACATCTGTCGAGTGATATATGTTTGGTTTTAGGTCTGGATCCCGCGTACCAAAAAAAAGTTGATTAATAGCAAGCTAAAAATTTGTTAATAGCTTAATGGTGTCTAGTTGATCAAAATTTTGATGTACGGGAACACTGGAACAGGGGAAGTTTTAATTGTGGAACAATTTAAAAAATTGGAACGTCAGACTACGAAAACTTTACATGTATTTTGTCGGACAGAGCCTCCAATTGATGTGTTACCCTTTCATTAACTCTCATGCAAAAATCAGACTGCTATTTATCACCAATTAGGCATTTCAATAGGTCCTTCACGTAGAACATGTCAAATAACTGGAATTACGTTGGTGACAAATAGCAGTCTGATTTTTCGATGAGAGTTTAATGAAAGGGCAACCAATCAATTGGAAGTTCTATCCGACAAAATACATGGGGCGTTTTCGTAGTCTGACGTTTCAAATCTTTAACCTGTCCCACAATTAAAACTTTTCCTGTTCCAGTGGTCCCGTACATCAAAGTTTGTCCGACTAGACACCCTTAGGCTATTAACAAAAATTTAAAATCTTAAACTATCATTAAACTTACGAGGTATTGTCTCATAAAAATGCAACTTACGAGGTTTTTCAACTTAAAATCTTACTTATGAGGTTTTTGTAGATGTCGCTAGTACCATTAAATTTAAATATTGACTTATAAGCTTCCGTAGTTTAAAAGATATATAAAAGAATAAACCAAAAACGTATAAAAGTCATAATTGACCAAAAGTCGACTTACGGGGTTTTGCAGTTTAACCATCGACATTTTCAGCTTGCTATTAATTAACTTTTTTTGGTACGCGGGATCCAGACCTATTTGGCATTTCAGCATGAATAGACTGAGGCCTGAACAACACTTCCAAACTGTGCAAATTTATTTTGAAAATCATCGTTTTCTTCAAAACACGTATCTGTGTCAACTGTCAACATAATCGTTCATCAGAGCAATTAATTCGATTAACCATGGAACGTTTACTGTAAATGATAATACGCATCCACAGAGACCTTGTACTAGTATCCATTCACTTTATGGAAGATCTTGCGAAAATATCTTGGTTTGCGTGCTTAGAAAATCCAACTCGTGCAAGAATTTAAGCTGCACTATCATCTAGCAAAGCAAACAGAGCCGCAGGTTGCCTGAATGACACAATATGGAAAAATAAAAATATCGGAAAAGAAATTAAAGGGAGAATTTACAAAACAGTAATCAGACCAATAATGGCATACGTAGCAGAAACACAACCTGCCACAGAGAGGACAAAAAGGATGCTAAAATCTATGGTAAGTCAATATGGGACAGAGCTAGAAGTACAGATATACGACGGATGTGTAAAGTGGAGGACATTAAGGACTGAGTAAGAACTAGAAGAGTAGCATGGAATGATCATAAAAGCCAAATGACAACAAATAGGATAGTCAGGACAGCGAGAGATGGTTCCCCAATAGGAAGACGATCAGTGGGAAGACCACGAAAACGATGGAACGACAACTTACTAGAGGCAAATTGAAAAACAGACAGTCATGTCTACACAAAAAGAAGAAGTATAAATTGAAACGTATCATAAATTGAAAAAAACTTTTTCTACTTACCAAAGCCTTTAGTATTATGCGGACAAAAGCTGCTATCGTTGGCATATTTTTTGCAGCATTTATCATTTTCTGCCCAGTCAAAGTAGTCGTCTATCCAACTAGAAGAAGGTTTGGCAATGTATGTATCTTCTGGATCTTTACTAGCGGCATATATTTGAGCAACCACGGAATTACTCTTGCAGTATCTACCAGTACATATCAGGTTCTGAGCTTTGACGTCACTGTAGTTAAGTCCTCCTTTTACTACAAAGTATACTGGGGGTCCCATACTTAAATATTCATTCAGGTACTTGAAATATTTCAACACAAAACTATCTTCGGGCATGGACAGCTCCTGATCTAGACCAATTTCGATATAAGGAACTACAGCTATTGAAGAACACAGCCATCCGAAGAACAAAATCACCACAGCACATCTGACAGCTTTGTTCATTAATGTTGGTACATAAAGATATTTGAAGAAGGAGTAGAGGAGACCTTCTTGACCACCCGTTGAGTTAGGTTCGTTTATCTTCGAAGCTCGAAGGAAACAGAATATGTCAAACCTGCAAACAAGCGTTATAAAATAGTTTATTACATGGTAGGTTATTACTTACACACACTTACAATATTAATTTAAATAAGAAGAGAAGAGAAACTGTAATAATAATTATTATTATAATGATTAATCCTGGCAGGATCGCCATATGGTGGTTGGGGTTGTTTACCCCCGACGAGGAAGTTGACTTGTAAAACACTATTTATCAATCATGTATTTATTTACCACACTAAATATATCAGTAATGAGTTGGTGGGCAAAGTCTATATTCTAACTACTTGATGTCTAAATAATGAATGATTAATGAATGATCTCTGATTTACTTTCTCCGTATCTATAAATAAACTCGTAATTGTTATTATGATTGCCGACACCGAATCGACCATGAAATACTCATAATATCAAAATAGCTGACGACTAGGGCGTTCTCGAAACGAGTGCCCTACATTGTGAAATCAATGTCACCTATTTATTTGACTATAAACAATCATGTTTGTGTATAGTCCATTCTTTGACGGTTTTTGCAGTAAATTTTAAAGAACCGCTTGGATAGACTTGAAATTGGCATACATATACATAATATGTCAAAGAAAAAAGTGATATTGTGCCGATGTGTGCTTTTGCTCTGGGGGTGGGTACCACCCCTTCTCGGTGGTGGAAATATTTAACCTCAAAATAACCTCGGAAATTGATAGATATTTCAATTCTGAGTAAAAAATCTTATATACGACTTTTTCGGTAAATTGATATTTAGCAAGTTATTCACGATCGAAATTGATGATTTCCTACATGAAAAATACACGGTTTTGAGTGGATTTTCAAAAATATGTCTAAAATTATGCATTTCTACGAAAAAGTCATTATAATCAAAAAGAAACCTATTACATTGGTGAATGGAGTGGTGTTCTTTAAATTATTATAGCAATAACACAACCTAAGTTACAGCCTACTTAAAATCGGGGTTTTTTCGAATTAACCTTGAATCAAACATTTTATCATTAAATAACGCAAGAAATAAAGATTTTTAGAAAAAAATTATAAAGACATCTTTTAAATATTTTACTGATACCTTTAAAAGGTGCTATGATAAAAGTGATTTGGATAAAAAATGGCTGAGTTATTACAAAAACAAAACGATTATGTCGTTGAAAAATCAAAAAAATAATTACTTAAATTGGTGAATTTTCCACAAAAATAAAAATTAACATTATTCCACACACAATTAGGTTTATTTATAGCCTGACTACGCGTTCTGAAATTTTAACCAGTTTAAAGTGCTTAGGTTTGAAAAAAATTTCAATTTAGTATTAAATTATTTTTTGATATTTTATAAATGTTTTCCATTTTTCCAAAATTACTTGAAAACTAAAAGAAATCTAAAAAATATATATCAATACTAAAATGTAGTATTTTTTATACTAAAACGTATTCAGTTTTTTCAATGTCTCTATGGTAAACACTGAGTGAGAGATTTATATTTTAAGTTTGCACGTAAGTGTGAGAAGCAGTTTTCTAAGCTCTTTGAATCGCATGCTTTAAAAATCAAAGACCTCCAGAAAGTCCAGCTTCTGAATACTTTTAGCACTTACAATTCCCCACAAAATAAGCATTGGAACAATGAAATATCTTGAAAATTACAGAAGTTATCGTTAAAAAACCATATTGAAACTTATGTCGAATACTTTTTAAGCGTTGATATAAGTATTTTATTTTTTTTTTCGTGAAAAAGGCGCATCGTATGAAAAAAACAGAAGATATATTTTCTGTCATAAATTAAATAAGTAACTCAAAAATGCTTTTTAATTTGAAATACCTCAGTAGTGTACTATTTTTTTTTAATTCAGACTAGTAACCGTATGCGGCTAATGGTGAATATACAATTCTTAATAGTAAGTCTGTCAATAAATACGTAATAACTACCTCTTAAAACCCACCAAATTTCATTTGCATATCTCAACCGGTTTTAGAGCAATCAATAAATCTTCACTTTGTAAGAGAAATCTCAACACCCCGTATCTTGGAACTTCATTAGCTCCAACTCTGGTTCTACTAGGTCTCCAAACTTCATACATACAGATTTTTTCAGTTTTTCATAATCTACATTTCTGCTCGGAATATGTTTTCGATAAAATACTTACTTTTTGAGTTATTTGAGAAAAACCGTCTAACAACGTGGTTCTTTTGTTGAAAAATGAACATATTCACTCGCGAAAAATGTTGACTTCGCGAAAAAACTCTACAGAACAAAAGTTGCTTAAAATTAGTCAGAATATCCATTTCCGGACTTATTTTGGACCTATATTTTTTCACCCCCGAGAAGGGTTGAAACTCACCTCCCCTGCAAAAGCACACATCGGTACTATATAACTTTTTTCTTTGACTTATTAGCTATGTGAATGCCAAATTTCATGTCAACCCAAGCGGTTGTTTAAAATTCACAGGCTTTGCAATATTTTACAGCGAGTGAATGATCTAATAAATGTCTTTGTAGGGGTAGTTTACAAGGGTTGAAAATATTAAATGCTTAATAAACTAAATTGCAAACATAAAATAAAGTTTAAATTACTACAAAATACATCATTACCTAATTTAAAGTTACAAATATTTTTTATACAAATTCTGATTTAGAGGGTAGTTTTAAAGGGTTTAAAAATATTTACAAACTATAAAATAATTGAATCAAATGGTAAACAAGACATGGAAATAAGCAAGAGAATGGGACGAACAGGACACTTTTTTAACACTATGAAAACAACATTTTTGAAAAAAAAAAGAGATAACGGAGAAAGTAAAAAATGGCAGTCGTTAGATCAGTAGTTAGACCAACAATCATGTATAGCAGCAAGACATAGACATTGAGGAGGAGACAAAAATCCAGAGCCAATGCTATGAAAATGAGGTTCCCGAGAAAAATAGGAAAGAGAAAGAGGGCAGACAAAATACGAAACGAAACAATCTGACAAAACCTAAAGCTAGAACCAATAAATGAAAAAATAGTAGAGAATAGTAACGAATAGAAACGATAGGGACAAGAAGCACAGACATACTCAAAAATGAAGAAATAAGAAAGTTTACTTAAAAATATACCTTTTCTCCGCACAATAAAGGGGAACAATTAGCATGGTTCGGTCATACAACACGAATGGGAGTAACAGGCAAAGGAAAAGAGTGTGGACAGCAAAACCAATAGAGAAGAGCAGAAGAGGTAGACCAATAAAAGAGTGGAACAGCGACATATTAGAGATATTACAAAATAAGGGCAAATCTTGGCAAGAAGCAACACAAATGGCGAGGAAGAGAAAAGAATGGAGAAAAATTCATCAAAAGCTAGACGCATCTCTCTTAACACCTAAAAGTAAAAGAGGAACGATTATGTATGTGTGTTTAAGCTATCGGACGTTTTTTTTTTGTTGATTATGACTGCTTTTACACGTAAGATGAAACTGTAACTTAAGGGGATGTTTACGTATTTTCGGCTGCAATGCTATTCAAATGGGGATTAATTTTTTTCGAATCCTGAGAAAACTAATAAGTATTTTTGAAAAAATTAAACGCAGGATGAAAGATTACGTTATTAGCGAGGGCCGAAAGTCCCTGAGAACTTCTATAATGTTTATTTTAATAAGTTACAGGGGTGAAAAACTAAGAGAAAATGTAGTGTGATTTTTAATTTCAAATATCTCATTCAAAATAAAGTTTTTATTTATTCTAAGGGACTTTCGGCCCTTGGTAATAATTTAGTATTTCATTCTGCGTTTAAATTTTTTTAAAAATATTAATTGGTTTTTTCAGGATTCGAAAAAAAATTGAACACAATATCCGTGGTAATATTTTCCAAATCTATCTTTGTCTTACAACGCACTCAGTCGAATAGAATATTGTCAGTCAGACAGTGATAATCAGTGGCAATTTTAAATATTTGACATGGCATCGAGAATATTTTGAGTTGTTGATTAAATAATATTGATATATAGTGTATTTGATAAATAATTGATTTAAGTATTATTTGTGGAAGATCCAAGCAGAGAATACATCAGGATAATATATATTCTGTGATCCAAGTATTTTGTTGTTAAAGATATTCAAAATTGTAAGCGTTCCATAGTAACAATATGTTATTAAAAAATCACTTTAACACTTTTCCTCTTTTCTCGATTGAGTATTAGTTTTTGTTGTACATATAAATTATTACAATCACTGAATACATAGTTAGTGAAAAAATTATCACATCTATTAACTGAATTAATAATTTGCAATTATACAAATAACAGTTATCCAAGAACATTCCATCAAAAGCCATCTCCTTAAGTTAATGATGACATTTTCAAGTAGAATGACATTCTAGTAATGTTTACAAATCCATACCAGTGTGAATTTTACTACACGTAATTTGCCGTGTAAAGACAAAAAAAGTAAGGATAGCCTTAAAATATTTGCGAATTATGTACCGATGGCCTTAAGTATATTCTTACCTATTGGCAGACTGCCTTATAATGTCCAAGCTCATCAAACTGACAAAACAAGTGATCTGGAGCAAGAAATCGAACAACAACGCCATACCAGCGTACAAAGCGAAAGCTTTAACAGCTGGCATATCAGACAAACTTCCCAAGAAGAAGCAGCAACTTTCCGAAACGCTGGTCAACAGCATCGACGGTCCAACATGCCCTAGAGTCCTGCCGATATGTTCTGCGTGAGTTTCGTTAGGTTTCCTGCTGTCTCTCTGGTGAGTTTGTACTAAAATAAAGATGTTATCCACTCCTACGGCCAGCACCAAGAAGGGGATCACTTCGATGATGATAAGGGTGGCTGGGACTCCGATGTAACCGAATATACCAACTGATGACACCACTGATGCTAGTACGATAAAAACTCCACCAAGACCTAACAAAAAAATCAAAAATATAGTTACTGTTATTTGATGTAAGTTTATTTTATCTAACAATAAAACCCTGAATACTTTTTTCTTTAATAAATATGTATAGAGTCCTTTTCATGAGCATTTTTCAGTGCGTCACAGTTTTTCGATTTCTTTCTAACGCATTAAATTTATGTGACAAAAAACGTCTATGATTACAGACATTTATAACGGGTCGCGGATGTTTCCCCAACTGTCATTAATACGACTAACTTCACGCGTAACTTTGATACGAGAATTTAACAAAAATATGCATTGAAATGCAGATCCCGTAATTCTTTAAGCGTTATAAAGTGAGTACAAAAACATATATATTTCTTTCTTTGTAATTACAGCTTCAATTTACCGTACACTTCTTGTAGACTCTGAGAAAGGTAGAGTCGTGTTGGGGAAACCTCTCGCGCCCATTTATAACATTTATTCTAGTTATTCTAGTTGTCGATAGATGGCGCTATAATCGAAAAAAGTATTTACGAATTATATATCTACGAATATAATCTGTACCATTTTTAAGACTATACAAATCAAAGAAAATACCATTTCATAAATGCAATAAACACAATTGATTTGTTTTCATGCCAAATTATAAATAAAATGTGACAACTGTCAGATTTAACTAAAATGTCATGTTAGAATAAATGTCATAAATGTGTATTATCACGGGTTCCATGACATCTCGTAACGAGACAGTTCGTAACCGGACAGTTGGTAACAAACAATTCGTAACAGCGACAGTTCGTAACTATACAAATTCGTAACGTCCAAATTGAATTATTCTGTTTATTGTTGTTAACGTGGAAACTAACTGTTATTACAGTGATAAATGGAACTATGTTTATAAATTTAACGAATCAGTATCAGGATAAACATTTTTAAGGCATTTCATATTTCGTGTTTCAGAATATAATAAAAGTATTTAAACCAAGTATTAAAGTATTACAAGCCATCCCTTTTATCAACTATAACCGTTGATTGAATGCCTAAAAGCTATTACCAATCACAAGGCTTAGTATAATAACAGGTAATTATAATCTTTTCTTTACAAAATGTTTATTTAAAAAGTTTGGAATGTCTAAAGACGGTTGTCAGATTAAAGATTTCAGGAATTAAGTACTTCATTATACCTTTGTCTATACATATGCAAATTTAAGGAACAATAAGAGGAATAAACTTTTAAAAATATTGTTAAAAGGTTGTATGTATTTAAATATTTGTTTGTGTTTGAAGACTTTTATTATACACTGAAACACGAAATATAAAATGTGTTAAACATGTTTATCCCCGTACTGATTCGTTAAATTGATAAACATAATTTCAATTATAACTGTAATAGCAGTTAGTTTCCACGTTAACAAAAATAAACAGAATTAAATAATTCAATTTGGACGTTACGAATTGTCCGTTACGAATTTGTATAGTTAGGAACTGTCGCCGTTACGAACTGTCGCGTTACGAGGTGTCTGGTCACGATTATCACGGACTTACCTTTTTTTCTATCATTTGTGACGCACTGAAAAATGCTCATGAAAAGGACTGTAGCATTTTTATTCAATTGCAATGAGAAGCTAAAACTGTTAATTTTTACATAGTTCAGAGAGTGCAAACAGCACTCTTATCGACGATTTCGCCCCTTTTTAGTGGCTCCTCAGAGAATGCATAGGTTGCTATCTCTGCCCTAAGTTTAAATTTTCGACTTTATTTTTTCGACCCTATTTAAACTTACGGCTTTGGCTTCGCATTGCAACTGAATAAAAATGGTATACATTTTTATTATATATTAGTATTACTCCTTTGAGTAACATCATAAGGAGTCCATTTTCCGTTGGAATTTACTACGCTGAACAGACGGGGTCGTGAATTGCAAATTTTACAATTCCCTCTTGTCTTCTTCGCTTCAGCATCTATCTGGCTTGCAATTTTTAGAAGCCATTGAGATGTTACCAGGAAAATGCTCCAATAAGTTTTCAATTAAATATCTTTTAAAAATATTTTTATTAGGATGAAAACTTTGACTTTTACTTTTGGTCATTTAGAATTATATCTGTATTTTTTAATTTATTAATTTCCATATATTCTAATAAGGATAGCTTAAGGCCTTCACTTTCAATATGAACAATTTGAAATTGGTCATTAAAATCATGATTATGATCTATTCGCTGTGTGCAAGTACTTGGAGAGAATACGAGAAACGATCGTGCACGAGTAGCGGAGAAATCTTGTAACTTTCTTAAATAATTCATATTGTCAATTGAAATTGTCATATTGACATATTTCATACCTACTGTCATTGAAAAAAAAAATGGTATTTCGCAAATGCTGTGTTATAAATAGTAAAACTACAACAAAAAATTGTCAATTTAAGTTCTATTCGTTTCCAACTTCTAAGCACAAATTAATACAAACAGAAAAGTAGATTTCCATCATAATGAAGCAGAAGTAAGTAACTTTATGTACTTTAGTCTAAAATGAATCTTAGTTAAGCGTATTTTAGGTTGTCATTATGAAATCGGGCATTAATGTTGCTCCACAATATTGATATGATATGCAAATATTAGAGTGAATTTAATTAATTGTATTTTGACTACATACAATGTTTACCTTTTAATAACATAGCCTCAATCTTACTTTTTCTTATTATTTTTTGGGTTATGGCCTTGACAGTTATCCAGTAACCAGGACTAATATAATTAGCCAATATAATTAAAAGTGCTACAAATGTTGCTGAGCTATGACACTAGGTGTCGCTCTTCCGAACTTGCACGGCCTCAATAAGGTGAAGTGCGTAAGTAGAATCTGTTTTTCTATTATTGAAAACCCCTTTGTGTTCTACTATACGTTTGTTAAAGGTTCTACGAGTTTGACCTATGTCAAACATTAATATTCTCTCCATACTCACATACATTTTCTAGATTTAAAAACTATCAGACTTTTATACACAATTCATTATCCCATCCTACCTAACATAAATTGGCAACCTACCATAGTATGTTACATAGATGGAGAAATAATGGATACAACTGGCAAATGATAAACGAAATTTTAAACCAAAATCTGCATAAGAAAGCCCTGAAGTTAGCATAAGAAAGCCCAGAAATTAGTACTATCTGCTCAATTACATATAAAGGCAAAATACCTACTAAAATAACTAAATACATAAAAAAGAAGGGCGTAAAGGCCAAAAACTTACATCGGCCAAACTGGTAAAAAGTTAAACAAACGTATAGCAGAACACAAAAAGCTTTCAGTAATAGAAAAACAAAAAACTACGTACGCACTTCACATTCTAGATCATAATCATTCTTTTAATGACCAATTTTAAGATCTTCACTTTCAAAATAGAGGCCTTAAGTTATTTACGGAATTACAATCTACGGAAATTAATAACTAAAAAATACAGATATAATTCTGAATGACAAACTTTAGACAAACAACTCTCCTCTTAATATTTATATTATAAAATACAAACAGTAATTTAGTATCTATCGTGGCTGAATGGATCAAGTAATCCAAAGCCAATAAGGAAAGAAAAAAAAACTCTCCTCTTCTCAATTTATCCAGTTAAAGACTATGAAGTGTAGACACATAGTAAAAACACATCACTTGGGAAATGCACTCTGCCGAAACGGCTGTAGTGAAATTAATTTGTAATAAATTTTATGGAAGCATTGAAAACCCAAAGTTTTGAGTGTTTTATTGTTAGAATTGAAAATATCGTCAATCATACATACCTAGAGTTATTTTACTGTCCACTAAAAGCCTAGACCAATTATTTATTTGTCCCAAAGAGATAGCGATGTAGGCAAACATAATCATGTAGGAAATGAGAATAGTTACAACGTCAGATTGACTTTCTCTCTCTAGCTCATCTTCGATGGATCTCTCTGAAGTAAACGCGATATCCATATATTCAGGCTTTTCCGTCGCTGTCCAATTTTTCATAAAGTCAACGAATTTTTCCTCCCATTGTAAAGCTTGAGATAACATACTTTTGTTATGGTGATTGTTAACGATGAACGTTAGTATGACAGTGTTAGCTTTTTTATAATCCGGGTGTTTGGCCAAGGTCTCTCCTGGTTCCAAAAAGCCTCCTAGGGCTATTGCTGGATCAACTATGCCTCCGTACGGTGCGAGACAGTCATAGGGAGATCTGTAAATTAAAACATTATTGAAACGTGAATCAACAATAATAAATGCAGTAAGATCTTAATATGAGTTTTAGTGTCATTTATAACTAGTATAACCTTCTGAAGAGCACATTTTTGAAGAGGCTCTAAAAGATATTGATGAAGGCATCTCAATAAATGGAGTCAAGCTCAGTAACCTGCGATATGCAGATGATACAATAGTGTTTTCCAATACCATAGAAGGGCTGCAAAACTTAATGAATAAAATAACGGAAACAAGTAGAACATAATATGGACTCAATATAAACACCAGCAAAATCAAGCTAATGATCATCAGCAAGCAAAACATAACTGGAGTAAATCTGTATGTGAACCAAATGAGAATTGAACGTGTCTCACAATACAACTATTTGGGCACTATAATCAATGAGTCGTGGGACAATACTCAAGAGATTAAATGTCGCATCGGAAAGGCAAAGAGTGCATTCTTGACTATGAGCTCTGAGTTCAAGAGCCATGACATCACTCTAAAAGCAAAGATAAGGCTCCTTATATGTTACGTGCACTCAGTGCTTTTATACGGAGTAGAAACGTGGACCTTGAAGGCGGAAACTCTATCGAAACTTCAAGCTTTTGAGCTATGGTTGTACAGAAGGATCCTGAAACCATGGACAGACAAAGTCACCAATGAAGAAGTACTACGGAGGATGAACACAACCGCAGATTTAGTCAACATCGTGAAGGGCCGTAAGCTGCAGTACTTAGGGCATATAATGAGAAATCAAGGCAGATACGAGGTACTCTAGTGCATTTTACAAGGTAAAATTGAAGGAAAAAGGGCCCCAGGACGAAGAAGAATATCCTGGCTTGCTAACCTGAGAGCATGGTATAGAAAGACCTCACCACAACTATTCCGTATAGCAACTAACAAAGTCATCATAGCCAGAATGATCGCCAACGTTCGGAACGGACAGGCACCCTAAGAAGAAGATAACCTTCTGCTCATACTTATAACTAATAATCGTGTTCTTGAGACTAATTATCAAATTTCTTTATTCATTGCTAAAACTGGATATCATACTATAGGAAAAATTGAAACCGTCAATATCATCACCGTTTCTTAAAACGGCTCTTGAAAAAGATGACAGATATGTAAAAGCTATGCCACTCGGTAACAATACTATTATAAGAAGAACAGACAAAATGAATGAAGATATTGAAAAACAACTTGTTGAAAAGCTGAAAACAAGACATTTCTCAGTGCAAATGGATGAACAAACTTTGAGAGATTTCCTCCTCCTCTATCTGTTCTCCTTCGTAAGGATGTAGTGGCGTCATGTAATTCGTTTGACTATTTCTATCCAATCCTCTCTCTCCTGTGCGTGTTGTTTTGCTTCGGAGAACGAGTAACCAGTCATGTCTCTTAGTTGGTCCGACCATCGTAATGGAGATCTTCCTCTGGATCTTCTGTCCTATACGTTGCCTTCAACTATCATTCGTTCCATGCCTTCTCTTCTTCTAGTTATATGTCCAAAATATCTCAGTATATTTTGGTTGATAGTTGTGCTGAGTCTAGTTTTTATGTTAAGTTCGCCTATTGAATTATTTGTGCGATATGCGGTCCAAGGTATACGCAACATTCTCCGGTAGACCCACATTTCAAATGCCATTATACGTTTTGAAACTGCTTTTTTGATGATCCAAGTCTCTGAAGCGTAGGTGGCGATAGGAAATATTAACGCTCGAACAAGGCGTAATTTTGTGTTTTTTGTAATGTCAGTATTCTTCCATATTTTTGCGAATTTGGCTGTTGCCGGTCTGGCCATTATGATGCGCCTACGGATCTCGTTCTCGTCTTCGCATCCTCCACTGTTAGTAATAACGGAGCCTAAGTAATTAAATGGTCTGACCACTTCGTAACCTGCCAAGTTTCTGATCTCCGGTTGGTTGTTTCTGATTCTATCGATGATCAGTACTTTGGTTTTCTGTATATTTATTTTCAAACCATATTCTGTACTCACCGTTCTTAGCCTATTCATAATTTCTTCCAGTTCTTCTGGTGAAGACGCCAATATAACAGTGTCATCCGCATAACGTAGGTTTTTTATTTTTCTTCAAAATATAAAGGAAAAGATTCCTCTCATTGGCTGTATACCATAATAAAAACTTACTAATGAAGTAAAAACCTCACATGTAGGTAGGTGGTATATAATTTATTAAAAATTTTTTTCTAAAAATGATCCAAGATGGATAAAATCACAAACGTTTTTTTTAATAAATTATATACCACCTACCTACATGTGAGGTTTTTACTTCATTAGTAAGTTATTTTTCTTCCTCCTATCGTTGCTCCACCTTGCCATTCCTCAAAAACTTGACGCATAATGTGTTCACTATATACAGAGTGGGCCAAACAAAAGTATCCACCTCGATATTTGGCAGTATTTATTAGATTTTAAGGAAATAAAAAAAAACAGGTCAATTTTTGATCTAAGGGGGACACATTTTTACGATACAAGCATCTGTCATTTGTCAACTCCCTCCCTTCCACTTCCCCCACCACTTATTTTTAAATAGGCAATAGGGGTCGTGTGATAGCTCATTTGAAAGGTTATTCAATTCTCTATTCATTAATATCAACATTTACATAAACATTTATACAAGGTGTCTAAGAAAAATAATTTTGAATTTAATTAATTGACACAAAAAGAAGAATGTATGTAATTTATTTAATTCAAAATACATTCTACTGCTGTCACAAAACAGAAAAAAAATGTTTTTTTGATAAATAGACACTGTTTTTCGCTCAATTTCAATGTTCAAGCTTCCACCCATCTGCCTCTTGGTAGGTTGAATATTAAATTTAAGCAACAAACAATGTTTATTTATCAAATAAACATTTTTTTATGTTTTCTGTCAGCAGTATGTTTTTTGAGTTAAATAAATTAGATATATTCTTCTTTTTGTGTCAATTAATTAAATTTAAAATAATTTTTCTTGGACCCCCTGTATTATAAATGTTTATGTCAATGTTGATATTACTGAATAGAGAATTGAATAACCTTTCAAATGAGCTATCACACGATCCCTATTCCCTATTTAAAAATACGGGATGGGGGAAGTGGAAGGGAGAGAGTTGACAAATGACAGATGTTTGTACCGTAAACATGTGTCTCCCTTGGTTCAAAAATTGACCTATTTTTTTATTTTCTTAAAATCTAATAAATACTGCCAAATATCGAGGTGGATACTTTTGTTTGGCCCACTCTGTATATTGAATGGAATGGGGGATATTATACATCCCTGCCGCACTCCAGATTTTAATTTGAAGTTTTTCGAAACCACTATTAACTCTTACATTATCGGTGTTATAAAGTGCTTGCAATAGATAGATTAGATGTTCTGGCGTACCCATTTCTCCAAGTATATGCCACATTTTATCCCATTTTACGTTATCGAAGGCCTTGGAGTAGTCAACAAAGCACAAATATGTTTCTATGTCTAAAAACTCTCGAGATTTTTCGATAATTTGACGAATATTAAGAATGTGTTCTCTTGTTCCCTTACCTGGGACGAATCCGCATTGTTCTTGTGGAATTTGCGGTAAGAGAATGGATTTTAATCTTTCATTGATTATTGTTAGAAGTACTTTGCTCGCATGAGATATCAACGCTACTGTACGGTAATTACTGCAATCTGTCGGAGAACCTTTTTTTTGGAGGTAGTGGCACTTTCTAATCTTTTACAGAACAACATTTCTTCAGCAAAATGCCCTTTATCAATATATCTCACGTAATTCACGTAAGTAACCAATACTGCCTCACTGTCTCTCAAACCTTTTTGAATAGTAGGTAGTATTGGTTACTTACGTGAATTACGTGAGATATATTGATAAAGGGCATTTTGCTGAAGAAATGTTGTTCTATAAAAGATTAGAAAGTGCCACTACCTTCAAACATGTCTAATAATCTAAATATATAATAAGTTAAAAACTGATGACAATGATATACCAATGAAAAATATAACATCTGGAAGACTACAAGAAAAATTGCTGCTAAAAATTGATGAAAGATGCTAATCCAGAAATGATTCTTGTGCATTGTGTTATTCACAGGGAAAACTTGGTAGCTAAAAACATCTCGTCTGTTCTAAATGAAGTACTACATTCAGTAATATGGTGTGTTAATGCTATTAAAACTAAAGCCAAATGTGAGTATCTCCTCAAGCTATTTTGTAAAGAAAAAAATGAAGACCTTTTACTTTATATTGAAGTAGGATAGCTATCTAAGGGAACTGCCTAAAAAGATTTATGGTAGTGTTTGATACTCATAGAATATTTTAAGCGACAAACGTGAAATGAAATATATGTTAAAAATAATGGTAAATATTTGGTTTCATTACCCAAACTGAGTTATGTCAGAAACATATTAAGAGCAAAAACTTAAACATAGTGCAACAAGATGAGTCAGTTAAAACTTTTATAAAAGGAGCAATGGCATGGCTTTGTGAGGAAACAGAAATCAAATACCCAAATTCAACCAAATGTGCAAGAAAACTATTGCTACCGTTTCCATAGTGGATAAGTACCCATCAAACGTGGAGTACGATAGGGTTGTGTTTTGTCACCCAGTCAATCTGTACTCTGAAGAAATCTTTAGGAAGGCTTTGGACGAGAGACAAGAGGGAGTAAGACTGCGCGGCAAAGTAGCCAACAATATCAGATACGCTGACGACACAGCCATTCTTGCAGAAAATTTACAAGATCTCCAGACATTAGTAAATCTAATCAGTGAAGCAACTTATCAGAGAGGTCTAAAAATCAATATTTCAAATACAAAGTGGATGACAGTTGGAACGATTAATGTAGATCAAGGTGTGCTTTCTCTTGATGGAGAGGAGATAGAACCATTTTAAATACCTTAGCAGCTGGTTAAATATAAATTGCGACTGTGATGAAGTGATAATAACTTGGATCACGTAAGTCTGTTATGACCTGGAAACCACTTTTATGTAATCGAAAACTGTCGATGAATATTCGCAAGAAGGTCCTGAAATGCTATGTGTGGTCTGTCTATATTATTGTATGGTTGTGAGGCATAGACGTTAAAAACCACAATACTAAATAGGTAGTAGAATTGTGGTGCTATCGACGAATCCTAAAGATATCGTGGGTTTCGCACACTTCCAAGGATAATGTTCTCCAAATGATGAATTCAGAACGTCTGCTCGTAAACATCATAAAGAGGAGAAAAACAGAATACTTCGGCCATACAATTAGAAGACCTAAATACCATCTACTTCGCCTTATAATACAAGGAAGAGTGTAAGGAAAGATATGGATTGGTCGAAAGAAACTTCCATGGTTGCGTAACATTAGACAATGGTGTGGTTCCACGGTAGAAGAATTATTTCGCACAGCAGCTGATAGGCCGCTGGCCGATGACGGCCAACTTCTGAATACGATACGGCACCTAAAGAAGAAGGATTTAATACTGTAAATGATTTAATGGTAAGAAAAATATCAGCTGAATACAACACAACGTGGAGACGTGAGACTGATGCTAACCAAATTGGAACCTAACATAAAATCTCTGTGTAGCCAGGATCAAGCGCAAGGATCTCACTAAATTAAAATAATAAAAATATCATTTATTTATTATATATTTTAGAAAGCGGCATAAGAATTTTAGAAAGGTGGTTTTGCGTTTCAAAAATTTTGCCCCACCAAATACAATAAGATGGGTCAATTAGGTCGCCAACACCTTTAGAAGAGGGGGCATGGCACAGAAAAGCTCTAGATGACAAAATGTATACT
Organism: Diabrotica virgifera virgifera; assembly: GCF_917563875.1. Classification (NCBI taxonomy): domain Eukaryota; kingdom Metazoa; phylum Arthropoda; class Insecta; order Coleoptera; family Chrysomelidae; genus Diabrotica; species Diabrotica virgifera. The sequence continues at coordinate 3,092,473 of NC_065443.1, forward strand.
TACGTTGAACAAGAGATAAATTTATTCAAATAGTCGCCGTCCAAATTCGCAACATTATTTTTATAGTATCCCCAGATACTCTGCACGACACATTCTGACACTTTAGTCCCGTTCTGGCCCTCATTTCTCAACGGAGCAAAACAGATCTTGTCCAGGCTGTGATCGCTGTCTTTTCCAATGGACTGTATCCTCATTTGTAAATCCAGAACAGATTTCAAGAAAGTCGCGTTGAAAGCAGGACCGAACTTCAAAACTTCATCGGTGTTATTGAAGGTGATGTCTGGCAGATTGATTGCTCTGATGATGACTTGTTCTGTACGGTAGAAGGGTTCGAAGTGACTGTCGAAGAAATCTTTTTCGACGCGGCTTCTAGAAGATGGGGAAGCCCAGAGTTCCACTGGATCTGTGATAATCTACGAAAATAATCGATATAACAAATTCATTTTAATAATATTTAATATTAATGTTAATTATTATTTCATTATTTCTTACGTTATGTAACCACAAACAATACATAGGGCTTTTCACTCACAGTCACTTGTTTCGAGCTTTTGTCATATGTCGTATAATCCGAGTATATTAATATTATACACAGATTATACAACATATGACAGAAGCTCGAAACAAAAGACAATCGATGAAAAGCCTTACACTCTAGACTCTATACCTTTCACGTAAATGGTCAAGGTCAAGACAGCAAATCAGTTGCCTTTCAAATCCAGAGATGTCGTCTTGTCAATTTTCTTGTCACATTTTACAATGACAATTTTGACAATTAAATTGGTTATGTTTGTATTTACTTTATAATTTGTGGCCTAATTATTATAGTGCTGTTAGGTTTTTAATGGGATTAAATCACAATTTTAATCAATTTTATTAACCTCCTCTCCGTTTTTATGAGTAGAATTATTAGTTTACACTAAGCATTGGATCATCCCGTGCTGTATTTCTCCACATGTAAAAAATAATATAATGGATCCTGAAACAGTTTATTCCAATAGACGAGTGTGTCATCAACATTTAGTGCCTATATACAGGGTGTCCCGAAAAATAGTGCGTTCCTTAAAGGTGTGGGTAGAATGCACCATGTAAAAGAAAACTTTCTTATAATTTTTTTTCTAAAGTCATCTGTTGCCTCAAAAAAATAAAATAATGTCTTTTACTAAAATTTACATTTGGCAACCCGGCAGTTTTATTTATTTTGACATGACGAAGATGTTTAAAATTGTAAACACAAACAGTCATATCATAATTACCTGTAACCCGAGAATACATTGTATTGTTGTGGTATTGTCATGATTTCGATCGCAAGTATGTTGTTAACTGCCTACCTATAGTGTATAATTAGTGCAAGATTTAGGTACACCAAGGCGATTTTACCTCGAAGTTTAAGGATTTGTAGATGGTTTCAAAACAAAATGTGTAAAGTGTTGTGTGCAGATCAAGCTTGTTTTACGAGAAATGGTGTGTGTGTGTTTTACTTTTATAATGCCAAAAGTATTAATGTATGGGCTGGGATTATTAGTAATCATTTGATTGAACCACTCGAAATTCCCAGAAGATTGAATGGAGAAATGTAACACTCAAATTTTTTGTAACATGTTCTACCGATAGACACTTCCTGAAGCTTGATTCTGATTGTAATAAAAAAAATTTCTACGAGCGTGCAAAAATGTCTACTTTCGCCCACGCATTTTAGTTTAGAAAGTTTTACTTTTCCGCACACGTGTTACTTTTCCGCACGCGTTTTACTTTTTCGCACGCGTGTTAATTTAGGTATGTTAATATGGCCTTAAAGTAATTATAATGCATGCAATAAACTAATATTTAAATATTATTTACTAATTTATTTCAAATATATCTTATTGTGTTCATGTTTTAATGAAATTAACGCGAGAATTCGATGAAATAAAATAATTTTGACATATTATTCGAAAGTCAAATCAGTAGACAATAACAGTGGTTTTGAATCGTCGTCATGGAAACCAAGATCGTCGTCATGCTAACCAATTATGCTGAAACTTTGGTTTTTACAACCTTGTCAAAGAATTAATTTGTGTATGTATTTTCATATTAATTAAATTAATCGATTAAGATTTGGTCATTTTTTAAAGACTCGTAGAAAAAATATTGTTCCTAACGCTTGCAGAAAGTCTCTTTTCCGCACTCGACTGCTTGCCGAACTCCCGCTTCGCGTCGTTCGGCAAACTGCAGTCGCGTGCGGAAAAGTATGACTTTCTGCACTTGTTAGGAAAATAACGATTTAATGTAAGTTAAAACACTACACAAACCTTATTTATTAGATATTTAATAAACAAATATTATGCTGTTTTTCTATCACTGTTATCAGTATTTTATCAATACATAATTTATGCCTAATGGTCGATGATTCATGATAGTTGAGTTCCAGTAAAATTATTTTTACATAAAAGAAGGAACGCAGCGTTGGCAGCTGTATTTGCATTTCTGTGGACATTAATCAAATGCATTAAAATTATTAAATTATTTTTTTGAAAACGGTTGACATTACAAAAAAATTGTATCAGACTTTTTTGCTCTAAATGGTGCACTTAGCCCTTACCTTGAAGGAACGCACTATTTTCCTGGACACCCAGTATTTTGCGGAAGTTTGTAAAAGATTATAAGGTATTTATCTAAAAAAATCTTCCTACAAGATATTCTTCCAAAAATTTTCATTCAACTAAATATTAAACATTGATTTATTACAAAAACAGTGCTTTCACATGACACATGGCAGTACTGTTTAGCATTTTGAAAACAAATTGAAATATTTGAAGTTTCAGTAAAACTATGATTTTTGTTTAAATTGGTATTTCAGCTCCGATTACAAAACTACCTACTACCATAACTTTAGACAGAACTTAAGACTTTTAGTATTTTTGATGAAAATGAAACTTTTAAGGTAGTTGGTAAGGTAATTATTGAATAAAACATTGAGTTGTCTTTTTGTTGTTTCAATTTCCTGCGAAATTTCATCAAAAATTGAGCAAAATTTATAGTTTGAAATTCCCGCGTAACTATAATTTGTCAATTTAGTTGTTCAATCAAGAGATGGCGTTAATTCGATCCGAAAGATTAACATGGGCCCTGATTCTAAATCAAATTTCGACACTAAACAAGTCGCTTTCAATATGGCGATGGCGACTGTCGAAATTATTTGACATGGAGATGAATGAATGGCCAAAAGCGAGGTTAGGTTTAGTTTAGATGTGTTTTGTTTATTTCTTGCAAGGAAAACTAAATCAAAAGGTATTATAATATAGCTGGGTTTAATTGAAATTTGCTTGTTTTGAGGAATTAGATAGAATAGTATTAAATTAGAAATATAATAATTGAGAATGTCCACAACATGAATCATCAACTCAATGAAAGATGTGAGGTAATAATCTGGGAAAATTAGTAAAAAACAAGGAAAATTAATTACCAGCTATTTTATTGCTGGACATGCTGAAATAAAATCTTCAAGATTTCCTATATTAGTAATATAGCTGTGCAAAGTCCACAGAAAGTGTGCTATTTTGTTTATAAACAAATTAGCGCTCCGAAATCTTTTTTTTTATTATTGCTCTAAAACTCCGAAAATTTTAACTTTAAACCAAAACACTCACATAAAAATTGACAGTAATTTAATTCTGCACATTAATAATTTATTCCAATTTCCTTCGACGGAAATTTTCTTCGGAAAATTCGGGTTTTCCAAACAAAATCTTTAATTTTCAACTAAAATTTGAGGGAAGTAATTATTTATCAATAATTAAATAATTTGGTGACAGTGACATAAATCTTTTTTGTTATGAGTGTCTTGAAGATATGAAAATTTGTATGTACAAAGAAGACCGGAATTAAAAGGTATCTAATGGTTCAAAGATTAAAATCCTGTTGTTTATAACTCTGTCGCAAATGCCGGTCAAATTTGACCGGTTATACCTGGAATCACTCCTCGCAATTCAATTTGTTTTTCTTCGAAAAGGACACAGAAGCCGTGCTCTTTTCAACAGCGTTAACTTAATTTAATTTAATCTAATATTTTCTGAGGGGTTCTATTTGTTTATAAGCCAAAAAATTGTTTCTTTATAACATTCCCGAGACCGCTCAAATGGTCCAATTTCAATCCTGTAAGGTACGTTGAATAGGTATAGTGCTTTTTTATATGAAAATCATAGTTATTCTGGTGTATCATAATCTTTCTGGTTATTATTTCGACCGAAATTTTTTAATTAACATTTTAATTATTGCTAAACTATTGGTTAGATTGTCGCCGGTCTCCTGATATACAGAGAGGGGCTAAATTATGGAATAAATTCATTTTCTCTAAAATGGACGATTTTAGAGAAAAATCCCGAAACAGGTCGATTTTTATTTTTAAATTAAATTTCTTGGCATATATTTCAAACTAGTGACGTCATCCATCCGAGCGTGATGACGTAATTATTTTTTTAAATAGGAATATGGGTTCGTGTTGTAGCTCATTTACAAAGGCGTTCAATTCTCTATTCAGTATTATAAACATTAGTTTCATTATTTATACAGGGAGGCCAAGAAAAATTTTGAATTAAATTAATTGACGCAAGAAGAAGAATGCATGTAATTTATTTAACTCAAAATACATTGTATTGCTGTCAGAAAATAGAAAAAAATGTTTATTTTGCAAATAAACATTGCTTTTAGCTTAAATTAAAAGTTCAAACTGCCAATAGGTAGGAGGGAGTCTGTTTGTGATTTAATTTAAGCGAAAAGAAATGTTTATTTGTGAAATAAACCTTTTTTTCTATTTTCTGACAGCAGTACAATGTATTTTGAGTTAAATAAATTACATACATTCTTCTTTTTGCGCCAATTAATTTAATTCAAAATTTTTTTTTGGCAACCATGTATAAATACCTAATGATATTAATGTTTATATTACTGAATATAGAATTAAACGCCCTTTCAAATGACCTACCACACGACCCCTATTCCCATTAACAAAATTATCGATTACGTCATCACGCTCAGATGGATGACGTCACTAGTATGAAATATATGCCAAAAAATTGTAATTTAAAAATAAAAATCGACCTCTTTCGGGATTTTGCTCCAAAATCGTCCGTTTTAAAGAAATGAATTTATTCCATAATTTAGCCCCTCTGTATAATCTACTATAATAAATCTTTCATGTCTTCAATTATTTAATTATTGATAAATAATTAGGTACTTCCCTAAAATTTTAATTGAAAATGGCAGATTTTTTGGGAAAACTCGGATTTTCTGAGTAAAATTTTTGTTGAAGGAAATCGGAAAAAAAATAACTTTGTGCAGAACTAAATTACGGTGAATTTTTATTTGAGTGTTTTTGGCTCAAAGGAAAAAATATAGGAGTTACAGACCACTAATTGAAAAAAAAAAGAAGATTTAGGAGTGCTAATTTGTTTATAAATAAAATAACACACTTTCTGCGGACTTGTCATACCCCATATTACTAATATATGCAATCTTAAGATTCGATTTTAGCAATAAAATAGCTGGTAAATAATTTTTCCCAAAAATGGTATTTTTTCGATAATTTTCCCAGACTATCAACAAAATCCAAGAAACGAAGCGCCAACCCAAATTCTGAGCAGTCTCAACATAATAAGGTTAATATCCCCAAGAATCGCGCGGTGTCGAAATGAAATTGCGACTGTCGAAATGAATTAGAATCAGGCCCATGGTCGTGGAACGTGGGTCGCGGACGTTTCCCCAACTGTCGTCAATACGACTAACTTCACGCGTAACGTTGATACGAGAATTATAAAAAAAAAAATATGCATTGAAATCCAGATCCTGTAATTCGTTAAAGTTAAGCGTGATAAAGTGAGTACAAAGACATACATACTTGTTTCTTTGTAATTACAGCTTCAATTTATCGTACACTTCTCGTAAACTCTGCCGATAAGGTAAAGTCGTGTTGGGGAAAAGTCGCGCGCCGGTGGAACGTCTAGAGTCTAGAGCAGAGGTTCCCAAACAATTTTTTCTCGTAGACCACTTTAAAAAATATACTGGTTTCGGTGGACCCCCTGCTGCTACATTTTTACCATACTTGTAATGAAAACATGGGGGGGCTAAAAATAAGACATTGAAGGTCTTTTTCGTCTTCTTTTCTTTTCTCAAAATACTATTTTAAGCGATTTTACAGTGATTTGGAATCTACTTAACAAATTTGCATTTTTTATCGTAAATTATCAATTGAAAAAATACTTTAAATAATTTAATAGAAGGGTTGTCCAAATTGTGATTATTAGGCATTATAACAAGTTTTTTCTTTTATAACAAGTTGTTGATCAAACTTTAGCGTAGAAAACGTTAAAATACTGTTTTTCCATTTTCCTCCATTCCCAAAATACATGTACTTCTATTTAGTTGAAAATTTGCCCACAGATAGCCAAAATAGAGGACTTTAATGGTTAAAAGAATTTGTATAGTTTTACAATACAAGAAAAGTTACATGCAATAAAGAGTCAAAATTATATAGTACAGTCGGGTTAGCATGTAGTAGTGTAAATTTAAGATCGGGAATAATGGTAGGGGAGCCCAAGCGGGGATTTTTGCAGTTACTCGAGCGCGTCAGATTATCATATGGGGACAAACGTGGTACCCTGCAGATGTACCTCTGCCATATATTGGCTCTTAACACAGGGGAGTTCGTTTAAGGGGGCCCGAAAAAAAAATCTATCCTTAAAAATACTCGAAATTGTCAGATTAAGATAAGGTAAGTTAAGTACATGCAAAACAGTGTATATTTAAAAAATCTGACGATTTGAGCGGGGCGTAAGGGAATTGGTGAGTCACAAAGTTTCACAAGAAAAAGGCGAATATTTCGCGAAATGAAACTCAGATCGAAAAACTAAAAACTACACGTTCAATATTTTTCAAAAATCTATCGATAGATACCAAACACGACCCCTCGCAGAGAGGGGTGGGGGGTAAATTTTAAATTTTAAATACAAATCCCGCGATATTTAGTAAAATAAACATCAGATCGAAAAACTGCAAAATACACTTATTTAATATTTTTGAAAAATCTATCGAATGGTACCAAAAGCGACCCCCCACGGAGGTGGGGTGGGGGGTTACTTTAAAATCTTAAATGGGAGCCCCCATTTTTTATTGTAGATTTGAATTTTCTGCATAAAAATAAGCAACTTTTATTCGAAACATTTTTTCGAATTATGGATAGATGGCGCTATATTCGGAAAAAACGATTAATGGAAATGGAAAATGAAATTAAAAAATGGCAAGCGCCCGCTAAAATGGAAAATTTTACTTAACTTTTTTTGGTTTTAGGACCTAATAATCACAACCCAATAGGTCCCCAAAGCGCTCGAGTGACTGCACATTTAGCATACTTTGCTCCCCTACCATAAAGAACAACCGTTTTTCTGGACTGAAAAGTTGAAGTTGTGGAAAATATGATTTCGTATAATTTATTCTATTGTAAATTTTTTTGTGCCGTCGATATGGGGGAAAAGAGTGACAGTTACAGCATAATTATTGAATTATCTCGTTTATTATTAGTTTTATAACAAAATTGTACTTATACAAAAATGGAGAGAATTAAATTTTATACAATTTTGATCTCTTTCATGTTTTTGCTAAAATCAATATTTCAGGTAGTACATATGCGGTAAAGGCGCGAGCATAAGCCCTGATTGATCTGATAGCAGTGGTTTTTGTTCAATATCTCCGCAATTCTCAACTTTTCTACAAAATTGGTAGGAGCTGAAATTGATCCAAATAAATTGTGTTTACAATAATTATTATAATTTTCTTAACCATTTTTTTCGTATGGTCGATATTTTCCGAATTAATTCTACTTACAGTAGACGCCTATATTTTTGATTCTGATATTATTCCACGTATTTTTTTTGTATTGTAAAACGATACAAATTATTTTAACAGTCCTGTGTTTTGACTATCTGTGGGCAAATTTTCAGTCAAATCGAAAGACATGTGTTTTGGGAATGGAGGAAAATGTAAAAAACGGTATTTTAACGTTTTCTACACTAAAATTTGATCAAAAACTTGTTTTTAATCAAAATAACTTGTTATGATGCATTATAATAACATTTTTGAGTAACTACTATTAAAATATTATTTTTTCCATTGATATTTTACAATAAAAAAATGCAAATTTGATTAAATAAATACCAAATTGTTATAAAATTTTCGTGGACCCCCACTTGCAACTTGTGAACCCCCATTTTTATTTCACGCCAACGTAGACCCCCGTTGAGTCCCTCGTGGACCCCTGGGGGTCCACCTGGACCACTTTGGGAATCACTGGTCTAGAGTATGTATGGTTTGTGGTTTTCAGGCATTGTATTCTTTCAAAAATATAAAGAAAATTCAACTGAATAATGAAAATAGTAAAGAAAATGAACCATCCGAAATAATGCAAAAAAAAAGGATAAAACACAAACTCTTTAGGGTGTGGTGGTAATTTTATAGGGGTGAAAATATGTCAGAACTTGTTATTTATACGATAGACTCCAAGTAATAAAAAAAGAAAGTTCTACGTTACGTAGAACCCGAGATATTGCTGTTTTTCAAGCGCACTTCATTTTAAAATTATGTTTGCAGTTTCATGAGCTTGAAAGAAATTCCCCAATCATACGGTATAATATATGATTTTTCACCTTCTGATAAAAACAAAGTACATCAATGATGGGTCATATGATAGTTTATTGTAAAAATTTATTCTATTACATAGAGCTTTTACTTACTTTTAAATATTTGATTCCACACCCGAGACTGACCACCATAAGAGTTCCTAGTAAGAGAACAGTTAGGGGCCTCTGAGCACAAAAAGTTCCCCATTTCTCAAATGACTTTTGCAAAAATATATCGAAGTTGGCGCCCAACTTTTCAATACAAGACAAGGCTTCGATTGGCCCAGCATTTTTCATCTCTGGTGCTTGTTCCCCTGAAACAAGAATTTGTTAATAAAACTAGAAAAAAACAGAAAAAAAGTTTAAAAATAATTTTTTAATTTTTAGCAGAATGTTAAAATACTCGTTTATCGTTTTCTTTATGTGTCTACAAACCCATTACATTATAAGTTGAAGCGTGTTTTTGCAAAAAAAAAAAACAGTAAACACAACGTTAAAACAGAATAATTTATTTTGGACATTTGTCTTCGAGAATTTGATCTGTGCAGTATGTCTGCTTGATTTTCAATGAAGAGGTGCGTTCTTACAAAAAATGAGTAATATAACGTCAGAACAAGTAGCTCAAATTGTAGCTTTAATTGGAGATGGACGATCGCAGCAATATCTTGCTGATGTTGTGGGAATCCACCAATCCAGCGGTTCAAGTGCTTTCAGAAGGTATAGAGAAAGTGGAGGATACACAAGAAGACCAGTTCCAGGACTTCTCAGGTGCACGAACCCCGCAGATAAACGTTATATACATCTGCAGACTTTGCGTACACATCATATTACAGCTAAACAACTGAGCAATGATCTTTCCACAGCCCGTAAAGTTCGGTTAAGTGCAAAATTTAAACGTGCCATACGATGTGCCCTTCTGGTTTAACCGGAAGTGATATAAAAAACAAAACTATATATTCGTTCTCGCTTTGCTAAGGCGCGTCGAATAATATAGCGCTTGTGTCTTTTCGGAGACTTTAAAACGTACTTCTGGTTGCAACTCTGGAAGTAGAAGTCAGAGGTTAAATTTCTCACCTTTAATATCATCCTTGGGTTATAAGCTTTCATTCAACACATCATTTTTGTCATTCTATCTGGTCTAATGACGGAGAAGTTGTGTTTATAAACTCACTGGGATAGACATGGATAATTCAAGGTTTTCACGTGTGTTCAAAATGGGTGAAAACAATATTTATTTGTTCAAACTATTTACATACCTGGTGTCTGAAGAGGACTCGCTTCTGTATCTGCTACAGCAACTTCATATGATCCTACAGACACTGCAAACCAGATAAAAATATTAATAAACAGATATCAACGTCTTTGTCTAAAATGGTAATAAATCTAAAATACTACAATCATAGACGTAACCAGTAGGGGTTTTGGGGGTTATAACCCCCCATTGGGATGTACTTTGAGCTCTATACGCTTAACACCATACCCCTCGGAGACCTTCCAGTAGTTGTAACCCCCCCCCCTTAGGATTATCCTGGTTACGCCTATGAATAAAACAGGGAACTTGCATAAAATTTTAAATTCGAAAAAATGCTATAAATCACAACAGAACATAATTTAAAACATGTATCAAAGATAAAAAGTTGTTTTTGTGTTCCGTTTGGCCCCTAAAGTCGAGAGAAAATTCAAATTATAACAGCCAGCCAAAAATGCGCCCTCACTGGTCGTGACGTCAGATCATTATAATTTGTAATTCATTAAGTTTTATATTTGTTTACTTGTAAAATAATCATTTTATGGTGTATCTCGGTTTTATAAATCTTTAGATAGTTGCTGTGAACTATGTATTTTAAAATATTTGAGCGTTTCTGTTAAGACAACTTTTTTAAAATGACCGAAGAGGGTATAGATCCTATATTAGATCAATAATAGACTACGGATCTATTTTCTATGCAGATGCAGCAAATGTTCATCTACAAAAAATTGAAAATATTGTCAATAAATATTTAAGACTTTGCATAGGTGCTTTAAAATCTACTCCAATAAACAATCTACATGTGGAGTGCGCAGAGATGCCATTAAGGCTAAGAAGAAATAAACTGTGTAGTCAATTATTGGTAAATTTATTACATAAAGAATCATAAATAATTAATAAAATTCATTGGCTTTCGATAAATGATTTAATAAAAAGTTATTGAAAAAAAAAAGAAATATCTCTGTATTGCTGAATGTTATAGAGAACTGGCAGAATATAAAGAAACTTTACATACAACCCCAATTAATTTAAATTATATTTTTAATATAGTACAATTAAAAAATTTAAAAATAAACTTCCTAAGAGATTATTCAAATTACCCAACACGTATTAGAGATGTGATGTTCAAAGCTGATAAGAAGTATCATTGAATGCTTATCAAATTTACACCGATACTTCCAAAAGTACTAAAGGAACAGCATGTGCAATATACGATCCTCAAACAAATGAGAGTAAGATGTTTAAATTAAACGCAAATAGTAGCATATACTCAGTTGAACTAATAGGCATATTAGAAGCCCTAAAATACTGCCAACATCTTCCAAACAAGAAAATTTATATTTTCTCTGACAGTAAAAGTGCTTTGCAAAAAATTAAGCACCTTCAATCTACATCTAAAATAAATTATATCATTTTAGAAATCTTACAAAAAAGTTGAAGAATTAAATAAAGATTTCAAAACAATACATCTAATATGGGTCAAAAGCCATTGTGGAATACTGGGCAATGAAACAGTTGATGTCTTAGCTAAAAGGGCCATACACGAAGGAGAAGGAACAAAATACAAATATACAACAAATGAAATAAAAATAGTTATTAACGAAGTTTGGAAAACAAAATGGGAAGAAGATAATAAAAAAGAATCAAAAAGGCAAACATTACAAAGAAATTCAAGAAACGATTCCCAAAAAACAATGGTTTATAAAGGGGAATCTTTCCAAAAATGCAATAAGAAAAATTTGTCGTTTGAGGTTTAATCACGTACCTGTTCCCAAATTTCTATTTAAAATTCGTTTAAAAACCGATCATAGCATCAAATATTAAATTGCCCTCTAATTCAAGCTCAAGTAAAAATCTTTTTGGACAAAATTTATAAGTTAAAGGATGTCATACATCCAATTATTTTAAAGTTCTTAATAAATCAAAGTAATAATCCACAAGTGGTCGTTTTATTATGTGAGCATATTAAAAATATTAAACTGAAAATATGAGTAACTATAGTTAACTATCTGTATTTAGAAGCATATAAATATTGTAAAAAAAATGTAAAAACATTGTAATAAGTATAAAAAAAATAAAATCGGAACCATTAAGAAGACGAATAACCTCCGAGATGTTGAATCGGGTTTTAGTCTTACCGTAATGAAAAGAAAAAAAAAACAAAAAAAATAAAAAAACAAAAAAGATACAAAAAAAAGGAAAAAATAATTGAATAAAAAAAATGAATAATATGAAAAATAGAAGTAAAAAATGTTAATGTATAATAATGATATGATATTATAATTATTAATAGGGAATGAAAACAAACATAGAGTAGTTGAAATTAATGTAAAAATGAGCAAAATCGGTTAGATGGGCGAATGGACCCTAAGGTCCGCAGTCATACAAACCCAAGGAAAAAAAAGAGGGTTTTTCTAAAGGGCAGTAAAATAACTTACCCATTGTGAACATAAATATTTATTATTATGATTATTTTATTTTAATTTTATAGTAAAAACAGTTCCAGAAAGATATTGTACAGGTAAATATTATGTAATATGCAATTTACATCTACCAAAATATGTATACCAAAAGATATATTTTCTTTTTGTTCTAAAATACACTTAATTCGTTAAAAAACTATTAAAGTAGACAACAGACATTAATACTTACTTCAAACTTATTTTCGCATTTTATTTATTTAGCGTATGGCTTAAGTATATCACAGAATATAGTTAGATTTATGCATTATACAATGCATCACAAACAGATGTCCAATTTTTTTATATATTCGATTGACCCTTCGGTTGCCATTACAAAGTCTATAGGGTCGCCTGTGTATGCTCTGCGTGGGCAGTCCTGAACAATGTGACTGATCGTCTGTCTTGCAGCGCCGCAGTCACAAGAAGGCGAGGGGAGTTTACCCCATCTGTGGAGGGAGTCGGCGCATCTTCCACAGTTTGTTCGAATTCGATTAAGGGCTGCCCAAATCTTACGGGGACGTTCAAATTCACCAGGTTTCCCTATGATGTCCGGTAGACTATGGTAATGCGGATCTGTCCTACTTTCCCAATCTTCTCTCCATCGGGTATTTAAGTCAAAGTTGGATTGCTGCAGCGCTTGAGCAGATTGTAGAGGGGGTAACCTGGATCGGAGACAGTTTCCAAGAATATCGGGGATGTCGTTGTGGACTAGAAGCTGGCGACTGTCCATTATTTTGTTATATTCTTTAACCAATGCATGTTCGCGGCGTAGGTTGGGTGGTGCTATATTACTAAGGGTAGGTAGCCACATTGTAGGGGTGGGCTTAATTGTGCCTGTTATCATACGCATAGTACGGTTTAGTTGGGTGTCGACCAGGTGGGTATGCCTGCTATTTAGCCACACTGGAGCACAGTATTCTGCCACCGGATATATCAGGCCAAGAGCAGAGGATCTTAATGTTGATGCTGTGGACCCCCATGTAGTGCCGCAGAGTTTCTGTATTATATTGTTGCGTGTTTTCAATTTTGCTGCTGTTTTCGTCAGGTGTTCTCTGAATGTGATCTTTCGCATATATGAAGACCTTGAGAATGAACTAAAATGTATTTAATGTCCTTTCGAAATGAACGTAACCACTTATAGCCCGATCAAAGAACAATCTGACCCCAAGAAAAATAAAGGAAGGATGGAAATTTGGGAATAGGTAGTTGATATTGTCTATTATTATATAAGAAAAAGTTTACAATTCTACACCCCCTCCATTTTACAAAAATGGAGGGGAATACCCCCTCTCGAAAATGAAAAAAATACATTCAAAATAAGACCGGAATTGGATAAAATGACTAATTCTAAACAACTTTTCTTCTATAGAGTTTTTTCATTAAGTCAATACTTTTCGAGTTATTTGCGAGTGAATATGTTCATGTTTAACAAAATAAAACATGTTTTTGGACGGTTTTTCGGAGATAACTCAAAAAGTAAGTATTTTAGCGAAAAAAATATTCTTAGCAAAAATATAGCCCATCAAAAATTGAAAAAAAATGGTGTATACATGAGGTCTGTAGACCCAGTAGAAGCAGAGTTGCAGCTAATGAAAAGTAGGTTCTTCTTCGTTAAATTCCAAATCGAATATTTCAATGTGAAGTAACCCAAGAACGGAGCACTTTTAGGGGAAAATTCATTTTAACTTTTTTAAAGTGTTTAAAAAAATGTTTATTTTTGTTTAAAAAAAACTTGTAATATTAAAAGTAAGTGAATTACGCTCAAAATATTGTTGGTCCCTTTTATTTTTTGGTAAAAAAATCGCGAAAATCACCCCCTAATTAGCATCACATATACATTTTAACATTACCACTTCACAAGTTACTTTGTCTATGTGTATTATTTATATGATCTGTAATTTCATCGGTTCAAAGTGCATCGTTTTGAAAAAGCTGTAGTTAAAATGGCTTGAACGAGTAACTAATCACGAGTTTAGGCAAATTTTGAACAGCCATAGCATAACCAATTTTTGTCTAACAAGAAAACAAAAAATCAGAAATATTCAGAAAAGCAAAACGTACATTTTATTACTCTTTGAGATTTTTGGTATTCCTAATTGTTTTTAAGTTAATTCCATAAACAATTACGATTTTTTTCAAAAAAAAAAATGTTTTATTTTAAACCCAATTTTTTTCAAAGCTGAGCACTTTAAACCAATAAAACTTATAGATAATATAAACAATACATAAGTAAAGTAACTTGTAAAGCGGTAACGATTAATTTTATTTGAGAAGCTAATTAAGGGGTGATTTTCGCCATTTTTTTACCAAAAAATAAAAGAGACCAACAATATTTTGAGCGTAACTCACTTAATTTTAATGTTAGAAGTTTTTTTTAAAAACAAAAATAAACCTTTTTTTAAGCACTTTAAAAAAGTTGTAATGAATTTTCCCCGAAAAGTGCTCCGTTTTTTGGTTATTTCACATTGAAATATTCGATTTGGAATTTGACGAAGAAGAACCTACATTTCATTAGCTGCAACTCTGCTTCTACTGGGTCGGCAGACCTCATGCATACACCATTTTTTTCAATTTTTTATAAGCTATATTTTTACTTGGGATATTTTTTTCGCTAAAATACTTACTTTTTGAGTTATCTCCGAAAAACTGTCCAAAAACATTTTTTATTTGGTTACAAATGAACACATTCACTCGCAAATAACTCGAAAAGTATTGACTTAGTAAAAAAACTCATAGAACAAAAGTTACTTAGAATTAGTCATTTTATCCAATTCCGGACTTATTTTGAACGTATATTTTTTCACCCCCGAGAAAAAATTTTTCACCCCGTATTTTCCAATTTTTGTAAAATGGAGGGGATGTAGAATTGTAAATTTTTTCTTATATAATAATAGGTTCTTCGAATAATCACAAATGCCCCATGGTATGTTGCAAATATTATTATTAGACGCGATCTAGAAATTTCAACAGTAAAAGAAGAAATTACCAACTTTGCACAGAAATACGAAGACAGACTGGCACAACATCCAAATGTACTAGCCAGAAACCTGATGAGCCAACCAGTCAGACGGAGACTTAGACGAAATACACCTAGTGATTTACCATCGCGATTTTAGTTATATGTGCCGTAATTCCCAGAGACAAACAATTTTATATCTATGTAAAATATTTGTAAAGAAAATGATTATTGAATCATTTTCTCCAAGTCACCTACACTAGTGGTCACAACATTTACTTATTGTAACTTGTTTTACAGATTGTAAATAAATTAGGACGTTAAATAAAAAAAAAAATATAATAATAGACAATTTCAACTACCTATTCCCACATTTTCATCCTTCCTTTATTTTGTGGAGGTTTTCGTAAAATTTTGCGTTCCCTTATCGGGCTATTACGCCGTTTCTTATCTACTGATAATCTAATAAATATTTTATTGGGGTTTTTATGGTTGTCTAAACAATGGTACTAAACAACACTTATAGTATTTACTTTTATTTTTCATAGTAAACACACACACAATTCCATACTATTTTTTCAAAAACTATATTACCTCCAATCTAAATAAACTGGTATATACATATTTTTATATTGTCATAATGAGAATTGTCATTATAAATATTATGGTATGACGTCACAGACCGTTTGAAATGATTTAAATACACAGAAGATTTAAAATTTGTATTTCTAACTCATTATGAGATTACATGATAACTGGAAACTTCAATGGAATCAATACTGTATAAATTGTCCGACAAGGTATACTCTTTTACATCCGAAAATCTCGACAGATTATTGGCATAAAAATTTAGATTTTTCAAGACACGATATTGTTACTATCTCTCGACTAAAATTTGGCCATGTCTGTTATCCCGCACATCTATATAAAATCAATGTAATACAGTCGGTTTTGTGCGAAAATTGCAATACAATAAGTGACTTGGATCATATATTTTTTGCATGTGACAAATATGTGACAAAAAGAAATTTGTTGAATATGCAGCTATTGCAAGAAAACGTTTATCCCCCATATAATCTGATGAACTTACTACCTTTGAACAAACCGTCAATCTTTAGGATTCTTCTAAATTATGTTAAGTCGTGTAAATTGAAACTTTAGATTATAACATTAGTCGTGTAAATTAATAATACCCCGTATTATCTCTACTTAGTCTGTGGTTAGTCACCCTGAACGATCTGGGTGCGAAAAGTTTTTTTCCCTTACCTACCCTGGATTGTTTTTGTAATGGATTCGTAATGGTCTTGGTGTATGGTGAGGCGTCGATTTCAAGAAGTGTTGCTGGCTAAATGGGCGCAGTTCCCAAAGGCCATAAAAGAAAAAACTCATTATGAGGTTTTGAGGCCTGGAATTTTGGAAATCTTACTTTTACACGAAACTGAACCATATTGTGTAATTTAACAAAATTGTGCAAGTTCCCTAGTATTGAAAAATAAAATAATAAAAATACTTTAAAAAATAAACACCATTGCTCACCTGAGTAATTTCTGTTGTGTATAAAATTGAAAAGAAGAAACAGAGAGGAACTGATAATAAATACCATGGTCATGATGAAAACGTAACCATCTAGGCCGGCGATTTTGAATGGTTTTGGGGGCGGAGTGGGTGGAGGTGGTGCTGGGCAGCTGTCTTCGCAGTCGACACAACTGCATGGAGGTGACTTACCCTACAGGAAAAAATGTTGGTTATTACAAAGTTCGGTAACGCCAAAAACTGAAAAAAGAAAAAAATACGAGATCCATTGTAAAAGATATATTTAAAATTCCCTAAATAAGGGTTACATTAAATCATCATCAGTGTTACTAAAAGCTCTAAAATAAGTACAACCTAATTAGTTAAGAAAAATTATTTAAAAAGTTAACTAAGGTTAAAAAATGCAAGAGGTCATACTTACAAAAAATGTTTTGGGAGCCACCAAAATGTTTTGCGTAAAAACCCTTTAAATGTTAAAAGTTGTTGTGTTATACTACATATCAATAAAAATACTTAATGATGTTGCAAATATACCTGGATATTACCCAGGGCAACACAGGCTCTTCCCACATGGTTGGAATTTGAGGATTAAAACCTCACATATTGAAGTTCAATGGCCAACTGAATACAAATAGGGCAGTCAATGAGGGTATTTGGCTCCGAATTCCATCCTACTACATCGATTTACTTAATATTTTCACAGTAAGTAGGGAATAGCTTAGGAAACAAAGTCTACCCTATGCCGATGTGCGCTTTTATCTTGGGGGTGGTTTCCACCCCTTCTCGGGGATGAAAAATGTTTTGGTTAAAATAGCTACGGAAGAGGCTAGAGAACCTAATTTTAAGCAAACACGGTTCTATAATTATTTTTTGAAAACTCAATACTTTTTGAGTTATTCGTAGTTGAAAATTGGCCATATTCATTGAAAAATGACACCTTTTCGGAAGGATTTTTGCGAATACCTTAAAAGCTATGCATCTAACAAAAAAACTATATAAAATATTTCTGTAGGTTATAAAAAACAAAGAGATTCGTTCCTTCATAAATCTTCTAGTTAAAATTCAAAGAGGGATATGGTAGGTAAGAAGAGTTTGTTTTTTTGCTGCATGCTCAAATCGGTGTATTCAACTTGAAATAACAGAGAAACTGTCGATTTTAGGTGTATAATGATACTAATAAGTTTTGTAGTGCTTGAAAAACCCTTTAAAATGAGCAATACTAAATGTCGATTACATTCAAAGTAAGCGAGATATTCTGCAAAAAAGTTGATGACTAATGTATTTTAAGAAGAAATGAGAAGTATATTTAACCTCTCATCCATCAGAATTTAAAAACATAGTTTTCCTTCTGCAATACTTTTTATTATAGTGTTATTTCTATGTTCAAAAAGTGGAACTGGATTAAAATGAATGGTTTTTGAAAAAAATAAGATCAAATTATAGAGTGCATTTTTAAATTTTCTTAAAAATCTTCCTTTTCCTCCATGTAACTCGAAAAAGATAAGAGATACGAAAAAAAGATACCACACAAAAATGTAGGGCTTTTTCAGATAAAAATTTCCTTTTTATTTTTCACTACTGTAGCTCTTATCATTTTAAACCATTCATTTTAAACCCGTCCAACTTTTTGAACATAGAAATAACACTATAATAAAAGGTATTGTGGAAGGAAAACGATGCATTTATATTTTGGTGGATGGGGGTTAAAATTACTTCTCATTTTTTCTTAAAATACATTAGCTATCAATTTTGTTTGCAGCATATCCCGCTTAGTTTTAATATAATGGACCTTTAATATAGCTCATTTTAAAGGTCTTTTCAAGCACTACAAAAGGTATTAGTAGCATTATACACCTAAAATCGACCGTTTCTCTGTTATTTCAAGTTGAATACACCAATTTGAGAATGTACCAAAAAACAAACTATTTTCACCTACCATATCTCTTTTTGTATTATAACTAGAAGATTTCTGAAGGCAAGTGTATCTTTGTTTTTTTTATAACCTACAAAAATGTTTAATACAGTTTTTTGAAGTTATACTTCTTTACCGGCGATAGAGGGTAAATTTTTATATGGGAAAACCTAGCGACCGGGCGCATGCGCATTATAACTTTGTTCTGATTGGATGTTCAAATGACATGTCAAAAATTATTCAATATGGTGGCTGTGGCACAGCTGTAGTTAGATTATTTATGGTTGTTGCGTTTTAAAATTTGTGTGAAAAGAAACAACAAACAAAAGTTAGTTAATAGTTATACTGCCTTTTTAAATAGTTTTCATATATCTATATTTTTGGACTTTTGGACTATTTTGGACAAGGAAAACTCATTCTAATTTGGTAAGTACCTAGTTTTTATTATAATCATATTGTAATTATACATTTGGATTAGGTTGAAATACATACATTTATTTTCTCAAGAATGCGGATTTTAGAGAGAAATCCCAAATTAGGTTCGATTTTTATTTTTAAATTATGATTTTTTGGCGTAGATTTATTTATCTAGTAGGTATGTAATGCTTTGATTTACATACTTAATTTGATTACCAACAAAAGTTCTACCAATCTTCATCTAATATATTGTTTTCTTACTGTTTTGTTATATTTTTATATTTTCTTCCACAAAATTGAAACTACATAATTTTCAAAACAATTGTCAAACAGTAAAACGTTCAGTTACCGTATTTTTCCACATGATAAATAATGTGGGATTGGACGAGTGAGTCTACGCTTCGATTACGAGTCAAAGCGGCACGAAATTCAAGGGTTCAATTCCCGATGCAAGTTTTATTTTTTTATGCATATTATGATTGTAAGTATATTTGTTATATAATTTTTTTTTTCAGCAAATGCGTATTTAAAATTTTTGCCAACAATTATTATCGTCCAGAAATCATTTTTTCTTTGTGGCATTTTTCAATGTGTTTGTGTGCGTTTTATTCTTTTATTTTTTTAAATTTTTGGTATAGTCTTAAAAATCACATAATATGTAGTAGAAGTATAACTTCTTACGTGCGTACAAAGTACACACACATTCTTTTTTAGTTAGATGCACAGTTTTCAAGGTATTCGCAAAAAACCGTTCGATTACCGATCGTATTATGTTTCAATGAAAATGGCCAATTTTCAACCACGAATATCTCAAAAACTATCGAGTTTTCGAAAAAAAAAATTATAGAACAGTTTTTGCTTAGAATTAGGTTCTCTAGCGAATTCCGTGGTAATTTTAAGCAAAAAATTTTCCATCCCTAAGAAGGGGTGGGAACCACCCCCAAGATAAGAGCGCACATCGGCATAGGGTAGACTTTGAATTAGGAGATAAGTAGAGGCTAGGCCCAAAATTTCATTAAAATCCATGCAGTAGGATAGAATTCGGAGGTAATATCCTATTCTTGCTCCCATTGACTGGCGTAAAAAGGACCTTAGAAGGATGTCAAAGACAAACTGTCAATGCAACGTTAGGAAATGTTATATTGTTACTTCAGACATAGAATTTAAAGTTTATTTTGATATTTAAAATAAAAACAGTGTCTTTCCATATGTTACACCACGTGGGAAGAGTCCTGTGTTGCCCTGGGTAATATACAGGAATATTTACATCATTAAGTATTTTTATTAATATGTAGTATGTATAACACAACAACTTTCAACATTTAAAGGGTTTTTACCCAAAACATTTTGGTGGCTCAGGCATGCTATTTTTGTAAGTATCCTCTTGCATTTTTTAACCGTAGTCAACTTTTTAAATAATTTTTCTTATCTAATTAGCTTATACTTATGTGATTTAATGTAACCCTTATTTAGGGTCTTTTAAATATACCTTTTACGAAGGATCCTGTATTTTTGTGATTTATGGTTATGGTATACAGCCAGCTACAGGAATTTTATTTTCCTCGTGGATTTTTGAGAAAAGAAAACTTACATCTACAGACTTGCTGCAAGGAATTATATCGGCAGTCAGAGGCGTGTATCCATTGGTAGGACCAGTAGCGTTGATGAAATCAATGTGGAACGGTACACCCGGTGTATTTGGATAGTCTCCTAAAGTGTGGTACCATCTCAGAGGATTACACTTTTCGGCGCCATATTGGCCACACATAAGGTTCATTACCTGCCAAAACAAAAAAAATAGTAACTGTTAAAGTCTATTTATTTTTATATTTATGTTGAACTTTCTTTTTTGTTACTTTAGAACGCATGCATATAACAATGGTTTTTTGTAGATGTGTAGTTCTTGTTTTTTCTTAGATTAAAAAGATGATTTAATTGTACGTGCGCGCAACGTGTGGCGCCAATGTGTAACGTTAGAATCCCTATAGTAAGTAGAAATTTTAGTGTTTTACATTAACTGATTCCCCAACTATCTGTGGTAGTCCTAACGTTGCAATTTAAGTACTGAAATAGAAATGAGGTACTAAACTAAGGTACGTTAAATTTAGCTTCTTTTCAACATCATGGGTGTGTTCAAAAACGATCTTTCAATTAATTTTTACCTATACGTAGCAAATTTTATTAAATATTTAAATATATTATTTGTTTTTATACAGTTGAGTCCATGATTATTTGCCCGTGCGTAATCATTTAAAGCATACGAAATAAGTCGAAAGTCTATTCCACGCAACAGCAAGTGACATACAGTGGATACTGCTTCGATCACGGATTATATTAAAAAATTTGACGTTATCAAATAAATAGTATGTAAAATGTTAGTTTTGCTTTAAAATTTTGGTGCATAATTACAGCTACATTTGAAGTAGCTTAATAAATTCTTTTGATGACATTAGTGTAATTAAATATTTGTTATAATATAAATATTTGACAATAAAATATTTTCTTTTTGTTATCTATTTCATTTTACGGAAACTTAAACAAAACCATTCCTTAACTGTGAATGAGGTTAACTTTGTATGGGGCCGTCCATTAATCACGTGATTTTTTTTGCAATTTTTGACACCCCCTCCCCTTGGCGGTACATTGTGAGGTTTAAGACCCTCTATATTACGTGTATTGTGACATTTCGTGATTTTTTCTAGACCCCTCCCCCCTTTCGAGCCTCACGTGAGTAATGGACGGCCCCTAGGTAAATTAATGGAAAAATAGAATACACTTACCATACAAGTTCAAACTCCAATATAAAATTAGTTGTGAAAACAACAGTTTGTGTAATATAAATAACTTCTAAATGCAAAAACAGGACAAAAACACCAAAAATTCAACAAATTGACAGTGACAAGTAAACAAACCAGAAACGTCAAACAAATTGTACCTACTTAAAATCTGAAAACGCCATAAAAGTCTTTATTGTGCATATCTCTTTTCGATGTAGAACTTTCATAAAAATAACATGTGTCTTGTGTCTTTACTTAATAACAGACGGTAGCTGGTTTGTCTTTAGTTTCATGCGTGGAAGAGAATGATGCTAGATAAAAAGTATGTGTTTTATCTCGCCAGGTATTAATGACGCACGGGTAAAGAAACCTGGACTCAAGTGTACATTATTTCTTGTTGGCACTAAGCATATAACTAATTTTGTTCAGGGCATTATTTGTAGTTATTAATATGACACTTTTAGATTAAACGTCAAAAAACATGTATTGTATTCATGACCTATTTTTCAAGCAGTACAAGTATTTAACTCACCTTTCCTCCAGTCACTGGTACACTGACTTCCTTGCAGGAATTGTAAGCACCCTCCATATAGGTGTTATCCAAGTATACATCCACATCTGTGATGTACGTTTTATTCGTTTCTGGATTTAGTTCTGTGGTATTGACATGCATGAATTTGGATTGTGTTGGGGAACAGGTAAAGTGACAAAACGTCTTCACGAAGTTGTTCATACAGGAGGGGCATCTGCTCAGCAGAGACTGGGCTTGTTGGAGATTGCTGTCCAGGAGTTGGAGCTACAAGAGAAAAAAATGATTTTGATACACTTTTTTTAAATAAGTATTTTGAAATCTCTGGGATCGGATGAAAAACAAGAAATAATTCGAGAGACATTCTTCTTACAAAAAAAAATTATACAAGCTAAAAGTTAGGTGACCCTTCTCGGTAAGCGACTGTTTCGGTTACAGTGCACGGACCAAATCTTTCGAGTTTAAGCCCTGTAGACTGTAGACACGCTTCAATCTGGATTTATTAGGGCTATTCTGCTCTCACCTGAGAACAGTATGTTCTTCCATTCCACCACTGTCCTGTCAGCATATTCTCGCGCGCTACCAAGTCTAGCTCTACGGTGTTGTGGGGGCAGCTGTGAGACGCGAGCTGGACGGAAAGCCCTCAAATGTCTTTCTGTCAGTTTTCTTCTAATGGTACATTCAGTCACACTATCACCTCAAGACTGGTAGTTGTGTTTTGTCGTAGCAGTGTTGTTAATTTTTCTGTCGTTGTGTTATGTGTCGTTAATTGTTCCTTTGTAAATTTAATTGGTTAAAATTTGATGGCGCCCATTTTTTTTGTTGTATGTTATGTATTTCTCGTTTTCTTTGAGTCCAAGTGTCAAACCATCAATTAATTGTTATCTATCCATCTTTTGTCTATTATCGTTTCATTAGCCCTATTTGCATATTATTATTTATTCCTTTTCCACCTTTTATTGCAACATAAGCCCAACCCAAAGAACCACGCCTACATCTCTTCAGACTGAGCAACGTGACCATCGTATCGCAAATGTAAATGATTGGACATTTCCATCTTCGGTAATTCCTTGTCCATCATCATCATCATCATCAATGGCGCTACAACTCTTCGTGAGTCTTTGCCGCGTTTACTATTGCCTTCCATGTGTGTCGGTCCTGTGCCACTAATTCTCATTGTCGCACTCCCATTTTATCTAGATCTTCTTTGACTGCATCTTTCCACCTTTTTCTAGGCCGCCCAACAGATCTTCTTCCATCTGACCTTTCCCAGAACACATTGTTTATAAGGTGATTGTCGTTACTGCTTATCACATACCCTGCCCATCTGAGTCTATTGGCCTTTATATATCTGACTAGATTTTCTTTTCCGAATAGAAACTCTAGCTCGTTATTGTATCTGCGCCTCCATTCGTTTGTCACGCTATCTCTGCAAGGGCCATATATCATTCGAAGGATTTTACGTTCCCACACCAGCAATTTATTTAATTCTCTTTTTGTTAGCGTGCATGTTTCGCTTCCATACGCGCCTGCTGGTCGCATTATGGTCTTATATATCTGGATTTTTGCACCTCGTGAAAGAAGTTTTGACTTCATTAGATGTTGCATTGCAAAGAAAGATCTGTTTCCTGCCATTATTCTCGTTTCAACTTCTCGCTCTAATTTGTTGTCATTTGTGATTGTTGCTCCTAGATATTTAAATTCTTTAACCACTTCCTTCATTCCTTGTTCCATCTAAGGATAATATCGTCCTGATCCTTCTGGTTCAGCTTTCATGACCTCTTGTCCATCCGATCGTTATACCACGTTAACAAAAATAAACAGAATGTTCAATTTTGACATTACGCATTATACCGTTACGAATTGTGCTAGTTACGAATAGTCACCGTTACGAAGTGTCGCCTTTTAACATTCTAAATTTTGAAGAAAATGAAAAAATCATGACATTATGCTTACCTGCTCGGCGTCGCAGCAAGTGGCGTCTGGCGAAATATATGGACATCTTCTTTTAAGTATACTAATGGCGTCTGTATCATTAAGTGGCTTAGCCGTACCATTATATACACAATTTTTACTTAAGCCGTCTTCGTCTGTATAGCAGACGCCGTACCATATACAGTGACCACCTGCATCTTGACTAGCTTCATCGGCCTGTAAAAAAATAAAGACATTTTATTTAACTATTTAATATACACTCCTCGACAAGTGAATTAGATAATTATACACTTCTGCAAGAAATTAATGCACCGCCACCTTAAAAATGAGTAATTTTTGATGTCTCGAATTTCCTAAACCTGTTGTCCGATTTAAGTGATTTTTTAATATGTTATAGCCTTATTGGTTAACAATATCGCTGTAATAATATTGTTGCTAAACAGGTAAATTGTCATTGTATACCGGGTGTACCAACAACCCGTCAAACGGTGTTTTTTTTGTCAAAGTTCGTATCACACTGTGGAATATTCTAGCATCTATAAAATGCTGAAATTGAAACCCAACTATAGCCCCATGTTTTCTTAATATTCTGTTTTTTAATTCATTCGCTTATGTTGGATAATAAAAAAGAATGTGTGTGTACTATGTACGCACGTAAGAAGATATTCTTCTATTATATAATAGGTAATTTAAACGAAGTAAATATACTTAAAAGGTTATTTGTATTTTATTTAAAAATCAAACTAACTTTCTTATCTACCACTTTCAAAAACTTTTTATTAAAACAACCAAAAATACAAAAAAATATGAATTGCCCGGGAATTGAACCCGCAACCTTCCAATCTCAGTGCTAACGCATTTCTAACTACTCCATGGAGGCACTAGAAATAAATATGTAAGTTTCGGATATAATTACACAACACGGCGACATATAGTGTAAAAATGTTATGCTTACATAATATTTTATTAATCCAAAAACACAAGAATTATAATAAATAATACATTTCCTAAAACCACTAATATATTCTTTTAATGACTTATTTGCACGGTTACAGATACATACATACCTATCTTGAAAGATTAGCAATGAACTACATACTGTCAGTGTGCGCAGGCGCGCGGTAAATGTACAATTTTACCCTCAATCGATTCGCCGCTAAAGAAGAATATCTTCAAAAAGTTAGGTACTTTAACAACTAGCCAAATTTTTCATCAATACAGGGTGTTTTTAAATAAGTATGGAAAACTTTAAGGGGTAATTCTGCATGATAAAATAATGACAGTTTGCTTTATAAACGTATGTCCGCAAATGCATCGTTTCCGAGATAGGGGGTGTTGAAATGTTTCTTACAAACTGACGATTTATTCGTTGCTCAAAAACCGGTTGAGATACGCAAATGAAATTTGGTGGGTTTTAAGAGGTAGTTATTGCGGATTTTTTGACATAAAATTAAGAACTTATACTCGCCATTGGCGCGCATACGGGTCATATTAAAACGAATTTAAAAGTAAAAATCGACTTATTTCGGGATTTTTCATTAAAGTCGCCATTTTACCAAGTAACGAATTTATTATATTGTATGTACCACTTCACACCATTTAATAAACGTTTTTGTAAGTTTTATACATGTATTCCTTTGATTGATCGACTTTGTTTAATATATTATTTAATCCCATTAATTAATTGTTGAATAATTACTTAAAAATAAATGTGATTGGATATTGGATGTTATGTTAGTGAACTTTGCATTCCACATCGTCTGACGAGGTTTGTAATTATATTGTAGTTAACCATTATGAATTTTTTAACAACCAGTTTTTTTAGATAATTAAGCCAAGAAACGTATCATTTACAAAGTTTGATAAAGTAATAAACATATTTTGTTTATTACCATAAACGAAATTCGTCTTAACGACAACATTAGTGATGTTCGGCGAATGTATTGTACATTTTGCCTTTTTATATTTTATATTTTTGCTATTAGGCCTGGATCCCGCGTACCAAAAAAAAGTTTATTAATAGCAAGCTGAAAATTTGTTAATAGTTTAACGGTGTCTAGTCCGACAAACCTTGATGTACGGGAACACTGGAACAGGGGAAGTTTTAATTGTGGAACAGGTTACAGCTTTCGGACGTCGGACTACGAAAACGTTCCATGTATTTTGTCGGGCAGAATTTCCAATTGATTTGTTACCATTTCATTAAACTCTCATGCAAAAATCAGACTGATATTTATCACCTTTCATAATTCCTGTCATTTGACATGTTCTACGTGTCGGACTTATTAAAATGCCGAACATATTTGTAAGACAAACATTTTTGCATTTATACAGTGCATTCATAAAGTATGGAAACGGTCTATTATCTCATGACTTAATTATTTTCAGAGTTAAAGCTCTGACAGGTCGATTTTTATTTTAAAATTATGATTTTTTGACGTATAGTACATAATAGTGACGTCATCGATTTGGGTGTGACGACGTCGATAGTTTTTTTAAATGGGAATAGGGGTCATGTGGTAGCTCATTTGAAAGGTGATTCAATTCTCTATTCAGTAATATAAACATTATATATACAGCGTGGCCAAAAAATAATTTTTGAGTTAAAATAATTGACTCAAAAAGAAGAATGTATGTAATTTATTTAATTCAAAATACATTTTACTGATACCACATAGTATAAAAAAATGTTTATTTCATAAATATACAATGCTTTTCGTTAAATTAAAAGTCAAACAGCCACACACCTGCCTCTTGACAGTTTGAACATTTAATTTAAGCGAAAAGCAATGTTTATTTGTAAAATAAACAATTTATTTCTCTTTTCTGACAGCAGTAAAATGTATTTTGAGTTAAATAAATTACATATATTCTTTTTTTGCAGCAATTAATTTAATTTAAAAAATTGTTTGGCCACCCGGTGTAAATAATGATGTTAATGTTTATATTACTGAATAGAGAATTGAATCACCTTTGAAATGAGCTACCACACGACCTCTATTCCCATTTTAAAAATCATCATCATGACGTCATCAGCCCAAATCGATGACGTCACTATTATGGGATATACGTCAAAAAATCATAATTTAAAAATAAAAATCGACCTGTCAGAGCTTTAACTCTGAAAATAATTAAGTCATGAGATAATAGACTGTTTCCACACTTTATGAATGCACTGTATAAAGGTTGCTATTGGATACACTTAAAAACAACCTACTAGTTTTCATAATCATAAACCTGTCAGGATGACAAGTTCCACAATTAAAATCACGTTCCACAATTAAAACTTCCGCTGTTCCAGTGTTCCCATACATCAAAGTTTGTCCGACTATTTTTTTTTAGACACCGTTAAGCTATTAACAAATTTTCAGCTTGCTATTAATAAACTTTTTTTTACTCGGGATCCAGGCCTATATATGTATAGGTAATACAAAGGTTGGTCAAGTGTTTGGACTGGAAACTGACAAATTAATCGTTCCATGAAATATTAATGAGAAGGTCAGTTTTGTAGATAAACTCGAAGGTTATTTGGCAACAGACTCGTCTGTTCCTGCTGTCTCACACAAGCACGGTCACCAGTCACCATGAAGTTCAGAGCAAAGATGAAGACATCATTGTAAAAATGTTTAAAAATTAATAAACATTTTCAATTTCGTTGTAACTCGAAACTGCAGTCGTATCACATTCTAGTTCAATCAGAGAGTACAGCAAGTAACTCTACCGGTTTCGGGGCTTCCTAGCACCACATCAGGATATACATACGCTGTTCTCTCTGAATAAGCCAAGATAATACACCGAGAGCAGTCACGGATTGCAACGAAGGCATCTCTGCCATTTCGTTCGTTGCAATCCGTGACTGCACGCGGAGTATTATCCTGGTTCCGTCAGAGAGAAGATGTATCTCTGGATGAGGGGCTAAGAAGCCCCGAAACCGGTAGAGATGCCTGCTGTACTCTCTTTAAATGTAACTTTTCAATAAACTACACTACTTCTCCAAGAAATTAACGCATCACCTTAAAAATGAGTCATTTTTGATATCTCGAATTTCCTAATAGTCCATGTGGTGAGATCGCTCCCGTCTGAAAAACATTTATAATTCGGTTTCTCTGCGAATTCATATTCAAAAATGTCCCCTTTAAATAAATCTGAGTGGTACCGGACGGAATTTTTGGGCAGAAATTGTTTAAACAATTTTTTTAAATAAATACGCATTTTCGAGGCTTAAAAACTCATACTTAAATTAGTATTTGTAAGGGTGCCAATAACTTCGATTAAAGTTTAAACATTCCTTTTCAAGATTCCGAAGAGTGATCGGGTCTAACTTCAATTTAGACCGTAGTTTTTTAATTGTTAATTATGCATGTCCATCCGATTTTTTGGCCGGTGCGGCGCGCTCTATTTCAAAAATCTCCTATTTTCCCCCGAAAAATATTTTTTCTAGATTCTTTGGGACATTCTAAATAAAATAAGTTTCTTGACATTTTTCTCAAAAGTTACTAGTTTTAAAGTTATAAGCGATTTAAAATGCAAAAATGTGGTTTTTTTTTGTCATTTTTCGGATTTTAAATTGCTTATAACTTTAAATATTAACTTTTGGGAAAAATGTCAAGAAACTTATTTTATTTAGAATGTCCCAAAGAATCTTATTTAGAATAAACAGTGATAATTTACCTTGTCTAACAATTTTGATGATAACATGAGACAATGAGACTATAACATGTTAAAAAAATCACTTACATCGGACAGCAGGCTTAGGAAATTCGACACATAAAAAATGACCCATTTTTAAGGTGGTGCGTTAATTTCTTGGAGTAGTTTATTGTATTGACTAAAATTGTGTGTCTGAAAACAGTGTCAAGCCACATATCTCTTATATTGAAAGATAAAACATGTCTCTTATATTGAAAAGATAAAATGGTGCACGCGTCAGATAGTAGTAATTTAAGGTAATGGCATGCTGATAACAACTTAAATTTTTTGGAGTCATTTACGATTAAATCTTAATTACTTTAACTAGCACTCAAAATAACGTGTTTTTGTAAATGTTTTTAGCCCAGCAAATGGACGTGAAATACGACGATACCGTATAATTTTCAGTTTCACCACCGAATTGTATGAAAATCTGGATTTTGGTTCCTTTTACCCTCTACTTTACGTTCACCCTCAGCCACCTCTTCTCGGGAGTGAAAAACATACGTTCAAAATAAGTCCGGAAATCGATAAATTGACTAATTCTTTTTAACTACTTTTGTTCTATATATTTTAAGAACTTTTGTTTTATACAGTTTTTAACTAAGTCAATACTTTTCGAGTTATTTGCGAATGAAAATGTTTATTCTTCAACAAAAAAAAACAACTATTTTCAATGGGAAATAAGCCACAATTTTACCAAAAAAATGAGTTTATTAACGTTTCGAAGCCCAAATCGGGGTTCGTTGTCAAAATACAAAATACTACTAAAATAAACAAAAATGTTGTTGGTAAGTAAAAAAATTCTTCTAATAATTTATTTAGTCTGGCTCATTTATATTGACAATTTACAGAAAAACAAAATAAAACAAAAAAAAACAAATCAGGAATGAAATTTGGGAATAAGTATTTCGTAAAATAATGAAAAAAAATTATATAGGAAACTATTATTGGCATGACTTTATCTCAATAATTTGACAAATTTATTATAGCTTTTGTAGTTTTTGAGATATAGCCCATTTTGTAACAGCTTATACTATTATTTGTGTTACCTATTGGATGGGTGCGCACATAAAAAATTTCACATTTTTGAATTAAATAATTTTTTCATCAATACTTTGGGATAATTACAAAACATAAAAATTCACGAAAAATACAAAATGTATAAAAAAACCTCAATTCTAATATGAATGAAATTGGATAGCAAATTAGAAATAATATAATTTAGAAAAATATGTCTAGGTAAAGATAAACAAATAATATAGTTTTTGGGGGCAATATAGTTATTTTCCTAACAAGTGCAGAAAGTCATTCTTTTCCGCACGCGACTGCAGTTTGCCGAACGACGCGAAGCGGGAGTTCGGCAAGCAGTCGAGTGCGGAAAAGAGACTTTCTGCAAGAGTTAGAAACAATATTTTTTCTAAGAGTTTTTAAAAAATTACCAAATCTTAATCAATTAATTTAATTAATATAAAAATACATACACAAATTAATTCTTTGACAAAGGTTGTCAAAACCAAACTTTCAATATAATTACAGTTGAGTCCGCGAGTCTTTACCCGTGCGTCATCATTTAAAGCATACAAAATAAGTCGGAAATTTACTAAACGCAACGGCAAATGGATATTATTCCGATCACGGGTTATTATAAAATTTGACGTTATCAAATAAATAGAATATCAAATTTAAGTTTTGCTTTAAAATTTTGGTGCATAATTACAGCTACATTTGAAGTAGCTTAATAAATTATTTTATTATCATTGATTAATAAATAAATAAACAATTTATAAAAAGAATAAATAATATGTTTTCTTTTTTTTATTTTATTCACTTTGGCGGAACCTTAAACACAAGCATTCAACTGTGTCAACAATGAGGTTAGCTTTGTACGTCGTCAAAATTTATCTTAAAATAACATAAACTTATCACAAAATTTCTAACTCCAATATAAAATTAGTTGTGAAAACAACTGTTTGTATACTATAAAAAACTTCAAAATGCAAAAATTCGACAAAATAACAGCAAAAAATTCAACAAACTGACAACCACAAAATAAACAAACCAAAACGTCAGAAATTGTACTTAAAATATGTGAAGACATCCCCAATCATCTTTCTTTGTACCTATCTCTTTTCAATAGACTGAGTCTAAATCGTTCATAAAAATAACATGTGTTTTTACTTAATTAACAGGCGGCAGGTGGTTTGTCATTAATTTCATGCGTGGAAGAGAATGATGCTAAATAAAAGTATGTGTTTTATCTCACCAGGTATTAATGACGCACGGGTAAAGACTCGCGGACTCAACTGTAGTTAGCATGACGACGATCTTGGTTTTCATGACGATGATTCAAAACGACTGTTATTGTCTACCGATTTGACTTTCGAATATTATGTCAAAATAATTTTATTTTATCGAATTGTCGCGTTAATTTCATTAAAACAGGAACACAATAAGATATATTTGAAATAAATTAGTAAATAATATCTAAATATTAGTTTATTACATGTATTATAATTACTTTAAGGCCATATTAACATATCTAAATTAATACGCGTGCGGAAAATTTTGGATTTACATTTTGGATTTACATTTTAGAATGTTTGTATGATATTTATATTTAAAATTTTATAATATTATTTGTAAGGTTAAAAATATTGTGTTGTTTTAAAATATCAATTTGTTGAATTTATTTTCAAGTTCACGTTGCTGTGCATCTTGGTTGAACATAAATAAAAAGCAATAAAAATATTAAGTAGATGAAAATGTGCTTTTTCTAAATCACCAAAGTTTTTAATACCAAAACTAGTTTTCTAAATCACTAAATTATTACAAATAAATAAAAAAACACATACTATTTGATGATGAAAACGATGCAAGTACATCAGTGAAGAAGATTATGAGTAATTAATTGAGTAAAAATGATTTTATTTTTCATAAATAAATGATAATTCATCGCACCTTTTCTCAGATTCATTTTATTACAATCCCTTTTTTAAATCCTTTCTGGATTGATAAAATAAATAAAATTGTACATTATTTGAAAAAGATAATTTTCAAAAATAATTAAATAACTTAAATTATTAAAACGAAAAAATTAAACAAATATGTAAATAAAATTCTGGGGATTCTGGAATTTTTTAAAATAATCTTTTATTCAGCATTCGCTTGGTTTGCAAGCAATAGAACTCACAAAGGCCTAACCAGAAATTTGGTCTCATTAGAGGTTTTATTTCTCCGGAATAACACTTCGAATTGTTAATTCATTTAAGTATGTACTTTTAAATTAATAAGAAAAGAAAATAATCGTTTTCGTTTTGATTCAATTCGAGTCTCTTGCCATCCTCTGACACCGTGTTTCGGGGTCTCTACCCCTTATCAAAGAGGCTATGCAAGTAGAATTAATGTATGTATTCAATATTTTATAGCAGAGTTTTTAAGCTTTTAACATAGTTGTTCATGTTTGTTATTTATTCATCTGTTTACTAAAAATAGAATTCCAGGTCAGCAAACATGTAAGTAAACAAAAGTTTAAGAAAAAAAAAATGTAGCTGATACATTGGCTGTACGTTTTTCTCTTTAATAACAAACTATTGCAAAATGTTTTGAGGTATTTTTGTACAATATTGTTGGTGCTTATTCTCCGAAGAATAATACCTTTTACACAATTTTTTGTCATATTTCTAAAAAACAACCTTTTATTACGAAACATTTTATTTTTAAGTTATATTTAAATTACCATATCAAGGACAATGTCCTAGTCTCTTGTTAGACCAGTAAGGATCTGTGAAAAAACGTCTATTTTTGGATGTGAGAGGTGGCATTCGGATTTTTGCAGATAAAGTTAGGTGACACCTTCAGTAATAATAATTGACTTATGCTCCTTCTCAAATATGCCCGGAACATTAATAAAAAAATTAAAATATTTAAAAATTTCGAAAAACGTCATTTTTTTCTGCTTTCTTTGCTTTTAACTTTAAAACGATTCGTTTTGGAACAAAGTCGTAGAGAAATAAAATAAAGATAATTGAATTTTGTATGATATACGGCTGGTCAAAAATGTCTTAATGTATTACCTTTTCTGCAATATAGCAATAAATACAAAATAAGGGGGAAAAATACGCCTGTTGTTATTCAATGTTTTTAACCAATTTGGTGGCACTTAGAACCTTATTAATTCGCTTAGGAAATTCTTTGTAACATACTTAAACCGTGTACTAAATTTCATTAAAATCGACCTAACAGATTTTGCATAATAAATTTGCAATCTAAATGTTTTTAAAAAAGTTCAAATTTTTTAAAATCTTTCTGAACAAAAAGTAGACCATTTAGAAGTTGGCTAATTTTTTTACATATAAAGAGGTGCTCTTCTACCTATCTAATACACTTTACATAATTAAAATCGGATTATTTAAGGGGCCTCAGCAATGTTTTAAACTTATAAACAATTTTTTGGCTTATAAACAAATATCTTTGTTTAATAATAAAAAAAATAATTTTTAGCAATGCAAATAATTAAAACCGGTATAATTTGATTTAAACTTTCAAATGCTCTCAGCAAAATTGCTATTTTATTTTTTAATCAAAAGTTATTCGCGTTCAAAAATTTCAATTTTTCGATTTTTTGAAAGTTCCACTGCGTTTATCTCGAAAACTATGCATCCTACGAAAAAACTTGTAAGAACATTTTTTGCTTAGAATTACCCAAGAAATACAAAAAAATGTTTTATTTTGCGAAAAATCGATGTTATGTAATTCCTCAAGTTCTTTGTTTATAACAATCTTATCGACATCCGGATCAACTGTTACCCAAAAAAATCGTGTTCTACGGGTCAAAAAATACATAAAAATCTTGGGTAAGTCCATCTAAATAAAGGAGCGCGTAGCACACCCTCCTGGCCACAGCACTAATTTGTTTATAAGCCAAAAAATTGTTTATAACTTTAAAACATTGCTGAGGCTGCTTAAATAATCCGATTTCAATTCTGTAAAGTGCATTAGATAGGTGCAATGCTTCTTTATATGTAAAAAATTTGACAAATCTTTGTATGTTCTAGTTTTGGTTGTGCAAGATTTTAAAAATTTTTAATTTTTTAAAAAAAGTTTAGATTGCAAAATTATTATTCAAAATCTAGTAAGTCAATTTTAATGAAATTTGGTGTACGGTTTTAGCACATTACAAAAATTTTCTAAGCGAATTAGGAAGATTCCAAGTGTAACCTAAGTGATGGAAAATCATTGAATAAGGACAGGCTTGTTTTGCCCCCTTATTTTATATTTATTGCTATTTTGCAGCAAGGGTCATAAATTAAGACATTTTTAACCAATCGCATCTGATAGAAAATTTAATTATCTTTGTTTTATTTCTATACGACTTTGTTCCAAAATGAATCGTTTTAAAGTTATAAACAAAAAAATTAGAAAAAAAATCGATGTTATTCGAAATTTTTAAATATTTGAATTTTTTTATGAATGTTCCTGGCATATTTGAGAAGGAGCATAAATCAATTATTATTAACGAAGTTATCACCTAACTTTATCCGC
The DNA here is from genome assembly GCF_917563875.1 of Diabrotica virgifera virgifera. Classification (NCBI taxonomy): domain Eukaryota; kingdom Metazoa; phylum Arthropoda; class Insecta; order Coleoptera; family Chrysomelidae; genus Diabrotica; species Diabrotica virgifera. Next base: position 3,127,124 of record NC_065443.1, read on the forward strand.
AAAAATCTGAATGCCACCTCTCATGTCCACCTAAAAACAGATCCTTACTGGTCTATGTACAATGGAATAATATACACACACTACACACCCAAACTTACAGTTGAGTCCGCGAGTATTTACCCGTGCGTCATCACTTAAAGCATACGAAATAAGTCGGAAATCTATTTCACGCAACAACAACTGACAGAAAGTGGCTACTGTTCCGATTACGGGTTTTATTATAAAATTTGACGTTATCAAATATATAGAATGTCAAATGTAAGTTTTGCTTCAAAATTTTTGCGCAGAATTACAGCTATAGTATTTTTACTACAAAAACGTTATTACGTAGGTCAAAATTTTTGACGTAAGAGAACTGTCAAAACATTAGAATGTGACTTTTCGTTATTGCCATGTTTTATAAAAGTCACAATCTAATGTTTTGACAGTTCTCTTACGTCAAAAATTTTGACCTACGTAATAACGTTTTTGTAGTAAAAATACTATACATTTGAAGTAGCTTAATAAATTCTTTTATTATTATTGATTAATAAATAAATAAACAATTTATAAAAAAATCCAATAACATATTTTATTTTTGTTATTTTATTCACTTTGACGGAAATCTAAACACAGTCATTTCTTTACTGTGTGAATGACGTTAGCTTTGTATGTTTTAAATATTAATTGCCTAAATATACAGTTGAGTCCGCGAGTCTTTACCCGTGCGTCATTAATACCTGGCGAGATAAAACACATACTTTTTATCTAGCATCATTCTCTTCCACGCATGAATCTAATGACAAACCAGCTGCCGCATGCTATTAAGTAAAAACACATGTTATTTTTATGAACGATTTAGACTCAGTGCATTGAAAAGAGATAGGTACAAAGAAAGTCGATTGGGGGATGTCTTCACCTATTTTAAGTACAATTTCTGACGTTTTGGTTTGTTTACTTTTGTGGCTGTCAGTTTGTTGAATTTTTTGCTGTTATTGTTTTATTACACAAACAGTTGTTTATTATTGTATTATACAAACAGTTGTTTTCACAAAAAAATTTTATATTGGAGTTAGAAATTGTTTGATAAGTTTATGTTATTTTACGATAAATTTTGACAACGTACAAAGCTAACCTCATTGTTGACACAGTTGAATGCTTGTGTTTAAGGTTCCGCCAAAGTGAATAAAATAACAAAAAGAAAATATGTTATTGAATTTTTTTATAAATTGTTTATGTATTTTTTAATCAATGATAATAAAATAATTTATTAAGCTACTTTAAATGTAGCTGTAATTATGCACCAAAATTTTAAAGCACCACTTAAATTTGACATTATATTTATTTGATAACGTCAAATTTTATACTATAACCCGTGATCGGAATAATATCCACTTGCCGTTGCGTTTAGTAAATTTCCGACTTATTTCGTATGCTTTAAATGATGACGCACGGGTAAAGACTCGCGGACTCAACTGTAATTATTTACCTTAAAATTTCAAAGCCCAATATAAAATTAGTTGTGAAAACAACTGTTTGTGTAATATAAAGAAACTTCAAAACGCAAAAATTCGACAAAAACCGCAAAAACTTCAACTGACTGACAGCCACAAAATTAAACGAATCAGAAACGTCAAACAAATTGTGCTTAAAATATGAAAACATATGAACATTGTGAAAACAACTGTTTGTGTAATATAAAGAAACTTCAAAACGCAAAAATTCGACAAAAACCGCAAAAAATTCAACTGACTGACAGCCACAAAATTAAACAAATCAGAAACGTCAAACAAATAGGGCTTTTCATTCACAGTCATTTGTTTCGAGCTTGTGTCATATGTCGTATAATCCGTGTATATTAATATTATACACAGATTATAGTATTTTTACTACAAAAACGTTATTACGTAGGTCAAAATTTTTGACGTAAGAGAACTGTCAAAACATTAGAATGTGACTTTTCATTATTGCTATGTTTATTAAAAATACGGCAATAATGAAAAGTCACAATCTAATGTTTTGACAGTTCCCTTACGTCAAAAATTTTGACCTACGTAATAACGTTTTTGTAGTAAAAATACTATATTCAACATATGACAGAAGCTCGAAACAAATGACAATCGATGAAAAGCCCTATTGTGCTTAAAATATGAAAACATACCGAATCGTCTTTTTTTGTACCTATCTCTTTTCAATGCTCTGAGTCTAGATGGTTCATAAAAATAACATGTGTTGCTACTTAATAACAAACGGCAGCTGGTTTGTCATAAGTTTCATGCATGGAAGAGAATGATGCTAGATAAAAAGTATGTGTTTTATCTCGCCAGGTATTAATGACGCACGGGTAAAGACTCGCGGACTCAACTGTATATGGAATCATCTGATATTTCTTATTATTTCGTGCGGATTTAAAAAAACGAATATACGAAGTCAAACAATATTTATTTTAAAGCAATTTAATAACAAATACATAACAATTGAATAAAACAACAAAGTATTTAAAAACAAATTGAGACAAATTGTTTTAAAGTCAATAGCATAAAAAACTTCAATGTAAAACGAAGAATGTTTAAATTGTTTTTATTTATTATTTTTGTTTTTGAAGATATTCTTCTTTAGCGGCGAATCGATTGAGGGTAAAATTGTACATAAATCTGCGCGCCTGCGCACACTGACAGTATGTAGTTCATTACTAATCTTTCAAGATAGGTATGTATGTATCTGTAACCGTGCAAATAAATCATTAAAATAATATATTAGTGTTTTTAGGAAATGTATTATTTATTATAATTCTTGTGTTTTTGGATTTGTGTTTCTCTGTAGTAAAATAATAAAATATTATGTAAGCATAACATTTTTACACTATATGTCGCCGTGTTGTGTAATTATATCCGAAACTTACATGTCACTTCCTAGGGCCTCGGTGGAGTAGTTATTAATGCGTTGGCTCTGAGATTAGAATGACGCGGGTTCAATCCCTGGGCGATTCATATTTTCTTTTATTTTTGGTTGTTTTAATAAAAAAATTTTGAAAGTGGTAGATAAGAAAGTTAGTTTGATTTTTAAATAAAATACAAATAACCTGTTAAGTATATTTACTTCGTAAATTACCTATTATATAATAGAAGAATATCTTCTTACGTGCGTACAAAGTACACACACACACACACATTCCTTTTTTTTTTGGTAGTTAGTGTTATCACCTCTAGTCCTTATGCAAGCTTCAGTTTGCGTGGGCACACTCCTAATCAATTATTAACATTTTGTTGTGCTGGGTTGTGCTAGGTTGCTTCATTCTTCAAGAGCAGCTTATAATAGATGTGCGATGTTTTGTGGATTTTCCCGGCGAGCTCTAATTTTTCTTTTAAACATATCCCACAAATACTCTATAGGGTTAAGCTCGGGTGAGCAAGCATGTCACTCCAAACAAGGGATACCTTCTGCTTCAATGATGTCTCTAGTCACTCTAATGGTATGTGGAGGTCCATTATCATGCTAAAAAAATTAAATTTTCTCCTGTTACACTTCTCCACAGCCTAACTACAGGTTATATTAACATACCTATGAGCAGTTAGTTGATTGGATGAAAATTAACGGAGTTTTTTAAGGATCACAATTCCTCTCCAGAACATTACACTTTCCCTTTTATATTTGTGAATAGATCTGAGAGTTTTCGTTCTTGCTTGTCATCCTCGACCTCTAAGTACATGATTTCGTGGGTCATTTGATTTTACACAAATCCTGACTTTTTCTGAAAATAGCACATTTTGTCAATTCCCAATGTTCCAGTTTTGGTGGTGAAGACACCAATTTAGGCGATCAATCTTGTGTTGCCTGGATAACTCGGGAACCCATAACTGTCTCCTGCTGTATAATTCTTGGTACGAACTCTTCTTCTTATCGTTTCAACTGAAACAGTTACCCCTGTAGCTTCCAAAAGCTGTCTTTGGAGCTGCTGGTGATAAATGGTTGGGTGTCTCCAGCTGATTGGATAATTAAACGATTGTGGCAAGCCGTTATTACTTTTTGGCGACTTTTTCTTGCTTAATTTTTGAGTTTTCCTAGTTTCTGTTACCTAGCATAGGTTTTGGACAGAACGCCCTGTGTTACGCCTAGCTCTGCAGCTATTTTCCTCTCAGAACATTACTTGCTCTACTAGACCAATAATCTTCCCCCGTTGTAAGTTCTATAACCCCATATAAGGCATATTTTCGTTTTTGGGCGCAAAAATTAGTTTATTTATTTTCGTTCAATTTGCAACTCAAGCAAATAACCCATACCGCACCGAGCTGTACCATCTGATCGTCTTATCGATTTGTTTATTTTCGATAAAAAACTTCATTCTTCGCAACAATAACAAGTTTTTTCAAAAGAAATAAATATTACTTTGAAATACATGGTGATTCCATATAAGTTTGGGTGTGTGTATTTCATAATACCACGAAGAAAAATATTGAGTTAATTTAACGGTTCATCCATTCACGAGAAAAATTCCAAGAAAATCGTGGAATAAACGTGCAAAAAGCACCACGGTAGCTCCTGCCAAGAGGCCGGTGGGTGGCAGCATTAACATTGAATTTAAGAGAAAAACAATATTCTTCTTCTTATACTTGTTGTAGATCTGTCGATCTGTTGATTCTGACGTTGAAGTATTTCTCTCTATAAAAACAATGTTTATTTGTTAAATAAACATTTTTTTCTATTTTCTAACAGCAGTAAAATGTATTTTGAATTAAATAAGCTATATACATTCTTCTTTTTTTTTGTCAATTAATTTAAATCCAAAACATTTTTTTTTTCGGACACCTTGTAGATACAAATAATTATGTTAACGTTTATATTACTGTAAAGGGAATTAAATATCCTTTCAAATAAGCTAGCACATGACCCCTATTCTCATTTAAAAAATCATCGATTACGTCATCACAGATGGCCCAGATGGATGACGTCACTAGTATGGTATATATGATGTCACATTCTCGAGAAAATGAATTTATTCTAACCTAAACGTCCTCGCTGTATAATTATTTTGATGGAAAATAAAATATTTTGACTTGTTTCTATATTGGTATCGATAAAATAAGACTTAATATATTTCTATATAATTAACTCTAAATATCAATAGATATCAAACTAATTCCTCATCATTATCTGCATTTTTATTATAACGTTTTTTATCAATTCGCAATAAAAATCTTGTTATTGCCTTATAAAAAATACTTATAAATATTTATTGTAATATTAATATTGTTTTCTTTTACATTATAAATGAAAACATTTTCCTTATCAAACATTTGTCATGTTTATATGGAATTATTATAACTGTGATAGTATAACATCTAACACGCTGATAAGAATTTCCTAATAAGTCATTACTGATGTCATGTCAAGTGGTCTGATGATACTAATCTATATAAATTTATTTCTTAAAATAGATTTGCCAGGAAACAAATAAAATATATAAGACATAATACTGATAGATATATTTATGATGGAAGACAAGAAAAAGTACCAAAGAATGGAAATTAAGTAAACTTAATAAAATTTGATAAAATGCGGTAGTAAGTAGTTTTAAAAAAGAATGGCTGAAGTGACATTGGGCGGGCCATGTAGCCAGAATGAAGGACGGGAGGTAGATCCAAAAATTACATTGTGGAGACCACGAGCAGTCAGAAGAAGTAGAGGTAGACCACCTTCACGATGGACAGACGACGTCAAAAGGGTTGCTGGGAGTTGGTTGCAGGAAGGCTAAGACCGACAGAACTGGAAGAAATTAGGGGAGGCCATGTTCCAACTTTGGATGAACAATATATAGAGATGTTCAACATAGACCAATATAAATTTGTGCGTGCATAAAGCAAGAATTAGGTATAGTTGAAGTAAGAAATATGGTAGAATGATCAGATTTGTAGGTTTGGATAATAAAGATATTAGATATCCCGAACCTAGCAACACGTTTGGCAGTGGTACGAGAATGAACAAAATATGGATTAATTCCTGTGACGACACTGGAACCCCCAGTTCCAGAACCTTTGTTAACACTTATTTCTTGTAAGTGTAAAAAGGAATGTCAGAAAGCCGGTGAATGCAGAAAAGCTGGGTTAAAATGCTCTTTTATATCTGTGGCTTGGTGCTAAAAGGGCCAATGTCATGTTTTTGCTGTTATGTATGTAGAATTGTAAATATTTTATCTTAATTTTTAAGACTCCTATATATAATTTTTCTTAATTATAATTACATATCGTCGCCTTAGTACTATAACTCGATAACATCAAAATTGACGTTTTTGAGATAACTAGTTCACAAGATGTATTTTATTTGCCTCCATATTGTGTAAAAACTTGATAGCTTGCTTCAAACGGGTTAATTATTTATTTATGATTGACGAAAGTTGATAAAACTCAAATGCCCCTAATATTCAGTGCTAAAAGTTGACAAGATAAGTTATCAAGCTATTATTTAATCGAAATAATCGTAAATACGACATACACTGAATGCTATAAATAGATAACTCGAGTTATCTAGTTGTAGCACGTATTTTTCTGAAACCATTGAGCTTACCACATAATTGCTATCTGTTTATTCGGTTCATTTTAATGCAAGATTTGGAGAATTGTTAGCAGATCTGGCAACCCCCATGGCAGAGGGCTAGTTTTCAACAAAATAATGTTTAAAATATTAGTTGTGTTAAAAAGTTCACTTATATGCAACTTGGCACAACATGCGACATTACCAAATGTTAACATTATGGTAGTGCTAAAAGTTGATAATTTTAATTTTTCATGGTTTTTTCCATATTGAAAAACAAATTTGCACCGTATTCCTAAATAGATCAGTTGCCAAAAAGTTAAGCAACAGTATTTTAGAGCCGCAGAGGGAATTCCGTATTTACCAACATAGCACGAGTAGCAGCACAAATATTTTTAAAATCTTTAAACTCGTTTATCTCAAAACTACTAATTTCGAGTTATCAAGTTATAGTATTAAGGCGACGATATTACGAAAACGAAATAATAGTCTCACGCATACGAACACATATGTGCGGATCGGCTTGGGGATTTGGAATCGGAGAATCGAATCTAAGACGCAAGATAAACAAGTAGCTGCCTTGACTAATTTTAATAGTTTTCGTTTATTGGAAAAGGTCGGTACATACTTTGGGCCAAATAGGTTGGTTCTAAGGGGAAAACGGAAAAGGGAGATTAGATGTAAGAGATTTTTATTTAGCGTAGGGGTGCGAGTTCAGTCGATTTAACATCAGCACCTAGACGGACGTGTTATTTGGGATAATCGGAAAAGACGCAACTTAGACGCTTTAAGACGGGTATTCTGACAAGCCGGTTATAATATTGATTAGACGCAATTTTTTCCAAATATATCTATTTTGTAAGAATAAGAACACGTAAAAATTTGGTCGCAATTACACAAACACTTTTACATTTCGTCAATTTAATAGTATCTATAATTTTAGTTGTCTATTTTATTAATTAAAACTGTTAAACATCAGAAGGACTTTTATTACGATTGTCTTTAAAGAATCCTACATGTATGTACATCTATTTTTTAATTTAATATTGACAAAACAAAATCGCAAAAAAAACATTGGCTCTTTTACCATCAAGCCACAGATATGTACAAATTTCAGTGGTGCTTGTAACAATTCACAAGTTCCATCAAATGATTACGATGAAGAACAGAAAATAGCGACCATTTTCGAACAAATGTTTGATGGAATCGAAAACGGAGAGGCTTGTGAAGACTCTGATGGTCGCATCGCAGATAATGCGGACGAAATTTCGGTCTGGGACCTCTCGATCGGTGCGAAATGCAAAAGAAATAGGACTAGCCGTCCACGTAGATAAAACTTAGCCCTAATACAAGAAAGGAAACAACGAAACTTGTAGCATTTGACAATAGGGCTTTTCATTCATAGTCATTTGTTTCGAGCTTCTGTCGTGTGTCACATAATATTAATATGTATATCTACGTCATACGTTATTAGTATCTACAATAATACAAACCAATAACGTCTGACGTAGATATATTAATATTATGTGACACATGACAGGAGCTCGAAACAAATGACAGTCAATGAAAAGCCCTATAGAAGACGCTAACATAACAGTAGTAAAACAGCTCACATACCTGGTGTACTGATAACTCAAGACGGTAGCGACGAGGAGGAAATACGGAAACGGATAATGTGCTAACAAAGCATTACTTCTCTCTGTCGCAGGTGTTTGGATCCAAAGACATCCATAGGGGAGTAAAATTTAAAATATATAAAATCATCATATATAATCATCAAAAATACTAATCCACAAAAAGGATGTCAAAAAGAGATGGAAAAAGTATTTTGACAGTTTATTAAATGAAGAATTCGACAGACAGCCTAATGCGATCGTTCACATTATAAGAATTTCGACCATGCGATGCATGGTTAAAATCTACATAGTGGCTCAAGCATCTTTCTCCCTTCACCAAATGTTTCAAGCAGTGAAGCGAGAAAAATTCCATATGAGAGCTCGAGCCACTATGTAGATTTTAACCATCGCATGGTCGCAATTCTCGAAATGGTTAGCAACACCATGAAAATATGGGAGAGAGTAATTGATAGACGGATACGTGAAGAAACCGAAATATCCGATAATCAATTTGGCTTTATGCAGGGCAGGTCAACAACAGATGCAATTTTCATTGTAAGGCAACTGATGGAAAAATACAGGAATAAAGAAACCAACGCTCATATGGTATTCATTTATCTTGAGAAAGCATATGATAGAGTTCCTCGAGAGATTCTGTGGTGGGCACTCAATAAGAAAGGAGTCCCTGGCGAATATGTAAAGATTGTGAGAGATATGTATGAGGGAGTAACGACTAGTGTTAGGACAGGTGTGGGAGAGACTGATAAATTTCAGGTGAAAGTAGGATTGCACCAAAGCTCGGTGCTTGGTCCTTATTTATTCTCATTAGTTTTGGACCAGATAATAGCAAAACTACAGGGTAGCATTCCATGGTGCCTAATGTATGCTGATGATGGATGATGGAACAGTGGAAACAACCTCTTAAGCTTAAGGAAAAAGGTTTAAAACTTAGTAGGACAAAAACAGAGTATTTGGAATGTTCATTTAAAGATGGAGTTACTACAAATAAAATGGTATCTTTGGATGGTGAAATGATTGTGAAGAGCAATACTTTTAAGTACCTGGGATCGGTATTACAGAGTAATGGAGAAATAGATGGAGATGCATGCAGTAGAATTAGGGCTGGATGGATGAAGTGGAAAGAAGCGAGTGGTGTGTTGTGTGACAGAAAAATTCCAATGAAGCTGAAGGGAAAATTCTATAAAACAACCATAAGACCGGCTATGATGTACGGAACTGAATGTTGGGCAGTGAAAAAGAAAGAGGAACAACGAATGCATGTGGCGGAAATGAGAATGCTTAGATGGATGAGTGGAGTAACAAAAAAGGATAAAATTAAAAATGAGTATATTAGGGGAAGTCTAGGTGTAGCACCAATAATTGATGCCAAAATGAGAGAGCATAGGTTAAGATGGTTTGGTCATGTTCAACGTCGAGACGTTAATCACCCAATACGAAGAATAGCTGAAGTGCAGATTCCTGGAAGGATAGGAGAGGAAGACCAAAGAAGACTTGGGGGAAGACGATAAGGCAGGACCTGTTGGTAAAGGGGATTAACATTGATATGACCCAAGATAGAATTGTGTGGAGAAATGCAATTAGGGAAGCCAACCCGGCATAGGGATAAGGTAAAGAGAATGATAATATAAAATCATCATACACGGCTAATAGAACATATTCCGTAGAAACATGGATCATGACAAATAAGACAATAAACCTTATTAATACTTTTGAAAGAAAGATATTAAGGAATTGAGATCCATTTGCGACAACAGTATATGGAGAATAAGGCTCAACCACAAGTTATACCTATATTACAAAGAACTCGATAGCAAATTATGCATATAATAGTCTCCCGTTTTATCATTTCTGTTTTGCAAATTTTGCAAAAATACATGTCACCTTATAAGAATGGATAATACAGATAATAATAACAGAATAGCTAGTAGAACCCTATTTGAAGTTACCTATATTTGAAGTAGAATACCTATCAGTTACTGTATCTAAAATTAAAAAAAAATTCCAAGAGACAAATGACGTCAAGGATCGTCCCAGAAGTGGTAGGAGTCGATGTACAACAGCAGCACAAGATCGGCAGATAACATTGATAGCTCGAAGAAATCGTCTGGAATCCACAAGTGGTTTATCCAGAGAAATTTCTAGGCGGCAAGGACTGAATATTTCACGGCAAACAATAACACGCCGACTAAATGCGGTAAATTTGTATCGTAGAAGGCCCTTACATGTTCCTAAACTAACCTACCAACACAAAATAGTAAGGTTGCAATGGGCTAGAGAAATGGTGCAATATGGTCCTAACTGGAATAACGTGATGTTCTCTGATGAGTCAAAAATTGGCTTGGTATCTGACTCGCGAAGAACACTGGTGTGGAGGGCCCCAGGACGACAAGACCGACTAGAAACGGCCTAACCGCGTGTCCCGTTTGAAGGTGGCAGTATTATGGTTTTTGGTGGTGTTATGAGTGATACACGGACGCCACTGCTGGTTCTGGAGAGAAATGTCACTGGTGTTGTGTACATCGAGGAAGTTTTAAATCCTGTCGTACGTCTATTCCGAGGGGCAGTAGGTGATGAATTTGTGTTTATGCATGACAACGCACCTCCTCATCGAACAGCAGCAGTACAAAATTTTCTGGAAGAAGAAGGAATATCTACATTACAGTTTTCTCTCGAATTCCCCGGATATGAACGTTATTGAACATGCTTGGAACATTCTTAAGACACGCATCAAAAAGCGAAACAATCCCCCTATTACACTTCGCGAACTAAAAGATGCTGCTCGTGAAGAATGGGAGAGAATTCCGCAAGCCCAGCTCGACCAGTTAATCGGCAGCATGCCATAATATCGCCTACAGGCATGCATACAGGCCAATGGAGGAAACACTAATTATTAGTTTTATTAAAAAATTTTTTTTCTTTACTTAATTTATTTTTAAATGTAAGTTGTTCTTCTTAAGTTTTTCACTCCAAGAGAATAAATATTTTTTTTGCATATCGTTTATCTGGTTTTGAGATTTATTTAGTATTCTTAAGAATTGAATAGTAGTAGCGGATAGATACACTTATACGATCCCGGTGTAAGTCAGATCTATTTCAGGGACGCGACCCTGCTCACGCAAGCCATTACTATCCCCCAAACCCAAATAGGGGAGGACATGTCCCGATCAAAGTTTCCTACCAAATATCCAAAAATCCTTTCCGATTATCCAACCCACAGGAGTAAACCTAATGCGCCAGAAAAATCATTGGGGAAGGCAACGGGAAACCACTCCAATTATTTCTCCCGAGTAAAGTTAACATGGCGCAATCCAAACATAATCAGAGTATTACTGATCATGGATCTCGGAAACCAAGATCCGGCAGGGAAGGGTGCGCACCAGACTGTAGGGCCTTCCCGGTCGTCACCACACGAAACCCCTACAATTTAAAAAGTACGACAATTTTAAAAATGTCTAGCAGTACAATCAGATTAGGCACATGGAATGTTAAAAGCCTCTATGCAGCAGGCAAGCTCAGTAACTTAGTTCAAGAGGTTAAACGCTTAAAAATTGATATAATGGGCATCAGTGAGCTCCGCTGGCCTGGAGCGGGAACATGTGAACAAAATGAAGGCACACTATACTATTCTGGAAGTGTAGAAGATGACGTACATCATAGGAATGGAGTTGGCATATTTATAACATCTAAATTCAAGAAATATGTAAAAAAATTTGTACCTGTAAACGACAGACTAGCGATACTCCAATTAAATAGTAAACCATTTAATGTCAATGTTATCCAGATATATGCCCCTACTTCAGAAAAGAAATATGACAGTGATGTTGAATCATTCTATAGTCAATTAAAACAGACACATAATCTAAAAAGGAACGAAATCACATATATTATTGGAGATTTTAACGCGAAAATTGGTCAAGGACGAAGATCTGACCTGATAGGTGAATATGGACTAGGGGAGAGCAATGAAAGAGGCGATAGATTATACCAGTTCTGTCAAGAACATGACATGATAATCGCAAATACATGGTTCAAATTACACAAAAGAAGATTATATACATGGAAGGGACCAGGAGATAACTCACTTCATATAATTAGAAATCAGATAGATTATATTCTCGTAAACAAGAGATTTAAGAATGGTGTCAAGAGATCAACGACATATCCTGGTGCAGATATCAGTTCAGACCATAACCCTCTAATAACTGACATCCAAGTGAAGCTCAAAAAAGTCGAAGAAAGCCCCCAAAACACCAAAATTACATATATCAGCATCCAACAAAACGCTAATAGAAAATGACCTGAATAATCAGCTAAAGAATTCAACAAATGAAAACAATACAGAAATATGGAACACGTTTAATGATCTTACCTGGAAAGTAATGGAAAAATATACAACAACGACGCAGAGGCACAAAAAACAACAATGGATGACTGATGAAATCCTGGAATTGATGGAGCAGAGAAGAAAACTGAAAGATAACAAAACAGAATACAAAGAAAAACAGAAACTAATTAAACAAAAAATAAAGGTAGCTAAAGAAAACTGGATGGAGGATAAATGCAAGGAATTAGAAAAGTTGAATGAAAAACATGATACGTTTAATATGTTTAAAAAAGTTAGAGAAGTAGCTGGTCTTTATTATAAGAAAACTCCACATACTATAACCGATTCGTCGGGAAAAATGATAATAGACGAACACGAAATTCGAACTACCTGGTATAATTATATAAATGAACTGTATAATGATGATAGACCCGAAGAACTGGACACTTTAGATGAAGGTGAAGGACCAGAAATACTAAAATCAGAAATACAACATGCTATAAAATTGGCAAAAAACAAGAAAGCCGTTGGGCCCGACAACATACCTACAGAAATGTTAAAGCTCATAAATGAGGAAAACATTGGAATACTAGTCAAACTTTTCAATGATGTTTATTCGACTGGTGATATCCCTGAAGATTGGTTAAAGTCCGAATTCATAACCCTACCAAAAAAACAACGTCCGAAAAACTGTAGCGACTATAGAATGATAAGCCTTATGAGCCACACCTTGAAAATCTTTCTACGTATCATCCACAGTAGAATCAGAGATAAATGTGAAGAAGACCAGGATGAAACACAATTTGGCTTCAGAAATGGACTGGGAACCCGGGACGCACTCTTTGCACTAAATGTGTTATTGCAGAAATGCCGAGATCAAAGGAAAGACGTCTTTGCTGTATTTATTGACTATGAGAAGGCCTTTGATCGAGTACAACATCACAAATTAATTAAAATATTAAAGGATAAAGGAGTTGATAGTCAAGATGTACGAATCATAGAAAAATTATACTGGCGTCAAACAGCGACAGCTTGCATAAATGGAAAATCAACAGAAATATGCAAAATACAAAGAGGTGTCAGACAGGGTTGTATACTGTCCCCACTGTTGTTCAATTTGTATTCAGATAGAATATTTAAGGAAGCGCTGCATAATTTGGAATGGGGTGTGAAGGTTAATGGAATTCTGATAAATACAATCAGATATGCAGACGATACAGTTATTTTAAGTGATGATATGAATGGATTACAACACCTTTTAAATGCCATTGACACAGTGGAAAGAGAGTTTGGCCTGAATATAAACTGTTCAAAAACAAAATACATGGTATTTAGCCGTTTGGCCCATCAAGATTCACGGTTATATGTTGATGGTCAAGTAATTCAAAGAGTACCCAGTTTTAAATATCTTGGTTTCCATATTACTGAACAACTAGATCCAGATAAAGAGATAAAATGTAGAATCGAGATAGCCCGCACGACATTTTTAAAAATGAAGTCATTCTTCTGTAATGATACCTTGCAACTTCAACTTCGAAAGCGCATGTTTAAATGCTACATTTGGTCAGTCCTCTTGTATGGTGTCGAAGCATGGACATTAAAAATATCCACCATTAACCGTTTGGAGGCCTTTGAAATGTGGCTTCACAGACGTATTCTGAAAATACCATGGACGGCTATGCTGACAAATGTGGCAGTCCTTAAGAGAGCAAATGCTACCCGCGAGCTGCTTGATAACATCAAATATAGAAAGATGGCCTATTTTGGACACGTAGTAAGGGGAGACCGGTATAATATTCTTCAACTTATTATGATGGGTAAAATCGAAGGACGCAGAGGAATTGGTAGAAAGCGGCCTCTTGGTTGAAGAATATCCGGGAGTGGACAGGAATAAAGAAAGCAGAACACCTATTTAGAATAGCTCGAGACAGAGACAGTTTCGCCATGTTAATCGCCAACGTCAAGGGGACTTGATAGGGCACGTTAAGAAGAAGAAGAATTGAAACAAAATGATGTTTAACTATTCAGAAAAGTTTATATATAAAAATCAATAAAAAGACGAAATATTCCAATACTCCAAACTTTTGGACATATGTGTATATTGGCTGAATTGGCAATACCACACAAGCTAATAAGACTCATTAAAGCCACAATGGATGGAACTCAGGCATGTGTACGAATACAAAACCACCGGACAGACTTTTTCAAAATTCCGTAGGGACTAAAGCAGGGAGATGGGCTCCAACATTGTTTAGCCTGGCACTGGAGTATGCGGTTAGACAAATGCAAACTGGACGAGGAAACCTACTAACCAACCGAACGGTTTAACTGGCCGCTTATGCAGATGATATTAATATTATGAGTAGAACATCAACAGGATCACAGGAAGCATACGCAGAGTTAAAAACACAAACAAAAATGCTAGGTCTGGAAATTAACACAGAAAAAACAAAAATAATGACTCACGTGAAGAAATATAGTCACACAAAACATTATACATGAAGATGACATTGAAACGGTTGGAAAGTTTACATATCTGGGAGTACAAATATATGCCGACAGATCAGAAGATGGAGAAATACGGAAGAGAATAATGCAGGCAAACAGAGCTTATTTTGCCCTCTCCCATATATTCGGTCTAAAAGTATCCACCGAAATACAAAGATGAGAATCTATAAAACTGTAATTCGACCAATAACATGCTATGGCAGTGAAGCCTGGGTCATGAAAGAAACATCCAAAAACAAACTCGACACATTCGAAAGTAAAGTACTGAGGAGAATACTAGGACCTGTGAGGGAAAACGGAATCTTCAGAAGTCGATACAACAACGAACTTTATCAACTTTATAGGGAAGCACCCTTGTCAGACTTCATTAGAATACAAAGATTGCAATGGGCCGGACATGTGATAAGAATGGGAGAGGATAGGCTACCAAAAAGAGCACTGAATGCTAGAATGCAGGGAAAGAGACCGGTTGGAAAGCCAAGAAAGCGCTGGGAAGACACAGTAAACAGCGACGCACAAGTCGTTTTAGGAGTCCGTGTATGGAGAAGAGCAGCCACAGACAAGCAAGGAGGCCAAGGCTCAATTTGGGCTGTAGTGCCGTAGAAGAAGAAGACCTAGTCGAACGCTTAGCGGAACTATGGTGGGACGTCGGCCAATAGGAAGACCAAGGAACAGGTGGATAGACGAAGTGAGAACCGATGATAAAGAGATATTGAGGGTGGATAACTGGATGAAAACAGCCAAGGACAGAAATACTTGGAGGAGGATACTGAGGAAGGCCAGGGCCCGACTAAGGCTTTAGCAACATAGGAGAGAGAGAGAAAGTTGACATGCGAAAAGAGTGTACCTACCGAAATCTATAAAATTACCAATTTTCAAAACTCCTGGAAAACTTTCCAGGTAAAACTACTCAATGGCTGGGGACATTCTGAAAAATCCAAAAAAGGAAAAATTCTAATTATCATTAAATTGGTTAAAGAGGTCAATTATTTTTACTTAAAAAACCCCTTACGTATCTTCTATTCATTTATGCTTCACAAATTGTATTATAATAAATTCCAGACCACTTCATTGCGTTTACAAAAACCCTGCAATTAAATAACCATTTTTGAAAAGAGTTGCGTCGAGTTGATACAATATAATTAACTGTATTATGTATCATTAATTTTTAATATTTTTATACAAATGATTGGTAAATTTTTGTACAATGATTCAACAAAATTTGTTGGTCAAATTAACAGTTCCCGTTAAATTCATTTGAACATTGAAAGTATGCTAAATCAATCAAAGAGAGAGATCAGAAAGAATCAGGAAGAAAAAAATCATGATAATAGAGGATCCGATAAGGTCGATCTGCACCGATTTGTTTAATGGATAAAAATTATTGGACATGTAATTTAGTATGTTAAAATTTATAAAAAACAAACATTTTCTTATAAATTAAAAAAATTGACCCGGGCAGATATTATTTCAGATTTTTTGGATCATTCGAAATAAAAAAGATCTGTAATTATTTTAAGTTGATCGTTTTCGAGTTATAAACGATTTAAAACTATAAAAAAAAGAATGTGTGTGTACTTTGTACGCACGTAAGAAGTTATACTTCTATTATATGATTTCTCAAAAATAAATATACTTTAAACAGTTTGTTTTAATTTTTTTTAAACACCAAACTAATTTTGTGCTTACCGCTTTCAAAAAAATAAAAAAAAGTATAGGATTGCTCCGGATTCGAACTCAAGATCTCTCGATCTCTGGCCGAATGCTATACCAACTGCGCTACGAGGACTATGTTTATTTCGGTACGGACGTACCTAATGACAATTCATGGTAACAAACAGACAACAATAAAATGTTTTAATAATACTCATCTTACTCCTGAGGAAGAAAAATCCAAAGACACAAAAATTATAATAAATATATTTACTAAAAACACTAATATATTCTTTTCACGCCTTTTTTTGCACTGATATATTTATATAACTTGAAAGATTATTGTACATAACTTGAAAGATTTAGCAACTAAACGCCATACTGTCTGTGTGCGCATGCGCGCAGAATTGTGTAATTTTACTCTCAATCGCGCCTAAAGAAGTATAACTTCAAAAACGAAAAATGACGATTTTCAAGGCTTAAAACACAGGTAAAAATATTAATTTCTAATCATCAAGTACCTAAATTCAAGTTCAAACATATCAATCAGGTCCCAATAACAATTTGTGCCGTGCTTTATTCTAAAATATATTTAATTGTTAATGAGGAATGTTCTTTATGGGAAGATGGGCATTAATAACTGAAAAACAATATTTTAAAATGAAAAAGTTCAACGTACTTATCAAGAACTGATAGAATACTGTTTGAACTTGAATTTAGGTACCTCGTAATTTCAAAAATTATATTTTTTACTTATGTTTTTGAACCTTGAAAATCGTCATCTTTCGTTCTTTTTTTAGTTTTAAATTGTTTATAACTCGAAAATGATCAACTTTAGAGAAAAATTACAAAAGACCTTTTTTGTTTAGAATGGTCCAAAACATCTAAAATACTATCTGACCGGGTCGAATTTTTTTTTAATTTATGAAAAAAAAGTAATTTTTTAATTGTTAATTAATTATAGTCAGAACAAAATTAGATCGGACATCCTTTGCTTTTTTGTAATAATTGTTAACACACTAAATTACATATCCAATAATTTTTATCCATTAAATAGACCAGGCGAAAACGGCGGGTTCGTTGGATAAAATATTGCCATGAGATTTTTTTGCATAATCACATTCGTGAGACATCCCAAAACAAGTTCAAGAAGTCGCCCACGTGAAAAGTGCTCCAAATTGTTCTGGACAAAAAAGGTCTGTTGTAATTAGTCTCTAGTGTTGATCGTTTTCGAGTTACAAGCAATGTAAAATTTGAAAAACGCGAATATGGCGATTTTCAAGGCTTAAATGCACTCCTGCCCACGTTGTCGAAGATAATTGAAAGTCTGGTAAAAAAAAGAATCTTATCTTTTCTGTTGAAATACAAATTGCTTACTCCACATCAATTTGGATTCCTGAGTGACAAATGCACGAATGATGCTATGTTCTTCCTTTTCGATCATGTTTACTCCAGTCTAAACAACCATCACTCTACAGCAACAATTTTCTGTGATTTCTCTAAAGCATTCGATTGTGTAAACCATAACATCTTGACTGACAAATTACAGCACTATGGATTTAGGGGAAATGCTCTTAAATGGCTTAAATCATATCTTAATAAAAGAAGTCAGTTTGTAAGGGTTGACACGAAGACGTCTTCTTGCATGCCATTAGAATGTGGGGTACCTCAGGGTTCAGTTCTAGGCCCTATATTGTTTCTGATATACATAAATGACATCTCTAGTCTTAACATTAAAGGTAAAATATGTCTCTTTGCAGATGATACTAGTATTACTTGGAGTAACACGGATATTATGGATCTTCGCAATACCATAGCTACAGACCTAGTCACCATTAAATCGTGGTGCGATTCGAATCTCCTGTTATTTAACGTTTCTAAAACCAAAGTCCTACCTTACAACAGTATGATGCAACCTTTAGTACTTAATAACAACAGTCTAGAGGTAGTTGAATCGGTGAAGTTCTTAGGGATTATTGTGGATAAGTCTCTAAAATGGAACTTGCACATTGATGCCTTACACAAAAAATTAAGTTCTGCTTGTTTTGCGCTAAGATCAGTTGCTACGGAAATGAATTTGTCAACATCTAGGACCGTTTATTATGCCCTTTTTGAGTCTCATCTTCGGTACGCCCTTCCATTCTGGGGTACGTGTTGTGCGACTCAATTTGAGCGTATTTTTAAACTACAAAAGAGAGCTCTTCGTTACTCCCTGAGACTCAATAGCAGAGTTCATTGCCAAGAATTCTTTAAAAAATTTAAAATATTAACTCTTCCTTCTTTGTTTGTTTTTGAATCCGTTTGTTTAATCCGCAAACATGCATCAGAAGGTCCAGAGAGACCCACTCATAACTATCCCCTTAGAAACATGGATCATAATCTTTATCTGCCAACCCCACGGTCTGAGCTGGTTAAGTGCTCTATACTATACAATTCGAGAAAAATGTACAATCACCTGCCATCTAACATCAAATCTATTGCAGCATTTCCCGCTTTTCGCAAGGCCTTGAAAGCTTATTTGCTGGAGAAAGCTTTTTATACAGTGAATGACTTTTTTATAAACGATTTGAATTCAGCAAATTGACTTGTAGGATTATTACTTTCGAGTACTTGTGTACATATTTGCAGCGGCATAGAACTTTTGATTTACTTTCCCTTTCCCTTTTCCTCGTTTGCCTTCTTTTTGCTCTGACGTTGTATACTTATTGTTTGCAAAATTTTTAATTTTTTAATGTGTACTTAATAACTGTAAAATTATATTAAGTAGTATAACTCACGCCATTTACTTGGTGTCTGTTTCTGTTTTTGTTTTGTTTGTAGTTTTTTACTATTTTTTGTTTTTTATTATATTTTTTATTTTGTATAAGCTTTGTCCACAAATTGTTAAAATTTTTTGACAATAAAGCATACCTTACTTACTTACTTACTTAATAACTCGGTTAAAAGTGATTATTATGAAAGTCAGAAAGTGACTAAATCAAAGTTTAAAGCCCCTCGTACAAGATCCTGAAGAAATTTTTGTCATTATTTTATTACTAAGCTGTTATTTTTAAGAAATAATATTTTTAAGTAATAATATTAAAGGCACTTGGTTTAAAAGAACCAATAACAAATACTGTTACAGTATAGTAGCGTTAACAAAACTTGATACAAAAAAACTTATAATATTCGAATATTAAGTCGAATTCTACAAAAAACTCGTTTAATTTGAATAATCTTTAATCATTTATTGCCGAATAATTATTCATTAATATCATAACAAGATCTACTGTCAATAAATTAGTAAAAACTTTAAATGAAACTTATAAATATTCGAATACAGGTCAAATTCTTCAGTAAACTCGTTTAATTTGAATATTTATTCTTCAATCATTTATTACATGACTAAGGCCCGGTTTTTCAGTGAGCGGTTAAAATTTTGGTTAGCTAACCTAGTTTAAATTTTAACCAATATTTTAACCCTTATATCGTTTTTCAGTGCTTTAAACCAAGATGTGCAATTCTATAGATTTTTGACAGAAAAATAAACAAAATAGAATTTCATAACCTATTTTATAAATAACAAATAACATAACATTACAAAAATGATTAATGCATTCAAGTTCCGATTCTTCATCTGATGATGAAGATATAATCAAGAATATAATAATACATAATACCATATTTCCCGCGATAACAAAAAATGTCATAATTTAACTAACCTCTTATGTCAGCAAATATAGATAAACGTCTGTCGGAAAATTCGGACCACCTATGATAGCGAGTATCGGTTAAAATCTTGGTCAACTTAAACGGGTTTAAGCGATAACCTAGTACTGAAAAACTGATTAACCATAAAAATTTCGGTGACCGAAAAATCTGGGTTAACCCAGCACTGAAAAACCGGCCCTATTAAGTAAAAAATTGGCGAATGAATTTAGTGTCCCCAGTCATATAAATCCAAACAAACAATAACAATATTATAACAAGATCTCCTGTCAATAAATTAGTAAAAAGTTTAAACAAAACTGGTACCTAAAATATTTATCAATAGAAAACCTATGGCAGCTGAAAACAAAATCATGTTAGAATTATGTCAATATTTGAGTAGTAGAAAAATTAGGAGTTTTAGATAAACCAGTAAAGGCTATTATTATCAAGCCATGAGGTTTTTAAAATTTTGCAATACATTTTGCGACATCCCCGACTGCTCAATTCTTCTTATCTATGGTAATTCTACCTTTTAATTCCTGAATATTGGCAGGTTTTGTTTTATAAACGATTTTTTTTAAGTTACTCTACAGGAAATAGTCTCAAGTCTAAAGGAAACCCACGCCTTTCAATCCATCATCTAAGGACATATTATTTACCCATTGTATTAGCTTGGAATTCTAAATAACCTAGCCAACTCTTTCCAATCAACCTAAATGTGCCGGACCATTTAAGTTTCCCACAATGAAAAAGGGACCAATTAGTGTGTGGTATTTAGGCATCCAATGAGGATTGTTACGTGACCAGTATCTCGCAAAATACAATATTACTTAAAAATTTTTGGATAAATTTGGTTGTAACATTTTTTCCTCATTATGTCTACAAACTCTTCATATCCATCAAAATCATCATCCGACAACTCTTGGAACTAATATATATGATCCATTGTGACTTAAGGGCACCCGAAGTCCCATTTAACGACAATATTAACATTATGTCACATAGCTCTGTAACCAAAGCACTTAGAGACCTATTTTTTTTTTATCTTGAAACTAGATGTATTGTTTAGTCCCGCGTAAATTTTTGTAAAGTTAGAGTGAAAGAAACAGTTATTTTAAATTTTTTTAAAATACCCTTACAAAAAACCCAAAAAAGTTTAGATTTTATTTTTTATTTTAATTACTTGTTTTTGTACCTTTTTCAATAAAACTTTACCCGGGACTTGATAATATCAATATTATTATCTATCTACAACTACTGTAAACATTTGGACCTTCTATCATCTAAGAATCCAGATATATTTGACATCAAAAGTTAAAAAACCTAGTATTCGGGAAATCGCAAAAACATAAAACACTCTAATAGGCTATAAAGAAAGCTACCAGTACTAGTGACGTAAGCAGGGGAAGTTTGGGGGGAAACCCAGATTAGGATGTACTTTAAGCTTAAATGGGTGGTAATCCATACCCCCAGAGACCCTCCAGTAGTTGTACCCCCTCACCCTTAGGATCATCCTAGTTACGCCATTGACCAGTACACGGTAAGTTGAGTGCAGACGTTAAAAAAAATAATTTTGTACCCATGGACTTTTTTTCTACTATAATGTGTTATATATCGTTGGAAAGAGAAGATTTCAGAGAATAATTTTCAATCATAACCCAAAAAACTTAAAAAATTCAATTTTCGGACTTTGGTTGCTCTTAAATGAACACCAACAATACTAAATAATTGAAACATTACAGTTTTTATTGTATAGACGATTCGCTAATCTGAGACACAACTATGTACACTACAATCACACTAAATATGCACTAGAAATAAACAAGCAAGAGGAACACTCCCAAATCAGGATTTGGGAGTGCTCCTCGAACATTCAACATGTCTTGGTTTGTTTATTTCTATATAGTGCATTTTTATTGTGATTGTAATGTAGACAGTGTCTCAGATTAGCGAATCGACTATAACAGTCATAGCCATCTAAATGTATTATTTTAACATCTTCTTGTTCTTTTTGTATAGGCATGACTCTATTTTTTCAATGTTCCTCCAGTGAGTTGTCGTTCCAACGTTTTTGTGGTCTTCCCACTAATCGTCTTTCTACTGGGGAACCGTCTCTCGCCGTCCTTACTACTCTGTTGTCAGTCGGCTTATGTGGACATTCCATTCTACTCTTCTGTTTTGCACCCAGTTATTAATGTTGTCCACCTTGCATCTCTGTCGTATATCTGTACTTCTAGCTCTGCCTCATAGTGTATTACCATCGATTTTTCGAAGAGTTTTCATCTCCGCTGTTTTAGCACTATTTTTTCCTCTCTGTGTCAGGTTGTGTTTCTACCGCTTATTTTAACTTCGACAAAGATATTGTAAATCTAGCAATAACTTTTTGAGAATAAGATTCAGGTCGACAGCATTTATACTGATTTCTCAAAGGCATTTGACAGGGTTAATCATAACCTGTTGGTTCATAAACTTCATGCATCTGGCTTTGGTGAACCCATTGTTAATTGGATTAAAAGCTTTTTGATGGGACGTACACAAGTTCATCAACAATTATGTTTCTAAAGAATTCCATTGTTGTTCTGGTGTCCCACAAGGTTCTCATTGTGGTCCCTTGCTCTTTAACTTGTTCATTAACGATATTGGTAAGGCTATCAAAAACTCACACTTTCTACTATTTACTGATGATCTTAAGTTATTTCGTAATATACATGATATATCAGATAGAGATCTCCTGCAAGATGATGTTAATAATATATGTTTATGGTCGAAACAAAATGGTTTAAGCCTAAATCCGACTAAATGTTCTTGTATTTCATTTGGTCGTATAAATAATCTAACAGCTAATAGATATGTTCTTAATGATATACTCTTGGATTCAATTACTGAGATTAAAGATTTGGGTGTATTATTGGATCGTGCATTGATATTTAGAAGCCATTAGAACCAATCTTGGTTTTATTTATCGCAACATGATTATCGCGTCATGATCTCTCACCTACTGTATTCAAATTACTGTACTGCTCTCTAGAGCGCTCAGGACTTGAATACTGCTCTGTTGTTTGGTTTCCATTTCATCAAGTCTACATTGATGGATTGGAGAACGTTCAGCGGAAGTTTCTAAGATCTTTAGCTTATAAAGCACATACTAATATAAGAAATACTCAAAATTTCATCATAGATTATTCTGGAATAATGTCTCAATTTAACATTGCTACCATGGTCCTTATTCTCTGTTGCTACACTGAAGAACCGCAAGTTGAGAGCGGATATGTTCTTTCTATTTAAAATTCTAAACAATGCTATTAATTGTCCCTCGTTATTGGATAATGTGTACTTACACAATACATAGAACTCGACACACTGCACTCTTTTATATTCCTTTTCATAGGACTGAGTATGCTCATCATTTTCCCTTGTCGAGAATGCTCAGCTTTTGCAATGACATGCTACTTGATCCATTCTGTCCAAGCAAATAGCTTCAAAAAACAACTTGGGAGTTTAATGATTTAAATATGTGATATTTTTCATCTTCTGTGATTTGATATTACTGTGTTATTTTACAAATTTGATTGTTTAATTGTCTTTTATTCGTTGATTTTTTGATGTTTTTTATACATGATCTTTACTTTTACTATTTTTTTTGTATTCTTTTGTAAATGGTTCTACCGTTGAAATAAATAAATAAATAAATAAAACTTAGAAATGGACACAACTTATAAAATACAATTTTACTTATTTTGATTTTAAATGAAAAACTAGGAATGATTATTATGCCTTAAAGAATTTATTAAACATATGGTTACACCTTTGTTTACCTGATACAGCTTTTTTGACAATAATTTCTTTATCTTATCAGCTATCTCAAATTGCCCAATAAAAATTAATTTTTCTGAGGCATGACTGCGCTTAAATATAATAGAATGATAACAGAATACACAAAGAAATGGCTATTGATTACTAAATTAGCTATAATCAAAAACAAAAATCTACTCATACTCTTTCTGATTTCATCTCAAGGTTCAAACACAGTATGAATAAGGAAATATTTACATTCTGTATCAGCATGTAATGTTATAAGAAGAAAACAAAATTATGTGACAAATACTGATAAATAAATTAAACTTTGATTTCATATGTTATTTGTTTGAATAACAACATAGTAAGTGGATTGGTTGGTGTAATATTCAATGACTAATTTCTTTTATTTTGTGACTCAACAGTTCTTTCCTGTATGATAACAACAAAGGTTAAAAAAATATTTAAATTCTGTAAGAAATAGAGGGATCATTTAAAGATACGAACCTAAATGATTTGAAAATATACTCATGGAGAAATGTATTGCATATTTTAAGATTATCATGTTAAGCGAAATTTTTTGTGATGCAATCCTTAGCCCCTCAGTGTTATGGGCAGTGCCGGATTTACCACTAGGCCGACTAGGCCGCGGCCTACGGCCGCAAGCGAAAGGGCATTTTGTAAAAAAAAAACCTTTTTTGGTAAAAAAATTTTACTAATTGAATTGAAATCGGTAAACAATTTTTCAAATAAGATAATGGCTACTTATTCTACTAAACACGTGGTACGGTATTTTACAACGTTTTGACAAGAGTAGCAAAACATTAACTGCTACAGACTTGAATGTGACTTGCAACATACACTCCTACAAGGAGTATGCATTGAGTCTGAGAGACAACTTTGATTCCTATGAAAAAAGAGGAAAAGAGTTGTCTAAAAATGAAACCTATATTCTTGAAATAAAAAGACGCCCGAAAAGAAAAGCTCTTCCTGACTAAGACAAAGAAGATAATTCCACTGAATCCCACTTTAATGGCAAAGAAAACTTAACAATTCAATGTTGTAATTGACACGCTTTATTCAAAATTGAATGAAAGGTCCGAAGTTTATTTCAGTCTTAATGAAGAATTTGGATTTAAAACAACTTATCATCAATTTCCAATGAAGAAATCGGGGTAAACGTTTCTATTTGACTAAAAAGTATCGAATCGCCATAGATGGCGTCTTTGGAGAAGAGAAGAGTGTGTACAGTTCAAAGGCTTTGTTGAAGATATGTTTGATGAAGAAAGAGAACCTCATGACAACAAGATTACCAAGCCTCCGAGAAATACACTTTTGGAGTATCTGAAAATCATTCATGAAAAACAGTTAACAACGTTATTTTGGTATATGGACACGGCTTTGCGCATTCTACTATGCATGATGACAGCTAATGTGTTGAAAAGAATCAAAAACTACTTGAGTAACTCGACTTCTGACGAAGATTCTAGATTGTCTAGTTCGGCCAGTTTTGTTTCAAATGCAGAGTTTTTTCAAGCTTCAGACTTGAAAAAGCTAGAAAAGTGAGATTTTAGAGTTTAGATATGATATTTATTATAAGAGAATAATGAACTGAACGATCTAGAAGTTTATTTGTTGTATTTTTATGCCTGGTTGCTGCACCAACAGATCTTAATCGTGCATTAACGAAACATATATGCGTTGCACCATTGAGTCTTAGATCAATTTCCAGCTTGTCACAATGGATTGTCATGTGGATTGCATTGATAAGAATTGAAAATTATGGGGCAACGTATGTGACACTTAAATCGGCCCTATCTATAAGCTGAGCTGGGTTAAGCTGGAGCTTAAGATTTGTTGGTGCAACCAGGCATTAATATTTTTATTTTTCAGTACCGTAGTTATTTTGCTTGTTCTTTTACTTATAATGTCTTTTCAACTCGGCTTCTTTTAGTTTTTTGTTGTCATCTGTACCTACTTTTCCCTCCGAATGAAACAAATGGTATTTAATTTTAACAATTAACTACAATACTAATTATTTATAATATAATCATTTTAGCAATGTTAATAATTTTACAAATAACTGCTGTTTGCTAACATTTTGAATTATATATTTTCTATATTCTTCTTAAGGTGCCTTCTCCATTACTGAAAGTTGGCTATAACTACAGAAAATTGTTCTCTATCTTGAGCGGTTCTTAGTATCGAATGTGTGTCCATGCCTGTCCAGTCTCTCACGTTTTTCAGCCAGGAGCATTTTCTTCTTCCTGAACCTCTTCTTCCTTCCACTTTCCCTTCCATTATGAGTCGTAAAAAGTTGTATCTTTCTCCTATGTAAATTATTTCCTAGATAACTCGTTTTTCTGTTTTTTACAATATTTAGGAATTCTCTCAGTCTCCATTCTTCTCAGCACCTCGTTGTTGGTCACGTGATCTGTCCAAGAGATCTTCAGCATCCTTCGAAAAACCAACATCTCAAAGGCTTCTATAAATATAGAATTCTTTCTATAAATTTTCTTTTTCGAAATTTCTATAAATATAGAAATTGTTAGAGCTGTTTTGGGGTTTTAGCCAAATTTGCAAACCCCAAACCCAGATTATTTAATTAGTAAATACATTTCAACATATTTATGTCCGTATTCAAATAGAACATTAGAGGCATTTCTATTCATTTATGTTATACTTTGTATTATGAATTTTAAAAAGTAAAATTGAAATAAACGTTTTAATTATTATTATTATTATTAAGTCTTTATGCTTTAATTACATAATCGTGAAGTTATCGGGGGCCGCTCGGGGTAATTTGGCCTAGGGCCGCAAATATCCTAAATCCGGCACTGGTTATGGGAATAGGATTTCTTTTCTGAATTCATCATTCTCTCTTTGCCTTATCCCTATGCGGGGTCGGCTTCCCTAATTGCATTTCTCCACACAATTCTATCTTGGGTCATATCAATGTTAATCCCCTTCACCAACATGTCCTGCCTTATCGTCTCCCCCCAGGTCTTCTTTGGTCTTCCTCTCCTATTCCTTCCAGGAATCTGCACTTCAGCTATTCTTCGTATTGGGTGATTAACGTCTCGATGTTGAACATGACCAAACCATCTTAACCTATGCTCTCTCATTTTGGCATCAATTGGTGCCACACCTAGACTTCCCCTAATATACTCATTTCTAATTTTATCCTTCTTTGTCACTCCACTCATCCATCTAAGCATTCTCATTTCCGCCACATGCATTCGTTGTTCCTCTTTCTTTTTCACTGCCCAACATTCAGTTCCGTACATTATAGCCACTCTTATGACTGTTTTAGAGAATTTTCCCTTCAGCTTCATTGGAATTTTTCTGTCACACAACACACCACTCGCTTCTTTCCACTTCATCCATCCAGCCCTAATTCTGCATGCATCTGCATCTATTTCTCCATTACTCTGTAATACGGATCCTAGGTACTTAAAACTATTGCTTTTCACAATCATTTCACCATCCAAAGATACCATTTTATTTGTAGTAACTCCATCTTTAAATGCACATTCCAAATTTTCCAAATGAACATTCCAGATTTTTTCATTATGAATGAATAATATACTCTTCAGTCTTAATGATAAAATCATTGGTTTTAGAGATATTTGAAGTTTAAAATCAAGCGGCACAATACATTAATCAAATATCTGTGCCATTACATGTTTAACGTCAAATATCTCGAAAACCAATGACTTTATCGTTGCAAATGAAGCATATTATCTACATAGAGAGTACTGGAGAATCAAAAAATTACGCTAAAATGGCATTTCCGCCAGTGGCGTGTAATTTGGGAAGGGTCAACCATTCACTGTCCCCTGTCGTACGCCTCTGGTAATAGCCAGAAAAGTTTGTTTAACATAATTTTATCGGGTGTACTTGGTGATTTCTTTTCTGAATGCGATGTTTTAAACTGTCATATAAATGCTCAATTGGATTTAAATCTGATATGAGCTATATGGTGGCCAATATAATTTTAAAAATTGACTCTCATTAAGGAAGTATTCACTATTCTAATAGTGGGTTATTGTGCATTAGCACAAATCTGTCATCTCCAATATGACTGGCAAGTTATGATATTCTAAAATGTTTTCAATGTACATGTCAGTTGGCATTCGCCTTATCACCTGCACATCTTCTGTATGTTTTTCCAAAGCAATACCGATCCATATCACTATGAATCCAATGGCTTGGATATACTCCCCTGTCTTTTTCCTGCAAATTTGCCCTCGACGATAAGTTTTTTCGTAGTGCCTGTTCTTCTGGAAATATGTCCAAAATACTGTAAGTATCTCTATTGTATTTCTTTAAGTAACCTATCTTTTATATTGAATTGTTCTATTATGGATACATTTGTTCCATGTTCAAGCCAGGATATTCTCAACATGCGGCAGTATACCCACATCTCAAAAGCCTCTCTTTTGTTCTTATCTGCTGTCCATGTATCAGACGCCTACGTAGCTATATGAAAAATTTATTTATTAAATGGTAAAACCTTTTTTTTACAATCATTCATAAAATACTGAAATAGAACATATAGAAAGTGTCAAAAGTAATAAAAATTACACAAATAAAAGTACAAATAAAATAATAAAATATTTAACCTAAGTACCTATGTACTTAAAAACTTAAATAAATGTAACCTACATACTTAAAACCATGTCCCAACTATACAGGGTGTAACGAAAATACAGGTCATAAATTAAATCACATATTCTGAGACCAAAAATAATTCGAATGAACCTAATTTACCTTAGTACAAATATGCACATAAAAAAAGTTACAGCCCTTTGAAGTTACAAAATGAAAATCGATTTTTTCGAATATATCGAAAACTATTAGTGATTTTTTATTGAAAATAGACATGTGGCATTCTTATGGCAGGAACATCTTAAAAAATAATTATTATGAAATTTGTGTACCCCATAAAAATTTTATGGGGGTTTTGTTGTCTTAAACGCCCCCAAACTTTTGTGTACGTTTCAATTAAATTATTATTGTGGTACCATTAGTTAAATTCAATATTTCTAAAACTTTTTTGTCTTTTAGTATTTTTTCGATAAGGCAGTTTTTATTGAGTTGTGGCTTCTTTTTTAATATGTTTACATAAAAATTTTATGGGGGTTTTGTTCCTTTAAACCCCCCAAATGTTTGTGTATGTTACAATTAAACTTTTACTGCGGTACCATTAGTTAAACACAGTGTTTTTAAAACTTTTTTGCCTCTTTGTATTTTTTCGAGAAGGCACTTTTTATCGAGATATTACTTCTTTTTTTTAATATGGTTCAAAATATACCTAAAAATGTAAATCTTAAATAAATTTTCATATTATTACCAAGTCTCCATAATCGTACTTAGCCATATACAAATATGTGGTGGATTTGACAAATATTCAAAATATCTCGATAAAAACTGACTTTTCGAAAAAGTACTAAGAGGAAAAAAGTTTTTAAAACATGGTGTTTAACTAATGGTACTACAACCCCCGATAGTGGTTGCAAGACCTTGATGTTGGTTCGGGGGCTTAAGCTGGCTGTTCAGATAGGGCTGTAATCTGGCGCAGGAAGTGGATCATGTATGTGTGTGTGTGAATGAACGGGATCTCCCTAATAGGAGCTCTCCGATGAATGAAGGCACCTCCTATAAACGGACAAGCCTGGTGAACAGGAAGTATGAAAGGATGTGAAACGACCTCACTAGAGCATTTCCTGTCACAACTTAGCTCTCTTGAATATCTGGGAATCCTTCCTAGGTAGTCAAGAGACTAAGAATGGATGAACTGCTTCAGCGACCAAGAAGCAACCTACCCCTACTAATACCAGGATTCACAGCGTGGAGGATGGTGCTCGCCCCCTGCAATGGAATCTCAAGACTGGATCAATGTCCGGATTGATGTTTTGTTGCGGGGGGAGACAGCCATCTGCGGAAACCTGCCTGGTATAAACCGTATCTATTACGTCATAAGATGAGCATAGATGTGGGGGCTTGCCTTAACCGGCCGGCCAAGTGGAAGGGAACCACAATAAAAATCCCCCCAATTTCAAGGTGGAACAGCATAAGCCGAAGAGATGAATGGTTAGAGGGTATCTAACTAGTATTATGCGAACTCTGGGGCACCTGGCGCACCCCAGTTTCAATAGCCTTCCTGTAGCATGCGGGGCTCTGCTGCAGGCGATTTTTATTTCCCTAGCTTCTCGTGGGAACTTTTATGGAATCTAAAAATAAAGAAAACGAAGGGACATCCGACTCCCAAAGTTCGGAAACAGAAATGGAAGTTGGCGAACCTCATGTACAGGCCGAAAACAAGCCTGAAAAAACTGAGGAAGAGCTACTCCTAACAAGTGGCGATGAACTTAAGTCCTTAGGTCCTGAACAAGGGAAAGAAAGGATAAAGCTCAGTGGCGCCGCAAGAAAAAGGTTTAAATACCTTCTTAAGAAAGGGCTGACTCCGAAAGAAGCCCGAGAGAAAGCAGTCGAGCCCATAAAGGAGAAATCTCTGGGAAAAGGACCCAAAAGGGTCCGTTCCGAAGAGAACACTCCTGAAGGCCGACATGCAAAAAAATCAAGGAGTGATGCAGACAAAGGCGACACTGTGCCTAAATCTGCAAAACCCTCCTTCAGTCAAATGGCTGAAGGTATAAAAGTGGGAATTATGCCCTCGGAATTCCCAAGTCAATCCCTTACAACGGAACAATTAGAAGCCGTTAAGGAATTGATCCTAGACAAGATTCTTGAGCACCAAAGGGAAAAGAGCGAAAAGCCTAACTTTTTGAGTGCTCAAAACAGGCCCGGCTGGCTAGCTCTGATGTGCGCCGATAAAGCCACCTTGCAGTGGCTAAAGACACACATTGGAGAAATACATCCATGGGAGGGCGCCACGCTGAGACTTGTAGAGGGAGAAGAAATTCCTCACACCGAACTCTTTACGACGTACCTTCACGGAAGTAAAGAGTATTCCACGAATAAAATTCTAGGCCTAATAGAGGCCCAAAACAGCCTCCATACCTCCTCATGGAGAGTAATAAATAGGTCTACAAGTGGAGCCGTGGAGATTCTAACCCTTTCGGTAGATAGCCAATCAGCCGAAAGACTAAGAACTATGGGCTATACGATCAATTATAGATATGGTCGTACAGTTATCCGGAAAAAGAGTGGCAGGAACGAAGCCACAACAAGCGGGTCTGAAAAACCTACAACAAGCGGGTCCCAAAAACCCGCAACAAGTGGGTCCCAAAAACCCGGAACAAGCGGGTCTCAAAAACCCGCTACAATATCTAAGGCCCCAGATGAGCAAGAAAGTGCTCAAGCTACGAGCACCGAGGGGAACGAATCTCTGGAGCAAATCCAAGCTGAATCCAGGAGGACAGGCAATCAAAGGCCTGACTCCAAGGAATCAGCCGTAGATAAAAAATCTGGGAAACCGGATAAAGACAAGGGGAATTAAAATGTCCCTAAGCCCATTTGAAAAACCAACTCAAAGGCTGAAGTGTCTACAGATAAACCTCCAACATTCAAAAGCAGCTACCAGCGTGCTTAGAAGAAGGTTTACTGAAGACAACATAGCCATAGGTCTCCTACAGGAGCCTTGGATTAATAGAGGACGAATACAAGGACTCAACATAAAATCAGGTAGGTTACTCTATAGTAACAATACTAATAATCCAAGAGCAGCATTACTGCTCTCACATAATACTAAATACATTTCTGTTCCAGAATTCATTACGGCAGATTTGGTAACCGCAATAGTGGAAATGCCAACAGAAGTAGGCAAGAGGCAAATAGTTATTGCCTCGGCCTACTTCCCGGGTGACTCTGAAGACCATCCACCTCCAGAGGAAGTACAAACACTCATGGGATGGTGCAAGAGGAGGAATAGACAACTAATTCTTGGCTGCGATGCAAATTCACACCACACAGTATGGGGCAGTACAGGAATTAACAACAGGGGTGAGTACCTCCTAGACTACATATCTACTAACAACCTAGATATTGCCAACAGAGGTAATAAACCCACATTCATAAACGCAATTCGGAAAGAGGTTCTTGATATAACCCTAACTAGTTCGTTTATAGCAAATAATATATACAACTGGCACGTCTCGAATGAAGCCTCAATGTCGGACCATCAACACATAAGGTTCGACCTGGGCGCATCTGAGGAGGGCCTTGAGGAGTATCGAGTACCAAAACAGACCGATTGGGACACTTATACAGAGCGTCTCGAAAGCGAAATGGAGGAATTCGATACGTCGCTTGACACAGAGGAAAATCTAGATAGAGCCTCGGGACAATTTCAAAATGCCATAATAAAGGCATATGAATCAAGTTGTCCATTGAAACGTAAGACAACCAATAGAGATGTTCCCTGGTGGAACAAAGAGTTGGCTAAACTTAGAAAAAAGGTCAGACAACTCTTCAATAGGGCAAAACGTACAGGTAGCTGGGACCCCTACAGAAGTGCCCTTACTGAGTACAATAAAGAACTCAGGAAATCAAAGAGGAACTCCTGGAAGAAACTGTGCGAAGGGATAACGGAATTAGCCCCTGCACAACGACTCCAAAAGGTTCTTTCAAAAGATCATTCAAATGAAATCGGACTGATTAAAAAGCCGAATGGTGACTACACTGAGAGTCTAACGGAAACTATTAGAGAGCTTTTAAAGACTCATTTTCCTGGCTCTCAACAAGTACTAGAAGATGAACCGCAAAGCATCCAGCTGGCAGAGGCCCCAAAAGGCCTCAATAGATCCGGCAGACAGCTAGCGGAAAAAATCTTTACAAAAAACAAAATCGAATGGGCTGTTAAAAGCTTCAAACCTTTTAAATCCCCGAGCAAAGACGGAATTTTTCCTGCTTTACTTCAAAAAGGCTTTACGCAACTGCAGCCGCAACTACAGCGGCTTTTCATAGCAAGCCTTGTGCTGGGTCACATTCCAAAAACTTGGAGGGACGCAAAAGTGGTATTTATACCAAAGACGGGGAAACGTCCTACGGACGAACCAAAGTCTTATCGCCCTATATGCCTCACCTCTTTTCTCCTAAAAACAATGGAGAAACTAGTAGATTACCACATAAGAAGCGAAACTCTAATTAGGAAACCGCTTCACAAACATCAATTTGCATACCAGACAGGCAAATCCACTATAAATGCTCTAAATTCTCTTGTTGGAAACATTGAAAAGACAATAGTGGCAAAAGAAATAGCTCTTTGCGCTTTCATTGACATAGAGGGAGCATTCGATAACACCTCATATGAATCTATAAAAAGAGCACTAGTAAAGAGGAGCATTGAAGCCTCACTAATACAATGGATTCAGTCCATGCTAAAAACCAGAATCATCACAGCTAGTATTGGGGGAGAGTCTGTAACTGTGACAGCAGTAAAGGGGTGCCCTCAAGGGGGAGTACTATCGCCCCTGCTGTGGTCTCTAGTTGTGGATGACCTCCTTACTAAGTTGCATGATTCTGGTTTTACAACTCAAGGCTACGCAGATGACCTAGTTGTTACAATTAGGGGCAAGCATGACCAGACTATATCTAGTCTCATGCAAACTGCTCTGAACGAAATCAAAAACTGGTGTTCGAAGGAGGGCTTAAATGTCAATCCTAGCAAAACGACTCTCATACCGTTCACAAGGAGACGTAAATACAATTTACAGGCTCCAGTTATGAATGGCATCACACTAGACTATTCCAGAGAAGTAAAATATCTGGGGGTAACCCTAGATCAAAAACTCACCTGGAATAGTCATATTGAAAAAATCTTATCCAGAGCCTTGGTGGCAAGTTGGACCTGCCGCAAGACATTTGGAAAGACTTGGGGCCTAAAACCGAAAATGACTCTCTGGACATATAAAACGATTATTAGGCCGATGGTCACATATGCATCACTCGTATGGTGGCCAAAAACACAACAAACAACAGCTAATGCCAAGCTGCAAAAAGTGCAGCGGCTAGCTTGTCTGGGAATCACAGGGGCAATGTCAACATGCCCCACGGCAGCCTTAGAGGCGATGCTGAACCTTCCTCCCCTGCAGTTCTGCATAAGAAGGGAGGCAGTAGCCACCGCCTTAAAGCTGCGACAGACACAAATAATGAAACCTGGCGATCTACAGGGCCATCTTAAAATCC
This sequence comes from Diabrotica virgifera virgifera, assembly GCF_917563875.1. Classification (NCBI taxonomy): domain Eukaryota; kingdom Metazoa; phylum Arthropoda; class Insecta; order Coleoptera; family Chrysomelidae; genus Diabrotica; species Diabrotica virgifera. The sequence continues at coordinate 3,161,390 of NC_065443.1, forward strand.
TGGAAGAAATTCCTTTGAATTCTAAGGATAAGCCGACAGACGTCATGCCAGTCAAATTCGATTTTGAAACACCATTTGAAGTGGTCATAAAAAACCACCAAATGAATGAAACAGTTGAACCGAAACTGGAGGAAGGTTCACTCGCATGGTATACGGATGGATCTAAGATAGATGAAAGGGCAGGAGTGGGAGTTACTGGGCCGAATTTCAGCCTATCCAAATCTCTTGGAAACGCCCCAACTATCTTTCAGGCAGAAATACATGCCATACAGATTAGTGCCCAAGAATGTCTCAACCGAGACACTCGTAGGGCAAAAGTCTTCATTTTATCAGACAGCCAAGCTGCCTTAAAGGCTCTAAAGTCATTTACTTGTGAGTCAAAGTTGGTTTGGGAATGTAAACAATCCCTTAAGAAGCTGGCGGAACGCAACAAAGTAACTTTGATGTGGGTGCCAGGTCACAAGGGAATTGCAGGAAATGAGGAAGCTGATAGCCTCGCAAAAGAAGGGGCCAACACCCCATTCCAAGGTCCAGAACCCTTCTGTGGACTACCAAAAAGCCACATCGGAGAGGAACTCCGGACCTGGGAACTCAATCAACTAAAATTATACTGGTCCAACACACCAGGACAAAGGCAAGCAAAAAGGCTCATAAAGGTGTCGCCTAGTGCAACACACCGCCTTCTCGAAATGAGTAAAAAAGATATAAAAATGGTCACTGGCCTTCTCACTGGGCACTGCCCTCTGAGATATCATCTCAAAAAAATGGGCAAATCCGATAGTGAGAACTGTCGTTTCTGTGACAATGAAAAAGAAACGGCAGAACACATCCTATGCAATTGCGTAGCGTTGTTCTGCAAACGACTAAAATTCCTAGAAGAGGTCACCCTAACGCCCTCTGACATAGGAAACAAGTCACCTAGGATGCTAATCAATTTCATCAGAAGTATTGGCATCCTAGAGTTTAACTAGATTAAGGTATGCACAAAAGATCTCTATAGGTCGAAGTGCTGAGAGGCTCCATAGCCTTAACGACCTCACATAATCTAATCTAATCTAATCTAATGGTACTACAATAATAATTAAATTGGAACGTACACAAAACTTTGGGGGGTTTAAAGGCACCAAACCCCCATAAAATTTTTATGGGGTGTCCAAATTTCACTATAATTTTTTCTTAAGATACTACTACCATTGGAATGCCACATGTCTATTTTCAATAAAAGATCTCTAATAGTTTTCGATATATTGGAAAAAATCGATTTTCATTTTGTAACTTCAAAGGGCAAAGCTTCAAAACTTTTTTTAAATGCACATTTGTACAAAGGTAAGTTAGCTTCAATCGAACTATTTTTTATGCCCGAATATGTGATTAAATTTATGACCTGTATTTTTGTTACACCCTGTATATTGGTTCATAAACAAAGAGAAAAAAAACACAAAAAACAGTCAAATTAGTAGATTGTCCCTATGAAATTTCGCTAAAGAAACCCCTGTTTGGAGCATGGTATCCATAGTTGGTTATATGACTATTAGGGGCAAACAAAACATTGTTCCTTGTAACTCTTAAAGAATAACAGTTCTTCTGAACCAACAATTCCGGATATAACTTTAAACAATAAAATTAAGATTTTGTAATTCTGCATAACTATATGTACCTTTAGCACAGTGGTGGGCAAACTTTTTAATGGGAGGCCTCAAAGTTCACGAAATTCTGTAGGAGGGCCAGAACTATATTGAAGAAATGCATTTTGTGATAAAGCTATATGTATACTATACATGTCGATGGACTATCGACGGGCCGGATTAAATACTTTCGCGGGCCGGAGTTGGCCCGCGGGCCGTACTTTGCCCACCACTGCTCTAGCACAGGGGTCACCAATTATATTTCCTGAGAGTCCGTTTCGAAAACCTATGACACTTCCGCGGTCCGGATTCAACGCTACCTGTGTCTGGTTGTTCCAATTCGGTAAAAAAATCAGAAGGGTGCAGTGTGAAATTTTTAGGCAGAAATTGTTTTTATCAGTTTTTTAATAAATCCAAAACATCACCTTTTTTGCCGAAAATATGTTTTCAGCAACAAAAAAAGGTTTTCTGTCATTTTTCTCAAAACTTGATAGATTTCAAGTTTTAAGCGATTTATAAACTGAAAAATGTGAAAATAGTCATTTTCGAAGCTTGAAAATTCATGTGTACATTATTATTTTTGCAGTTGTTAAGTGCCTAAATTGAAGTTTAAACATTCAATTTCAAGATTCTGATGAGTTATCGGGGTTTATTTCAATTTCGACCATTTGTTTTTATTGGCATATTTAATTAGCACATTGGCAATAATTAATTGAATAAATAAATAAATCATATAGAAAAAAATATGTTAATAATAAATTATAAAATTTTAATAAATGTGGAGTATTTGTTGGGCATTTTTTGCATAAGTACATATTATAATATGTATAATAAAGTGCGACAGAGACGCACCATAAATTGCGATGTGCAGCGACTTAAAAGTCGAGTGGACTCGCATAATTAACAATTAAAAAACAACGGTCTATATTGAAGTAAGTCCCGATTACTCGTTAGAATCTTGAAATTGATTTATAAACTTCAATTTAGGCACTTGGCAACCTGAAAACTAATAATTTACATATTTTATGAGTTTTCAAACCTCGAAAATGCGTAGGTATTTTCACATTAGCAAAGATCTATCATTATTTTCAAGGATCACTGTATTTAGAAGTATAATTCAGCCCCATTTTGACTACTGTTCAAGTGCTTTATATTTAGGTGATAAAGGATCAATTCAATCATTGCAAATTTTGTATAACAGAGGTATGAGAACAATTCTTCGATGCAATCGCTACACGCCAATTGAGATGATGTACTCTACTTTAGGTTGGTTTTCAGTTCAACAAAGGCTTTACTACCTTACTATGGTTTTCATTTTTAAATTAAAAAAAGGAATGCTGCCTGCATATTTTAATGAATATGTTACATTGAGGGGTCAAGTTCATTCATATACCATGAGAAATATTGAAGATTTTGATATTCAAAAAACTAATAAACATAGCACAATGACATCCCTGTTTTACAAATGTATGAATGAATTTAACCATCTTCCCCCCAGTGTTAAGAATGCACTGACAGTTCAAATTTTTAAAAAATTACTGAAGACATATATTTTACCTAGATAAAAAAAATAATTTTTAATAAATCTGTATGTGTTGTATAATATTGCATGTATTGTATATTGTATGTTACATTTAATTAGGCAAACTCATATTTAAATATTGTTAGTAGGATTTCTATTTCAATAAAGAATTTCCAATTTCCATTTTTCAGATTTTAAATTGCTTATAACTCGAAAACCATCAACTTTTGAAAAAAATGATAAGAGACCTTTTTTTAATAACAATTTTCGGGGCTAAAAGGTAATTTTGAATTTGTATAAAAAGATTGTTTTGCCCGGCATCCCGAGCCCCTTCTGATTTGTTTAAAGTTTAAGGGGACATTTTTGAACAGGAATCCACAAAAAAAAACAGAATCAGAAAATTTGTCATTCTTTACAAAATTAAATTATCAGTGAGAAAAATTACATTTTTTATTATGTACAACCTGTCTGAAGTTTGGAGTGAGTTTGGTGCAACTGATTCTCATTGGGGAGTTGAGATATTTCATCTGTTAGCTGAGATCTGTACTGAGTTTTAATAAAGTTCATTCTTGATAAAGCGGCTTCGCACACATAAGTTGAGTCATAATATACAATTTCATGGCCAAACATTTTCAAAATTGCCAAACGCTATATTCTGAATTTAATGACGGTCGCACAAAAGTAGCTCACGTTCCAGATGCAGACCGCAGTTCGCTAATTGGTGACCCCTGCTCTAGCATATCGAAGTTTAAATGTAATATATCTAAAGAATTTATGCTGAACTGATTCCAGTCGTTTCAACTGAATTGTAATAGTGTGGGTTCCATATAACAGACCCATATTCTAAAATGGATCTGACATAGGCTGTAAAAACTACTTTAGATACATAAGCTGACAAGGACCGAGTATTACAAATTATAAATCCCAACATTCTCATTCTTCTATTCACAATCTGGTTAATATGGTTCTTTAAAGTTAAATCAGAATTGAAAAGAATCCTTAAGTCCTTTATTTCAGTAACAAGAATTAAAGACACATCATTGTTCACAAATATAGTCGTAATTTAATTGAGTTTGTTTTCTTGAGACACATATGCAATGACATTTATTGGGATTCAATGGGAGAAGGTTAAGAGATGACCAATTGCTCAATGCATCAAAGTCGTTCTGAAGATTAAAACAGCTGTTTATGTCTTAAACTATTATAGACATTTTCAAATCATCAACAAATTGAACAAAAAATGGAACATTAGTGTACAAGTCTTAATTTTGTGTGCACTGTTATGGTAGATTCTTCCAAATTCTTATAAGCTTTATCATAGCTGTTCTTATGATAGTAAGCCTTCTATGTATTGTATTGTGAATTTCTTTATGTTAAAGTTGCCGGACATAAATAGTAACAGGAATTTAAAAAATGTTGTTTATGTCAGCTGCATTAAGTGACTTAAACTTAAATGAAAGTAAACTTAATGAATTCAGATCATTTTCGTATCCAGATCACTTTCCAGACATATGCGAATAAATGTACATTCATAAAAACATACTAATCTGTAATTTTAAACACTATGATTGAAAAGTTAGAGTAATATGTACACGTTTGGCAAACTCATAGATAGAAGTTAACCATATTGACAGATGATTACTTACAAATTTTATTGACTTCTTTTAATTAAATAAATACTTACCAAACCAAAAATACAATATAATATCAAAATAGCTTTTAAAAGAACTGAGTTTATTCAAGTAAATATGACTGATTATTAAAATGTATAAAACTCTACCGAACCTAACCCAGTTTCACTGTCAAAGTGACAGAAATTGAATCTGTCAGATTATAGTTGACCAGCACAGTTACTTGAATAGTAGTTTATACAATCATTATCTCTACTGATGTTGAATGTTTTTCTAAGAATGACATTAGAAGTACAGAAATACTCAGGTATGAGTTTAAATTTGTTACTAAATTAATATAACTACGTTAAACAATTGTATCGCTGTCTCACTCTGTCAATTATAAATATTTATGTAACTGCGTATGTCTTGGATAACGTTTTTGCTTAGTAGACAACACTTAATAATCTCTCTCTCTCTCTCTCTCTCTCTCTCTCTCTCTCTCTCTCTCTCTCTCTCTCTCTCTCTCTCTCTCTCATTCATTATTTATAGAAAAAGGCAGTCAATCCAAAATATGTGCTTGATATGATCGTTCATGTGTATTCTTTCATTTTTCTGACTGTATATAAAACTATCTACTACTTCAAAACCCCCGGTCTCTTTAATATACTGAAGAATTTTCTGTGTTCGCTCATATTTAGCTTTGGCCAATACACTACTTTGCCTTTCTCCTCTATCCGTCTCATTATGTTTTGCATTTCTTCTTGTTTTGAAGCGGTTATTAATGTATTATCAGCATATCTGAGGCTACTGATTTTCTGAAGTAATACTCGAGTCGTCTAGTTTCAAAACCCGATAAATCCACTGAGGTCAAATGTTGAGAAATTCATAAAAACTGTTTTAGTATGAAAGTTAAGCTTATGGGTATTCATTGGATTTGCTGGATTTTGAAACCAACCCAATATTTCAAATGCAAATTAAGATTAGATTTGGAGGGTTTTGCATCAGAAATTCAGTATAAACTTGTAGAGGGCAAGATTACAAATCTGTTGACACGAATAACTCAATATTCATAAAAAGTGCATTTGTCGGGTATTAAAACTAGACGACTCACTTAACATAAAAAAGAGAAAATAGGAATACTTGGGCTATCTAAAGCGGGGACAAAAATACACTCTTCTTCTTATGGTTATAGTGTGTTTGCTAATTATCTTAAAGTCAAACATCTGTTTTTTGCAGCATGCAAAAGTTCACCAGTGTTAGTTATGCCTGTCCAGTTCTTTATATGGACAGCGTTATGCATAACTCAACCAAGCGCCATTTCTTTAATATCGAGATAACAGAGGATTCTGGTGACACATAACTAAAACTATCTTGGAAAAAATCCCCGTTATTGTCACGTTAACGGTTACTAAGAAAAACAAAATTAAACCCAGCGATATTAATCCACTTACCATTAAGCGACCATTAAGCAACCAAGAAACGAAAAACTTTGAAGCCATTTATCTCAAAACTATGTTTTGGCGCTTGGTCGAGTTATGCATAACGCCGTCCATATTTCGCAGCCACTACATTTGTTTGTGACCTACTCCACTCTTGCCTTCAATCTTTCCTTGGATGATTAGTCGAGGGATTGCATATTTTTCCCCTCTCAGGATATGGCCCAGGTAACCAATTTTTCGTGCCTTGATCAAGTTGAGCAATTTTCTCTCAGTGTTTGCTCTTCTTAAGACAAAAATACACATTCCTACAAAATATAATGCAGGTAAAGATTGAAGGATGAAGGAATCTGGGCTGCAGAAGAATGCACTGGAAGAGAAATCTAAGAGTGGTTTGGTTGCACTCCAAATTAATTGTTTAGAATACCTGTAGTAAACAAATATAAATATGATGACATTCAATGTTCAATAGAAGAGGAAGAAAACATACATTAACATTATAAATATAATGACCCTGGAGAAATCCATGAAATGGAAAGTGATATTTACTATATTTTTTTACAGATTAAAAAGATAAAAACTTACCTTATTAGCTACAGGGAAAAACACTAGCAATATAATGGAACATCTAAGCTTGGCAGCCTTGAACATTTTGCACCTGAACACTTTGGACTATAACTACCTAATAAAAATTGATTTTATATTTTAATTAAAATCATGAAGAATGAATCATCCACCTGTTTTAGTTAATGGACAGGTCTAAACGAAAACAAAGGGACGGGTGGTCATTAAACAATCACTGCCCGACGAGAACAATACGACGACTGATAAGCTTATCTACTACAAACATTTGTTCAAAGTATGATCATTTCGTAGTGGTGTAATGTGTAATTTAATTTTACTATTTTAGATTTTACTTTTATTTTTTACAGGCTTGGTTGCGTTTTGCCTTGTCAGATCTGTCACTGTCAGCTGTCAGTCAGCTAAGATTAGACAAATGTCAGGTTCGCTTCCAAAGAGTATGCACACAACTATACAGTGATGAGGATAGTATATTGCCTACATCGGAGATATTCTAAAGTCTGTACCTGTACTTAATTGCCTAATATAATAGGTCATAATGTGGTGAGACCGCTCCCGTCTGAAAAAATTTCTGATTCGATTTCTTTGTGGATTCCTATTCAAAAATGTCCCCTTTAAACAAATCTGAAGGGTGCCGGGCGGAATTTTTGGGCAGAAATTGTTTAAACAATTTTTTTAAACAAATACAAAAGATCACGTTTTTTTGCTCTGCAGCTATAGTATCTTTAGGTTTTTTCGGTCATTCTAAGAAAGGTATCTTGTAATTTTTCTTAAAAATTGATAGTTTTCGAGTTATAGGCGATTTAAAATCTAAAAATGCGAAAATGCGCATTTTCGAGGCTTAAAAACTCATATTTAATTTATTATTTTTGAGGTTTCCAGATACTTAAATTCAAGATTAAACATTCAGCTTCAAGATTCTGAGAGTAATCGCGTCGAATCTTAATTTATACCGTTGTTTTTTATTATTAAATATGCGTGTTTATCCAATTTTTCGTCGGTGCGGCGCGTTCTATTTCAAAAATCTTCTACTTTCCTCGGAAAAATATTTTTTTCTAGATTCTTTGGGACATTATAAATAAAATAAGTTTCTTGACATTTTTCTCAAAAGTTAACAGTTTTAAAGTTATAAGCGATTAAAAATCCGAAAAATGCCAAAAAACGCATTTTTGGATTTTAAATCGCTTATAACTTTAAAACTGTTAACTTTTGAGAAAAATGTCAAGAAATTTATTTTATTTAGAATGTCCCAAATAATCTAGAAAAAATATTTGTCGGGGGAAAATTGGAGATTTTTAAAATAGGGCGATCTGTACCAGCAAAAAAATCGGATGGACATGCATATTTAACAATTAAAAAAAGAATGTGTGTGTACTTTGTACGCACGTAAGAAGATATTCTTCTATTATATAATAGATAATTTAAACGAAGTAAATATACTTAAAAGGTTATTTGTATTTTATTTAAAAATCAAACTAACTTTCTTATCTACCACTTTCACAAAATTTTTATTAAAACAACCACAAATAAAAAAAATATGAATCGCCCAGGAATGGAACCCGCAACCTTCCAATCTCAGTGCTAACGCATTTCCCACTACTCCAGCGAGGCCCTAGAAATAGACATGTAAGTTTCGGATATAATTACACAACACGGCGACATATAGTGTAAAAATGTTATGCTTACATAATGTTTTATTATTTTACTACAGGGAAACACAAATCCAAAAACACAAGAATTATAATAAATAATACATTTCCTAAAACCACTAATATATTCTTTTAATGACTTATTTGCACGGTTACAGATACATACATACCTATCTTGAAAGATTAGCAATGAACTACATACTGTCAGAACTACATACTGTCAGTGTGCGCAGGCGCGCGGATCATGTACAATTTTACCCTCAATCGATTCGCCGCTAAAGAAGAATATCTTCAAAAACAACGGTTTAAATTAAGGCTAGAAATATTAATTTAAATGTGACTTTTTAGGCCTCGAAAATGCGTATTTTCACATTTTTCAGATTTTAAATCGCCTATAACTCGAAAACTATCAATTTTTGAAAAAATTTACAAGGTACCTTTCTTGTTTAGAATGACCCATAAAATTTAAAAAATATACGTTCCGGAGCAAAAAAGTGATCTTTTGTATTTGTCTAAAAAATTGTTTAAACAATTTCTGCCCAAAAATTCCGCCCGGCACCCTTCAAATTTGTTTAAAGGGGACATTTTTGAATAGGAATCCACAAAGAAACCGAATCAGAAATTTTTCCAGACGGGAGCGGTCTCACCACATGGACTAATATGATTTTCATATAATGTGACGAAGTGACAATTTATTTTAATAATCTAATATTGTTCTGAAGCTGTTCCTTTGTGGCATCTTATAGAATTTACTATTTTATTGAGAAATTAGTCACAATTTAATTTAAAAATGAAATTTATTGACGTTTCGAATTTCAGTTCGGAGGTCATTATATAAATACAAAATATTAATAAATTAAACAAATTTTTTTGCTTAGTAAAAAATTCTTCTAACTTAATTTAATCTGCCTCTCCTCATTCATATCGGCAATTCAGATATTACTTTCTTATTAAGCTCCTACCACAGAATCTGTCGAGGAACTGTATCATGTGCTTTGTCAAGATCAATGAATACCATATGAGCATGTACGTTTTGTTTCCTGCAGGCTTCTATCTGTTCTAGTAAGAACATCAACATAAACGCTCAAATTACCATAAACATATACACCGTTAGAAAGAGTAGGTACAGAAAATATGCAATATTAAGGGTATTTGGGATCATAACTGCAAAATAAAAACTCACGTTAAAAAAGAATGTGTGTACTTTGTACGCACGTAAGAAGTTATACTTCTATTATATGATTTCAACGAAATCAATATACTTTAAACAATTTATTTATATTTAATTTAACTATTAAACTAATTTTAATACTTACTACTTTCCAAAAATTTTTATTAAAACAATACCAAAAATTAAAAAAATAAAAGAATAAAACACACACAAACACATTGAAAAATGCCACAAAGAAATGATTTCTGAACAATAATTATTGTTGCCAAAACTTTTAACTAAATACGTATTTTCTGAAAAAAATATATAATAATATACCTACAATCATAAAATGTATAAAAAAATAAAATGTAGTAACTTGCATTGGGATCGAACCCGCATTGCTCCAACTTCGCGTGTCTGTCATGTGGAAATATACACCAACTGAATGTTTACACCATAAACTTTTTGACAGTAGTTGTTTATTACTTATATGAATTTAATCAAATCAGTTTGATTTTTGTGGAATTAAAGGAATATTTTCTGGAATAACAATATATTAGGTGAATATCGGTAGAAATTTTGATGGTTATCAAATTATGTATATCAAAGCATTACATACTATTTTGGTATATTCATTTTAAATTTTCCAAGTAGGTATAGGTACCTATGTAATTTTTTATTAGGATACTGAAACATTTACAATTATTACGTACCAGTCGCTTTTAAAAAACTATTTAAAAAGTCACTACAAATATAAACTTGCTTTTTTCTCTGCCATCACAACAATAAAAACTAATATACACAACATTTGTTTATGCATAATCTCCATATTGAACAATTATTGACAGATGATTTTAACGCCCAATCATATCCCGTATAACGTTTGAGCGACTAATACAATACTTTCGGTGTGCGCATGCGCCAGGGAATGTAAAAATTCACCCTCGTGTCGAAAGAAGTATAACTTCAAAAAGCCATAAGCTCTTTTAACAGTATTAGGAAGATTCTCTGCAACTTATCTTTAAGTATCTATATAGGTACGCACAGTGGCGGCTCGTGGAATTGGAGACAGGGTCGGCAAGGTTTTTTTGTCTCCGTCTCCTCATATAGGTATACCATCAAACTAAAAGGCTTTAATCATCATAGGAGATTTTGTTGTTTTTGTTTTTTTATTTGATGTACTTGACATTCTCTCTTGGTGGTAGTGGTGATAAGAAAATTGATGAACAGTTTGATATAATGAATTGCAGTACTTACTACATAGAATTATACATACATATTTTGTAACTTATCCCACTTTCTGAAAATATTTGGATCGGCATAATTTTTAAGTACCTATCTTGTTATAATAAATATCTTGGAAATTCTTTGGCGAAGGTAACTTTTAAATTTTGAATCGTCAAAGAGGTCAAAAATTTGCAAATCTTCAAAATTCGAAAAACGAGTATTATATTTGCATATATTAGTAGGTATCCAAAATTTCAAGATATACCTACTCGTTTTTCGAGAGATGTATCATGTTGTTGTCTTTTTTGGGATGGTTCGGAAATATCAAGCGAATCCAAAATTTCACTGCGTATATATTGGAAACTACTATCATTACGAAAATCTCTGAGATTTTGCACCAGCTTTCGTATTCTATTTTTTGAATAAATAATGTCAGTTGACTGATTTTGAACAATAATGAATATCTTGGGCAAACTCTGTCTTAAAAATATTTAAAAGAATATTAAAAGAGTAATTATTTAATAAAGTTCTTAAACCGATTGCTTCACGGATCAAGGTATCGCCAATTTCAAAATCGTCGCCTTCGATAATAAAATCAAAAACTTCCAAAAGCTGTTCACGAAAATCTGTTACAGATACTAAAACTACCAGAGATAATCTGCTTAGATAAAACTAATCGAGATTTAAAATTTCATCGCGTCTGTCAAACTGTTCGCTTTTTTTTCGAAACAAATTTGTTCTAAAGCAGTAATCCGTTTAGGTGAGCTAAACTGGCAAGAAAAGACGATATTCTTTATTTTTTACACGTATCATGCAAAACTAAATTCATTATATTCCCATAATAGTGAGTAAATAAAGCTTGTGATGCAATATGTAGTTCTAACTTTTGACTGGAGACCATTCAATTCACCACACATCACAGCAACGCCGTCATAAGATTGCCCCAGTTTGCCCTACCAATTTATTTTTGATATCAAAAAATTTGAATCTGTTCTTTAAAACACCAAAAATATATTCTGCCTTATTGCTTTTACTCACGTCTCTAAAACCTAAAAACCTCTCATAAATATTACCACGTAACGCGTATCGAACAACAATATAATTGATTATTTTTTTCACCTGTCAAATTCTGACGTTTTTGCTTTTTCAGCCAATCACCACGCGTCGTTCTAGCCAATCATTGAGTGTAATACTGATAAAACAGCCTCTTCCTTGATAAAACAGTCTCTTCCGTGATAAAACTTAAGGTACCCTAAATTTAAAAATATAAAATAATTTATCTATAACCTACTTAAGACATTGATCCTAGTTGTCTTAAAAATATTTCACAGATGCCCGTATTTACTAATAATACATATTGGTTCACAAAATAATCTTTTCAAATACCACTCGTCCTCTAAATTTTGCTTGATCAATTTTTTCGTTTTCATACTTAAACTTCTTTATTTAGGGTAAAATCACTCAAACAAACCGAAATGGATAATTCGGTTTGTTTTCGTAATTTTACCAAATAAAGAAGTTTTCGTGAAAACAAAAAAATTTATCGATAAAATTTACTCGTGGTATTACCTTTGATAATTGTGAATGACATGATAATCAGAAGTTTCATCTACTTCCAGCGAAAAGCAAATGATTTTCTAAATCTCATAGATTCAATAACGTTATTCAAAATGTAACTATTTGATTAGGTATATGTATTAGTTCATTCTGTATTACGAATACACTTCGAATCAGAAAGTAAATATTTCTAAAACAATTTTATTAATTCTCTATAATTACTTTGATTTTTAACAAATGCTTCGATTAATCATGTCCACTAAATGATAATTCCTGACAACTTAAAAAAATTACAATATCAATTAAACGACGTAAAACGGCGTGATTATTTTTGACAATTTCTGCAGACGCGATCTGGCGATGCCAAATGAAACACCGACCGGCAGATTTAAATATTCCGTACCTGCCTACGGAGAGAATGTATGTTCGCTTGCTCATCAACTTGTTATTTCGTTGAGTTTTACGCGTAAATCGTCAAGCTACGGAGTGCTACGGATGAGTTAGGTACGGCTAGCCGAAAAGTCAGATGAATGGCTCGGATCATTCATTTTTTGAGAAGTCTGTTATGCGCAGGGATCACTTAACGCTCGGATTGATCAAATCCTTTTAAAAACCATGAATAAAATTTAGTCTGTATTATCTGAGATTTTTTTTACTTCACAGATACAAATATTAAAAAATCTATCTATATAAATGTGTGGGTCGGCACTGCCGACCCTGACAGGCCGCCACTGGGTACGCATAAGAATTCTTAGATGTTACGTCTTTATAGTGTCCTCCTCTATTGAGTAGAAAGCGTTAGTCTTACAAAAGATGCCACAAAACGATTAGAGTCGTTTGAAATGTGGTGCTACCGACGTTTGAGGGTCTCATATATACACCACACAACTAACATAACTATTCTCCAGAGGCTAAGAAAAGACAAAGAAATAATTAACACCGTAAATAACAGACACTTGGCTTACTTCGGCTACACTATGCGTAATGAAAAATACCGACTGCTACAGTTGATTCTACAAGGCAATATTGAGGGCAAGAGAGGCCCGTAGAGGACGTATTGGGGGCAAGAGAGGACGTAGACGTATATCCTGGCTGGCCAATCTTACGCAGTTGACTGGTCTAACTCTAGCATCAACTGATCTACACACACAAACTTATATGAAATCACCTGAATTTTCTTATTATTTCGTTTAGTTGTTTTAAAGTCAATAGTATAAAAAATTTAAATGTAAAAAGAATAATATTTAAACTGTTTTTATATTTTTTTGTAGTCAGTGTTATCACCTCTAATCATTATGCAAGCTTCAGTTTGTGTGGGCACGCTCCTAATCAAATTATCAACATTTTGTTGGGGTAGGTTGCTCCATCCTTCAAGAGCAGCTTGTACTAGCCGTGCGGTGTTTTGTGGATTATTCTGGCGAGCTATAATTTTTCTTTTAAGCATATCCCACAAATTCTCTATAGGGTTAAGCTCGGCTGTGCAAGCAGGAAACTCCAAACAAGGGATACCTTCTGCTTCAATGATGTCTCTAGTCACTCTAATGGTATGTGGAGGTCCATTATCATGCAAGAAAATTAAATTATCTCCTGTGACACCTCTCCAGAGCCTAACTACAGGTTATCAACATACCTGTGAGTAGTTAAAGTTGATTGGATGAAAATTAAAGGAGTTTTTTACGGATCACAATTCCTCTCCAGGACATTATACTTCCTCTTGTATATTTGTGAACAGATCTGACAGTTTTCGTTCTTGCCTGTCTTCCCCGACCTCTAAGTACACGATTTCGTGGGTCATCTGATTTTACACAACTCCTGACTTTTTCTGAAAATAGCACATTTTGTCAATTCCCAATGTTCCAGTTTTGGTGGTGAAGACACCAATTTAGGCGATCAATATTGTGCTGCCTGGATAACTCGGGAACCCATAACTGTCTCCTGCTGTATACTTCTTGGTACAAACTCTTATTCTTATCGAAGAGTTACACCTGTAGCTTCCAAAAGCTGCCTTTTGAGCTGCAGGTGAGAAATGGTTGGGTGTCTTCCAGCTGAATGGACAACTAAACGATCGTGGCGAGCAGTTGTTACTTTTTGGCGACTTTTCTCTAAGATATAGGCACCTTTAGAAGAAGAATGATTCTATCATCTAGGTCTGCAGGACGTTCTAGATCTATAAAAAGGTGGCAATAGAAACATGAAAGGCAATAGTTAACGCGGCAAAGACTCACGAAAAGTTGTAATGCCAATGATGATGATAATGTTTCCCGTAACTGTATAATAAAAATTACATCTTTTGTTGATCTGCCTTACATAAAACCAAACTGATTATCAGATATTTCGGTTTCTTCACGTATTTGCATATCAAGTAATCTCTCTCATATTTTTTTGAGTCACTATAAGCAGTTTTATGGTCGTGCAGTGTGCAGTTTGCTTTTATAAACATGTACTAATATTCTGCTTCTTAATTCGTCTGGCATTTGTCACATTTCCATAATTCTATTTATTTCGGGTGAAATATACGAAATAAAAAACATCATAATACAAAATACATATATTTTAGACACTGTTCAAGTTACAAAAAAATCTCGTTACAAATACATAAATACAACAGCGACATGCTGCACTTTTAGTACTTTTGGAATGTTAAACTACAAAACAAAACATTCAAAATTGTCTTTGAAGATAATATAATAAAAATCATTTTAAAATTACATGGACAATTGATAGTTTTTGCTCATAAACAATTCAAAACAATCACGCTGTACAACGAAAGAGTAATCAATAGGACATTGGGACGGCAAGAAGAAGACAAACAGGCCACAAAATATCGACATATCAAAAGTGGTGGGGTCACATCCAGTGTATTAGTACCAACTACCTAAGAGTGCTATTGTTCGAGGTGTGGAATTCCATAAACAAGGGATCTACCTCTTTTATGAAATGATCCCTTGTTTATGTAATTTCACACCTCGAACAATAGCGTCACGCTAAGGACGCACAAAGATGTTTCCTTATCGTTTCTTGCGTTGTAGTAACGTTATTAACTTAAAAAAAGGTTACATATAAATACAATTGTGTCAAAAATGTGAAGTAAAAAAACATAACTACTGACTATGATTTTTTCTTTTTATCATTCCTTGACATATAGGTACCTTCCCTTGTTTAGTCCCATAAATATCATTGTCCTATTAAAATACCTAAAATTTGACAAAAAAAAAAAACAAAAATTCATTTAAACTAACTTAGGAGAGCACTAGACATAAGGAAAATACAACTCAAGATTAAAAGCCTCGATACAGTAATGAAGATAAATGAAGCAAGTCTATTTGGTGAAAGGGCCTAGCCGGATAAGATGATGAAAAATGCCCCAACTCGATTCGAATTCCATATAGGTCACCGTTTAGCATATATAGTCAAACTCACTTTCTGAAATTTTTAGCCCCCTATAGGTGGTCATGTGATCCACCTAGAGTGTAATTAGGCTTTTTATGTTTATATTTTTTTTATTTCAGCCGCATCGAAAGCTAGCGAAAAACTTTAAATAAAAAAGTTGTAAGCTTAAAAAATTTCGGTCCGAACATTTTTTTTGGCGGGAAATTTAAATTTTAGAACGATTTTAAAATTTTAAATGTGTATAAAAAAATAAATAAGACATTCGTTTTCACGAAAAAAATTTATAACGTGTATTTTTGCATAATGTTTCACTCTGAATTTTTTCTGATTTTAAAAATTGGTGAAACGTACTTTTAAAAATAAAAAAAAAACGCATTTTTTTGTTTTTTTTTTTCGCTATTTGATACAATTTTGTACATGGTGTTTAAAAAAAGGTAACACCGTCACTAGGATAGATAAAAAAATTAAAAACAATTGGGGTTTGCTTAATAAAAAAATTTTGTCATCCATTTTCAAGATACAGGGCGTTGTAGAAAACAAAATTTTACACATTTTTTACGATTTTGCCGAAACTACTGACAACATTGTAAGAAAATTTGGTAGGTTTTAAGAGGTAGTTATTGTGCATTTTTTGACATACAATTAAGAATTTTATATTCATCAGTGGCGCGCATACGAGCAATGGTCTGAATTTTTAGAGAAAAAAGATAGTACGCTACTGACATATTTCAAATTAACAATCATTTTTGAATTCTTCGTTGCATTTGTGACTAAAAATATATCTTCCCTTTTTTTCATACGACACCCCGTTTGCACGCAAAAAATAAAATATCTTAATAATTCCAAAGTATTAGAATTAAGTTTTTATATGGATGTATGAGTTACGAGTATTAGACATACTAGTTCGAATACTTTGTACGGGTTAAGATATTTTATTTTTTGTCACAAATGGAACGAGGAATTAAAAAATGATTGTTAATTTGAAATATGTCAGTGGCGTACTATCTTTTTTTCTTTAAAAAATTCAGACCATTACCCGTATGCGCGCCAACGATGAATATAAAATTCTTAATTGTGTGTCAAAAAATGCACAATAACTACCTCTTAAAATCAGCCAAATTTTATTACAATTTTGCCAGTAGTTTCGGCAAAATCGTAAAAAATGTGTAAAATTTTATTTTCTTCAACGCTCTGTATCTTAAAAATGGATGGCATTACAAAATTTTTTTGATTAATCAAACCCCAATTGTTTTTCAGTTTTTTATCTATCCTAGTTACGGTGTTACCTTTTTTAAACACCATGAATAAAATTGTATCAAAAAGACAAAAAAAAAAAACAAAAAAATGCGGTTTTTTATTTGTAAAAGTACGTTTCACCAATTTTAAAAATCTGAAAAAATTCAGGGTGAAACATTATGCAAAAATACACGTTATAAATTTATTTCGTAAAAACGATTGTCGTAGTTATTTTTTTATACTCATTTAAAATTTTAAAATCGTTCTAAAATTTGGATTTCCCGCCAAAAATTAAAAATAAAAATTTTTTCGGACAGAACTTTTTGACACTTACAACTTTTTTATCTAAAGTTTTTCGCTAGCTCTCGATGTGGCTACGATAAAAAATAAAAACATATAAAGCCTAATTAGGCTCTAGGTGGGTCACGTGACCACCTATGGGGCTAAAAATTTCAGAAAGTGAGTTTCTCTATATGTTCTAAACGTTGACCTTATACAATTTGAATCGAGATGGGGGCATTTTTCATCATCTTACCCGGCTAGGCCCTTTGTAAGAAAAAAAAAAAATAAATACCAATATAATCACACTCGCTATTACATTCTTGTGAATAAAAATTATATTTTAATCAGTAAAAGATCATAAACAAAGATAAATAACGCAAAACATAACCATCATTTAAGTTCATATATGGTTTTTTACAGAATATATGCTAACATAAAATCTGTTATTGAAAATATAAGAGATTGAAATCAAAAACGTTGAATAGGTACATATTGCCATAAGTATTGGACCACTAAAGGAGTGAACACTTTCTAAATAAATTTATCTCTAAAAAATATGCGGCTAATGTAATATGAAAATTAATTACTTCAGATTATTTTCTATCTCTATTCAATAAAGTCAGGTCCTTGAACCATCAATGATGATATAATTTATCTTAAGTATACTTCAAGCTTAACGAAAAATCTTGAATCTCGAGAAAGGAAAATTATAGCAATAATCAAGGAAAAAGCCTCAGTAAAAGTAATTTTTCCATATAATGTTCATCTTGTTTCATCCTTTAGCGGTCCACTACAACAGTTATTTGCCTCTTATCACTAAACATCTATTTAATTTCTGTTATATAAATTTATACAATGTTTTTCCGTTGTTGTAAAAAAAGTTACCTAGAAAAACCATTCAGTGTCTAAATTTTCTAATAAATAACATTTGGTTTTCAAAACTTCTTCACGGTAGTATGTATAGAAAAAAGTTAATGCCACATGAAAACCACCCTCAAATTTTTTCCAGAATTTCAAAAGTCGGTATTTCAGTAATCATCTCTGATCAAAATCAAAATCGTATCTTATACGACATTGATATCATCGATCTAATGTTACACTAGCCATCAATAGGGCTTTTCATCGATTGCCATTTGTTTCGAGCTTCTGTCATATGTTGTATAATCCGTGTATATTAATAATTATACACAGATTATACGACATATGACAGAAACTCGAAACAAATGACTGTGAATGAAAAGTCCTATTTGGAAGGTTTTTGTGGTTAGTGATTCAAACTGATGGCTATTGTAACATTAGATGAATAGGGCTTTTCATCGATTGTCATTTGTTTCGAGCTTGTGTCATGTGTCACATAATATTAATATATCTACGTCATACGTCTTCGGTTTGTATCATGGTGGATACCAATAACGTATGACGTAGATATATTAATTTTATGTGACACATGACAGAAGCTCGAAACAAATGACTGTGAATGAAAAGCCTTATTCACAAAACCTTAAGCTACATTGACAGTCTTGTTCAGACATCAATCAGAAATGTTCCCAACACTCAATCCAGTTGATACTCACAGTCCTTAATGTGAAGACATATTGTCAATTAAGCAACCCACCTGCCTTGTTGGGGGTCATAGGTATTGGAATTTGCTTATCAGCTATAATATATTTTTGTTAAGTGTTAGAATGAACAAGTCTTTCTTCGTGGGCGGGCATTTCTCCGAATGCATTAGGACGATACACTCTTACCTAAAATTGCATAAAGTATCATGTTACAGGGAATGTGAATGCCAGAACTGTATGTTAGTTCTGCCTTCGATATGTAGTCTAGAAGTATACGTTGTACCGGGTGTCCACTTATATTTTCCCCCATATTAACTGCCTATAACTTCTAAACGGCTCAAGATAGAAATATGAGGTTTTCACTGAAATGTTTTATTTTAGTAAAAGTTTTGTCTGAATGGATGGAATTTTTTATATCGCTTTCAAATACGAAATAAAAAATGACGGATTTTTGAAAAGAACTTTGTTGACTTTTTTTTAATGGAACACCCAGTATATTCTTTTGTAAATTGAAAGAAAGGCCATTCACCTATCTAGCGATATAAAGTTTTTCAAAATCGGTGGTCAAATCACTGAGTAATTAATTTTTAAAATGAGAGGTGCAACGTGGATATCACATACCTAAATAACATAACTAAGCAAGTTATGTGATTTCCACATTGCATCTCTCATTTTAAAAATTAATTGCTCAGTCATTTGACAACCGATTTTAACAAATTTTTATATCGCTGGATAGATAAATGACCGTTTTTCCAAGTTTTTAGGTACATGACCATTTTTTATATCGCTTTTAAAAAAAATGGCGGATTTTTGAAAAAAAAAACGTTGTTGACTGTTTTTATTAAAACACCCAGTATATTTTTTTGTGTCTTGAAAAAAGGGTCATTTACCTATCCAGCGATATAATTTTTTTTTAAAATCGGTTGCCAAATGACTGAGCAATTAATTTTTAAAATGAGAGATGCAATGTGGAAATCACATAACATAATATCATTTTGCTATTTTATTTGCATATAATATCAGTTATGTTATTTGGGTATGTGATATCCACGTTGCACGCCTCATTTTAAAAATTAATTACTCAGTGATTTGACAACCGATTTTGAAAAACTTTATATCACTGGATAGGTGAATATCCTTTCTTTCAATTTACAAAAAAATATACTGGGTGTTCCATTAAAAAAAAGTCAACAAAGTTTTTTCAAAAATCCGCCATTTTTTATTTCGTATTTGAAAGCGATATAAAAAATTCAATCCATTCAGACAAAACTTTTACTAAAATAAAACATTTCAGCGAAAACCGCATATTTCTATCTTGAACCGTTTAGAAGTTATAGGCAGTTAAAATGGGGGAAAATATAAGTGGACACCCGGTATAAGACACATCTTAATTTCTCTGTATGTATATTGTTATAATACGGTTCGGTTATAAAATAAATAGTTTGTTTACGTTTATTTGTACCTTTTATTATCTGCTATTTCTAATAATAGGAAGCCAAAGGACACATCCTTACAATTTTTATCCATGTATTTTTGGTGACACAGCATGTGATTTGCCTGTAAAAGTATAACCAAACTTTGCTTTTTACCTTGGTCAACATTTCAATTTTTTAACATTTTCGGATTCCCTAAAATGGTTATACTTATTTTAGGTAACAGTACTGATGATGATCTACTTAGATCGAAAAACGTTTTGTGTAAATGTGGCCCTTTGATTATTTTTTCTTAAATAAATTTACCTTTTATAAAGGATTTTTCATTAATTTTTTTTTACAAATGATTTTTGCAAAATTTTTGATACAAAAATGATTTTTGCGTGCTATGAAACACCGACTTTTGATATTCTAGAAAAATGTTGCCGGTGGTTTTCATGTGAGATTAAATTTTTTTCTACACTGCCGTGTTTTTGTGAATTATGCGACAATAATTTCACGATAGCAGTTATTTGAAAGATTCGAATTTGGATATTCGTAAAAATTTGTTTAATATTAAGGTTCTAGTAACAGTTTTGGCGTTAAAAGGATAACTCTTTGATCTTGATAACTCAAAGAGTTATGATGAGCATCTAATATCACATTTCGATTAAATTTTTGTTACATCCCTTTGAAAAATACAGTATTAATTTGGTAGTGTTTTTATCGAACCCCATTTTCTACGCCATTGCTATATGCTATGGACAGACCCAGTAGTTGTTTCCAAAATCTTTCGATACTAAATGTTATTATTTACGGGGGGTAAAAATAAAGCTGCCTTGCCTCCTCGTGGTGTACCCTGGTTCTTCTCAGAACTATCTGACAATTAGACCAAAAATCCAAGTATGCTAAATAAACATTAAAGGCATTAGCCGAAGCAAGAGAGAATACATCAGTAAGCTAATATAGTCACAGGTCTGGAAACACACACTGCTGACAACTTCTAACCCTATCTAAGATGTAGATTAGTAACCTCACTTAATCACCCACAATATGGGATTGTTACCTACTGTAGAATAGGCATAAAAAATGTTAGCACCATACACTCTTACTTATCTCAAGAACTCTTCACACTAGCAACCGTAATAGACAAAACCATAATAGTTAATATATACAAACCAAGAATGGAATATAGCCACTAGAAGCGCTTCCTCCATTCCCGCATCCATCAATATATGCTATGGCGAGCACGCCACTGTGTGTGTTTTGCCAGGACTATGAAAGGTTTTAAGAAATAGTTTGTATTCATTAATTTAGTATCGTTTTGTACCCTAAGCTGTTAACAACTCAATAAATTTGTGCATTTCCTTCAAAGTTTCGTTACTTAATTCTCCAATGAACACACATCATTTTATATAGAAAAAAAGTTATATACAAGAAACTTTAATAGTCATCACACTGTATGATTGGCTATAACCAATGCAACCTTATAGCCGAATAAGTAATTGAATGGGCAGAGCTAAATCATCTTCAATCAGGCTTCAATACTTCACTACCAAAGAGTTAGATACCAATCGCCTTTTTAAGTTTGTTAGGTACACGTTAGTTATTTTTAAAGATATGTAACAAAAAACATTACCTTCTACTATTTCAGGACTCCTTCCAAAGATAAAACTATTAAAAATATAGAAAAGTATTTAAATCAGTCAATATATTCAATATTCATATATTGATTGGTAAAAAATGAGTATAATAATTAAAAAATATTTATCTTAAATTAAATTCAAAATAACCTGCCGATAACAATAAACATACTCTATTAAAGCATTTAAAGATATCACTCTAGAAAGATGCCATTATTTTGGTCAATAGCTTTGTTTGTGGAGGTAGTCCCTGACTAGGTTTCGACAACTTTCGGACCAATTAGGGATTAATGTCGCGCGTTGGTTTCAGTTCTCCGCGAACGATTTTCCAGAGTTGCCAGATTGGGGAATTTTGGGGTAATTTGGAAGCGTCTGGAGGAATATTTTGGGGGAAATCTGTGGAGGATTTTAGAGGTTCATGGTAAACTAATTTTGCGAATATACATAGAACTGCATATGAGGCCTTTAGAACACAAGGGTTGTAAGTGACAATTTTTAGGAAATTGGGTTAAATACAAAAATGGACTCCCAAACACATAGAAAATATGGTGGCTTCAAACTTTCTACATAACTAACAATAAAATGAACAAAAACGACAAACTGGCAAAATAACGCAAAAGTTGGAAAACATATTACGTTGTGAGATAAAAAGAGATGAAACTAGTAGAGGTGGAAATTTAATGATAGAAACCTACAAATTTGCATTATATTCATTGTTTCCCACCTTTAGACGTATCAGAGGAGTATCAACTAAAACTGTTACTGTCACAATGGTAGTTGCCAAACTCGTACGATACGTCTAAAGGTAAGAAATGATCAATATAATGTATAGTTATAGGTTTCTATCGCCAAATTTCCCACCTCTACTAGTTTCATCTCTTTTTATCTCACAACTTAATTTGGTTTCCGTCTTTTACGTTATTTTGCCGGTTATTAGCGCGCTCATCAATGTATATTCACAAGAAAAAATGTAGTTAAAGTATGTTTAGCAGTAAATGGTTGACTTCAATTAGTGCGGTCGTAAATATTATTAAATTTATCTGACCTGGCCCATTGTTAAGACCACTCCGGAGCGATAAGCAAACGAGGTAGACAGAGTTGGTCTTTTGATAATTAACTCTGACTAGACGGTACTCCTATAATAAAGCAAAGGATCCACAAAATTTACAATATTACGACGACAAAAACAAAAAAAAACGGATGTAAAATATATTGCTTTGCCTTATATACCCGAAATTAATGTTTTCAAATGAGTTTTAAAATAAATTAAATCTATTTCAGTTTCTGATATTATAGAAAAACAAACATTCTAACATATTTAAATTTTACCTGAAACCGGGCCTTTTATACTATTGAAGTACCAGTACAAATATTGACCATTGAAGTCAACCATTTACTGCTAAACAAACTTTACGTATATTTTCATAAATTTTAAGTTTAATTTTATTTTCTTGATCTAGACGAAATTGTCGAAATGGGTAGGGTAAAAAATAAAACGAATTAGTGATTTCGAAAATTAACCAGTTGGTTAGAATTAACCAATAATAAACAAAATTGGAAAGAAATCCTTTGTAAAAGGTATAAAATTTTTTTTATTAAAATCCCTTAAAAGGGCTACATCACAACAAAACGTTTTCGATTTTTATAAAAAATCATCATCAGTGTTCGATCTAAAAATAAGTATAACCGATTTAATGAATATAAAGTTGGTATTTAAATTTTGACTAAGGTTAGAGCAAGTTGGTTATACTTACAAACTGGATGCTAGCTGAGCCACAAAAGAAAAATATCCGGGTAAAAACCCTTTACATATAATATAGATACCTGAAAAGTGCATACTTCAATAAAAAGCCCTGTCATGGTCACATGACAACAAGGATAATGCCCTAAGGTAATGTATTGAGATTTCCCAACACGTGGGATCCAAATCGAGTTGATAACATTTCAATGACTTAATGGCAACTGAATGCGAAATGAGTGATGTGAAATCTCAATACATTACCTTAGGGCATTATCCTGGTTGCCATGTGACCATCACAGGGCTTTTTATTGAAGTATGCACTTTTAAGGCATCTATATTATATGTAAAGGGTTTTTACCCGGATATTTTTCTTTTGTGGCTCAGCTAGCATCCAGTTTGTAAATATAACCAACTTGCTCTAACCTTAGTCAAAATTTAAATACCAACTTTATATTCATTAAATCAGTTATACTTATTTTTAGATCGAACACTGATGATGATTTTTTATAAAAATCGAAAACGTTTTGTTGTGATGTATCCCTTTTAAGGGATTTTAATAAAAAAATTTTTATACCTTTTACAAAGGATTTCTTTCCAATTTTGTGATTGATGGTATACAGCCAACTACAGGAAAAACATTTTCTTTTCCTTGTGGATTCAATAATAAACAAAAAACTTGACAATTTACAGTGTCTGTAAGCATAGCGCTTGCGCTGACCAAACATTCATAATCCATAAACCCAATGGACCTGCTTTTGACTGATCATAAACCAGTTAGAAAAACCCCGCGAACATGAAATTTTTGGCCAAAGTCCCGGATTTTTTCCACCGCGAACGTGGAAAACGCTTTAGTGCATGCGAATCAGTCACAAACCAGCTACGGATTGTCTCCGCGAACAAAGCTAATAATTTCACCGTTAAATGTAAATTGTACGGTAAATCTTAGCCTCTCAAGCGAAAAAGTATGTTATACCGTTACCAAAACGGCCACTAAAACCATGAGAAATGTAAATAGATCTATTAAGTAAAAAAAATTAAGACACTCGACATATTTGGAGTTGCCACGTATCACTTTAGCGACCAAGAATTTAGTCAGAAAACGTCGAATTGGTATATTTATGATATCGCACTAACAATACTTGAAGAGTCCTAGTATAGGACTATATGCAATCAGGAGCTAGAGCACCGTAGGGGCGGCATTGGGAGACGGATGACAGCAGAGGTGGCACCATCGTCCGAGACCACGAGTACTCCTAATATGTATGGTGTTGGTGGGGGCTTCTACGCTTGATCACGCCTAAAAAACAAACATATACATTATTACCATTTTGATTATATTCTTTTTTATTATCATTTTTTAAAATCGAACTACAACAACAGTACCTAATAATAAAACTATTTTTGTCAGCTATACCAGTAGGCAATTGATTATGTACTTTAGAAAGGAACTACAACGTTAACGGGGTTTTATTATTTCATATGGTCAATGAATCTCTATACAGGGTGTTTCATTAATAATTGTCCATATAGTAACTGGACAAACCTTAGCACAAAATACGAAGATTTAACTTAAAACACTTAAATAAAATGTGGTTCCTTACTGAGTTACAGGGTGTTTTATCTAAAAATTTAAAAACTATTTTTGCTTAGCATTTTCAAACTATTTAACGTATCCTTTTCATACTTGGCAGGAAGTATAGGTACTGCAGAAGGTACTAAATTATGTTAAACAAACGTTTATGGCTATTACCAGAGGCGTACGACGGGGGAAAGTGTATTCAACCCTTTCCAAATTCTACGCCACTGGCGAAATTGCTATTTTAGTTCAATTTTTGGATTCTCCAATACTTTCCATGAAAATAATATACTCTTCATTCGTAACGATAAAGTCATTAGTTTTTGAGATATTTGAAGTTAAAAATGAAACGACACGGTTATTTTGATCAGTGTATTGTGTCGCTTCATTTTTAATTTCAAATATCTCGAAAACTAATCATTTTATCGCTAAGAATGAAAAGTATATTGTTTACATAAAAACTATTGCAAAATCAAAAAATTACACTAAAATAACAATTTCGTCAGTGGCGTAGAATTTGGGAAGGGTCAACCAGCCACTATCTCCTGTCGTACGCCTCTGGTAGCAGCTAGAAACGTTTATTTATCTTAATTTAGTAGAGTGTACAGTACATGCACTTTCTGCCAAGTATGATAAGGATACGCCAAATAGTTTTAAAGTATGTACTGGGTACAAATAATTTTTAAATTTTAATCATATGAATCATATCATAAATTAATCAAAATAACTGTACCGTTTCATATTTAACTTCAAATATCTCGAAAACTAATGACTTTATCGTTACCAATGAAGAGTATATTATTTACGTAGAAAGTATTGTAGAATCTAAAAATGGCACCAAAATAGTAATTCCTCCAATTACGTAGAATTTGAAAAGGGTCAACCATCCACCATCCCCTGTCGTACGCCTCTGGTAGTAGCTAGAAACGTTTGTTTATCATAATTTAGTAGAGTGTCTAGTAGTCGCACTTTCTGCCAAGTATGAAAAGCATACGTCGAATAGTT
The DNA here is from genome assembly GCF_917563875.1 of Diabrotica virgifera virgifera. Taxonomy (NCBI): domain Eukaryota; kingdom Metazoa; phylum Arthropoda; class Insecta; order Coleoptera; family Chrysomelidae; genus Diabrotica; species Diabrotica virgifera. The sequence goes on from NC_065443.1 coordinate 3,187,601, forward strand.
TTAAAATGCTGAGCAAAATTAGTTTTTAAATTTTTAGATAAAACACCCTGTAACTCAGTAAGAAACCACATTTTTTTTAAGTGTTTTAGGTTAAATCTTCGTATTTTGTATTAAGCTTTCTCCAGTTACCATATGGACAATTATTAATGAAACACCCTGTATATGAAAAAACCGCGGAGTGCTACCATTTAAAGGGGTGCGTTTTTGAGTAATAGGTGAATTAGTCCCTGGGCACAGGTTACATTAGGGTGAGTTCTATGCACTTTTGGTACAAACACGTATACATAAAAATTGTTCCTGGTTAAATTTCCTATCTAAATATAACTTTTTAAAGTCAAAAAACCTTTTTTTCACAAATATATATTCAAAAGAAAAAGCACAAAGAAACCCAAAAGAAAGAAATTTTGTTTTTTGTCCCACAACTTTTGTCCACGGCAATATAGGTATAGACATTTCTTCACAGAAAAAAAACTTACATATTTTGTCTTTAAAATGATGTTGGTAGAGGTCATTAGGATTTACAGTTTTCGAAATATGATTTTTCAAAGTTTGCCACTCACAGCAATTTTGGGCAATTTTCCTTGTTATTTCGCAAATATTGTTCTGTAACTTTTTTCTACGTAACTTTAGGCATATGCAATAGTACATGTAAGAGGAATAGAAATCAATTACCTTTAAAATATTCTACTGTATAATGTTGTACGACTTCTTTTAAAGAGGTTATCTTTTTCAAGACTTTATACTTTTAACGAGTTTTTATATTTTTTACGATTATTTTTTAAATTTCCCATTATAACTTTGTTCTACATTTAGGTATATATTATATAATAAAAAAGATAGCTTATTCTGTTTACTTTAAAATGGTGTATTATAAAAAATTCTAGGATTATTTTTGAATAAGATATGCTTTTTCAAAATGTAAAAGTACTTGCAACGATTTTTGATTTTAGGATTATTTTTTAAATTCCCCATTATAACTTTTTTATGTGATTGTGTGTTATGATTGAATCTTATTTTTTATAGGTAATATTTTGGATCCACTTGACTCGGCCGGGCAAACTTCAAAATATGGATTAATTCCAATATTTACTGTCAAAGCTCCTGCACCACAAGCTTTGCTTGAAAAAATAGCATGTAAATGTACCAAAGCATGTACAAAAAACTGCGGTTGTAGGAAGATAGGAATTAGTTGTTCAATATTCTGCAAAGAGTGCATGTGCATGGGTACTAATTGTGAGAACTCTAAGATAACTGAGGTGTCAGAGGAAGTTATTGAAGCTAATAATAACGAAGAGATGGACTTTTATTTTGAAAATTTTTTAAATGTCAACGTTTAAATAATTTTAACTAAAGTGATGTTTTCTAAGGCTAATGTTTATGTATTTTTTGTAAAGAAATAATATTAAATAATACAGGTAAAAAAATATCAAAGAATCACTCGGTTTCCATTACATATTTAAATATAGATGATACACCATTTTAAAGAACAGAAAGTAAGCCCTCTTTATTGAGCAATATATAGTATATTCATGTACAAGAAAAAAAAAGTTATAATGATAAATTTCAAAAATAATCGTAAAAAATGTAAAAAATAATATTTTTTTATATTAGGTATTATATAATATACAGGGTGTAATAAAAATACAGGTCATAAATTAAAGTATATATTCTGGGACCAAAAATAGTTCGAATGAACCTAATTTACCTTAGTACAAATATGCACATAAAAAAAGTTACATCCCTTTGAAGTTACAAAATGAAAATCGATTTTCTCGAATATATCGAAAACTATTAAAAATTTTTTATTGAAAATAGACACGTGGCATTTTTATGGCAGGAACATCTTAAAGAAAAATTATAGTGAAATTTGTGCACCCCCTAAAAATTTTATGGGGTTTTGTTCCCTTAAACCCCCCCAAACTTTTGTGTACGTGCTAATTAAATTATTATTGTGGTACCATTAGTTAAATTCAATGTTTTCAAAACTTTTTTGCCTCTTAGTATTTTTTCGATAAGGCAGTTTTTATCGAGAAGCGGCTTCTTTTTTAATATGTTTACATACAAAATTTATGGGGGTTTTGTGCCTTTAAACCCCCCAAATGTTTGTGTACGTTCTAATTAAACTATTACTGCGCTACCATTAGTTAAACATAGTATTTTTAAAACTTTTTTGCCTCTTTGTATTTTTTCGATAAGGCACCTTTTATCGAGATGTGGCTTCTTTTTTAATATGGTTCAAAATATACTTAAAAATGTAAATCATAAATAAATTTTCATATTATTACCAAGTCTCCATAATCGTACTTAACCATATACAAATATGTGGTGGATTTGAAAAATATTCAATATATCTCAATAAAAACTGACTTTTCGAAAAAGTACTAAGAGGCAAAAAAGTTTTTAAAACATCATGTTTAACTGATGGTACTACAATAATAATTAAATTGGAACGTACACAAAAGTTTGGGGGGGTTTAAAGGAACAAAACCCCCATAAAATTTTTAAGGGGTGTCCAAATTTCACTATAATTTTTTCTTAAGATACTACTGCCATAAGAATGCCACATGTCCATTTTCAATAAAAAATCTCCAATACTTTTCGACATATTGGAAAAAATCAATTTTCATTTTGTAACTTCAAAAAGCTGTAACTTTTTTTATGTGCACATTTGTACAAAGGTAAGTTAGGTTCAATCGAACTATTTTTGGTCCCAGAATATGTGATTAAATTTATGACCTGTATTTTTGTTACACCCTGTATAATATACATATATTATATAATAATATTATTTTATTTTTATATTATAATATAAAAAATCGTTAAAAGTATAAAACCTTGAAAAACTTTAATCTTTTTACAAAAAGTCGTACAAGATATACAGTAGATCATTTTTAAGGTAATATATTTCTATTCCTATTACGTGTACCATTGCATATACCTAAAGTTACGTAGAAAAAAGTTACAGAACAATATTTGCGAAATAACAAGGAAAATTGCCCAAAATTGCTGTGAGTGGCGAACTTTGAAAAATCATATTTCGAAAACTATAAATCTTAATTACCTCTACTAAACAACATTTTAAAGAGAAAATGTGTAAGTTTTTTTTCTTTAAAGAAATGTCTATACCTATATCCTCGTGGACAAAAGTTATGGGACAAAAAACAAAATTTCTTTCTTTTGGGTTTCTTTATGCTTTTTCTTTTGAATATATTTTTGTAAAAAAAACTATCATTGACTTAAAAAGTGATATTTAGATAGGAAATTTAACCAGGAACAATTTTAATGTAGATATGTTTGTACCAAAAGTGCATAGAACTCACCCTAATGTAACCTGTGCCCAGGGACTAATTCACCCATTTCTCAAAAACGCACCCCTTTAAATGGTAGCACTTAAACGCGGTTTTTTCATATATAGATGTCCATTGACCATATGAAATAATGAAACCCCGTTAACGTTGTAGTTCCTTTTAGCTATCTTATTTTGAATATAATCAATAGCCTACAGGTTGTTCAATAATTTTTGCGGTTCGATAAGAAAAACACAATTTTATAAATTAAAATACACTTTATTATTAAGTATAGTCTCCTTGAACATCAATACACTTGTTTCAACGAGATTCCAATTTATAAATTCCATCCCTATGTTGCAAAATACGCTTCCATATTCCATAGTGATTATGTACTCATCATTTGATGAAAAACGCTTTCCACGCATAATTTTTTTTTTAAATATTGAAACAAATGGAAGTCACTAGGAGACAAATCTGATTAATATTGTGGATGCTTCAACAATTCGAGCTTTAATTCATTGGTAAAATGCTCATATGACACAGTGTATTGTCCTGATGAAAACGGATTTTTTTTCTTATGCAAACAGTCTTTCTTCACGATTTTTTTCCTTCACCTGATCTAAAAGATTACAATAATATCCAGAATTTATTGTTTTGTCAGCTTGCAAGTAACCCACAAAAAAATTGTTCTCACATCCCAAAAACTGATGCTAAAACCTTGTACAATAAAGCTTTTACATATGTGAGATTGTGAATACAATCTCAGGATTGGACTGTATGTATGTGGATTGCTAGGTTCAAGTGGCAATATAAAAGGTTCTATACAGACAATACTCAAATGTCTTACCAAACTGTGAAACCTTGTCGCCAGCACTAAAGCCGGTCACACATGACTGCTGCAAAATCGTGTATGGCGTCACTCGCGAATTAACTGTTCGTGCACGACTTTTGATTGTTCGTTTCAGCCCAAAAGAAAGAAAAGAGATTGATGAGATGTACCGTCAAGGGATGAGCGGTACCCGAGTTGACCCTTCGAAAGGTCGTAGAGAAAAGAGAAAGATTTTTCTGTCGCGAATCCAAGTATAATTGTCTGTCTGTAGGGGTAAGGGTAAAAATTAGGAGGGGATGAATTAGGTAGCACTGGCAGGACAGGTTTGGCTTGAGATTTATTTAAATTAAGGGTTTTATTACAGGTTTAACACAGTTTTTACATATGAAAATTGAACAAACCTTCTTGGCCAATTACTGGACACGAACTCGTTTCGGAACCAAAAACACAGGTTTTTTGTTAGATTAAACTAAACGTAAGCCCAAATACTTACGATGTCGGGATAGTATCACGAGTTTTTTCCTGGTTTTCCCTCGTGATTTACTATGGAATCTCTAGCGCGAGAATTTCAATACCACCGTTGCATTTGGTTGTCTTTTTAAAGACAGATCACATGCTATGATTTTTTGTGGCGGATATTCTTGAGTTGGGGTTGATTTCATGTAATCGAATGAACTATCTTTTAGTAAAGTCGTCCCAGGAACGCAACTCATCAATATTGGCAATATCATTTTAAAGTCTTCTACTTTAAAATGTATAATACATGCCTGAATTGCCGATATAAATGAGTCAGATTAAATAAATTATTAGAAGAATTTTTGAAGTTATACTTCTTTACCGGCGATAGAGGGTGATTTTTTTATATGTTAAAACCTATCAGCCCGGCGCATGCGCATTATAACTTTGTTCTGATTGGATGTTCAAATGACATGTCAAAAATTATCCGATATTGCAGTTGTGGTTTGGAGGTAAAGGTAAAGGTAAACAAATGTATAATATTAGTTTTATTGTTGTGAGGACAGAAACAAAAAAGTTTATAATATTGTAGTGACTTTTAAATAGTTTTTAAAAGCAACAGGTACGTAATAATTGTTAATGTATCATGTGTATAAACCTACCTATTTGATCTGCCAAAATACATAGTATGTAATACTTTTATTTATATAATTTGATTACCATCAAAATTTCTATCAATATTCACCTAATATATTGTTTTTTTACTCTGTTTTGTTGTATTTTTTCAATTCTAAATCATTTCAATTCAAAATTAAAATAATTTGATCAATTTTCAACATATCAAAATATCACAAGTTTAATCCGTTTAGTTAGTCGATCTTCGTAAATAATGACACCTAGTGTCCGTGGCTAAGCGGAGAAGGCGAATGAATTCCAATACCAACCGCTCTTATCAGCGCTGGTTCGAGTCCCAATAGAAACTTTCTTTTTTGTTTTTTTAATACATTTTATGATTGTAAGTATATTTATTATACAGGGTGTCCCGAAAAGATTGGTCATAAATTATACCAGACATTCTGGAGTCAAAAATAGTTTGATTGAACCTAACTTACCTTAGTACAAATGTGCTCATAAAAAAAGTTACATCCCTTTGAAGTTACAAAATGAAAATCGATTATTTTCAATATATCGAAAACTATCAGAGATTTTTTATTGAAAATGGACATATATTATTCTCATGGGAGGAGAATTTTAAAACAAAATTATAGTGAGATTTGTCCACCCCATAAAAATTTTATGGGGGTTTTGTTCCCTTAAACCCCCCCAAACTTTCGTGTACGTTCCAATTAATTCATTATTGTGATACCATTATTTAAACACTACATTTTTAAAACTTTTTTGCCTCTTAGTATTTTTTCAATAAGCAAGTTTTTATTGAGATACGGCTTCTTTTTTAATATATTTACATACAAATTTTTTGGGGGTTTTGTTCCTTTAAACCCCCCAAATGTTTGTGTACGTTCCAATTAAACTATTATTGTGGTCCCACTAGTTAAACACAGTGATTTTAAAACTTTTTTGCCTCTTAGTCTTTTTAGATAAGTCACCTTTTATCGAGATGTGGCTTCTTTTTCAAAATATACCCAAAAATGTACATTCTAAATAAATTTTCAGATTATAACAGGTCTCTATAATCGTACTTAACGATATACAAATATGTGGTGGATTCGACAAATATTCAAAATATCTCGATAAACACTGGCTTATCGAAAAAGTACTAAGAGGCAAAAAAGTTTTAAGAATACTGTGTTTACCTAATGGTGCCACAATAATAATTTAATTGGAACGTACACAAAAGTTTGGGGGGGTTTAAGGGAACAAAACCCCCATAAAATTTTTATGGGGTGCACAAATTTCACTTTAATTTTTTTGAAGATGTTGCTGCCATAAGAATGCCACATATCTATTTTCAATGAAAAATCTCATAAGACTTATCGATATATGAAAAAAAAAATCGATTTTCATTTTGTAACTTCAAAGGGCTGTAACTTTTTTTGTGTGCACTATTGTATATAGGTAAGTGAGGTTCAATCAACCTATTTTTGACCCCAGAATCTGTGGTATAATTTATGACAAATCTTTTCGGGACACCCTGTATAATTGTATTTTCAGAAAATACGTATTTAGTTAAAAAAATTTTCGACAATTAATGTTCAGACATCATTTGTGGCTTGTTTAATGTGTTTGTGTGTGTTTTATTCTTTTATTATTTTAATTTTTGGCACTGTTCGAATAAAAATGTTTGAGAAGTAGTAAGTATAAATTAGTTTAATATTTAAACAAAATATAAATAAAAAGTATATTAATTTCGTTTAAATCATATAATAGAAGTATAACTTCTTACGTGCGTACAAAGTACACACACATTCTTTTTTTACTAAGCAACAACATTTTTGTTTATTTAGTATTATTTTGTATTTTGACAACGACACACGACTTGGACGTCGAAACGTTAATAAAGTCTTTTTTTTTTAAATTGTGGCTTATTTCCCATTTAAAATAGTTCATTATAAAAATGCCACAAGGAAATAGCTTCAGAACAAGAGGTTCTACCACTCTATAGCCTCTTGATTTGATTCAGGATCATGGTGACAGATCAAGTCTCATCCACTGTGATGAATCGATGCACAAAATCTACTTTATCCTTTCTAAAATGATCCAAATGTTGCTGAGAAATTCGCATTCGAATGTGTTTGTGTTCCGTTGTTAGCGAATGCAGCACCCATTGTGAACACAGGATTTTTAAACCCAATATTTCAGCCAAAATATTCTTTACACTGCCCAGCTATTCTACTAAATCACTTTCAGTCAGTCGACGAGTTTCCAATACCATATTCTGTACTTTTATACGATTTCTGGTGTTGTTGCTGTTTTTGGACACCCTTGACGTGGATCGTATTCAAGGCTTGTACTACTTCAGCAACTCATTTTTCTATTGTAATAATTGAAGGCGGAGAGTCCTTATACACTTTCAACATTCGTTCATGAATTTCCTTTGCTTTTAAACCTTTCAAAAATAAAAATTCAAGCACTGCAAGATATACTGAATTCGCTTTGTCGAGATTTATTTTGACACATTCGGAATAGGAAACATACAGCACAATAATTCCTACCTCACACAATTAACTGCTCTAATCAACTTAATCTTTCACTAAAAAAAGAAAAATTATTGGAAATAGTGGGAGTGTATTATACTAAACCCATAAAACTTTGTGGAATTTATTTCTAAAAAATATTTTTATTTTCTACAATAAATAATTTTCTTCTTTGTTATGAATACATTATAATGGTGTGAATAAATAATTATTGATTCGTGTAAGGTTTATGATATTTATGTCTGTTTACTATTATATTAGTATGACATAATTGATTAAAAAAATGGCATATCCCAGACATCCAAAGTGAAAGTTATCATCCAACACCAAATTGTTCTATATGGTCCACATAATGTTCAGAAAAAAGTCACACCATTTTGAGCGTCGGGTTTGGAGGTGAGAGGGGGGAGAAATTGGTAAATTCGTAGTTTTTTACGTTTTTCGTCAATATTTCTAAAACTACGCGGTTTAGCATGAACAACCTTCTATACAAAAATGTTCTACATTAAATTTGAAATAAAAAAGGCCCTATGCATAATCCTTCTAAAATGAAGGGTTCCAAAGTTACGGAGGTAGTATAGTATAACTGGTCCAAAAAAAGGCTAACCCAGACATCTACAGTAAAAGTTTTCCTCCAACACCAAGTTGTTCTATATGGTCCACATATTGTTCAGTAAAAAGTTACACCATTTTGATCGTCCGGTGTGGGGGGGAGATGGGGGAGAAGTCGGCAAATTAGTAGTTTTTTTTTTACGTTTTTTTCGTCAATATTTCTAAAACTATGCTTAAACGTATACAATGTTCTATACAAAAATGTTCTACATAAAATTTAAAACAAAAAAGAGATGTTTTGCCACTTTTTATATTTTTTTGGGCAATTGAAGATGATTTTGGGTGGTGAGGTTGACGTTTCTTCAAGGGCTTATCACTAACATACCATCGTTCACTGAAATACCAAATTTTATTTACAAAACAGAATCCTGTTAAAGAAAATTTGTTTCATCAGTAATAATATTATAAATTGCCCAAAAAATATAAAAAGTATCGAAAACCTCCACTTTTCACCCTCCGTAACTCTGGAACCGTTGATTTTATAACAATTAGGGGCACTCTAAAACTTTGTCTTTAATATTATCCATGCTTCGAGATAAAACCAAATTAAGTCTGTGTGCTAAACAGTGAACATTTTTGTATAGAACACTGTTTACGATAAAGCATAATTTTAGAAATATTGACGAAAAACGTAAAAAAAACTACTAATTTACCGACTTTTCCCCATCTCCCCCCAAACCGGAAGCCGCTCAAAATGGTGTAATTTTTTACTGAACAATATGTGGACCATATAGAACAATTTGGTGTTGCAGGTAAACTTTTACTTTAGATGTCTGGGTTAGGCCTTTTTTGGACCAATTTTACTATACTACCTCTGTAACTTTGGAACCGTTCATTTTAGCAAGATTATGCATAAAGTTTCAAATTTAATGGAGAACATTTTTGTAAAGAAGGTTGTTTATGCTAAACCGCATTGTTTTAGAAATATTAACGAAAAACGTAAAAAAAACTACGAATTTACCGATTTCTCCCCCCTCTCCCCCCAAACCCGACGCACAAAATGGTGTGAATTTTTCCTGAACATTATGTGGACCATATAGAACAATTTGGAGTTGGAGGATAACTTTCACTTTGGATGTCTGGGTCTAGTTATCCAGTGGCGTGCGGTGACATTTTCGGTAGGGGAAGCGATTCAATAGAGCATAAAATTATTTTCTTACGGGGGTCGAGATCAAAATATGTACTATGTGATAAGTATATATGTAGGTACCTACTTAATAGATAAATAGTAGGTATATATAATATACCTAATATTATACTACTTGTTAACTTATATGGATTAAAAACAAAAACTATAAAAAATTACCTGTAAAACGAAGCAAGAAATAGTGTTTTTAACCCAGCCTGAGACACTTGCACGCACCTTGAGAAAGACATTCGGGTGATACAATTCATTGGGGAGAGGAGGATTTACTCCTAGAAGCGGCCGTCACTCCACCCCGCCTCAATGCTCCAGACTATCCACTCCCCCCCTCCCCCCGATAATAGTACTCTGATGCGCTATAGGGGCACTCTAAAACTTTGTCTTTAATATTATCCATGCCTTGAGATAAAACCAAATTAAGTCTGTGTGCTAAACAGTGAACAAAAATTGCATGTTTAAACTGTTCCTTTACTTTAGCTTGAAGACCTGCTAACTGACTAGCCATTACTGCAGCACCATCATAGCTCTGAGCGACAAGCTTGGAATTACATTCTTGCTTATATTATTATTACAAATAGTATCACACACAATTTGAAACATAGCTTCTGCAGTCCGATCGGCAGTTATGTTCACGAATTCTAAAAATCTCTCTTAAGGAATACCATCAACCGCATATCGCACAGCAATGGATAACTGACAAAAATTGGTTACATCTGTTGTTTCATCAAGTGCAATTGAAAGAAATGAAGCTTTTTTATCTCATTTTTAATATGATCCATTACAACGTCAGCCGTACATTTAATTAAGTCGTTTTGGATTCTGTTTGAGGTACCTCGGAAAACTGTGGAATTAATAAATAGTTATTTTCTAACTAGTGCTGAAAGTAATACTTTCACGCACGAGACTACCGTTGACCCGAACGATAGCGGAGTTCGGGCAAGCAGTGGAGTGCGGGGAAGACACTTTCCGCATGAATTAGGAACAATATTTTTTCTAGGGCTGTACGTTTGGAAAAAAGCCACAAAAAATAGAGTTATATCAATTTTTATTTGTCCAAATAATTTAAATGATTGTCCAAACTATGTTCAATGCGATATGCCCCGAATGTTTCTTTAATTGTAGCACTTAAATGGCACTTACTATTTACATGTCGCTTTACACTTTTGTGAAAATTATTTAAATCTGTATTGCCGACCGAGTTCCAATGTGTTTTTTCGCTTGTATTAAAAATAATACAGGGCCAACAAAATAATTTTGATACAATTTTGCAGCCAGTTAACCATTCATATTTTTCATAAAAACCCACATGGAAATGTTTGGTAAATCTCTTTGCCGATTTTTCCACTTTTGTCTCCAAATTAATGGGCTCCTTTGACCTACCAGACTTCATAATGTCTACTTTCTCTTGATAACTTCGACTTGAAAATCCTTTTTTTAATAAACTACACACAATACAAATACAAAAACAGTTGTCTATATTGTTCATAAATCCACAGGACGGTCTACTCGCTCCTTCCATTGCAGAAAAAGATAAACGACAGCACAAAATTTACAATTAAGAAAAAACGTCGCCTCGTAACCCTACGAATTTCGACTGACTTAAGTAAATGCTGGCCGTAAGGTGAGCATAGAATCGCTTCCAGGGTAAGAAAATTCGCGCGAACTCAAGATGACTTGAGGGTGCGGTTATTAAACCCTGACCACCCCTGGCCAACACAAGAATGGATCAACTGCGCTTATTTTAAAAAGAGCTTCCGTACAGGCACGGACTCTTGGTATAGGATGCGTTAAATTGTTTGTATATTATTATTTGAGTTCGTTTATGAGATAAATTTTTAATATTTTCGATCGTATTGCCTACATAATAGATTACTTAGATTAGGGAAAATTTGTTGATAATTAAATATTAATTAATAATATAATTTCTTATATCGAAGTATAGGGAAGCGGTGCTTCCTCCGCTTCCATGGACCGCACGCCTCTGAGTTATACCATACTATATTAATAATATTGGCAACGCGCAGGTATGTTTGGTTGTGTAGTAATTTCCAGTCAAGTCTAACAACTTAATTTCCGAAAAAAGAAATTAGCAACGTCAATAGACAATTGTGTCTCAGACTAGCGAATTCAGTATACTTAATTATTTCCATTGTAAAAAATACCGTGACGTATCGATACTAAATGGCTTTTAAACAAAGAATTAATTGACAGATTGAAATGAAACTTGACATACGTTCATATGAAGAGTGTACCAACATAACAAAAAATAGGCTTGTAGCAACGCCCTCTCTTATCGAACCGCAAAACTTATTGAACAACCTATGCTATAGTATTTATATATTCTTACTCTGCCGAAATGTGTCTCCTGGAAATGGTCGCCATTGAGATTGCGGCGGTTGGCCAATTTCTCTTTGTTCATTGGCGATCCTGCAAACAACAAAAGTTCATAATTACCAAAAGCACAAGCAATGTAATGTATTGTTTTTGAAGTTATACTGCTTTAGGCACGACGGTAAATTTTTCATTTTACTGAGCGCATGCGCACATCGACAGTATGGTATGAAACGTTATGAGGGATCTGATTGGGTGTTAAAATCATCTGTCAATAATTGTTCAAATGGAGATTCTGGATAAACAAAATGTTGTGTATATTAGTTTTTATTGTTGTGAGGACAGTGACAAAAAGCAAGTTCATAATTGTAGTGACTTCTTAAATAGTTTTTAAAAGCACCTGTATACGTACATACCTTATTGTAAATGTTCCGGTATTGTAATAAAAAATTACAAATTAGGTAAATACCTATTTGGAAAATGTACCTACCTAGCTAGTAGGTAATGCTTTGATTTACATAATTTGATTTAACAACAAAAATCTCCATCTAATATATTGCATTTTTAGTCTATATTTTGTCGTATTTTAATTCCACAAGAATCAAACTTATTTGATTAAACTAACAGAATAAGCAACTGTCAAAATTTTTTTTAAACGTTTAGTTGCTAGGTATATCTTTCCACTTCATTCACATGTCTCGGTAGTTAAATTCTGCCTGGGGTGAGTTCAAAATAATCTAAACCTGATAGACGCAGGTTCAATTCCCAATGCAAATTTTTTTTTATACATTTTATGATTGTAAGTATATTTATTATAATATTTTTTTGTCAGAAAATACGTATTTGATGGATTCGACCGTTACTTGATGGAAGTTCATTTTATCTAACAATAAAACTCTGAAAACGTTTGTTTTCTATACTTCCACAAAATTTATTATATCTAAGTGACTACAGCTGTTTCGGCGGAGTGCCTTTCTCAAGTAATATGGTTTACAATGTGTTTGCCTTTTTAATCTTCAACTGAAGAGGTTGAGGAGTGGGGAGCTGTTTGTCTCGAGTTGGTCATTCAGAATTATATCTGTATTTTTCAGTTTATTAATTTCCATAGATTCTAAAAAAGATAGCTTAAGGCCTTTATTTTGAATATGTAGAATTTGAAACTCTTCATTGAAAGAATGATTATGATCTAGAAGGTGAAGTGCGTATGTAGAAGTGTCTGTTTTTCTATTGTTGAATGCCCTTTTGTGTTCTGCTATCCGTTTGTCAAAAGTTCTGCCAGTTTGACCGATGTACGTTTTCGGACAGTCACCACAAGTTAGTTTGTACACACCACTCTGTAGTTGTTTTCTCTTTCGGCTCTTATTGTTCTTAATATATTTGCTTAAGTTGTTGTTAGTTCTGAAAGCTGGTGTTATTCCTTTCTTTTTTATGTATCTGGCTATTTTTGTTGTTATCTTGCCCGTATATGTGATAGAGCAGAAGGTACTGGGTTCTTTCTGTGGTGGTGGATAGACTAATTTCAGGGCTTTCTTATGGAGTTTTTGGTTTAAAATTTTGTTAACTGTTTGTTCGTTATAGCCGTTAAATAGAACTAAACATCATTAAACAAATAGCAGTAAACAACGGCTATAACGAACAAACAGTTAACAAAATTTTAAACCAAAAACTCCATAAGAAAGCCCTGAAATTAGTGTATCCACCACCACAGAAAGAACCCAGTACCTTCTGCTCTCTCACATATACTGGCAAGATAACAACAACAATAGCCAGATACATAAAAAAGAAAGGAATAACACCAGCTTTCAGAACTAACAACAACTTAAGCAAATATATTAAGAACAATAAAAGCCGAAAGAGAAAGCAACTACAGAGTGGTGTGTACAAACTAACTTGTGGTGACTGTCCGAAAACGTACATCGGTCAAACTGGCAGAACTTTTGACAAACGGATAGCAGAACACAAAAGGGCATTCAACAATAGAAAAACAGACACTTCTACATACGCACTTCACCTTCTAGATCATAATCATTCTTTCAATGAAGAGTTTCAAATTCTACATATTCAAAATAAAGGCCTTAAGCTATCTTTTTTAGAATCTATGGAAATTAATAAACTGAAAAATACAGATATAATTCTGAATGACCAACTCGAGACAAACAGCTCCCCACTCCTCAACCTCTTCAGTTGAAGATTAAAAAGGCAAACACATTGTAAACCATATTACTTGAGAAAGGCACTCCGCCGAAACAGCTGTAGTCACTTAGATATAATAAATTTTGTGGAAGTATAGAAAACAAACGTTTTCAGAGTTTTATTGTTAAATACGTATTTAGTTAAAATTTTCTCAACAACTGTTCAGAAATAATTTCTTTGGTTTCATTTTTCAATGTGTTTGCGTGTGTTTTATTCTTTTATTTTTTAAATTTTTCGTATTGTTTTAATAAAAATTTTTGGAAAGTAGTAAGTATTAAAATTAGTATAATATTTAAATAAACTGTTATAATGATTTCGTTGAAATCATATAATAGAAGTATAACTTCTTACGTACGTACAAAGTACATACACATTCTTTTTTTTATTTCCACGGGACAAGCTCAATACAGTTACATTTTTTTACAAATTTTGGAACAATTTAGTAGATACTAAATATAAGTCATATATATTGTTATATTTCTATTTGATATGAAAATTAAATTTTGATAATTATAAATAGAATTCAATTTAATATAAAATATTTTCAATTTTCTCAACCACGGGCATATAAATTTAGAACAACCTGTATACAACAAATTGTTATATTTAATTTTAAGAAGTGATTAAATAAGACTCAAGTGAAATCGATAATAGGTCATTATCGTTGTTCGCGGAAGGTTCGATCATTAGCCGATGCTAAATAAGACTTAGTGGAAGTAGATAATAGATCATTAAATTTTGTAATTAGTAGAAAGTAATTTAGAATGGGAATTAACTATTTTTCTTTTGAAATCCATTAAGCATATTTAGAAAGATTAAAAATTGGTTTTGAGGAATACTGCGAATGAGAGTTGGTGGTGGAAGTTTGATTTGTGAATCTGGAAGGGATATTTAGAAAGTAGGGGAATGAATGACAAATAGAGATCAGAATGTTTTGAGCTGTCGAGAAGTGAAGTCCAGTAGTAGACAGTAGTGTACGGAGAGTGAGAAAGCCGGTGTAGTTCCGTGAGTGTGGAGTATCTATCGTGGAACGAGAGATAGGCCAGGTTGAGAGTAAAAGAACCTCCTTGAGCCAAGAGTTCCCGGTAGCTGATTGCAGTTTCGAAAAAGGTAGAACACAGCATCACGACAGAAGCAGGAAACGAGAGCTATACGAGCTAGTTTCAGAGGAGAACATTACTGGAAGCCAGGACGAGGTTTTGATTGCAGCCAAGGATAGCAGGAAACGGGTCTTGTGTGAAGACATTCTCAGTTCACCAGAAAAAGGTCAGTCTCATTTGTTTGGACATGAATGTATGGGTTTTTCGTATTAAATACCACATTTAAAATTGAAGAAACATAATCAATAATATCAAAAAAGCTTCATCAAACTTAAATAGAATTGTTGCTAATAAATCATAATAGTTAAATGTTAATAAAAACTTTCAATTGGAAACCAAAAGGAAATAAGATTCCCATGTGTAAATGTTATGTTTAAGAATAATAAGATATAGCAAATATTAAGCAGTGATTGCCATTTAAATAAAATAAACAATATTTTGATTACAATTGTAACCCATATGTGTTATTATTTTACTCTTTTCTTTCCTATCCCGATTAGGAACCATTGAGAAATACTTAGAAGCCACGTATGTAAGTAATTAATTTTATAAAAAGCCCTGAGATTGAAAACATATTGATATGTGATCTGGTAAATTAATTAGATTATTATTAATGCATTGATTAAATTAAATGACATATAAAAATATTATCTCATATCAATAATCAAGATCACATCAATATATAACACATAAAATGTAATAGTTAAAATAGTTAAAAGAAATAAATTACATACAGAACAAATTATCATTGTGTATCTTTACTGAAGGTATCTCTTGCCAGGCAGAAGTAAGTGACATAATTATTGATAGAACGTTATCATTTGTTAATTCATTAATGCTTTGTATTTTGATAACGATTTCCGAAGTGGAAATCGAAACCTAAAAATAAACTTAATTTTACAGTAAAATTTTGGCTTATTCTAACCAAAAATAATAAACTGCATTAAGATGCCACAAGTAACTACCTTCAAAACAACGACATAAAGGGTATACATACCTATAAAACTAAGTAAAACTGGTAAGAAGATGAGCCCGTGAGCAGCTCCAAATAAGACGATTCCCAAGTACATCCTGAAGTAGAAGACTTGGAAGATCTGCGATTTGGCGAAGTAGAGCACGATGATGCCACCGAACTTCGTCAGGGTGATCCCCGAAAAGATCGAACTGCCCATCGTTGCCAAAGCTTCTGCAGCTCTTTCGACTCTGGTAGGTTTCAACGACATCGAAAAGCTGTGCACCAAATGAGAGCAGAACTCTACTGAGATTCCTACTGCCATTACTAAATTGACTAGAGATACAGCGTTGAGGGTGATATGCCACCAGTACATGAGCCCTCCTAAGTTCACGATGATCATGGATATCGTAATTATTACTACAATACTGGAGAATATATCTAGACCCATCAAGAGGAAGGTCACTACCATTATTGCTGCAACACTGACACCTAAAAAAATAACAAATATAAGATTAGTTTTTGGTTAGTTTATTACACGTATTTTCGAGACTTTCTTTAAATTTTGTTCTCAATACTTCCACAAAATTCATTACAAATTAATGTCACTGCAGCTTGCAGTTTCGGCAGAGTGCCTTTTTAAAATGATGTCCTAGATGCATAGGAACATTGAGCTATTACAGTCCTGGACCCTTCACTTGTTGCAATGTTTATTTTTATGTCTAGTGACGTTTAGAACGTCAGAAAACGTATAGAAACTGAATATTAACAGAAAGTTGACAAATAATAGATCAGCTGTATTAAATACAGCTGATCTAATTTTGACGTTCATAGTTGTCATTTTGCTTAAGTTGTAAAAGATTTAAAGGATTGTAATATTGTTGGTGTTTGAATAAGGTTATTTTAAAGCAGCGGAGTAATAATACTAATAATTAATGTATTTTTGAAGTTATACTTCTTTACGCGCGATATGAGGGTGAATTTTTATATGTTAAAACCTACGATCCCGGCGCATGCGTATTATAACTTTGTTCTGATTGGATGTTCAAATGACATGTCAAAAATTATCCAATATGGCAGCTGTAGCGCAGCTGTGGTTTGGACGGTTGACGGTTTGGTTATGCATGGTTGTTGCGTTTTAAAATTTGTGGGAAGAGAAACAACAAAGGTTAGTTAATAGTTATACTGCCTTTTCAAATAGTTTTTATATTATATTTTTGAAGTTATACTTCAAAATGTTTTAATTTATGTATGTATCAGTCCAGAAAAGGTGTGGAAAGAATATATTAGTGTTTTTAAATATATTTTTCTACAAACGTGTTAAAAATGCAATTTTTAGGACTCCATAGGAGCGTTAAAAATGCTACTTTAAGGCACTAGTGCTTTAAAATTTTTAAGCCACTGCAGTTAAAAGTAAATTGTGAAACGTCAAAATATTTATATTTCATTTATTAACATTAATATTAATAATACAACTTGCGCAATTTGAAAAAGGTGGTTTAAAAGGTTTTTTATTATAATTTTGTGTCTTTGGATTTGTCTTCGTTGGGCGTAAAATAATAAAACATCTATTTTTATATTTCACTTGTCACCGTGATATAATTATGTATATCTGAAAGGTAACTAGCATGCGGCTTGATGGCCTTGTTGGTAGAGCATTGGACCAGAGATAAAAAAATCGCGAGATTGCGGGTTCAAATCCCGGACGATTCATATTTTTTTCTTTTTTTTTTTTAATATTTGGCATTGTTAAGTTTTGGTTCATTTTTGGTAATTATTGTTAATTTTTTGTATTGTAACTGTTAAGTAGGTATATTTATTTCGTTGAAATTATATTATAATAGAAGTATAACTTCTTACGTGCGTACAAAGTACACACACATTCTTTTTTTGTATGGAAAAACAATTATTTTGAACAGTTTCTTGACAGTAACATGACAGGGATGAAAGTCACATCTGAGAACGGACCGGATTAGCCCATAAGCATAGCAATTAGGTACCTACCCATGTATCTAGTAGGGTAGCGCTTACTGTATAGTCTATACTATGTAGTATTTAACCGAATAAGTTGAAGATGGGAGATCTGTTTGTTCCAAGTTGGTCATTCAGAATTATATCTCTATTTTTTAATTTATTCATTTCCATAGGTTCTAATAAGGATAGACTAAGGGCCGGTTGTTCGAACGCTAATCAAGAAGTTGATTATAATCAATCATTTATTGTAATCAATTTTTTTGATGGGAATCAAATCGCGACATGAAAAATATATGTATAACACTAATCAGTTATTGATTGTAGGTAAAACAGTAATTAAAATATAGCCGCAGCTCTTAAATTCTTAAAAATTGCTTATTATTATTATTGATTTGTAAGTAAAAACAAGAAATTAACATCAGAAAGAGTTTAATTATGTTTTATTTTAAATTAAAACCAAAATAATAAAATAAATCAGTCAACATAACCTCAAAATGCGACATCTGTCAGAAGTACGCTTAATCAAATATAATTGTAATTAAATATTTGATAATGATCAGTTTTGATAAGCGTTCGAACAACCGGCCCTTAGGCCTTTATTTTCAATATAGACAATTTGACATTAATCATTCAAAGAATGATTATGATCTAGAAGGCGAAGTGAGTACATACAATCTGTTTTTCTATTATTGAAAGCTTTTTTGTGTACTGCTATACGTTTATTAAAGGTTCTACCAGTTTGGCCGATGTAAGTATTTGGACAGTCAGCGATGTAAGTTTGTATACACCACTATGTAACTGTTTTTTCTTTTGACTCTTGTTGTTCTTAATATATTTACTAAGTTGTTGTTTGTCCTGAATTCCTGAAAGCTGGTGTTATCACTTTTTTTGTGTTTGGCTATTTTATTTGATATTTTACCTTTATATGTAATCAAGCAGAAGGTACCGAGTCTTTTCTCCGGTGGTGAAAAGACTAATTTCAGGGCTTTCTTAAGCAGTTTTTAGTTTAAAATTTGTTAGTAATGGACAGTAAATAATGGATACAACGAAGAATTAATAAACAAAATTTTACACCAAAAACTGCGTAAGAAAGTTCAGAAATAAGTCTTTCCACCACCAAAGAATAAACCCAGTACCTTCTGCTAGATTATATATAAAAAATATCAACTAAAATAGCCACACACATAAAAAGGAAAGGAATAATACCAGTTTTCAGAACTAACAACAACTTAAGCAAATATATTAAGAATATTTTTTAAGAATTTTGTGTAGGTATACAAACTTAAATGTGGTGACTGTCCAAAAACTTACATCGGCCAAACTGGTAGAACCTTTAAAAAACGCATAGCAAAACACAAAAGGGTTTTCAGTAATAGAGCAACAGATTTTACGTAAAAATTTCGCCTTTCAGATCATAATCATTCTTTTAATGACCAATTACAAATTCTCCATAATCAAAATGAAGACCTTAAGCTACTTTTATTAGAATCTATGGAAATTTGAATGACCAATTTGAGGAAAACAGCTGCCCGTCCTCAACCTATAAAGTTAAAGACTATAAAAAAATAGACACATAGTACAAAACATATCACTTGAAAAAGGCATTCTGCTGAAATAGCTGTAGTAACATGAATTTGTAATACATTTTAAGGAAGTATTGAAAACAAAAGTTTTCAGTGTTTTATTGTTGTACTTCCATCAAGTACTTACCTAAACTAAACAACGTATCCGGCCACATCGTCAAATATTGCTCATAGAACACATAGAACACCGAATAAGGGAAAACCTCCACACCAACAGTTTGCGTCAAGTTATCTGCTAATTTCCTCGCCGCTCTCATGCTCTCGTAATAATCTTCGGAGGTCTTCAAAATCGTGTGGTAAGTCATGAAATAGGAGGCTCCCACTGTGGACAATTTGGTCGTGGTGTTGGTGTTGTAGTTCACTCCTTGGCCGTATGCTGCGTGACCTCCTTTTGGACAAGAAATGGTGGGATTGTCGCGCAGGAAGAACGAGACGTGGCGACTGAATTCTTCGGGAAGGGGGCGGTGCTCTTTACCGCCGAATTTTATGTTACACGATTGACAACCTACAAACACAAAACCATGTTATCGAATAGAATGCCTTTGTAGTCCAGGCGGGATTTGTCGAAGGACATTTCCACATCATAGGAACACGTCTTCCTCATTTTGGACCAACACCTGTGTTGCTACTATTGTTTCTCTTGTTGCTAAACCTTGCCTAAACTCGAACTGACAATCACTGATGTCCCATTCACATTTTTTGTATAATCTTTAGTATATTTAAAGAAGATCTTTAAAAGTGTGACTCATCAGGCTAATGAGTCTGTGACACTCACATCTTTTTGCATTTGCTTTCTTGGTTGAACTGTTGAGGATAGCAACCAGTATCATAAATAAAATTAAATATTTTATGTAGTGCTGAAATTCCCTTTTCATCTAGTAGTTTGAGTATTTCTGAACGGATTTCATCTGGTCCAGGTGCCTTATTGTTTTTTTATTCAAATGTAAAATTCAAAATATAAAAATTTTGATTTTTTTCAAAATTAAAATGTCAAATTGCTCGTCAAAAATTTCGTGCGTATTGAAAAATAAAATAAAAAGGTTTTAAACACGTCCACAAGTAAAAAACAGTATTTTTTCCGCCAAAAAGCAATATTTGATTACGACACAAAATTCCTTTTTATCCATTTTTGTTAAATTAACAGAAGTTGCTTCACTCAAAATGCTATATTTCAAAAACTAATATTTCGACAGCTGTCAAATTTATATACGCATCTTTTAAAAGTTAGGGCTGACTAAAAATCATATGGATTAGTACCAGTAGTGCCATCTATGTGTCAGCGTACGAACTTTTCATCCCACCTGGTATTGCTCCTCATAAGCACAATATTTGCGACTGACGCATATCGTGATGTACAATTTGAAGTGATTCCTGGAAAGAGAATCCCATGAAAATTGTCCAATCTAAAACATATCTCGCCTGGACTATTACCCCTTTCTATTGCTTTACTATGAATACCTTGATGTAGTACTTACCATATTCAGTGTGCGAACAGAAACTATGATCAGTCTTGTTGAACTTACAACATGGCTTGGAATCAGCCCAATCAAAATAGTCATCAACCCAACTTGAAGAGGGTCTCGCTATGTAACTGGTTTCTGGAACTTTGCTAGCACTGTATAGCTGGGTGACCAAGGAATCACTTTTGCAGTACCTTCCAGCACACACCAGATTCTGAGCATCAACGTCACTATAGTTGAGTCCGCTTTTTACAACAAAGTACACTGGGGCTCCTGAACGAAAGAAGAAATAATTAGGAACATCATACTTAATGAAACACAATTTTGATATATACTTTTCAACCTAGCAAATTCAAGAAATTAGTAAATTTCATTAGCAATTACATTATTGACACGAGTGGTATGGTCCTTTTCATAGGCATTTTTCAGTGCGTCACAAATGATAGAAAAAAAAGGTAAGTCCGTGATAATACACATTTATAAAATTTATTCTAACATGACATTTAAGTTAAATCTGACAATTGTCACATTTTATTTGCAATTTGGCATAAAAACAAATCAATTGTGTTTATTGCATTTATAAAATGGTATTTTCTTTGATTTGTATAGTCTTATAAATTGTAGATATATTATATAATCCGTAAATAATTTTTTTTCGATTATAGCGCCATATATCGACAACTAGAATAAATGTTATAAATGTCTTTAATCACGGACGTGCCTTTTTTCTGTCACATACAATTTAATGCGTTAGAAAGAAATCGAAAAACTGTCACGCACTGAAAGATACCTATGAGAAAAAGAATACAATACTTCGTCTAATTTACTTACCGTTGCACGTCATCCGCGTCATAGCCTGTGGCGTCACATGATACCCACGCGAAATATTTAGGCGGGGTAGGTGTGTTCTTTTTTAGAATCATTTTGCCTAGTACACTGGAATTACAGCCACTAGACATATTTTATTATATACGCGTAGAAATAATATTTGAAGATTTCTATTAATGTTAACCTAAATAAGTACACAATAATATGTTTCATTTAATTTGTATAAATGGATTATAAAGAGATTTTATAAAGCACATTTGCTCGGATCACACTGTAACAGTAATCGAACGAAGGTGACATTTTAGAATAAATTGGTAACATTTATTTGACAGTTGCGGTGATGACACTTCATATTTGTTTATATTCTTTACTATCAGTATTTGTTTTATTATATTTACCGTTTCTATTATTTACCTTAACATAAAATTATAACTTAATTCTTGTTCTCTATTTCTAAAGTTTTTATTTATTTACATTGAATATTAATTTGTT
Source organism: Diabrotica virgifera virgifera (assembly GCF_917563875.1). Classification (NCBI taxonomy): domain Eukaryota; kingdom Metazoa; phylum Arthropoda; class Insecta; order Coleoptera; family Chrysomelidae; genus Diabrotica; species Diabrotica virgifera. The sequence goes on from NC_065443.1 coordinate 3,210,000, forward strand.
TTGGTGTATAATCCACGTTTACGATAATTATGTGATCTATTTGATTTAAAATGGATTCAGGATTTTTTTATACTTTGGCAACTATGTCAACTTAGATCTCTGGCGTAGATCATGACGTGCAACGGTAAGTAAATTAGACGGACTGTACCCATTTCTTGACTCTATAATTCAATTATTGTTATAACTGTAGCTAATGTTACATAGAAATTTTCAATACATTTATTATTTGCTCAAATTTTTCCATGTTCTCCATTGTTAGTAATGAAAATGATATTGTCGTGTTACGTGCTAAAAGAGTATACTGCGGGGCATAAGTTAGGGATATAGAAAATGTATGCTCATTTTCATAGTTGATTTTTTCCTGAACGGATTAACGGATTCCGCTATTTTTTTTATTATTTTAGATTTAGAGTTTACATTTTCTTTAGTATTTACACAGTTATGCAAAAATTTACTAAAACTTCTTTTTTGTACTTATACCAGGTGGAAGAAAAGAAATGTTTTTTTATGTTAAGTTTCAAACACCCTCTAGGGAGGACGAGGTACAAATCTGAGTATAAATATATCGAAATCATGTTGTAGTCTTATGTGTTGTGAACATTTTGTTTTTTGAATGTGCCTGATATCTTTAGAAACAAAGAAAATAGACGGTTTTGTAGTTTAACATGTGTTTTTAATGTGTGTTTTAACTGACGACTGCGATACGTGAGAAGGCCATGTTTTATCATACCACTAACATGAAATTATTTCCTATATAGAGTGCGAAAAGAAAAGAGTGTTCAAAGAAAAAAAAAAAGAATGTGTGTACTTTGTACGCACGTAAGAAGTTATACTTCTATTGTATGATTTCAACGAAATCAATATACTTTAAACAGTTTATTTATATTTAATTTAACTATTAAACTAATTTTAATACTTACTACTTTCCAATTAGCTTTATGGAACGCCAATGGGGTCATAAATCGGAAGAATGAAATTGAGGCAATTTTAAAAATTTCACAACCTAGATATAATTCTAATATCTGAATCTCACTTAACATCAGAAAATAGTTTTAGAATATCCAACTATTTAATGTACAATGCTGCCCATCCAGACGCAGCAAGAAGAGCCAGTGCTTGAGCAGCTATAATCATTAGAAAGGGTATAAAACACCATATTTTACAAAAGATTGAACAACCAGATCTACAAGCAGTCTCCATTGAAATAGAAGATTGGATCGGACCAATATCGATAGCTGCTATATACTACCCACCAAATTATAGAGCTAACAAAAATTCTTTAAGTAATCTGTTTAAGTAACTTGGTAACCGTTTCCTGGCAGGTGGAGACTATAACGCCAAACATACTAATTGGGGTTCAAGACTGTGCGCTCCTGGAAGAGGCAGGGTACTACATCAAATCATATCAGAACAACACTTAGACCATTTGTCTACGTATCAGCCTACATACTGGCCATCCGACTCGCAGAAAGTTCCCGACTGTTTAGATTTCTTTGTTACAAAAGGGTTATCAAGGGGATATCTAAGTATCGAATCAAATTTTGATATAGAGTCTGATCATACTCCTGTAGTAGCAACTCTAAATTCAGGAATTAAAGAAAAAGAGCCTCTGCCCAAGTTGCACAATTACAAAACCAACTGGCAAGCTTTCAGAGAAAGGGTTGAAGCAAATATTGAACTAAACGTATCACTAAAGTCACCAGAAGAACTAGAAAAAGAAATCCAAAATTACACAACAACGATTCAGGAAGCTGCATGGAAATCAACACCTCCACCAACAAAGGCAAAACAAAAAATTAATTGTTCAATAAATGTCAGAGAAAAAATAATTGAAAAAAGGTATCTGAGTAGAACTTGGAAGCAAACTAGACATCCAGATGACAAGTTAAGGCTCAATAGAGCAGCACGACAATTGAAGGAACTACTAAAACAACTAAAAAATAACAGCGTTCAAGAATACCTAGAAAATTTAACGCCCATCAGATGCCAGCGATTATGCGCTATGGAAGGCTACAAAAAAATTAAAACAGCAACATCGTCATATCCCACCAATTAGAAAATCCAACGGAACATGGGCCAGAACAAACAATGAAAAGGCAGAAACGTTCGGCGAATACCTAGACGAAGTTTTCAAACCTATACCAGCTGCTGCAACAAATAACGATCAAGAAATCTACATTTCTTTGTGGCATTTTTCAATGTGTTTGTGTGTGTTATTTAATTTTTTTGATAAAATATAAATAAACTGTTTACAAGTATATTGATTTCGTTGAAATCCTCTAATAGAAGTATAACTTCTGACGTGCGTACAGAGTACACACATTCATTTTTTTCTCTTTATGCAAATTTGTTACCTGACTTTGCCGATCCCTATACACAAAATACATACCTATACTCAAATAATCCTTTAACGCCCTGAAATATTTCAACACGAAGCTGTCTTCAGGCATGGACAACTCTTGATCCAAACCTATTTCTATATGTGGAGCTACAGCTATCGAGGAACATAACCATCCGAAGAATATAACCATCACAGCACATCTGACCGGCTTGTTCATTAAGCTCGGCACGTAAATATATTTGAAGAAGGAATACAGAAGACCTTCTTGGCCGATAGAGCCGGTTGGTTCGTTTTTCTTCGAGCCTCTTATGAAGCAGAATATATCAAATCTACAAAAACAAAATGATACTCATAAAAGTTTCCACAGGGATAATTTTTATGACGATTATTAACAATATTATCAAATATTCTCAAATTACCTGTTTGCAGACTGTCTAGCAATGTCCAACGCCATCAAACTGACGAAACAAGTGATCTGAAGCAAAAAATCGAACAGCAAAGCCATACCGGCGTATAATGCAAAAGCTTTGACAGCTGGCATATCAGACAAACTTCCCAAGAAGAAGCAACAACTCTCCGAGACGCTGGTCAACAGCATAGATGGACCAACGTGTCCTAAAGTTCTGCCGATATGTTGAGCGTGTGTTTCATTAGGTTTCTTGACATCTCGTTGATGAGTTTGTACTAGAATGAAGATATTGTCGACCCCTACAGCTAGGACTAAGAATGGGATTACTTCTATAATAATTAGAGTAGCTGGAGTACCAATGAAGGCAAACAAACCAACAGATGAGATAACTGAGGCTAGTACAATCAATACTCCACCAAGACCTGAAAAATATGATCACTGTTCAATTTGGTAAACTGTAATTGGCTTATTGCATTAACTATTCTGTCACTTATTCTAGGTTGTTCAATGCTTGTTCAAGTTGCTAGTTGTTCAAGTTTTGCGGTTCGTTAAGAAAAACACAATTTTATGACTTGAAATACACTTTATTATTCAGTATAGTCTTCCTGAACATCAATACACTTGTTTCAATAAGATTTCAATATAAGTATAAATTCCATCCCTCAGTGAGAGTCAGGGAGGGCTGAAAAATACGCTTCCACAGCTGTTATATACTCATCATTTGATGAAAAACGCTTTCCACGCATACATTTTTTTAGATATTGAAACAAATGGAAGTCGCTAGGAACCAAATCTGATTAATACTGTGGATGCTTCAATAATTCGAACTTTACTTCATGGATTTTAGCCATTGATAAAATGCTCATATGACACGGTGCATTGTTCTGATGAATAAAGATTTTTTTTCTTTTGCAAACCGGGTCATTTTTCACGATTTTTTTCCTTCAGCTCGTCTAAAAGGTTACAATATTATCCAGAATTTATTGTTTTGTTAGTTAGTAATCCACAAAAAAAATTCCTCTAACATCCCAAAAACTGATGCTAAAATCTGCTTGGCCGATTTCTGGACACAAACTCGTTTTTAAGCCGAAAAATCAGATTCTACCACTCTTTTACCTCTTATTTTTGAGGATCATAGTGATAGACCAAGTTTCATCCACTGTGACGAATCGACAAACAAAATCTACTTTATACTTTCGAAAGTGCCCTAAATATTACTGAAAAAGTTGCATTTGAACATGCACAGCCTTTTGAAACCCAATACTTCGGCCAAAATATTGCTTACACTGCCCAATGTAATGCCTAGGGATTCTACTAAATCACTTTCAGTTACTAGACGAGTTTCCAATACCATATCCAGTGTTTTTTCTACGATTTCTGGCGTTGTTGATATTTTTGGGCGTTCTTGACGTAGATCGTCTCCGAGGCTTGAACGACCACGTTTAAATTGAGCAACTCGCTTTCTACTGTAATAATTGAAGGCGAATAGTCCTTATACACTTTCAACATTCGTTCATGAATTTCCTTTGCTTTTAAACCTTTCAAAAATAAAAATTCAAGCACTGCAAGATATACTGAATTCGCTTTGTCGAGATTTATTTTGACACATTCGGAATAGGAAACATACAGCACAATAATTCCTACCTCACACAATTAACTGCTCAAATCAACTTAATCTTTCACTAAAAAAAGAAAAATTATTCGTTCATAAATTTCCTTTGCCTTTAAACCTTCCAAAAATAAAAATTTAATCACTGCATGATACTTGATTATTTCCATTGTAAAAAATACTGTGAACCTACGGTACTGAATGGCTTCCAAAAAAATAATGAATTGACAGTTTGAATTAAAACTTCACATACGTTCATAATATGAAGAGTTTACCAACATAAAAAAAATTAGGCTACTAGCAACGCCCTCTCTTATAAAACCGCAAAACTTATTGAACAACCTAGTACATATAGTGGTTTAAAATGATCCAACTTCTTACCTAAAGTAACTTTGCTGTCGATGAGAAGTCTAGAGCAAGTATTAACTTGTCCAAGAGATATAGCGATGTATGCAAACATAATCATGTAAGATATAAGAATAGTTACAACATCTCCTTGACTCTCTCTATCAAGTTCATCTTCAATCGAACGCTCCGAGGTAAAGGCGATATCCATGTAATAGGGTTTCTGAGTAGCAGTCCAGTTCTTCATAAAGGCAACGAATTCTTGTTCCCAGCTCATCGCTGGAGCCAATAAACTCTTGTTATGGTAGTTGTTGACGACAAATGTTAGGATGACTGTGGTAGCGTTCTTATAGTCTGTATGTCTGGCTAGATTTTCGCCAGGTCTTAGGAAACCTCCCATTGCAATCGCTGGATCGACGGGGCCTCCATATGGAGCAAGACAATCGACGGGGTCGTATGGATTTCTAAACAATAAAGGAGCCACCATTAAAACATTAAAAACATAAATAAAAAAAGATTGTTGGTCCAAGGAATGAAGCTTAAAATTGGACAAAACCTTGCAATTTTTACACAATGAATCGATTTGCTTGAAAATTTGAGAATAAGTAGTGGATACTCCAAGGATCAAAATCTATATGATACCGAAAGGCGCTTTTACCATGGGGGTGGTTGCCACCCCGTCTCGGGGGTGGAAATTTTTTATTATATTTTGACTGCAAAAGTTGGTAAAAACATTCATTCTAAGCAAAAAACGTTCTATACATTTTTTGATAAAATTAACAGTTTTCCATTTATTTGCTATCGAAAGTCTTAGTTTTATATCGAAAAAATCAATGTTTTTAACAAGTTTTCTGTTAATAACTCGAAAAGTTTTCGTTTTATCAAAACAACTTTACTTAACAAAAATGTACCTTTTGAAAAAATAAACCAAACTGTTTTTTTAATAAACCAACAGTAATCGAGCTATACTTTATTATATGTTAGCTCTTCTTCCTCAAATGCTAAATATTGTACTTTCAAAGTCAAAAGACAGGAAAACTATGCATTTTTCGTAGATAACTTGTTCAAATTAATTTAAAGTATTTAAAAATATCTATCTCCAGAAATACAAAAAAAGTATCTAGCTCAAAAGTTAAGTGATAATGAAAAGAATGTCAATCCCTATTTTTTCAGCGAAAAAGTGATCGGAGGCAACCCCCTAATCACCACCCTAATTAAAATTAGTCATTGACCTTATTTGGTCTTCTTTATTTATGTATTATTAGTAGGTTCTAGAAGTTTGACCGGCTTAAAATGATTAGTTTTAAAAAAAATGGAGTTAAAAGCGAATAACGAATTTTTGTAGTTTGGAAAAAAATGGCCCTTTCTTCAGAATAGAAAGATTAGTATCAGAGATATGAAAAAATGCTTAAATGTGAAATTGTAGCTTATTTAAATCTCAAGAATATGGTTTGCAAAAATTTTTTTCTACGGCAAAACTTGAGTGAGCTATTGACAATTAAAACTTGTAATAACATGCAAAAATCACCTTTACCAACCCTTTCAAAGTCACCTCTTTTTGCGACTGAGGATTTTAAAGAGATTTAATATTAATAGGCTTATATATCTTGTAAAAACCTACAAAATTCCTTTTTACCAAACTTTCTAATATAAAAAATAAAAAAGTTACGGTTAAAAAATCAATATATTTTTTTGAAAAAAAAAAGGAGAAATCCAATTGGAAGCATAATAATGTTAGTTAGCGGTGTTTTTAGTCATTAGCCTTATTCATTCTTCTTTATTTATGAATTGTTAATAGATTCTAGAAGTTTGACTGGCTTAGAATGAATAGTTTTTAAAAAATTGGAGTTAAAAGCAAATAACGAATTTTTGTAGTTTGGTAAAAATTGCCATTTTCTTCAGAACATGAAAGAATAGCATCAGAGATACGAAAAAATGTTTAAATATGAATTTGTAGGTTATTTAATTCCCAAGAACTTGGTTTGAAAAAATTTTTTCTACGGCAAAACTTGAGTGAATCATAAATGAGTATATCGAAAAACATTGATTTTTCTATATAAAACTAACACTTTCGATAGCAAATAAATCGAAAACTATTAATTTTATCAAAAAAATGCATAGAACATTTTTTGCTTAGAATGAATATTTTTATCAACTTTTGCGGTCAAAATATAATAAAAAGTTTAAACCCCCGAGATGGGGTGGCAACCACCCCCATGGTAAAAGCGCCTTTCGGCATCATATAGATTTTGATCCTTGGACTATCCACTACTTATTCTCAAATTTTCAAGCAAATCGATCCATTCTGTAAACATTTCGAGGTGAAAAGCTTCGGTTCATGGACTATGTTCTTACCCAGCACATTTGATGAATCTATCCAAATAGTTGGTTTGATATCCAAGAGGATCTGTACCATCTTCTTCAAAAGTGTCGATATCGTTCTGATAATAACCCCAAATACTTTGGACCACACACTCAGTAACCTCTGTTTTTTTCTGGCCTTCTTTCCTCAAAGGCGCGAAGCATATCTTGTCAAAGCTATACGATGTTCCTTCGCCAATCGACTGTATTCTTTCCTGTAGATCCAACACTGACTTCAAGAAATTTGGGTTGAAGGCCGGACCGAAGACTAGAACGCCATCTGAGGTATTATGGTGTACGTTGGAGAGGTTGACAGCCCGAATGATCACTTGCTCTGTACGGTAGAATGGCTCAAAGTGACTGTCAAAGAATTCTCTTTCTATACGGCTGCGAGATGTAGGGGAAGCCCAGAGTTCTACTGGATCAGTGATGATCTGAAATCAAAAACAAGTTCGTTGAAGGATTTTCGTTCTAAATTTTCAATTTTTAGAAAACTGTTTAATTTGGCTAGATAAATGGAACTTTTTGGATATTAAAATTCTTTTTTGTATAATATATTTAAAGCTTTTGCATCATTATACTACAGTAATTATAATAATACTTAATAAGAATGCTTTGCATCATTCCACTCCAATAATAGTGTTCATTAAATAGTGCTTAACAAAAAATTCGCGCAAATACTAATCTATAGGAAAATTTCAAACTAATAAACTCTGTTTGGTAAATATAGATAGTTATTAAATGGTAATAATTAGTATGTTAGTTTAAAACAAATTTATGAACCAGAAAAAATAATTCGGGTAAAGGACATTTTCAGTTTACATTCTGCAAGTAGCGTAAAACTATATTAAACATTTATCTCATTATGGATTATGCTCATTTACAGCATAGTATAAAGAAAGTAATAATGAAATAGACATTGAACCATTTTTATGAAAATTGTAGATAAAAATTTGGTAGAAATTCCTCAAGAAATTCTTTGTTTCTGAAGTACAGTATGTAGTTGGATATGCCAGTTTTATCAATTAATTCAAAATAAAATACAATCTGACAAAACTGATAAAAAAGAAAAGTGCAAAGAAAAAACTATCTAAACTTTAAAGTGTCTAAGAAATTTAATATGAGTTTAATTTTGATTACCTATTTTTTCTTTTAAAATACCTACATATTTTCATTATATCACTACTAATGTGTCTCTTATCTAAGTAAAATAAATAATATTTTGTGTAAACTTAATCTCTTTCAAATTGGATTGTTTTTATTTTTTTTTCTAATCTGTACTATTAGTACCTTAAGGGGGGTATGGTTTGACATCAACATTTCAAGGCACATTTTTGTGATTTTTTTTAACTATGGCAGAAATATTTTATTTTTAAATTAAATAAACATATTCAGTACAATTCAAAGAACACTAAAAAAATTCAAGGCAAAATATTGAAAAATAAGCCAAGCGGCGGCAACTTTTTACTAAAAGTTGATATCTAAAAAAAAAATGGATTTTTCGGTGGACATCACAGACCAGTAAGGATCTGTGAAAAAACGTCTATTTTTGGATGTGAGAGGTGGCATTCGGTTTTTTGCAGATAAAGTTAGGTGACACCTTCAGTAATAGTAATAATAATTGACTTACGCTCCTTCTCAAATATGCCCGGAACATTAATAAAAAAATTAAAATATTTAAAAATTTCGAAAAACGTCGATTTTTTTTCTGCTTTCTTTGCTTATAACTTTAAAACGATTCGTTTTGGAACAAAGTCGTAGAGAAATAAAATAAAGATAATTGAATTTTGTATGATATACGACTGGTCAAAAATGTCTTAACGTATTACCTTTTCTGCAATATAGCAATAAATACAAAATAAGGGGGCAAAATACGCCTGTTGTTATTCAATGTTTTTAACCAATTTGGTGGCACTTAGAACCTTATTAATTCGCTTAGGAAATTCTTTGTAACATACTTAAACCGTGTACTAAATTTCATTAAAATCGACCTAATAGATTTTGCATAATAAATTTGCAATCTAAATGTTTTTAAAAAAGTTCAATTTTTTTAAAATCTTTCTGAACAAAAAGTAGACCATTTAGAAGTTGTCTAATTTTTTTACATATAAAGAGGTGCTCTACCTATCTAATACACTTTACAGAATTAAAATCGGATTATTTAAGGGGCTTCAGCAATGTTTTAAACTTATAAACAATTTTTTGGCTTATAAACAAATAGCTTTGTTTAATAATAAAAAAATTAATTTTTAGCAAATAATTAAAACCGGTATAATTTGACTTAAACTTTCAGCAGAATTGCTATTTTATTTTTTAATCAAAATTATTCGCGTTCAAAAATTGCAATTTTTCGAATTTTTGAAAGTTCCACTGCGTTCATCTCGAAAACTATGCATCCTACGAAAAAACTTGTAAGAACATTTTTTGCTTAGAATTACCCAAGAAATACAAAAAAATGTTTTATTTTGCGAAAAATCGATGTTATGTAATTCCTCAAGTTCTTTGTTTATAACAACCTTATCGACATCCTGATCAACTGTTACCCAAAAAAATCGTGTTCTACGGGTCAAAAAATACATAAAAATCTTGGGTAAGTCCATCTAAATAAAGGAGCCCGTAGCACCCTCTCCTGGCCACAGGACTAATTTGTTTATAAGCCAAAAAATTGTTTATAACTTTAAAATATTGCTGAGGCTGCTTAAACAATCCGATTTCAATTCTGTCAAGTGCATTAGATAGGTGGAGTGCTTCTTTATATGTAAAAAAATTGACAAATCTTTGTATGTTCTAGTTTTTGTTGTGCAAGATTTTAAAAAAATTTAATTTTTTAAAAAAATAGTTTAGATTGCAAAATTATTATTCAAAATCTAGTAAGTCAATTTTAATGAAATTTGGTGTACGGTTTTAGCACATTACAAAAATTTTCTAAGCGAATTAGGAAGGTTCCAATGTAACCTAAGTGATGGAAAATCATTGATTAAGGACAAGCTTGTTTTGCCCCCTTATTTTATATTTATTGCTATTTTGCAGCAAGGGTGATAAATTAAGACATTTTTAACTAATCGCATCTGATAGAAAATTTAATTATCTTTGTTTTATGCCTATACGACTTTGTTCCAAAATGAATCGTTTTAAAGTTATAAGCAAAAAAAGTAGAAAAAAAAAACGAAATTTTTAAATATTTTATTTTTTTTATTAATGTTCCGGGCATATTTGAGAAGGAGCATAAATCAATTATTATTAACGAAGTTATCACCTAACTTTATCCGCAAAAATCTGAATGCCACTTCTCACATCCACCTAAAATCAGATCCTTACTGGTCTATCAGAACTCGTCATTTGACCATGTGAAACAAAAGATTCAAAAAGATTTTTTTAGCTTATGAGTTTTTCGAGGTAACGCTGTCGAGTTTTCTTAGTTTTAATGGTTTTTGAGTTTTTGGTACCACTCAGAAGTCAAAATATCAAAATTTTTTGTTAAAAAAGGGTGAAAATCAACACATTTATTACTGTTAAACAAAAAATAAGCATAAAACAAAAAATATCTCGACAGCGTTACCTCACTAAATGTCTAAAGAAAATATGTATGTATATGAAAAAAATTCAGGTGAATCGGCCAAGTAGTTTTTGAGTTACAATGAACACCGCCTTTGAAAGAAGCACTTTTGAGAAAAACGCTTTGACAAATTCTATTTTCAATTTCTTTTTTGTCTGCCAAATCGTAAAGTGATGAGCACCGGAATATGTTTTTGAATCGTAGAGTAATTTACAAAAGAGGAGGGGAACAGCTGTTAAATGTTAAAGTATTCTTGAACTTATGAACTTTCATTTAAAATAATAAAAATAAATCAACAACTTCAAAAGTTTCAAATTCTACTACTACGCCAGTCAATGGGAGCAAGAATAGGATATTACCTCCGAATTCTATCCTACTGCATGGATTTTAATGAAATTTTGGGCCTAGCCTCTACTTATCTTCTAATTCAAAGTCTACCCTATGCCGATGTGTGCTTTTATCTTGGGGGTGGTTCCGACCGCTTCTTAGGGGTGGAAAATTTTTTGGTTAAAATTACCACGGAATTCACTAGAGAACCTAATTCTAAGCAAAAACTGTTCTATAATTTTTTTTTGAAAACTCAATATTCGTGGCTGAAAATTGGTCATTTTTATTGAAACATAATACCTTTTCGAACGGTTTTTTTCGAATACCTTAAAAACTATGCATCTAACTAAAAAAACTATATTAAAAATTGTTGTAGGTTATAAAAAACGAAGAGACACTTGCCCTCACAAATCTTCTAGTTATAACACAAAAAGAGATATGGTAGGTGAAAATAGTTTGTTTTTTGGTACATTCTCAAATTGGTGTATTCAACTTGAAATAACAGAGAAACGGTCGATTTTAAGTGTATAATGCTACCAATACCTTTTGTAATGCTTGAAAATACCTTTAAAATGAGCTATACTAAAGGTTAATTCAATCAAAATTAGGCAAAACATGCTGCAAACAAAATTGATAATTAATGTATTTTAAGAAAAAATGAGAAGTAATTTTAACCTCCACCCACCAAAATGTAAATGCATCGTTTTCCTTTTACAATACCTTTTATTATAGTGTTATTTCTATGTTCAAAAAGTTGGACGGGTTTAAAATGAATGGTTTTTGAAAACAAAGAGATCAAACTATAGAGCGCATTTTTAAATTGTCTTAAAACTCTTCCTTTTTCTCCGTGTAACTTGAAAATGATAAGAGATACAGTAATGAAAAACAAAAAGGAAATTTTTATCAAAAAAAGTCCTACATTTCTGTGTCGGATCTTTTTTCGTATCTCTTATCTTTTTCGAGTTTCATGGAAAAAAAGGAAGATTTTTAAGAAAATTAAAAAATGCGCTATATAATTTGATCTTATTTTTTTCAAAAACCATTAATTTTAATCCAGCCCAACTTTTTGAACATAGAAGTAACACTATAATAACAAGTATTGTAGAAGGAAAACGATGTATTTAAATTCTGATGGATGAGGGGTTAAATATACTTCTCATTTCTTATTAAAATACATTAGTCATCAATTTTTTTGCGGAATATCTCGCTTAGTTTGAATGTAATTGACATTTAGTATTGCTCATTTTAAAGGTCTTTTCAAGCACTACAAAAGTTATTAGTATCATTATACACCTAAAATCGACAGTTTCTCTATTATTTCAAGTTGAATACACTGATTTGAGCATGTAGCAAAACAAGAATGTGTGTGTACTTTGTACGCACGTAAGAAGTTATACTTCTACTACATATTATGTGATTTTTAAGACAATACCAAAAATTTAAAAAAATAAAAGAATAAAACGCACACAAACACATTGAAAAATGCCACAAAGAAAAAATGATTTCTGAACGATAATAATTGTTGGCAAAAATTTTAAATACGCATTTTCTGAAAAAAAAATATATAACAAATATACTTACAATCATAACATGCATAAAAAAATAAAAAAGTAAAACTTGCATCGGGAATTGAACCTTTGAATTTCGTGCCGCTTTGACTCGTAATCGAAGCGTAGACTCACTCGTCCAATCCCACATTATTTATCATGTGGAAAAATACGGTAACTGAACGTTTTACTGTTTGACAGTTGTTTTGAAAATTAAATTATGTAGGTTAAATTTTGTGGAAGAAAATATAAAAATATAACAAAACAGTAAGAAAACAATATATTAGATGAAGATTGGTAGAACTTTTGTTGGTAATCAAATTAAGTATGTAAATCAAAGCATTACATACCTACTAGATAAATAAATCTACGCCAAAAAATCATAATTTAAAAATAAAAATCGAACCTAATTTGGGATTTCTCTCTAAAATCCGCATTCTTGAGAAAATAAATGTATGTATTTCAACCTAATCCAAATGTATAATTACAATATGATTATAATAAAAACTACTTACCAAATTAGAATGAGTTTTCCTTGTCCAAAATAGTCCAAAAGTCCAAAAATATAGGTATATGAAAACTATTTAAAAAGGCAGTATAACTATTAACTAACTTTTGTTTGTTATTTCTTTTCACACAAATTTTAAAACGCAACAACCATAAATAATCTAACTACAGCTGTGCCACAGCCGCCATATTGAATAATTTTTGATGTCATTTGAACATCCAATCAGAACAAAGGTTTAATGCGCATGCGCCCGGTCGCTAGGTTTTCCCATATAAAAATTTACCCTCTATCGCCGGTAAAGAAGTATAACTTCAAAAACAAACTTTTCTTACCTACCATATTCCTTTTTGTATTTTAACTAGAAGATTTATGAAGGAACGAATCTTTTTGTTTTTTTTTTATAACCTACAGAAATATATTATATAGTTTTTTTGTTAGATGCATAGTTTTTAAGCTATTCGCAAAAATCCGTCCGATTTTTCAATGAAAATGGCCAATTTTAAACCACGAATAACTCAAAAAGTATTGAGTTTTCAAAAAATAATTACAAAACTGTTTTTTCTTAAAATTAAGTTCTCTAGCCTCTTCCGTGGCTATTTTAACCAAAACATTTTTCACCCCCGAGAAGGGGTGAGAACCACCTCCAAGATAAAAGCGCACATCGGCATAGGGTAGACTTTATTTCTTGAGCTATACCCTACTTACTGTGAGAATATCAAGTACATCGATGTAGTAGAATCGAATTCGGAGCCAAATACCCTCATTGACTGCCCTATACCCTCTCTATACAACATATTGTTAACTCACCCTGAGATATTTGATCCCGTGACCGAGTCCCATGACTAAACAAGCCCCCAAAAAGAGGATCAACCAAGGACGTTCGGCACAGAAGGTGCCCCATTTTTCGAAGAAATTCTGCAGTAGAGTGTCCGTGTTGGCGCCCAACTTTTCGATGAACGACGAAACGTGCTCGTAGTCGTCGGGATGTTTGCTTATGGAATGGGTTTCCAATTCGTGGGCTTGTTCTGACGTCATGCCTATAAAATTAAATGTAACGATGCAATAAAAAGTCATTGTTCTGTATTAGAAAGAAAACAAAAATTTAGATAGTTTTATGTACAGAAAAGTTTTCTTCGTGATTAATCACAAAAGCTTAGAGATTTGTTGAGTTGTCTGGAAACAAAAATATTCTTTAAAATATTTCATAGCGTTTTGATCATTTGGTTAATGAAAATATGTAATGATTCACATGAAAATATGAATATGTATATCATTTCTGATGATTTCCTCTACGTCAATTGGAAATGGTACCAATTCAAATTAATAATCATTTTATGGAGAACTTCAGAGTGATTAGTGACTCTATAAGTGATTCATAGTAATCCAGTTGTCAGAGACAAAAATGCCACTGAATCTGTTAATTTTGGGACCACAAAAAACATGTTCTTCTTTAGGTGCCGTGTCCTTATTCAGAAGTTGGCCATCGTTTACCAGTTCCTGAAACGATTCTCTATCGGCTGCTGCGCGAAATCATTCCTCGACTGTGGAACCACACCATTATTTAATAATACGCAACCATGAAAGCATCTTTCGACCAATCCACCTCTTTTCTTCCACCTTTCCTTGTATTATAAGGCGCGAAGTAGATGGTATTTGGGTTCTTTAATTATACGGCCGAAGTATTCTGTTTTTCTCCTCTTTATGATGTTTATGAGCAGACGTTCTGAATTCATCATTTGGAGAGAACATCTTCATTTGAAGTGTGCGAAAGCCAGCACATGTGGTCCGGGAAGCCCGGGTGGTAAGAGTGGCAAACCTTTTTTGGCATCTTTTTTGGGGTCCAACAATTGACATTCTCAGCAAAGTTCAGCGTGTTCGTCTGACTTTTTGGGGTTCTGTGTCATTTTCGTCTCTGACGATTGGAATATGTATGAAATATGTATGCAGGTGTCCGAATGCCATATTTGTGGCTGAACTGCCTACACTATATTTATTTATGGGTGATAAAATCGTGTATGAAGATTAAATGTTTGTAATACTGCAGAGGCAGTATTCATTTTAATGATATTCATTTATTTATTTTGCAAATTTACCAACTTAGCATGCCTTACCAAATCCAACCTAAGCCATTCCAAGATCAAAAAAGCAAACACTACTTTTACTTAAAACTAAACCAAGTTATATATAAAAATATTGTAAGTATTAAAAAATGATAAACCATATGTTAAATCCACCCCAAAACACTTATTTTTTATCCACTATTTAACTTGTAAAGCAGTTTTGGACTCACAATTAATATTAGCTACTATATGCTATAAATACGATACCCCTATAATCATATTCTAGAGATAAATTAGTAATTTTTATAAAATCTTTTGTACAATTTCCAATTGAAAAAATGTTAAAATTATCCCAATGGGACACACAACCAAAAATAAAGGCATAAAAATGTCGTAAAGTAAGTTCAAAGACGCTCTAAATAAAAAGTACAATGTAATCTCCTATGAAGAAATATTAATTTTAGAGATTACCTAATGATTTTTTTCTTTCATCGATACTTTGTCTCTTCATCTCATAATCTCAAATCGTACTTAAAAAATGTAGTAAAATTGTACAACTAAACGCAGTCAAACGATGTTACGAAGTGACAGCTGTCAAATTTGTATGGTTAGGTTATCGAACGTAGAAAGAATGGACGACGCCAGGCTGCCAAAACAAGTTTTAAAATGGATGCCAAGGGAAAAAAGGAAGAGAGGAAGGCCGAAACAATCCTGGATAGACGGCATTTAGAAGGCAACATCGGAGAGGAACCTTTATTCTGGTGAATGGAACGACCGACGAAGCTGGAAACTATAAACCGGAAGGCGGAGAACGCTATAAAAAGCCGGGATAATAATAAATAGTGTGACGAATTACCGACAGCAAATAACAGGTTTCGTCTCGACAGCTTGTTACGTATGGAGGCATCTGGAAGGATGACTCATCAGACGAGCGAGGAAAAGATTTCTCGAGAAAGATCGCTTACGCATTACTAAAGTTGGGGGGTTCCGTTTTTCTGGAACGTTCAAGAACATGGCTTGTATTTTTGTATTCAATATAAATAAGGATGGAATTTTTAGGAGTAGTTAGTCTGTAAAATAGATTCGTATGTAACTAGTCCAGGGCGCATCTGTTTTGAGTGAACGTTGAGAGGTAACTATTCGCATTTTACGTTTTTCAACCATTTATGCTACACTTAGGACCTTCATATTTTACCCAGAAAAACTTTATAATATAGTAAAACAACACTGTAAATTTCATTAAGATCGGTTTAATAGATTTTGCAAAATAAATTTTGCAATCCAGCTTTCGGAAAAAAAAATATTTTTTTAAAATGTTGCAGGACTGAAAATAAAGCAGATATCAAGTTGACTTTTTTTGCTTATATAAGTGTACTGTACCTTTCATTTGCAATTTTAAAAATTTAAATCGATTAATTACCACGGCGTCAGAAATTTTTTTAAATAAACATTAATTTTTGGTGCTACGCGCAGGACAGCGGTGTTCGATACACACAAGTTGATTTCCACCAAAATTTCTTCCAATCTGTATCTTATATATTATTTTCTTACTCTATATTTTGTTGTATTTTAATATTTTAATTCCACAAAAATCAAACTAATTTTATTACTGTTTGTAAAATATTGTTTAAACAATTGCATATGTTTAAAAATAATAAACTTTTATTCTCTATTCTTATATATGAACAAAGAAAGTTTTTGCTAAAAAAAAGTGTTATTTCAAAGGATAGAGTATGTGTTTTTATTTTGCAATAAACAAATTTATTTATTTATATCGAAATGTAAAAAAATTAAAATGTATGGTCATTATCAATCATTATCAAAGGTCATTGGAATGCCCAATCAGAGCAAACTATCCGCTGTCCTGCGCGTAGCACCAATAATTAATGTTTATTTAAAAAAATTCCTGACGTCGTGGTAGTTAATCGATTTTAGTTTTACAAATTGCAAAAGAAAGGTACAGTACACTTCTATAAGCAAAAAAAATCAACTTGCTATCTGCTTTATTTTCAGTCCTGCAACATTTTGAAAAAATAAATTTTTTTGCGACAGCTGGATTGCAAAATTTATTTTGTAAAATCTATTGGAGCGATCTTAATGAAATTTACAGTATTGTTTTACTGTATCATAAAGTTTTTCTGGGTGAAATATGAAGGTCCTAAGTGTAGCATAAATGGTTGAAAAACGTAAAATGCGAATACTTGTTTTTGTATGGTTTTTTCGCAATTATTGCTATTTTGCAACAAGGGTGACTATTTTTTAAATTTTTAACCAATTCTATATTGTAGGAAATTTATTTACGCAACTTTTATGTTAGTTCAACTTCGAAAATGAATACTTTTAAAGTTATAATAAAAAAAAAGAAGAAAAAAATCGAATTTTTCCTTCATTTTTTGACATTTTGATTATTTAAACAATGTTCCGGACCTTTTTGAGAGGACGGATAACTCAAATATTATTATTTGAGTTATTTTCAAGCAATTTCTGCAAAAAATTTGAGTCACCTCTCAACGTCCAAATGTACTAATATTTTTACAGATGTGCCCTTGTCTAAACGTGTATAAATAAATTCGTATTAAACGAGAGTATAATTTAAACCGTAAGCACGCTACAATAGGTTATTGAACCCTGGCTTTATAGAAGGATCTTGAAAATACCTTGGACAACCCACACCACCAACGAAGATGTTTTGATGAGAATAGAGAGAGCTACTAAAGATAATAAAAGTTAGCTACCTAGGACACATAATGAGTAACGGAAAGTACCGCCGCGAGCAACTGATCATCTAAGGTACGATTGAAGGAAAACGGTATCCCAGTAGGCGCCAGATTTCACGGCTTAAACATATCAGAGACTGGACCGACCTTTTGACTCAACATCTTGACATGATGATAAGATTTGCCAGTGTAGTCGCTAACCTCCACTAAATGGGACAGCACAAGAATAAGAACGATGAACTATGAATGCTCCTATTATTTATACGTCTATTGCATCTAAACCTTGTTTTATATTTAACAAACTCAAGAACTAGTTTCAAAAACATTTCCAAGCCTTTAATTTTAGCCATGCCATATCTATACCGTATGAAAAGACGTACTAGATCTCTTTGAAGATTGCAAAGGGCTATCTTCGGCATCTCCTAGGGCCACCTGGGATGAATGATGTTGTGGTACCGCCAGGCGTCGTGCCACTTCTGCACGCATCTCCTCCGCTCCGCTCACCAAGCCCACTGTAACCAACCATAACCCAAATGTTCCACCAGGTATGTACATTCTCATGCAACGTGTTAAATATGCATACGTTCAAGACCAAACTCTATCCGTTCTGGATTACAATCGATCCGAATGTGGTCGATAAATTAATAATTTATTAAATTGTTTAAAAGTATTATTTAAAGTATATTTTATGAATTAAAAATGAATAAACATTTTCAATTTCGTTGCAAACTCGAAAATGCGGTCGTATTGTATTTCTACACTGCGCGTCATAGAAAACGGGCACCCCAAAAAATGGGTCATGTGTCATGTTTGATGTCTCGTCTCTCACATGTCGTACGATTTAAGTAATTTTTTTAACATGTTATAGCCTTATTCTTTAACAATATCGCTGTAATGACAGTGTTGCTAAACAGGTAAATTTTCATTGTATACCGAGTGTACGAATCAAACTGTGTTTTTTTCTCAAAGTTCGGAACACCCTGTAGAATATTTTAGCATTTATAAAATACAGAAATTAAAACCCAACTATAGCCTCAGGTTTCCTTAACATTCTGTTTTTTGATTCATTCGCTTATGTTGGATAATACAGAAGTTAGGTACTTTAACAACTAGCCATGTTCTTCATCAGTACAGGGTGTTTCTAAATAGTGCGACAAACTTTAAGGGGTAATTCTGCATTAAAAAATAAGGACAGTTTGCTTTATTATTCGCATGTCCGCAAATGCTTCGTTTCTGAGATACGGGATGTTGAATTTTTTCTTACAAACTGACGATTTATTTATTACTTTAAAACCGGTTGAGATATGCAAATGAAATTTGGTGGTTTTTAAGACATAATTATTGCGCATTTTTTGACATGTAATTAAGAATTTTATATTCATCATTGGCGCGCATAGGGGTAAAATGAGCGATCATATTGCTCATATGCACGCCAATGGTGAATATAAAATTGTTAATTGTATGTCAAAAAATGCGCAATAATTATGTCTTAAGAACCACCAAATTTCATTTGCATATCTCAACCGGTTTTAAAGTAATAAATAAATCGTCAGTTTGTAAGAAAAAATTCAACATCCCGTATCTCAGAAACGAAGCACTTGCGGACATGCGAATAATAAAGCAAACTGTCATTATTTTTTAATGCAGAATTACCCCTTAAAGTTTGTCGCACTTATTTAGAAACAGCCTGTACTGATGAAGAACATGGCTAGTTGTTAAAGTACCTAACTTCTGTATTATCCAACATAAGCGAATGAATCAAAAAAACAGAATGTTAAGAAAACCTGAGGCTATAGTTTTGTTTTAATTTCAGTATTTTATAAATGCTAGAATATTCCACTGGGTGTTGCGAACTTTGAGAAAAAAACACAATTTGATTCGTACACCCGGTATGCAATTAAAATATACCTGTTTAGCAACATTATTACAGCGATATTGCTAAAGAATAAGGCTATAACATGTTAGAAAAATTACTTAAATCGGACGACATGTTTAGGAGATACGAGACATCAAACATGACCCATTTTTTGGGGTACCCGTTTTCTATGACGCGCAGTGTAGTTCAATCAGAGAGTACAGCAAGTAACTATACCGGTTTCGTGGCTTCTTAGCCCCTCATCAGGAAATACATATGCTCTTCCCTCTGAATAAACCAGGATAATACACCGAGAGCTGTTACGGATTGCAACGGACAAAATGGCAGCGATGTTCTAGCGACAATTGCTAGAATAAAGTTTAAGTTTTTAATCTAATAGCACATAAAACGATAACATTTTTATCCTACCAGATTAAAAACAATGGAAAACCTTCTCTGGTTACACCATGCGAGGGTTCTAAAAGTTTTTCCATTGTTTTTAATCTGGTAGGATATAAAATGGTATCATTTTATGTGCTATCAGATTAAAAACTTAAACTTTATATTTTATGAATTTGCGACTGTTTTAGATTACCGCTAGACATTTGATAGCCAGTGGTCCGCTCTTCTATACAATACAAGAAGAACGAAAATAAACTGCTCTAGTAATGAAAATATGTAACAAGTCATTTCTAAATGGGATTTAAAAAAAACCCTCTCAACAAGACTATTTCCTTAACTGATTCTTTATCTTTTGAACCACAACATGTGAAGTAGTATAATTTTAAAAAATTTGATATTTGTGATCTGTTTTACTAGACTGGGTTGACTGATTCTTTCTCCTTCTTGCTTTGCAAGTTCTTAGACTGAGGTGGGCGTTGTCTCTTCTATTTTTTTTTTACTTTTTTTTAATCAATGTGTTTGGTAGAATTAGTCACAGAAAAAGTATGCGTATTCAACATAGTATTATGTAAATAAAAACCAAAATAAAGACATAACATTTTCGTAAATGTAGCTTCAATTAAAAACCTTAGTTCCAAATACTCCAAAAACATGTATGTTAGTAATGTTGTTACAATATTTGAACGAAATCCAAATACAATCGATATCAAATTTTATGCTAAGTAGTAATGGTATTACTCATAGATACTCATTACTAATGGTATTGCTCATGTAATGGTATTACATGTTGAAGAAAAAGATATTATTTGTAAAACAACAATTTAATGAAAAAATTCTTCGTATTGGGTGATTAACGTCTCGACGTTGAACATGACCAAACCATCTTAACCTATGCTCTCTCATTTTGGCATCAATTGGTGCCACACCTAGACTTCCCCTAATATACTCATTTCTAATTTTATCCTTCTTTGTCTCTCCACTCATCCATCTAAGCATTCTCATTTCCGCCACATGCATTCGTTGTTCCTCTTTCTGGGCCGTCCCAGAAAAAGATGGAAGGATGATGTTGAAACTGATCTATCTAGGATTGGGGTACAACAATGGCAAATCGAAGCGCAAGATCGCAGACGATGGAGGGCCATAGTGGATGCGGCGAAGACTCACCCCGAGTTGTAAAGACAGTCAAGAAGAAGAAGTTTGTTTCTTTACTCCTGTATTTTTCCATCAACTGCCTTATAATGAAAATTGCATCTGTTGTTGATCTGCCCTGCATAAAGCCAAACGGATATTTCGGTCTCTTCACGTATCCGTCTATCAATTACTCTTTCCCATATTTTCATGGTGTGGCTAAGCAGTTTTATAGCCCTTGTTTTTGTAAACAGATACCAGTATACTGCTTCTCCATTCTTCTGGCATTTGTTCAACTTCCATAATTCTAATATAAAATAAAATAAACAAATTAAATAGGCCTGCTAGCCACCTTGTTCCTGTCTCTCCCAATGCTCTCTATACTTCCCCAGGAATATCATCTAATCCTACCGCTTTTCCTTTCTTTATTTTTTGAAGCGCTTGAGCCACTTCCGCGTTTGTTATTTTGGTGACCATTGCTGCTACTGTCTCCGTCGACTCTACCATTCCTAAATTCCATAGGATGGATAATATTAATATCTCTTATATCTATTATTAATAAGGGTAGATATAACAGGTAGATATAATAGGAAGTTGCCAGCCAACAGTCTTCATGTAGACCTGTTTAGCAACCCACGTGATGGGGGAGTCAAGCTGTGCCCAAGGGCCTAATTCGTTATCAATATTATACATCCTATGAACTTTTACGTAAATATGCTAATATAACAAACTTTTAAACCATTTAAGTTCATACCCTGGTATTTCTTTGGTGGCTCACCTTGTGATCAACCAGTTCTAAACATTGATGGTGATATTTTTAAATACCAAAAACGTGCTGTGATGTAGCCCTTAACGGAATTTTAATAAATTTTGTACAGCCAGCTACAGGAAAAATTCTTCCTTTTCCTTGTGGATTTTATTTGTAAAACTTGTCTTATCAACTACTTTCCTTTTTTTTCTCTATAACTCCATTGTTCTTATTCTTATTTCTGTTCTAACTGATTTTTAGCCAATCTTTGTTTAAAACTTTTTGTTCGATAACAAGAGAAAACCCAAAATGTTTTCGATAAAAATATTTTTTTAGAAGAATTAAAAAAAATACCATTTGCTACTATGGCGTTGTTAAAATTTGATATCGTTAGATTTCTGTAACATATATTTGTACAGCCACGTGACATTGATAAATGAAGCTGAAACGTAATGTTTGATTAATTCTCATGCAATGCCAACAATTCGAAACATAAATGACACCTTAAAAAACAATGAGTATAAAAAATAAGTATTAGTTAAAAACCAATGTCTCAAAACATATTAGTGTTTCAAGGTATTTTCTCTTCAACGTGTGTACGGAATGCGACATCACGAATGCGTGTTAATTTAGTTGCAGATTTAATGATTGCAAATAACATAAATCTACTATTTTGCTTGATAACTGAGTGCAGTTACATAGACTATTATTATTAATATTTTAAGTGTACAATTTCGATGTCCAAATATGACGATTTAGACAAACGAATAACTTTTATTAAACAAAATATTGTTCCTTTATAATAAGTATACGAAGTGTTTTTTAATATTGTTCTGAAGCTATTTTCTTGTGGCATCTTAGTGCAGTTTACTATTTTTGTTGGGAATAAACCACAATTCTACTTTAAAATTAGGTTTACTTGATTTCCTCTTCGAAAATCGTTATCAAAATACAAAACATTAATAAATTTAATTTTTTTTTGTTTTCATAAAAATGACTAATTGAAAATATCATGAAAAAATTTTTTTTTTCCAAATTTTGAAAATTATTACGGCAATACAATTTCGTTTTAACTTTTATAATTTTGTACAATCAAGATCTTTTAACGTTACAAACGCTACATCTTTGCTATTATATTTTTAAATAATTGTTTGCTTTCCCGTTAAAAACCTGTTTGGCGCCCTCTTTTGTTATCATCTATTTCCTATCTCTCGTTTTATTTAATTCATCAACTGAACATACTGAACGTACTTTATACTCTTACTCTCTAGATAATATGTCTTTTAATACGAAACATGGTTGTCCATCTCCTTATACTTTCCGCTGCCATATTTCAATGACAGTGACAATAATGGAGAGGGGGCAAAATTAATTTATTTAAAGAGATTAGCCTATAATAGATTTATTTTATTTCAACAAATCTTCTCTTGGGGTAAGAATCATAATTATTACATTCATTATATTCCCACATACATAGCTAGTCTTTTATAATCATTTTTTCGTATCTAACCTACAAATCTCTACATATTCTCCATATTTTAATTTTCAATATTTTATTGTACCTACTTAATTAATATGCACGTAGTGATCAAGTAATTTTAACTAGTAATAATCTATTAATAATTCCATTTAATTTATTCTTGTCACCTGCTGCTCTTTCTGATTATTTCTTAAAGAATGGCAGACTTGGCACACTTTGGTTTCTATACTTCTTGATGTCTGATATGTATTTTATCTTCTAGTTTTTGGATAAAAATCACTTTTCTCCCTCCGGAAGCTTCAAGAATCCTCAATTGCCGGCGATACAACAACGAGGACCATGTCATCTAGACTGCAACCAAATCATCTTGACTGCAACGACCAACATCCATGGGCCTGGTGGAATACAGCATCTAGGGCCCCCGCGCCAGTTGCAGAAACAGCAATACCATCCGACACCAAGAAGTTACCATCGAACCAATACCAAAACCATACATAAGTATAATCTAAGAATAAAAATGTATACCATTTTTATTCAGTTGCAATGCGAAGGCAAAACAATCTTACTTTTCAATTAGAATACGAAGCGCAGTCCAGTCCTCTGAATCGCGATTTTCGGCTCTTATTGGAGCCTCATCGGAGAGAACGTAGGCACTGTTCTCCATATCCTAAATGACCAGCACCGAGAGTTTTTCCCACCCATTGCAACCGAAGTGAAGGTATTAGGTGACTAGCGTCATCTGGCAATTGAAAGATGAAGTAGTTTTCAATCCTAATAGCAAAATTAATAATATTGAAAATATTAAAAACATTACTAAAAGATTTTTAAATTGAAAAACTTATTGGTACACTTTCCTGGTGACACCTCCAAGGCTTCTACAATTTGCAAGCACATGGATGCTGCAGTGAAGCATCCCTGAAGATTCCTTCCCTTTGTCTTCACTTCAAAAATATGGTCATTTAGGATATGGAGAACAGTGCCTACGTTCTCTCCGATGAGGCTCCAATAAGAGCCGAAAATCGCGATTCAGAGGACTGGACTGCGCTTCGTATTCTAATTGAAAAGTAAGATTGTTTTGCCCTCGCATTGCAACTGAATAAAAATGGTATACATTTTTATTCTATAGTCATATTGCTCCGTAGAGCAACCAGGTGCATTTTCCGTTGGAACTTTACCAAGCTGCAGACGGGGGATGTGAATTGCATAGTGTAGAATTCCTTCCCTTTGTCTTCACTGCAGCATCCATGTGCTTGCAAATTGTAGAAGCCTTGGAGGTGTCACCAGGAAAGTGTACCAATAAGTTTTTCAATTTAAAAATCTTTTAGTAATGTTTTTAATATTTTCAATATTATTAATTTTGCTATTAGGATTGAAAACTACTTCATCTTATAATCTAAGAATTGTTAGTTTTTGGCAAGAATTTGAATATATTTGTTATTGCATTTAATAAGTCATACTTTATTATATCTTTATTGAACAATAAACATGATTGGTTAAAAATACTGTTTTGTTTGCTTCCAATCCAGACCTTCATTGTTCATATATTTGATTAGGACAAGACGAACACACACACACCTTAGGAGACTGAGCTAGGCTAGGGCTGAGCTGAACGATAGCTATCATGGATGATTGAAATATTATCTTTTGATGATATTTCAGTTATCTTTATCTGGGATAGTTTATTGTATCGCTTCAATTTTTAAAAACACCAACTACAATAGAAACTGAATTTATTACCAATAAAAACAATACATTTATTCCTGAGCTGAAACTGAATTTATAACCAATAAAAACAATGCATTATATTAAAATCATAAATTATAAAACTCGAAGATTGTTTAATACCGGAAAAAATTTATCGGTTTAAAGGTATTGACATAAAAGGAGGTCATATTAAACAATTATTATTGCTACAAAGTGTTTTAAAATGCTGTTCCTATATTGAATGATTTCTGATTTATGTTGATTTTAAATTTGAAAACTAGAACATAATTTAAATATAAATAAATTTAAATATAAGAAACATACTGGGTGTCTTATTTAAAAATTGTAAGTCTGCTTTACCACGTAGTTAGTAATCGCTCTGTAGAATTCAGCATATTATCCAAGCTTGGAGAATATTATTGGTTACATTTTTCCTAAATACTTTTTTTGAATATTCTCTACCATAATGGAATTATCGACCAATGTCGCACTAAAACTCACCCTGTATGTAACTGTCATACAGATGATATGAATAAATACATATTTTATCGAGAGAAAAAAATTGTACATAGAAACGCCAGGAGTACTAGAATAATAATTATCAAAATTAAATTTAGAATGCTTACAATAAAATATTATCTATCTCATAAAGGAGCAATATTTTGTCTAATAGTACGTTCTTTGAAGATAAAATATTGCAAAACCTCTAAATTTTAAAGAACTGCTTGGATTGACATGAAATTTGGCATACACATAGCTAATAAGTCAAAGAAAAAAAGTGATATTCTGCCGATGTGTGCTTTTGCCCTAGGAGTGAATTTCACCCCCTTTTGGGGGTGAAAAATACATGTTCGAAATAAATCCGGAAATGGATAAAATGCCTAATTCTAAGCAACTTTTGTTCTATAAAGTTTTTTCACCAAGTTATTATTTTTGGAGTCATTTGTGAGTGAATATGTTAATTTTTCTACAAAATAACTACGTTTTCAAACGGTTTTTCGCAAATAACTCAAAAAGTAAGTATTTGGTGGAAAAAAAATTCTTATCAAAAATATAGCACGTAAAAAAGTGAAAAACTTGGTGTATATATTAGGTCACTGTATCTAGTAGAAGCAGAGATATAGCTATAGGGGAGTGCATTTAGATTTTCACTTCGGAAAAAATCAAACAAGATAAAACTTTTTGTAATTTCATTAAGAAATGTTTAATAAACAACATATCAAAAAGTTCTACTCGAGAAGTGGGTGCTTCATTTTTTATTAAACAAATGAACAGCGAAGTTAGATGTTTTTTTTAAATAACTTCGAAAATATAATTTTTAGAAAAAAACTGACTTGACCATTGAAAAATTCAGAAAATTTTACAAAAAAAACCTTATATAAAGATTTTTCTAAAATTAAATCTCTAGCTTCTGTAATTTTTTATTTATAACGCTAAAGTCACCCTTCTCACACACATTGGCGCACTGTAAACTAGCGTTGGAAGAAGTGCACGGTTGAAATTTTTAAATGTAATTCTTTAACTAATAGATCAAAAGAAATTTTACAAATTGGACATGAAAGAAGATGAAATAAGCTATCTTATGGTTGTAATAAAAAGAAATAAAATGTATGGACATAAGTACGGTGTGGGCGGAAAGTGAGCCTTACATGAATTTTGTTTAAAATGATTTAAACATGTGTAACTAATACAATTTTACTTATAAAAACTCTCAAATTTGCACAACTTACCTTTCAATCAACTTACTAAACGATGTTTCATTAAAAAAAAATCTCAAAAATTTAATTCAAATAATACGATGTCTCAAAAAATGTAATTTTTGAAAACTTCGTAGTTTTACAGAATTCCCACCATTTTAAGACGGTATTACTCAAGTTTGAATAAATCTAATACAATTTTTTTGCTATTTTTTTTAAAGCTTGGGATGTAACTTTTTAAAAAACACTGAATTATTTTAGTTTAAAAATGAAATAAACAATTTATTTTTGAGAAAACTAAGAAAGATAAAAATATAATACAAAAACCGAAAATTACCAGCTGAAAAAATGTATATACAGAGTGATCAAAACTTTTTTCTGTAAAAGTTACCTAAAATACATTTATTAATAAGCTTCAACAATAATAAATGTTCAATAAAATTTTTTTTTTTTTTAGCTCTTATACAGTATGTCTGCGAAACTTGGAACGTATTGATAACTTTTTTAATATCAGTTTTACGAAAAAAAGTTATTCTTTATAAAATACTCTGCATCGTATATAACATAAGATGCAACCATCAAATATCAAATTTTATTAATTTTGTACGAGGTATGTAAAAAAATATGAATTTCACTCAAGAGTAAAGTACCTTTATATTTCACAATATCGAAAATTTTTATAAAGAAAAGTTGTTTGGAATTAAAAACTATGTTCCAATATGTAATTATATCCTTCTAATCGAAAATTTGTTTTTTTTTTAAATATTCTTTCTAATACATTTTAATTTTTAATATAATTGTGAAAATTATTTGTTTATCTTTTTTTTAAGAATGAAATTCCATATTTGTTTGATTGGATTCTACTTGTTTTTCATTTAAATATCCGCCATTTTGGATCCGCCATTTTGAAATTTAAATTTTTAATCTTTAATTCAGATTCAACAACCTGTTAAAAATAAAGACAATAAATGTTTTAGAAAAATGTTCTTTTTTATGTTCTTTTTAGAAAATCCGCATTTTGGATCCGCCATTTTATAGTTTATAATGTTAACATTTAAGTTAGGTTTATCAAAGCTCTCAAAAATAAATATAATATGTAGAAATAAATACATTTTTTAAAGAAATTATGATTTTACAACTATTTTTTAAGTTATCCGCCATTTTGGATCTGCCATTTTATAATTTAAATTATCAAAATTTGATTCAGGTTTAGCAACCTCTCAAAAATATCCACATATATATAAACAAACACGTTTTATAAAAAAAATCGGATTTTACAGCTACTTTTTAAGGATTTTTAGGAAAAATCCGCCATTTTGAATCCGCCATTTTGAATTTGCAAATTGTAATGTCAGATTCGGGTTCAGCATAATCAAAACTAAAAAAAAAAACATTTTTTATCAAAATAAAATGTTGAATTCACCCATATTCTTAACATTATTCATACAAAAAAATTGTTATTGTTTAAACAATTAATAAACAATTAGCGGCGAAATTTGTGAGTAGAACTTTTTACTTTAACATATTTATAAACTAACAAAAAAAGTTTTAGAAAAATATAACCTTGTTTGATTTTTTCCGAAACATTGTATCTTTTCGTTCTAATTGCACTCCCCTATAATGAAAAATAGGTTCATATTCGTCAAATTCCAAATCGTATATTTTAACGTGCCATAACTAAAAAACGAAGCACTTTTTTGGGGAAAATTCATTTTAACTTTTTTAAAGTGTTTAAAAAAATGGTTATTTTTGTTTTTTAAAAAAATTTTTAGAATCAGTAAACAAGTTACGCTCAAAATAAAGTTGGTCCCTTTTTTTTGGTAAGAAATCGGGAAAATTACCCCCTAATTAGCATTTCAAAATGAACTTAATTGTTATCACTTCACAAGTTTTTTACTTGCGTATGTATTGATCATACGATCTGTAAGTTTCATCGGTTCAAAGTCCTTATTTTTGAAAGAGCTGTAGTTAAAAGGGCTTGAACGAATCACTTATCACGAGTGTATGCAAATTTAGAAACACCGAATCTTGACCAATTTTTGTCTTACAGAAAAACAAAAAAAAATACAAAATATTCAGAAAAGTAAAGCCGGCTTTATTTATTGTTTAAGACTTTTGGTATCTCTAACAATTTTTAAGTTATTATTATATTATTTTAAGCGTTTTTTTTTCAAAATTAAAATTTTAAAAAATTTTACTTTAAAACCAATATAACTTGTGAAGCAGTAACGATTAATTTCATTTAAGTTGCTAATTGGGGGGTGATCTTCCTGATTTTTCTTGCCAAAACAAAAGGGACTAACTTTATTTTGAGCGTAACTTGTTTACATTTGATGCTAGAAATTTTTTTATAAAAGCAGAAATAAAGATTTTTTTTAACACTTGCTATAGTTTTGCTAAGGAATATTTTTTTCGACAAAATGCTTACGTTTTGATTTTTTTGCGAAAAACTGTCTAAAAACGTGGTTATTTTGTTGAAAAATGAATATATTCACTTGCAAATAACTCGAAAAGTATTGATTTGGTGAAAAAACTCTATAGAACAAAAGTTGCTTAAAATTAGTCAGTTTATCCATTTCGGAACTTATCTTGAACATATATTTTTTCACCCCCGAGATGGGGTGAAACTCACCCCCAGGGCAAAAGCACGCATCGGCACCATATATCTTTTTTTCTTTGGCATGCTATGCGTATGCCAAATTTCATGTCAATCCAAGCGGTTCTTTAAAATTTACAGCAAAAACCGTGAAAGAATGTACTATAATTGTACATTCATGTAAAAATTATTGTTTTGTGCAAGATAAGAGTGCACATAAAATAATAAATATTTTTTATTAACCCTGTATAAAGGAATTTTAATCGTTTAAACATTTAGTCAACTTGAACATGGTTGAAAAGCCTTTAAATTGTTTCATTTTTTGTATATCCTTTTTATTCACCTTTTAATTTGTATATATTCATTTTTTTACTTCTAAACTATTTGCTTGCAAACCCCTATCTTCCATTGCGCCATTTATTTTTTATCTCCACAATCTTCTTGGTATTCCATTTTTCCTGAAGTTGATAGGGATGCACTGTAACGTTTTCTTTGGTCATGTTTGCTCATTCATCCTTTCTACCAGTGGCGTGCTGGCCATATAAATGAATCGGTGCAATCACCGAGAGGCCGCGGCCTCTTGAGGCCGGTCAAATAGGTTTTCACAAAAATTTTTAGATGTAATAAAAAAATACTTTTTTAATTTCTAATCGGATGTTAATTTTGCTAATAATATTAATAAAATATTTAAAAAAAATTTAATTTTTTTTTAATTGTGAAATACAGCTAAAGTAAATGAATAAGACTCTCTATAGTCTATATATATATATAAATAGATTGCTACAGACAATCTTATTATTTATTTTCATACATACAAGTATATTTATGGTTTTCCAATTTCCTTCAAACATGTATGTACTCTGCAGAATAAAAAATGGAAAAACGTCTTGCACATTTTTGACCGAATTATTGGAAGTATCGAAAAACGATTTGATCAAGACAAATCAAATCGTTTTATGATAATCTAAGCACTCTACATCCTAATTTTGATACAATAAAAAATGGTATACTGAAAAATTAAGAAATTTTTATCCTACCATATCTGCGACTGCAATTAGAGAAGAACTCGTGGATTTTTATGATAAATGGATTATATTAAAAATATGATTTTGCAAAATACATACTGAGATTATAGAAGATCGAGTTAATAATGAATATGTTCAGTCTACAGAAAATATGAATGATGATAATATAATATTATTAATCTAAGTGATAATGAACATGAAGTAACAAATGACAATGTTGATATCATGAAAACTTCACCTCCGTGTGGTACTAAAAAGTGTAAAGATTGTATAGCTTGCTGTTACGCTGTTTTGCATAAGTACAACTTATATCAGTGTGCTGTGTGCTTATCCAAATTTAAATAGTATAATATAAAGCATTTATTAACTCTTTCAATGACACCACTATCTTGCAAAAAAAGCTTTTCAACATTGAAATACATAAAAAAATCGGTTAAGAAGTACTTTAACACAAGATCACTTTTATGCTAATGGCTATAGAAAAAGAAGCTTTGTATGAGCTTAAAAATGATGGAGTAATCGACGTATTTGCTCAAAAATCTACTTTAATGCGGAAATTATTGATCAAGAGTTAAGTAATTATTTTATAAAATAATCGCAAAAGAATATTTAGATTATTGCGTTGTATTAACATTTTAATAGTTATTTATGATATAAGTGTTAAAAGTACACGTTTAAGGCACGCATGTGAAAGTTTTCAGAATTCACATGAGTGCCTTAAAAATGGTACTTTTTAACACGCATATCATACAATATTTTTTCTACAAATGTAATTACAGGACAATATCTACAAAAACTTTTACTTGAACTTGACTGACATTCCATTTTTATATTTTTTTGACATTACATCAAAATTGCCTATACAATCAATACGAATTGCAGTGCCATAAAAATTTTAAGGCACTAGTGCCTTAAAGTAGCATTTTTAACGCACGTATGGAGTGCTAAAAATGGCGTTTTTAACACGGTTGTAGAAAAATATTTTCAAATTAAAGTATTTGCACTCTACTTGAATTTGTACTCTCTTGTATAATTAATTTACTAAGATTGAGCTTAATACATAATTGAAAAATTCTCAAAATTTTATTTTACTTTTATCTTAATTTCATCAAATTCATATTATATTTATTCAGGAAATTATGGTTTCTGTGTTACTGCATACAATATTGTCATACATGTCATTTATTATTTGTAAGATTGTTACTGTTAAATGAAAAAATATAGCAAATTAAAAAAATCATTGAATTCGAAGTTTTATGTTTGATTCAAAAATAATTTATATTTTTGTTTTTTTTTGTTTTTTAAATAACGTATAAAAAATCCTGATAATAGAAGGTAAAATGAGGATGGGAGGCCGCTTTTCTATAAAATCACCGGGCCGCTTGAAAAGTTCCAGCACGCCACTGCTTTCTACGTGGCCATATTATTTTAGCCTTTTTCATTCTATAGTTTCCAGGATGCCAATTCTTATTTATAAGCCACAGGTCTGAACCATATTGTAGCAATATTTTCTATAATACTTTTGTATATCCTAATTTTTGTATTTTGAGTGATGTGGTTATTCTATAGTATACTATTCAGATGACGCATTGCTGAATAACCTTTACCAATTCTGGTAGCTATTTTTTTGTATTCCTACCACCATTTTAATGCTTACACAAAGATATTTATAGCTATCAGTATTTTCGTTTTGTGTGTCTCTTAGTTCTAAGTGCCTTCCTTCCTCTCCCACCACTATATACAGCGTTTTGATGGAATAATTGATAAACCCCACTTAGTACATGCTTCATCTATTTTTCGTAATATGTAGTGGAGATCATCTTGAACTTTTGTAAGTATTACTTGGCCATCCGCAAAATGCAAGGCTTTACAATCTATGATCTCCAATTTTAGCACCCATAGGTTCACATTTTCTGTTCCAAATTTCCAAAACTCCCTCCAAAGATAGTCCAAGTAATGAAGCTTAAAATGGGACAAAACCTCGCAATTTTTACAGAATGGATCGATTTGCTTGAAAAATTGAGAATAAGTAGTGGATAGTCCAAGGATCAAAATCTATATGAGGCCGAAAGGCGCTTTTACCATGGGGGTAGTTGCCACCCCATCTCGGGGGTAAAAATTTTTTATTTTAGTTTGACCGCAAAAATTGGTAAAAACAATCATTCTAAGCAAAAACTTTCTAAAATATCTATCTCCAGAAATAAAAAAATAGTTTCTAGCTCAAAAATTAAGTGACTTATATTAAAAATAATGTCAGTCCCTATTTTTTTCAGCGAAAAAGTGATCGGAAACTTTCCCATACTTACCACCCTAATTAAAATTAGTCATTGACCTTATTTGGTATTCTTTATTTATGTATTTTTCATAGTTTTAGAGGTTTAACCGTCTTTGAATGATTGGTTTTTAAAAAAATGTAGTTAAAAGCGAATAACGAATTTTTGTAGTATGGTAAAAAATGCCCTTTTCTTCAGAATAGAAAGATTAGCATCGGAGATACGAAAAAATATTTAAATCTAAAATGTAGCCTATTTAATTCCCAAGAAATTGGTTTGCAAAAATTTTTTTACGGCAAAAATTGAGAGAGCTATTGACAATTAAAATTTATAATAACATCCAAAAACTACCTTTACCAACCCTTTCAAAGACACCTTTTTTGCGACTGAGGATTTTAAAAGGATTTAATATTAATAGCCTTATAGATCTTGTAAAAACCTTAAAATTATTTTTTTTAAACTTTCCAGGATAAGAAATAAAAAAGTTAGGGTTAAAAAATCAATATATTTTTTTGAAAAAAAAAGGAGCAATCCAATTGGAAGCATAATAATGTAAGTTAGCGGTGTTGTTAAGTGTTTTAGTCATTGGCCTGATTGATGCTTCTTTATTTATGTATTATTAATAGATTCCAGAAGTTTGACTGGCTTATAATGATTAGTTTTAAAAAACTGGAGTTAAAAGCGAATAACGATTTTTTGTAGTTTGGTAAAAAATGCCATTGTCTTCAGAATAGAAAGATTAGCATCAGAGATACGAAAAAATGTTTAAATATGAAATTGTAGGTTATTTAATGTTCAAGAACTTGGTTTAAAAAAAATTTCTACGGCAAAAATTGAGTGAATCGAAAATGAATGTTTTTATCAACTTTTGCGGTCAAAATATAATAAAAAATTTCCACCCCCCGAGATGGGGTGGTAACCACCCCCATGTTAAAGCGCCTTTCGTCATCATATAGATTTTGATCCTTGGACTCAACTACTTATTCTCAATTTTTCAAGCAAATCGATACATTCTGTAAAAATTGCGAGGTGAAAAGCTTCGGTTCCTGGACTGAGTGTAGGTGTAATGCAGCAGCCTTGGCGAAGTCCTTTGGTCACCTTTATCTTTTTTTTTTTTCACTTTTTGTCCAATCTTTATTGTCCGATCTTAACTTTGATTATTACTACTAATCACTATTTTTTTATTATTCAATAAATGTTTTAAATCTTCTAATATAGTTTTACAACAATAACGAGTATTTTAAACAATGGATAAGGAATGATGATGATGAAATTTACGATAATTTAAGACAAATACAATAAAAAAAAATGAATTTTATCAGAATTTTTCTCTGTCGTAATGTAATTCACTCTTCTGTGCGATATTCTTCCTTAATATAATCCATATCACCAATTTTTAGGCTTCGCATTCAAATTTGCCGAAACAAGGAAAACATTCACAGACCAAATAAAGCGAACAAACACAAAGAAATTAGAAATAAATTTAATGAAAAATTTTTCTTTTTAAAAGGTATATTTATTTAAAAATCGTTAAAAGGACTACAAATATCATATAACGTTTTCGCTCTCTAAAAAGAGCATCATCAGTGTTACAGGCTTGACATGTTGAGCTACCCAAAAATATAGAGGTTAAAACCTTTTAAATGTTGACTAAATGTTTTATATTGTAAAATTAATTATGAAATTCAAAAGATGGATATAATCCCTAAGTATATGGCCCTGGGGCACTATATGTCTCCCACAAGGCACGTTTGTTGCAAAGTGAAAAACATTTTGTCTTTACATTGAAAACGACTAGTGGCAACGGAGTATTTTTGGGTGGCTCAGCATGTAAAGCCTGTAACACTGATGATGCTCTTTTTAGAGAGCGAAAACGTTTTGTGATATTTGTAGCCCTATGAAGGGGTTTTAAATAAATATACCTCGAATAAAAAACATTTTTCATTAAATTTATTTGTAATTAATGGTATACAGCCAGGCTACAGAAAATTCTTCCTTGTGGAAAGAAATTAGAGTTGTGAAAGGACGAAAACAAGTGTTACTGTAGAATTGTGGCGTTAACAACAAAATCGCAACAAATAGCGCTGAAATAATCCAACATAATATCTATCTGCTCACTACTACACCACCAACTGTTACGGCACAAAAAGAATACCTTGTCGCTCGTCGAAATTTGATTCCGTCCCTGTATCGAAATCATCCCTCGAATAGCTGTACGCATTTCGACCTGTTCGAATAAAATTAGTAAAAAAACGGTGGAATTTTTTTAAACACTAAAGGTGCTAGTAAAAATGGCCCCTGCCAAAGTTAAAAGGACATAATGACGTACATGTGCTTTGTAAAAGAAGACTGGTTTACTTGCTTGCTGTACGACAGTATGTATAACGCAATCCTTAGAAAACTAATAAGTATTTTTGAAAAATTTAAACGCACAATGAAAGATTACATTATTACCGAGGGCCGAAAGTCCCTTAGAATAACCAAAAAGTTTCTTTTGAATGAGATATTTGAAATTAAAATCACACTACCTAACTTTTCTTTTTTTTTCACCCCTGTAACTTATTAAAATAAGCATTCAGAAGTTTTCAGGGACTTTCGGCCCTTGGTAATAATGCAATCTTTCATTCTACGTTTAAATACTTTGTAGTTTTCTCAGGATTCGAAAAAAAATTAATGCATTTAAAACACATTGGCGTGAAATTTTGAGTCTACGCCCGACTTCCTCATAAAGCACGGCAAGCATTATGTTGCACGGTGCAACATAAAGCAAAAATGAAGACGCACATTTGATACATTTTAATCTTCAACATCTACTTGTTGTCGCATCAGATTAAACAAATATGGCTTAAAATTTGTTATTCAAAGGTCGTGTGATCAATTTCTATGGTTAGGTTCAACTACAACGATCCAGCTAGAGTTTAACCCGATGATGATCTGCAACATTCGTTAATATGTGATGTAAAGTTTTTGTCCGGATCTTTTAAAGAAAATGTTTTAATAAAATTTATAATATATACGAGCTACAAGTCCTTTTTACTTCTACAGTAAGTAATAAGGATTATAAATATTGGGTGGAATGCATAAAACGTAGTACCTGCTAATGCTTCAAGTATGTACTACATTTTTGAAGATTTTACTACACTTACAAAGCATTAAATGCTTTATAAGTGTAGTAAAACACTTACAGAGCATTTGTAAGTATAGTAATGCTTGCTAAGGGCCGGTTGTTCGAACGCTAATCAACAATGATCATTATCAAATAATTAATTACTGTCAATGTCAACTTTAAAAACATAATTAGTTACAATTCTGAGACTATAATCAATTAATATAACAATAATTATTAACATAATTAATAATAAATCTCATAATTGTAATTAATTATGTTTTCAGCAACCCAAACAAAGTTGACATTGACAGTTTTGGTGACAGTAATTAAATATTTGATAATGATCATTGTTGATTAGCGTTCGAACAACCGGCCCTTAGTGTAGTAAAATCTTCAAAAATGTAGTACATACTTGAAGCATTAGCAGGTACTACTACGTTTTATGCATTCAACCCATCGTTTTTACTCTTTGTAAGCTAAATATTTTGAAATTAGTTCTATGCACTATTTTGTATCACAATTATTATTGATGCATTTTTTCACTGTCATATTGTTCAAGTTCGAATTGATAAAACAAATGGAAATTTTCATTTGTAAACAAATTTAGAATTAGATGTGATTTACAGCAAATGAAAAAAAAATTGTTTGCAGAACTTATTATCGTACCATTCTACCAGTCTTCTTCTACAAAAAATGCTATACAAACAAAAATGGTTATCACACAATATAAATAAATTATGTATATGTATGTATTAAAAACAATATTTAACATCAGATTTGAAAAATATTCACTGTATAACAGAAAACTTCATTCTTAGTAGAATCTTTTCAAACCACAGTTTTTTCAAAATTAAAATTTGGCCTTTTTTGGCAGCATTGAAACTGTAATAATATAATTAAAATTCGCTAAATTTACTTTTAATTTTCGTTATTTTGTCCACTATTAATAGTTCTGGATCCCGCGAATGAAAAAAAAAGTTGATTAATAGCAAGCTGTCAAACTTTGATGTATGGGAATACTGGAACGGGGGAAGTTATAATTGTGGAACAGTTTAAAAATTTGGAACGTCAGACTACGAAGACGTCCCATGTATTTTGTCGGACAGAACTTCCAATTGATTTGTTACCCTTTCATTAAAATGTCCTGCAAAAATCACCTGCTATTTATCACCAACTGGGCATTTTAATGAGTGGAACACGTAAAATATATCAAATGACAGGAATTATGACAGGTGACAAATAGCAGTCTGATTTTTGCATGAGATTTTAATGACAGGGTAACAAATCAATAGGGCTTTTCATCGATTGTCATTTTTTTCGAGCTTCTGTCATATGTCACATAATTTTAATATATCTACGTCGTACGTCTTTGGTTTTTATCATTGGTATATACCAATAACGTATGACGTAGATATAGTAATATTATGTGACACATGACAGAAGCTCGAAACAAATGACTGTGAATGAAAAGCCCTATTGGAAGTTCTGTCTGATAAAATACATGGGACGTTTTCGTGGTCTGACGTTCCAAATTTTTAACCTGTTCCAAGATTAAAAATTCCCCTGTTCCAGTGTTCCCATTTATCAAAGTTTGTCCGACTAGACACCGTTAAGCTATTAACAAATTTTTAGCTTGCTATTAATCAACTTTTTTTTCATACGCGGGATAAAGACCTATGAGAACTGAAAGGGAAAAAGAGATTCAATAGGCCAGAAAAAAAACAGCTGACAAAAATCTTATTGTACATATAGGTTTTTGAAGATTCTTAAAAGTATGTATATGAGGGATAGCTGATGACAACTTCTTGAAGACGTACAGCCGATTTTGCTTTGTTTTTTAAACAATAATAAAAAGTAAAAAAAAATTACACATTTTAGAGAAAAATGTTTCAAATATTGTAGATCTTAAAAGTTTTTTATTTTGCAAGAAAGATTCTATTAAAAATGATAGATTTTCCTTGATGTTTACTGGTTTCATAATTTATTAGGTTAAACACAAGAATATTATTTCATGGCACAATAATTTTGGTACAAAAACACTTTCTTTACAAACAGGTATTTAAATATGGTAACCACAAAATATACTAGAAGGAATTTAGAAAAAGGAAAGTATAGGATAAAAAATTGAAGAATACAGGAGAGAAAAATTAGCAAAGTGACAGCCTTTTTTTTCATTTTTTGATAACAAATAAACAAAATATGCAAAAGGTTAAATTTCTTTTTTACACATCACATAAGCAATATATAAAAAATGTAAGATGTGGCACAATTTTAAAACAGAAAATTCTTTAAAATGACGTTTGTAAAGTTATTTTTGTTAATTTGTTGCTTAATTATTGCAAAAATAGTTTTAAAGGACGATTTTTTGAAAATCATTAATAATTTTTCTGAAAATGCAAAAAAAAAACAATAAAGCGCCAGGAACGGACGGAATATCGGCAGGATTTTTAAAACATGGAGAATCCGAACTCTGGGGAAGAATTCATTATCTACCATCATTAATATGGACCGAGGAGCAAATCCCGGAGGTATGGGCAGTTGGCCTTATACAGCCAATATAAAAAAGGAGATAAGAGGGAACGCCAGAAATATAGGTCAATTACATTGCTAAAAATATAGTCTACAAAATTATTTCTGGGATTATCTACAATAGATTATTAAAATAGGGATTTTCATTCACAGTCATTTGTTTCGAGCTTCTGTCATATGTCGTATAATCGTGGTATAATCCATGTATATTAATATTATACACAGATTATACAACATATTATGACAGCAGCTCGAAACAAATGACAATCAATGAACAGCCCTATACTCTGAAAATATAATTGATGATTCTTAAAATGGATTCACACCAAATAAAGCCTCTACAGACAATATTTTCATACTAAGAATGATACAAGAAAAAGCTTGTGAATACAACATAGAACTGTATAATATAGACTTTAAACAAGGTTTTGATAGTGTAAAAAGAGAAAAAATCCTGAAAGACCTTCGTAATCTAAGTATGTATATTTAAAAAAATATCAGCTTAATAAAAATGACGTTGCAGTATTCAAAAGCCGCAGTTAAAGTAAGACGGAGAACTGACTCCCCTATTTGACATGAATGTGGAAGTGAGACAGGGGACGCCCTATCAACAATGCTGTTTAACTTTGTTCTTGTAGTCCAGGGCTCATCTGTTTTGAGATGGACGTTGAGAGGTGACTCAAATTTTTTTGCAGATATTGCTTAAAAATAACTCAAATAATAATATTTGAGTTATCCTCCCACTCAAAATGGTCCGGAACATTGTTTAAATAATCAAAATGTCAAAATATGAAGGAAAAATTCGATTTTTTTATTGGTTTTTTGAATATAACTTTAAAACTGTTCATTTCTGAGAAAAGTTGTACTAACATAAAAGTTGCGTAATTAAATTTACTATGATATAGGATTGGTTAAAAATTTAAAAAATAGTCACCTTGTTGCAAAATAGCAATACTTGCGAAAAAAACCATACAAAAACAAGTATTCGCATTTTACGTTTTTCAACCATTTATGCTAGACTTAGGACCTTCATATTTTACCCAGAAAAACTTTATGATATAGTAAAACAACACTGTAAATTTCTTTAAGATCGGTTTAATAGATTTTGCAAAATAAATTTTGAAATCCAGCTTTCGCAAAAAAAATACATTTTTTAAAAATGTTGCAGGACTGAAAATAAAGCAGATAGTAAGTTGAATTTTTTTTTTGCTTATAGAAGTGTACTGTACCTTTCATTCGCAATTTGCAAAATTAAAATCGAATAATTACCACGGCGTCAGGAAATTTTTTAAATAAACATTAATTTTTGGTGCTGCGTGCAGGACAGCGGTGTTCGATTCACACAAGTTGATTTCCATCAAAATTTCTTCTAATCTTTATTTAATATATTATTTTCTTACTCTACATTTTGTTGTATTTTAATATTTTAATTCCACAAAAATCAAACTAATTTTATTATTGTTTGTGAAATATTGTTTAAACAATTGCATAT
Source organism: Diabrotica virgifera virgifera (assembly GCF_917563875.1). NCBI lineage: Eukaryota > Metazoa > Arthropoda > Insecta > Coleoptera > Chrysomelidae > Diabrotica > Diabrotica virgifera. Next base: position 3,249,818 of record NC_065443.1, read on the forward strand.
GTTTAAAAATAATAAACTTTTATTCTCTAAGTTAAAATATATTAACAAAGAAAGTTTTTGCTAAAAAAAGTGTTATTTCAAAGGATAGAGTATGTGTTTTTATTTTGCAATAAACAAATTTATTTATTTATATCGAAATGTAATAAAAATTAAAATGTATCAATCATTATCAAAGGTCATTGAAATGCCCAATCAGAGCAAACTATCCGCTGTCCTGCGCGTAGCACCAATAATTAATGTTTATTTAAAAAAATTCCTGACGCCGTGGCAGTTAATCGATCATAATTTTGCAAATTGCAAATAAAAGCTATAGTACACTTCTATATGCAAAAAAAATTTCAACTTACTCTCTGCTTTATTTTCAGTCCTGTAACAATTAAAAAAAACGAATTTTTTTGGCGAATGCTGGATTGCAAAATTTATTTTGGAAAATCTATTGAACCGATCTTAATGAAATTTACAGTATTGTTTTACTGTATCATAACTTTTTCTGGGTGAAATATGAAGGTCCTAAGTGTAGCATAAATGGTTGAAAAAACGTAAAATGCGAATACTTGTTTTTGTATAGTTTTTTCGCAATTATTGCTATTTTGCAACAAGGGTGACTATTTTTTAAATTCTTAATCAGTTCTATATTGTAGGAAATTTAATTACGCAACTTTTATGTCAGTACAAGTGTTCTCGGAAATGAATACTTTTAAAGTTATAATCAAAAAACGAAGAAAAAAATCGAATTTTTCGTTCATTTTTTGACATTTTGATTATTTAAACAATGTTCCGGAGCTTTTTGAGAGGGAGGATAACTCAAATATTATTATTTGAGTTATTTTCAAGCAATTTCTGCAAAAAAATTTGAGTCACCTCTCAACGTCCAAATGTACTAATATTTTTACAGATCCGCCCTGGTCTATTGAGGCAGTCATCAGAAAAACCAACGTAACAGGCCATATAAATGCCAACTCAGTACAAATTACTGCATATGCAGACGATATAGCTATCATTAGTCTGTAGGAGGAAGCAACGACTAATGGAAGCGTTCAAGGAAATTGATCCTGAAGCATGAAAGAGAGCTTAAAATAAACGAACTAAAAACGAAGTACATGACCATGAAAAGAACACCTGAGAATGAAAATAATATACCAATAGACAACATACTATTGAAGGGATGGATGCCTTCACATATCTGGGAATAATAACAGAACCCATAGAAACAAACACAGGAATCAGGTAAGGAGATTCACTAAGCCCTCTACTGTTTAACATAATGTTGGTTGCAATAATAAAATAAGTGAAGAAAAAAGTTGGTACAAAATGGGCAATAGAGAGATAAAAATACTCTGTTACGCTAATGACACCGTGTTAGTAGCAGAGTGCGATGATGACCTACAAAGATTACTGCACCAATTCAACATTAACGCAAAAGAAATGAATATGAAAATATCAGCAAAAAACAAAAAGCTTAGTAATAGCCAAAGAACCTATAAGATGCAAATTGGAGTTAGACAATCAAATTATACAAGTAATGACTTCCAAATACCTGGGAATTAATCTATCAGCCGACAACAATATCGAAGAAGAGGTAAAAGACCAAATAATTAAAGCCAGTAGGGCGGTAGAACGGCCGGATGCCTAAACGACACAATTTGGAAAAACAAACACGTAAGAGTACAAATAAAGGCCCGAATATATAAGTCAGTTATTAGGCCAGTTATGACTTAAACGGCCGAAACAAGACCAGATACAAGCAAAACACGAAGACATCAGGAGACCAACGAAATGAAGATCTTAAGAAGGATTGCTGAAGAAGGACTAAAGGATAGGGTAAGAAGTGAAGAAATCAGACGCATATGTGGGGTAGACAATATAAATACCTGGCTAAAGAACAGAAAAGAAGAGTGGAATCAGCACCTAAGCACGATGTCTGAATCAAGGATAGTAAGAATAGCCAGGGACAAGTCACCGTTAGGCAGAAGAAGTATAGGACGCCCAAGGAAAAGATGGAATGACAACTTAGGGGCAGAATGAAAGTCACTGTTGAAGAAAAACAGTACTGCCTATATAAAAGAAGAACAAATCAATCAAAAGAATTCCGTAAATAGCGAAAGCGAAATTAATGGACGTATTTCCAATGAGAACAGTACGTATAATGCTAATATTGATGACATCGAAACTATCAGACAAAAGAACCAAAATGACCATCTCCAGAACATTGATTAGACACGTAGGTCTAAAACCTGGGTAATGACAAAAAAAAGATCAGAAAAAGCTCAACTCAGAACATTCGAGAGAAAGATGCTGAGCAAAGTAAATATCCTGGTGCAAGAGGAAGACGGCACATGGAGAATCAGGAGAAACGACGAGGTTATGAGTTGAATAAAGGGTAAGATTTAGTCCAGGAACCGAAGCTTTTCAGCTCGCAATATTTACAGAATGGATCGATTTGCTTGAACATTTGAGAATAAATAGTGGATAGTCCAACGATCAAAGTCTATATGATGCCGAAAGGCGCTTTTACCATGGGGGTGGTTGCCACCCCATCTCGGGGGTGGAAATTTCTTATTATATTTTGCCGCAAAATTTGATAAAAACATTCTTTCTGAACAACGTACTGTATACATTTTTTTGATAAAATTAATAGTATTCGATTTATTCGCTATCGAAAGTGTTAGTTTTATAAAAAAATCAATGTTTTTCGATAATACTCTTTTACGATTCACTCAATCTTTGTCGTAGAAAAAATTTTTTCAAAACAAGTTCTTGGGAATTAAATAACCTACAATTTCATATTTAAACATTTTTTCGTATCTCTGATGCTAATCTTTCTATTCTGAAGACAATGGCATTTTTTACCAAACTACAAAAATTCGTTATTCGCATTTAACTCCAGTTTTTTTAAAACTAATCATTCTAAGCCAGTCAAACTTCTAGATCTATTAATAATAAATAAATAAAGAAGAATGAATAAAAATACCGCTAACATACATTATGATGCATCCAATTTGGATTTCTCCTTTTGTTTAAAAAAAATATATTGATTTTTTAACCGTAACTTTTTTATTTTTTATCTTAGAAAGTTTGGTAAAAAATAATTTTTTAGGTTTTTACAAGATCTATTAGCGTATTATTATTAAATATTTTTAAAATCCTTAGTCGCAAAAAGAGGTGACTTTGAAAGGGTTGGTAAAGGTGGTTTTTGCATGTTATTACAAGTTTTAATTGTCAATAGCTCACTCAATTGTTGCCGTAGAAAAAATTTTTGCAAACCAGGTTCTTGGGAATTAAATAGGCTACAATTTCATATTTAAACATTTTTTCGTATCTCTGATGCTAATCTTTCTATTCTGAAGATAAGGCCATTTTTTACAAACTCCAAAATTCGTCATTCGCTTTTAACTCCATTTTTTTTAAACCAATCATTCTAAGCCGGTCAAACTTCTAGAACCTATTAATAATTCATAAATAAAGACCAAATAAGGTCAATGACTAGTTTTAATTAGGGTGGTGATTAGGAGGTTGCTTCCGATCACTTTTTCGCTGAAAAAAAAATAGGAACCGATATTATTTTCATTATAAGTCACTTAATTTTTGAGATAGAGCTTTTTTTATTTCTGAAGATAGATATTTTTAAATACTTTAAATTAGTTTTAACAAATTATCCTCGAAAAATACATAGTTTTCCAGTCTTTAGACTTTGAAACTACAATATTTAGCATTTGACGAAGAAGAGCTAACATATAATAAAGTATAGCTCGATTACTATTGGTCTTAAAGAAAATTAAAAAAGACTGTTTTGCTTATTTGTTTAAAATGTACAATAGTAAAGTTGTTATGATGAAACGAAAACTTTTTGAATTATTAGCAGAAAACTTATTATAAAAACATTGATTTTTCGATATAAAACTAACACTTTCAATAGCGAATAAATCGACAACTATTAATTTTATCAAAAAAATGCATGGAATGTTTTTTGCTTAGAATGAATGGTTTTAGCAACTTTTGTGGTTAAAATATAATAAAAATATCCACCCCGAGATGGGGTGGCAACCAGTCCCATGGTAAAAGCGCCTTTCGGCATCATATAGATTTTGATCCTTGGACTATCCACTACTTATTCTCAAATGTTCAAGCAAATCGATCCATTCTGTAAAAATTGCGAAGTTTTGTCCTATTTTAGATTTAAATTGCTTCATTGCTTGGACTAATTATGAAATTGTAAGATTTGTGCAAGTCAAAGACTGTCATGACTGGGACATGTCAAGAAACAAGAAGATGCAAAAACAGCAAAGAAAATATAACAATGGAAGCCGTTAGGAAGACGAAAAAAAGAGGCCCAGAACAGAGAACAAGGACCACAGAGAAGCGACACGCCTTTGATCCTCCGTGAGCACGCCGCCAATGACCTTGAAAGCAACCTGAACAACCAGCGTACCAATAGTCAGTGAGCATGTCACACAATAAATATAAATTCGTAAATAAAATTAAGCATTTATGTTGACTTTCAATAAATATAAAATATTGCACCGAAAAAAAAAAGTTGCGTGCAGGGCCGACTTTTGTTGGCATTCTTTATAATAATGGAATCATTTTTGATTTACAAAAGGTTGCAAATATATCGCACAATGCAAAGTAATGGTGAAAATCATATTGATTGGAACCATAAATATAAATAGCTTTTTGTTTATCCTGATTTTGGCATTGAAAGACCAATAATAAAATATACCTATTTCCTACGGTAGGTGTGACATTCACTGATTGTTTTTGGCTTGGGCTGATACAAGATATAATTTGTTCGTCGGGGTATTTCCTAATAAATTATATTTTTTAATATGGGTTATCGAAAAATAAAACAGCCATTGTAACTTCCACGGAAATGTCACAAACTCTGAAAGTTCCAATTCTCTTTGAGTGACAAATGTTCGTGATCGATAAAAAAACTTTATGTTGAAATCGAATTTCAATATTGTTATTGTCTTGGAAACGTATACCTTCTCTGATATATCTTTGGAGCAAAAGTATGAAGACATTTTACATTTAATTCTCTTCATGTTTCATAATTTGACAATGTTTCTTTAAGCGGAATTTTATCTCTGTAAATATTTTAAATTGGCTCTAAGCAGTACAAATATTGCCGAACGTCAAGAACCTAAAGCTTGTCACGCACGGAAAGCTATACTATAATATACGGTGATGAGTGCGCTAATATCCGAAAAAATAACGCAAAAGACGGAAAACATAATACGTTGTGAAATAAAACACAAGACTACAATATAATATCGATGTATCCACCTTTGTACCTTTGCATCCACAAAAGACATGTTAAACTACAAAACCGTCTACTTTCTTTGTTTCTAAAGATATTAGGTACATTCAAAAAAACAAACTATTCAGAAAACAACACTACAATACGATTCCGATGTATACTCCGATCCATATATATAGGTAACCTTTGTTATTTATATTTAAATAATTAAAAGTTGGCAGACAATTTTTGTATACTGCACTGCAAAAGGTAGATAAGTATTTAGTTTTTTCATTATTGAATGTAAGTTTGTTTATTTGCAACCGTGTTTTTGCAATTTTGAAGTCTTGTTCTGCTATAATTTTAAGATTTTCTCAATTATCGGCCCAATTATGTTTCCAACAATTTTTGTTTGAATCGTACTTTGTTTTTGTCGTTTAAATCAGAAATTCTCGTGTATAGAACTCTTTATATTTTTTTATTTCGTAAAAATAGGATATTTTGGAGTGCGATAACATACGGAAAGCATCTGTTGAATTTTTGACCTGGCTGACCCTTCGTAGACTTGCGTCTGACACCAAATTTAATATTTTTAATTTGAAATATCCCTTGCTTGGCAGAGCGAAGTTTAGTTTTTTATGCATTACGTAGGGGTAATTAAATTCAAGAAAATGAATCACTTTCGTCATGATTTATTATCAGTAATATTTAATCAAGTCAAATTAAGACTATTAGATACGTAATAACTAATACTTATGTAAAAATTACAAAGCAATAACAATTACCTGTTATTATTCTTACGAAATCTAAATAAACTTATTTCTCTTCCTGTCGCAGATGAACATCCGTGAAACACATACGAGTAACCAGACATTTAACTATTATAATTATATAAATGCTCAAACAAACTTTTAAATCGAGTATTTACCATACACGCCTACGGACTATCGTAAAACAACCAGGAGGGACAGAATTAGCATGCTGGTGATACTTAAAGCAACCAGGTTCGCGCATGCGTCTTCAAAAACGGTACACGTTTTTAGTGCGGTTGTGTCGTTTCTCTGTGGTCCTTGTTCTCTGGCCTGAACACTATGAATATAATACATTGGAGGTGACATAGCCAGACGGGCAAAGATCCATTCAGGGTTATGATGCCAAAAGAAGAAGAAGTTAGATACCTGTATCAGAGTGTCCTGGGAAAATTACTTCCTTTACTTTCCGTAACGTTCAATACTATCTCCACGAACTTATTAAGTATGGTATGTTTAACAGTAAATGGTTGAGTTCAATTAGTTACCACTATAAACATCTTGGATTAACCGATAATAGTATAAAAGGCCCGGTTTCAGGTAAAAATTTATTTCAGGCTTTATTATGGGAGTACCGTCTAATTAGTGTTAATTGCAAAAGACCAACTCTGTCTACCCCGGTGGCTTATCGCTCCGGGTGGGTCTTAACAATGGGCCAGGTCAGATAAATTTAATAATATTTACGACCGCACTAATTGAACTCAACCATTTACTGTTGAACAAACCATACATACATTCATTGAAAAGAAAGTGTGTATTGTGTATTTTTTGTAAAAACCAGTAAACACATATAGATATTTTTCAGTAGTTATTGTTTTAACACATAAACTAAATCACTATGTTAATATATGAATAGACAACCAAATTCTTACCCAAATTTTTCCTTCCCGAACAGAAAAAGGCGCCGAGTAAAAATACTGTTGAGCCCACCAAAAAGACGACAGTCATGACGAAAGCATAGCCATCCAGACCTGCTATTGTGAAAGGCTGGACTGGTGGCGGTTGAGGAGGCGGTACGGGACAACTCTCTTCGCAGTCGATGCAACTGCAAGCCGGTGAAATGCCCTGAAATAAAACAAAAACGATTTCAGTTTATGACGATGATAAATATACTCCTGAACAATTTGATTTTTTCTGAAGATATTAATACATTAAAAACAATTTACGAACATATCAAAAACTGTAAATATAAATTGTAGCAATATAATTAACCCTGTATTTAAGTAATTTTGTTAAAACGAAACCGGCATGTTTGTTAAAACAAAACAAACATGTTTGTTTTATTGTTATTTTTTTAACACTGTAGTTTTAAGTAATTATTGTATATTATAATTGAAAAAAAGAACAAGAAAAAAAGAAAGAAAAAAAGAGAAAAAAAAGCCAAAAAAAAAGAAAAAAAAAAGGGAAAAAAACTAAGAAGATGTAAACCTCCGAGAAGTTGAATTGGGTTTATGTCTTAACGAGTAAAAAAAACAATTATTAAAAAAAAAGAAAAAAAAAACAAACTAAAAATATGATAAAAAAAATATACAAAAAAAATAAATATATACAAAAAAATATTTACATCCAAATCAGTGTATTTTTTTTAGATAGTAGTATGTTAGTTTGTTATGTACATATATTTAGAGTTAGAAATACAGAAAAAAAAGAAAAAAAAACAAACTAAAAATATGATAAAAAAAATATACAAAAAAAATAAATATATACAAAAAAATATTTACATCCAAACCAGTGTATTTTTTTTAGATAGTAGTATGTTAGTTTGTTATGTACATATATTTAGAGTTAGAAATACAGAAAAAATTCCTCTGATTGAAAAATAAATTTGATTGTTTTTAAAATAAAATGTCTGGCTAATTGGCTCAGCCAGGGCCATCAAATTCACACAAAAAAATATACTCCTATTGAGTTTTCATTAATTTTATCTTATTTATACGACGAAAGTAACCAGTCCAACAATCTTTTTGTTTTCGTGGTTGTCTACTATCGCGATGTATTAAAGAGGTTCGCTTAATTGGCGCAAAAAGTGAAGCATTTTTTGTGATTTTTGAAAAAGACAAGAGCGCAGTTGTTCGCCAACGGCTAGCTAGTGTGCCGGTAGGTGTTTAAAAGCTTATTTGGTTTCCCTCCGCATCCCTCCTATCACAAGTCACCCTCCGCTGGAATTATATATTTCGGCGGTAGCCTTTATGACCATCCTGAGACTCAAAGCAAACAATACTTGGAGGCCGAATTATGTATTGAGACACAAACATTACTGGGACTATACTTGAGGAGTCCATCTTTATGATGAACTCAGCTATGATGACACCAGAACTAATCTTCACTGAGAAGATTAACACAATTATACCCTCTAGAGAACAAAAAGTCCCGAATATTAATGTGGATTTAATATGGTTCACTGATGGATCTAAAACTGCCCATGGTACTGGATCAAGAGTCTTTGGGCAAACATGTAACTATAATAAATCTTACAGCCTAGGTCAACATACAGCAATGTTCCAGGATGAAGTTTTTGCTTTGGTGGCCTGCATTGATGAAATCATTGATAAATACCCTAAAGCTAAGAGAATCCACATTTAAACAGATAGCCAATCGGCTATTCTGGCTGTAAAGAACCCTCTCACCAAATCAAAACTGGTGAGAAACTGCAAAGATCTCCTCAATAACCTGGCAAAAGACAATAAAGTGTCTTTAATATGGGTGCCGGGTCATGAAGGGGTGCATGGGAACGAACGAGCAGATATGTTAGCGAAACAAGGCTCGAGAGAAACTTTTGAAGGCCCAGTACCTTTCTGTGGCATCACTAAAAATGCTATGAAAAACGAGGTTCAGAAATGGCTGATAAATAATCATCAAAATAAATGGAGAACCACTCAAGGGCAAATCCAGACTAAAAAAATAATCAAGAATATTGATAAAAAAAACTCTTAAACAGTTTGATGAATAGAACCTCAACAAACGAGAGATCAAAACGGTCACTAAAATGGTGACTGGGCATTGGCGTTTAAGAAATCACCTATACAAACTAGGTAAGGTGCAGAAAGTGCGAAATGGAAGAAGAGACTGCCATACACATACTATGCCATTGCAGTGTGCTAGGTGATGTAAGGCAGGACTTCACTGGCCAAATGAGGTTTGAACCAGAAGATATCCTAAAACTACCAATAAGAAAACTGTTTGCCTTCGTTGAGGCTACAGGACTTATTAAAGTTTAAGGAGAAGAACAGGGTTTGGTGCAAAGGTCTTATGACCAAGTGCCAGAGACTAACGAGTCTCGCCTGAGTTGAGAAGAATAAGCCTATCTGGCAAAGTTTTCTTGATTATGGACTTTACGCAATTGTTGGTGATAAATGAAGACGAGGGACTTTGGAAGTCTGGATGAAAGTACGACTATTAAACGGTAAGTGGACCTCTTTGCGAATCGTTTATCTCCATTATTTTGTCCTTTTTCTCTTTAAATTGTTTAGAAACCCGGTGTCAAACCACCTTTATAAAACCAAAGAACCAGCCCTATGTTAAGATCTTTCCATCAGGATCGCACAACTCTTTATCGTCTAGTCTAGAATACGCCAATCAGTAGCGTAACAAACTCCGTCGCCCCCCCCCGCAGAATTGGAAATGGGGCCGCCTTTAAAAAATTACTAAATGCGACATGTGTAACAAATACCTATATGTGTTACAGCCCAGTAAATCAACGTAAAATATGGCGATACCGTGTAATTTTCAATGTCACCACCGAAATGGTCAACTCAAGACTTTTCGAGTTACGAGTATTTATGAGTAAAAATGTTTATTGTTCAACAAAAAAACCACATTTTTTAGGCGATTTTTCGCAAATAGTTAAAAGAGTAAGTATTCGATCGAAATGAATATTGTTAGCAAAAATGTATCTAGCTTATAAAAAAATGAAACAAAAATGAAGTCGACTCAGTAAAAGCGTCCGTATATTCAATCAACGGTAAAAGAAAACTTATAGCTCATGAAAAGTTTTTCTTAATCATCAAATTCCAAATCGAATATTTCAACGTGAAATAACCAAAAAAATGAAATACTGTTAAAGGAAACTCATTAGAACTTTTTTTAAAGTGTTTAAAAGAATCTTTATTTTTTACAAAAGTTTCAACATCAAAACTAAGCCAGTTACGCTCAAAATACAGTTAATCCCATTTTTTGGTAAAAAATTGTGAAAATCTCCTATTTAGCACCCCAAATGAAACTAATCATTATTGCCTTACAAATTACCTAACTTTTTTATACGACCTGTAAGTTTCATCGGTTCAAAGTGCTTATTTTTAAAAGGGTTCTAGTTGGAGGGCTTGAACGAGTCACTGCAAATTTTTAACAGCCATGTCTTAACCAATTTTTGTCTTACAGAAAAACAAAATAAAGCCAAAATATTTATAAAAGCAAGACCTACCTACATTTCTTTACTCTTTGAAATTTTTCGTATCACTAATACTTTTTAAGTTATTTTGAAAAAAATGCATTTTTCCAAAATAAAAAAACTTTTAAATTTTTTCAAAAATAAGAACTTTGAACCGGTCAAACTTGCAGATCACATAAACAATAAATATTTAAAGTAAATGGTAAAGCGCTAATGATAAATTTTATTTGGGGTGCGAAATACGGGCAGATTTACACGATTTTTTTTACCAAAAAAGGGGCCAACTTTATTTTGAGCGTAACTTGGATAGTTTTGGTGCTAGAAACTTAAAAAAAAAATAAAAATAAAGCTTTTTTTTAATTTAAAAAAGTTTTAAGAGTTTTTCCCGAAAATTGCTTAATTTTCTGGTTATTTCAGGTTGATATATTCGATTTGAAATTGGGGAAATAAGAATAATTTTTCATGAGCTTCAACTGTGCTTTTACTGTGTACATAGACTTCATGAATAAGTACCATTTTCTGTATCTTATACGCTACATTTTTGCTGCAAATATTTTTTCGATATCTAATATTTAATTCGATAAATATTTATTTTTGAGTTATGTATTTGCGAAAAACTCGTCTGAAAACGTTGTTTTTTTTTTGAAAAATAAACATTTTCACTCGCAAATGACTTGAAAAGTATTAGCATAGATAAAGAAACTCTATAGAAGAACAAAAGTTGCAGCTCTTACAAGAAAATAGTGCAGCTCTTACAAGAAAAGAGATATTCGAACAATATTTATCAAAAAACAAAATATTACTGATACCTCCAGGATAATATGACACGACTATGAAACAAAATCACCTATTCAATTTTTCCACAGAATTTTTTAAAGTAAGGAGAAAATACAACGCTTCCATTAACCCCCGTATAATGCCATCTAAGCAAATTTTTTTATTACCAGATATAATACCAAACGATGTCAATATCTGTACATACAAACTTGTGCAAGAATCTTGAAAATCGGAGCACAAATAATTAAGTTTGTTGGCGGAATTTTGTGCCGGTTAGCGTAGTACCTGAGTGATCTGGCATCGATAATTGTGGATTGCAATACTTAACCCGGTCTATATAGACATTTCAAATAACAAAAATTGCCGGAGAGCCAAATTTTGGTGGAGAGCTAGGGTATACCATAACAAATAAAGTTTAAAAAGTCCCCATCGATCCCATGTGTGCGTCAAAAGTTATTCGGGGTCAAAGGTCAAAATTTGAGATTTTTTGGATTTTTTTCGAAAACGCTAAGTTTTATCAAAAAAAACCTTAAACCAAAGTTGTAGATCTTAAAATTCTCTACAAAAATAGTTCTTACTATTTTTTTCCTAAGAGTTGCCATTCCTGAGATATCGCGATTCAAAGAGTCACATTATACATGATATGCACACGTTTCCACACCACCTGTGAGGTAGTGTACTCGGCGCGTTTTTTTTTACCGTGGTTTCCCCTGTAGGCCTACTCCACTAACTGTTTTGACAATTTTAGGATAATTTAAGGAAACAATACCGGTCAAGTTCTAGATATTACCTTATTATTGATATTGATTATTGATATTGATTATTGATATTGCTATTGATTATTAGGTTAACTATTGTTTTGATTTCTTTAGACATTTTAATCAGATTCATATTCTTGAAAGTCTACTTCAACAGTCAATTCTTCTTCGATTTCATATTCTTCCTCTTCCTCTTGCTGGATGTTCAAAAATTGTTCAAATGTGACTGAGTCATTGGTCTTTTCATTAAAATCACAGGAGTCTTCCTCTGTTGTACTAAACTGGACATTTGAGCAAGACTGACCTTGGCAGTTGGTATACACTAGAGAACACAGCAACCCGACTTTTTTACATCCACATTTGGCACTACAACCTTTTTTGCAATTGCAAAAAATAGTGTTAAGAAGTTTTTCTGGAGCAGGTGGGAGTAAGGTTTTAATCGGTTTCAGATTATTATCTATTAATTTCCAACCCCAGTCTTCTGGATTCAGTTCATTGCCTAGCCATGTTTAAACTTGATAATATACTCGATACAAATGTTGAAAAGCAGATGCTAATGTTGAAGGAAGACATGATAGTTGTACTTGTTTCTTGTTTCGCGTATTTTTTACAAAAGTTAAGTACTTATCGGTATTTATCAAGACAAATAATTTTTTTGGAGCTCCATAAACCGCAAGAAGAAAGCGAATTCCTTCCGTAATTATTGTTTGCGGTGTAGAATCAAGTTCTGTAAAAACTTTACAGCAGTCAGTCAAATCTTTTTTTTTTCGAATAATTTAAGTACTGATGTTTTGCCCCTTCTGTACATTGCGGACGTAGTGTCGCAGCCGGTTATCGCATGTAAAAATAAAATGAACTTTTGGCATTTGGGATAAGCCGATAAACTATTCGAAGCGTATATCTCTGTTCGCTGTTGAGCCCTTCCAGGTTTCAGAAAATAAATAACTTTATCTACTGGAGTCCTTGCAGTAATCAGTACCTACAAATCAACATCTTCACCAACTACAATTGTTGTGTTTGTTGCCTTAAAATTTTCAATTGCTGTCTCAATTATAAGGACATCTGCGTCATTTTTAGCTTGTTTCACTTCAATATTCGCAGCTGTTAATTTGTCAGTTAACATGGAAATGAAACGAGATTTATTATTAATGTTGGCAAAAAATTGTTGTTGATTCGCTGGAACTGTTATATTTTCATCAAAGATAATCTCGGAACCCGATGATGTTTTTGTAGTTCGACGACGTTGTTCTGCAGCTTTAATATTCTTTGTCGGTAGCCGTCAAATACCACTGTCACTGTAAGCCCGTAATGTCTGCGTAGATACTGAACATATTTATCAAAAATAACGCTAAAGGTTTCTTCTCGATCCCACACAACGTGATGTAGTAGGTACCCTCCATCAATAGTGTAAGTAGCGTTTTTACGATCAACCTCAGTATTGACTGATTCAAAGCAATCATAAATTGCTGACTTTGTTGTTTTACGCATTCCAGCTGCATCGACAAGTGATAAGGGGTAAGGAGCTAATTCATACTCAAAAAATTTTTCAATCTCATCCTCAAAAGCTTCAGTGATACTCATGCGTTGAAATAATAATACAGGATCTATAGCTACTTCTTCTTCGTGAACTTTCACGGTGCTACTCGCAGCTAAAAGAGGGAGTACTTTTTCAGAGCGTTTTAATTTTATATTATTAAATGTTTCACCTGTCATTTTAGCCATTGAAGCAGTGGCGGCTCGTGATTTTTACAATAGGGGAGGCTATATCTAACTGTAAAATATCTAGACAAATTTGCACTAGCAACAAAATGCGCCAAAAAAAATGTAATTTAGGGCCCCATTTTTTATTTACATTTCATAATATCATCATAATTCATAATTTTATGATATCATATTTTAAAAATAGTTAGTCTAATTGTAAAAGTTTAATAGATACCAAAGTTTGTGTCGTTTATTTGTTAACAATTCCATCTTTGTAAGTAGATATGCATATCAAAATAAATACAGATTTGAAGTTTTGCAGTCCATACAGGATGAAGCTTCACATTTTTTAAGATACTCAACAGATTTTTTTTAATTCTAAACGCGGCCTACTGCGAATTCAAAAACACGATAAGTTACCGATATTTTGCTTTGCGTTACAGATATCGGAAAAAGTTATTTGAACAAGTTGTTCCAAATATTAGTCTAACCTCACATACGAAAATTCGCACTTTTAGCTTTTTCATTATTTTTAGTCAGGACCCTAAAACTCGTTGTCCCGAGATGCACGCAACCACGCAACGGAGCCGAGAAGCTACGTAGCCTCCCTTGGTATATATCTCCGGGCAGCGTGTGATGGCACCGTAGATGCCACTGTTAGGAGACCGCGTCTCCTTAAACGCCTGCTGCGCTGCGCGGTGCATCAGCTACGGAGGCTGCTGCACTTCTCGGCTCCGTTCATGCATCTCGGGATAACCCAAGGTCCTACCTACAATAATAATAAAAAAACTGAGACGCAGTCATGCGTTCTAATGCTAATGCTCCGTGCGTATGGATATTTAGTGATAATATGGAATTTACACGTTGTATAATAGTGAGAGTGCTTGTTGTTTTCGCGATTCATGATAAACAAAACAGTGTAGCGTGTGTAAAAATTGTATGGGGAGGCTAAGCCTCCCTTGCCTCCTCTGACGAGCCGCCACTGCATTGAAGCAATCCCAACTTCACGAACATCATCAGAACGATCTTTAGCTAATTACAACAGGGATTCTTTGAATTTTAGTGTAGTAACGTTACGAATTATTTTTCGAAGATGCTGTGCTTTCTTTAGCTCAGATTCTTCATTGGCTTCATTGCAATTGCCACAAAATAAACAGTATTTTTTAAAACAAAAATGTGATTTACTTACTCGCGTTCTAGTATGAGGTGGACTTACTTTTGAAGTACTAGCCTGTTCCTCCTCACGTTGTCTTTTCACTGCAGCGATTGAAGTTTTCCGAATGTATGATTTTCTGCAATTGACGTGTATTGTAACGGATTTTTGAGTTCTTAAATACTCAATAAACTCATCACCTCTCTCGACACTAGCCTTGATTAAATTTGGCATTCCACGATCAACCACAACTGTTTTAGTTTCACTTAAAAGTTTATTGCAAATAAAACAAAACTGAGACATTTTTAGAACTATAAAATTGTACAAATAACGGTAACGGTACTAAATGGTAGACGCTTGTAATAAGTACTTATATTCACTTGAACTGAACCTTTAGCACTAAAAGAAATAGATAATATTATGAACCAGACCTACGGACAATACTGTAGCCATTGCCTATAATAGACAATCTGTTCTTTTTTAAACAATGGTATAGCCAAATGTTTTTCAAGGCCACGTGGATAGAGGAAATTCAGTTTGAGACTGATTACCTTTTGAAGAAATATTTTCAGAATAGTATAATATACTATATAAAAGAGACACAAATAGGCATTTATACTTGTCTTAAGGGCCACTTATGTATATACGTGGCTTATATGTGCATATAATGTATAAAGTAACTTTTAAAATCGCGATATCTCAGGAATGGTAACTCTTAGGAAAAAAATTGTAAGGACAATTGTTATAGAGAATGTTAAGATCTACAACTTTGGTTTGAAGTTTTTTTTGATAAACTTACCGTTTTCGAAAAAAATCCAAAAAATCTCAAATTTTGACCTTTGACCCCGAATAACTTTTGACGCACACATGGGATCGATGGGGACTTTTTAAACTTTATTTGTTATGGTATACCCTAGCTCTCCACCAAAATTTGGCTCTCCGGCAAATTTTTGTTATTTGCCAAGCATTTTGATGTCTAAGTTGACCGGATTAACTCTAATAAGTACAAAAAAAAAGAATGTGTGTGTACTTTGTACGCACGTAAGAAGTTATACTTCTACTACATATTATGTGATTTTTAAGACTATACCAAAAATTTAAAAAAATAAAAGAATAAAACGCACACAAACACATTGAAAAATGCCACAAAGAAAAAATGATTTCTGGACGATAATAATTGTTGGCAAAAATTTTAAATACGCATTTGCTGAAAAAAAAATTATATAACAAATATACTTACAATCATAATATGCATAAAAAAATAAAAAAATAAAACTTGCATCGGGAATTGAACCCTTGAATTTCGTGCCGCTTTGACTCGTAATCGAAGCGTAGACTCACTCGTCCAATCCCACATTATTTATCATGTGGAAAAATACGGTAACTGAACGTTTTACTGTTTGACAATTGTTTTGAAAATTATGTAGTTTAAATTTTGTGGAAGAAAATATAAAAATATAACAAAACAGTAAGAAAACAATATATTAGATGAAGATTGGTAGAACTTTTGTTGGTAATCAAATTAAGTATGTAAATCAAAGCATTACATACCTACTAGATAAATAAATCTACGCCAAAAAATCATAATTTAAAAATAAAAATCGAACCTAATTTGGGATTTCTCTCTAAAATCCGCATTCTTGAGAAAATAAATGTATGTATTTCAACCTAATCCAAATGTATAATTACAATATGATTATAATAAAAACTAGGTACTTACCAAATTAGAATGAGTTTTCCTTGTCCAAAATAGTCCAAAAGTCCAAAAATATAGGTATATGAAAACTATTTAAAAAGGCAGTATAACTATTAACTAACTTTTGTTTGTTGTTTCTTTTCACACAAATTTTAAAACGCAACAACCATAAATAATCTAACTACAGCTGTGCCACAGCCACCATATTGAATAATTTTTGACATGTCATTTGAACATCCAATCAGAACAAAGTTATAATGCGCATGCGCCCGGTCGCTAGGTTTTCCCATATAAAAATTTACCCTCTATCGCCGGTAAAGAAGTATAACTTCAATAACTTCAATATTACTATAAGTAGAGTGAGAACGTTTGAGTTGGAATAAATTCATTTTCTCGAGAATGGGAGATTCTGGAGATAAATCTCGAAACAGGTCGATTTTTATTTTTAAAATATAATATTTTGCCATGTCATACTAGTGACGTCATCCATCTGGGCGTAATGACGTGAGCGATGATTTTTTTAAATGAGAATAGGTGTCGTGTGATAGCTCATTCGAAAGGTTATTCAATGCTCTATTTACTAATATAAACATTTACATAACTATTTTTGGACACGCGCCAACTCGTAACTCTTAATGACAAACTTTTTTAAATCAAAATGTACACCGGCCAATTCGTAACTTTTCTACCTGACCAACTCGCAACTTTATAGAGGTGAATTTGAAACCATTGTTTAATAGTTGTTAGGTTAAAAGGTAAGAAATAAATTTGAACAGTAACGGATTAAGCCAACACGGGGCATATAGCATATTATTATGTAAGCGAATGGTTCGCTATCGACAATGAAACAAAACATACAGCAATTTTTAAAATTATTCAATTAAATACAGCGTCCATTAGAAACAAACTTGAAAGGTTGGAAATTCTGCTTGATCAAGAAAATCCCATTGTCGTCAGTATTGCGGAGCACTGGTGTAAGCAGGATGAAATATCTCTAATGGTAACTCCGGGTTACGATCTTGTAACCAGTTATTGTCGACCTATCCATGAGCATGGCGGATCGGTTTTGTATGTGAAATGTGGGTATGAATATCAGATCATCAATGTGTGCCAGTTAGCTGTGGAGATGCATTATGAGTGCAGTGCGGTAAAAATAATGTTTTGTGAAAGAAAAGTTGCAGTCATCAGTATCTACAGGCCTCCCAGTGGAGACTTTTATTTGTTTTTGAAGCAGTTTTCCTATACGATTGAACTCTGTAATAGGTATGTTGACGATATTTTTATATGTGGTGACTTAAACATTGATTATTTAGAAAATAGTTTATTTAAAATTCTTTTTAACGATGTTCTAATGAGCTACAATCTTAGCATAACCTCTATGGTTCCCACAAGGGTAGCGACAAATTGTTTGAACCAAACTTCTATCAGTAAGATTGATTATATTATAACCAATACAGCTAATATACTTCAATGCAATTCTAATGTTTTTGAAGCGCATTTAAGTGACCATAGAGCAATTAGTTTGGAATTTGTAGTAGACATAAATAGTAGCTGTACTAAATCGAATAACCAGCCTAATTATAAATATTTTAGAGACTTGTCTGACAACAACCTTAAACAAATTTCTTCTGTGCTATCTGTAACTGATTTTGACGATATTTATTTAACCGATAATGTTGATAAATCCTTTGAAAATTTTATAAGTAGTTTAATATATGTGTTAGATTATTGCTGTCCAGTAAAACGGTATAATATCAGTAAGCAGACTTGCAATAAAAAATGGATTACTCCGGAAGTTAAGCAGTCTAGTGTTCATTTAAAAAATGCTTACTGGCTTAATAAAGAACTAAAAGATGCCAATTCTCTTGCAAATTATAAAAAAATTAAGAAAGACCACGCGGAACTATTACAAAAATCTAAATTAAAATTCCATGATAAATTGATAAATAATTCAAGTAATAAAAATAAAACTGTATGGAATCTTGTTAAAAAGGAAACTGGCAGGAAGTTATCTAAAGAAACATAGCATTAAATAAAGATGGTGAAAGTTGTACTGATTCTAAGCAGTTGTCTGAAGTTTTTTGTGATTATTTTGCTACAGTAACCGAAGAGAAACTGTCAAATCATTTTGGGAATTCTCGATCTAATAGTTGCACATCTTCTACTATTCTTAAAAACAGTTTTTTATTTAGACCTGTTGTTGGTAATGAGGTAATGAATGTGATCAATAATTTAAAAAATAAAAAAAGCACTGGACCTGATTCTATCTCGATAAGAGTATTAAAGGCTATGTCATCTGATATAATAAACCACATTGCATATTTGATAAATTTATCAATAGGTAAAGGAGTCTTTCTAAGTATTCTAAAAAAAGCAATCGTTATTCCTATTTACAAAAAAGACGATCCGGAAGACATTTCAAATTATAGACCTATTTCCTTATTGTGTGTGCTTTCCAAAGTATTTGAGAGAATTGTGTATAACCGTATGTCTGAGTTTTTGGGTAGATTTAAAATTGTAAGTGATTGTCAACATGGCTTCCGTACCGGTAGATCCACTCAGTCTGCTGCCTGCAGATTTTGTGAAAGGGTCTACAGATCTTTGGATGCAGGTGAATATGTGGCAGGTCTCTTTTTTTATCTAACCCGTGCCTTTGATTGTCTTGATAGCCGTTTTGTTAGCAATAATCTGTATAATATTGGTTTTAGGGGTATATTTTTAGATTGGCTAATCAATTATCTATCAGATAGGATAATTTGTGTTAAAATCAATGAATCTATTTCGAAGGAACGTTTTACTAATCTGGGAGTTCCACAGGGCTCTGTATTAGGACCCCTAATTTTTTTGTTGTTTATTAACGATGCATCTAACCAGTTTGATGCTCTGGACCTGACGTTATTTGCGGATGATACTTCTCTTGTGGTCTCAGCACAGACCTATGAGAAATTGGCATCTACTTGCAATAGTTTTTTAGCTCGATTTAATGACTGGTGTCGATCTAATAACCTAATTTTAAATGTAGACAAAACAAAAGTAATATATTTTAATAACTTAAATTCTGTAAATCCTGTACTACACCTAAGTTTTAACAATGTACTACTGGATTCCTCAAATCATACAAAATTTTTAGGTATCCATCTCGACTCAAAATTAAAATGGTCAGTTCACATAGACATGCTCAGTAAGTCCCTTAATAAGTCGTACCATGCATTATCCCGTATTAAAAATATTATGCCCATCTCTGCGCTGTTAAATGTATACTATAGCCTTGTTTATAGTAGACTTTGTTACAACATAGTTTTATGGGGGAATGCAGTCAACAGTGACAGAATATTTATAACACAAAAACGTATAATACGAAAAATGTTTGGAATTAGACCTCTTGAGAGCTGTAAGCCCATATTTATTAAGAATAATATTTTAAGTTTTCCATGTATTTATATCTTCAGAATGTTACTATATGCTGTTGATAATATTCATACGTATGACAGAAATTCTAGTTTCCACAATTATTCGACGCGAGGTGGCGATTTGCTGAGTGTACCTGGTCATAGATCGAGTAAATTTGAAATGTCAGTAAAGTATATGAGCATTAGACTGTTTAACGTTTTACCAAAAAAATATAGAACAATGAATAAATATTTCTTTAAGAAATCCATTAAAAGCTTATTGCTTACCAAATGTTATTATACTGTGGAAGAGTTTGTTTCGGACAGAAATATTACCTGAATGTTATTAATTCTATCTACTTTCAAATGTTTATAAAATTTATAAATGTATTAATTTTATTGTTTGTTTGTTTGTAAAACTAATGACATGTCCTATACATTGTATCTCTTAAAGGATGAATAAATATTATTATTATTATTATATTATTATTATTATTGTTCTTGGTTTGCTTAAACACATGTTGTGTATTATATGTACCTACCTATAAAAAAATAATAATAATTGACTTATGCTCCTTCTCAAATATGCCCGGAACATTAATAAAAAAATTAAAATATTTAAAAATTTCGAAAAACATTATTTTTTTTTTCTACATTCTTTTCTTATAACTGTAAAACGATTTATTTTGGAGCAAAGTCGTAGGAAATTAAAATAAAGATAATTGAATTTTTTATGATATACGACTAGTTAAAAATGTCTTAAATTATTACCCTTTCTGCAAAATTGCAATAAATACAAAATAAGGGGGAAAATAAGCCTCTTTTTATTCAGTGTTTTTCATCAACTTTGGTTGCACTTAGAACCTTCGTAATTCGCATAGAAAATCCTTATAACATACTTAAATCGTCCACCAAATTTCATTAAAATCGACCTGATAAATTTTGCATAATAATTTTGCAATCTAAATTTTTTTAAAAAAGTTCAAATTTTTTAAAAACTTTCTGAACAGAAAGTAGACCATTTAGAGATTTGCTAATTTTTTCACATATAAAGAGGCTCTCTGCCTATCTAATACACTTTACAGAATTAAAATCGGATTATCTAAGAGGCCTCAGGACTGTTTTAAAGTTATAAACAATTTTTTGGCTTATAAACAAATACAGTGAGGACGTTTGAGTTGGAATAAATTCATTTTCTCGAGAATGGGCGTCTCTGGAGATAAATCCCGAAATAAGTCGATTTTTATTTTTAAATTCTAATTTTTTGGTATACATATCATACCAGTGACGTCATCCATCTGGGCGTGATGACTCAATCGATGATTTTTTAAAATGAAAATAGGGGCCGTATGATAGCAGGCCGTATGATTCCGTCAGTATAACAGGTTGCCTTGCAACCAGATGCAGAACAGTACCATAAATGTTTTCCACTTTTTAGCACTTTCTTTAATTGAAATTTAAAATTATTTACCACCAATAACTTACACCCACATGCACTCATTACGAAATATGTTATCTGTTACAAGAATTTCAGTCATTTTCACAAAATGTATTTGGATTTTCTCTAGTAACTGTTCCAAGAGACAATACAAAATGATGAATACCTTTTACACCACCTTCAAAGAGAGTAATTTTTACAGGTACATACCTGGAATACCGGTATTCAATTATCAACATTAAGTACTTAAAAATGAAAGTTACTAATTCACCGGTAGTTAGTGGGTTATCGAAGAATTACCTGCGCGCCAGAGTTACGAGTTGGCCTGTAATTAGGATGGGGGATTAAAATAGTTACGAATTCACCGAGACCCCTATTTTTATAGGGTGCTCAAAATTTTTTTTTTTGAATTAAATTAATTCAGACGAAAAGAAGAATGTATATAATTTATTTAATGCGAAATACATTTTACTATTATCCGAAAACAGGAAAAAATGTTTATTTGATAAATAAATATTGTTTTTCGCTTAAATTCAATATTAGAGCTCCACCCACCTGCCTCTTAGCAGTATGTAAATTAACATCTTTTTTCTGTTTTCTGAAAGCAGTAATAGCTATTTGTATAACAAGGAAGGAAAGTGCTACTTTTCCTCCCGAGAATGAAGTTTACTGCACGACGCGTAGCGGAGGGCAGTAATCATTCGAAGGAGGAAAAGGCACTTTACTCCCATGTTATACATATGGTTTTTCCACCTTCCTCAAATAACAAGTCATTTTTTCATTTTTACTTAATTTATTTATGTAACTAACCAACAAAATTTATTGGAACTAAAACTAACAAGTAGGTACAATATAACTGTCAACTGTCAAATATAAGTCAAATTATTAATGTAAACATTGTTAAATCAAAATAACAATTTGCTGTTTTTTACCATTCTGCAAAATACAGGGTGTTTTATAAATAAACGTTAAATGTATAGATACTTACGTAATAGAAAATAGATATTGTACAGGGCGTCAATAAGTTATATTTCATCAATGAAATACCATGACGTCACTTTTACTTTTCCTCCCTAGGGAGGAAAAATATTTTCCTCCCTAGTGAGGAAAAGTACAACTTTGCTCCCTACAATCAGGTCCGGAAAAGTATACTTTCGGTAGAGGTAGGTGGAAAAATATATTTTGCATTAAATAAATTACATACATTCTTCTTGTTATCTCAATTATTTTAATTCAAAAAACTTTTGTTGGACACCCTGTATAAATAATTATGTTAATGTTTATATTATTGAATAGAGAATTGAATATCCTTTCGAAGGAGCTATTACACGCTATTATTCCCATTTAAAAAATTCATCGATTACGTCATCACGCCCAGATGGATGACGTCACTAGTATAATATATATGCCAAAAAATTACTTACTTACTTAAGCCGTCCTCTTGTACCTTACGGTGTCGAGGATGCCAAAAAATTATAATTTAAAAATAAAAATCGACCTGTTTCGGGATTTCTCTCCACAGTCACCCATTCTCGAGAAAATGAATTTATTCCAACTCAAACGTTCTCACTGTATATTGGAGGTACTTTACGACAAAAAATTAAAATTTAGTAGCAATAAACAGCCTTAGGTGGCGTCATAGGATTGAATTAGCTATTTGCAATATCTAAAAAGTGCTACGAGAGTTCTAAAAATAAGTATATAAAACAGACCGTTATTCCTAAGCAATGATGTAATTAAAGATATTTATCAATTACTATTCAGAACTGATTTATATTTATTTTTTCATACAGGAAAAAAATCAAATTTTTTCTAAAATTTTGTTGTATTATACATAGTTATAATACAGTATTATAGTTATAATACAGTCCACCACCAATTCGAATTACAATATTTTGTTGTTTGTTGTCCTAATATTTTGCTGAAAAACTCCTCTTGTTCTTCTCCGCGTTTTGTAATTTGTAATTTTGAATTTTGTAGGTTAAAAGTAACAAATATTGCATTTTGCAAAACTGCAAGACAGAAAATCAAACAAATGGATAAGAGAGAAAACAAAAGTAAACAAGCTGAAAATGCGAACATTATCATAACGAAAACTTTCTTTATTTACGTATTTTAATTCATGATATGAAAAATTGCTATTATGAAAAGTTGTTTAGAATTAAAAATTGTGTTTTAATGTGCAATTATATCATTCTAATAATTTAAATGTTCTGAACTATAAAGGTACTTTACTCTTGATCGAAATTAATATTTTTTATATACCTCGTATAAAATTAATAAAATTTTATATATGATGATCATAAATCTTAGACCATGAAAAGCTTTTTATGAAGAATAACTTTTCTTCGTCAAATTAAAAATAAAAGAGTTAAATGAAAATGTTGATATCCATAATTTGAGAAAAATCTTCAAATATTTTTTTCCATTAGAAGGATGTAATTGCACATATCAGACCATAATTTTTTATTCCAAACAACATTTCATATGGTCGGTTCGTTAAACTCAGACAAAACTGGCTAGTGATTTTAGTCAGTAATTTTACCAATTTGGCAAAAAAAAATAATTACTAAATAATTAGTAAACTTGCCAATTTTGTCAAAATTGGCAAAAAACAAAAAAAATACCTACTAAAATCACTAGCCAGTTGTGTCTGAGTTTAGCGAACCGACTATAACAACAATTTTCATTTCATAACAAATGGAGCAGTCCATTTATCATTAGGTACTCCCATTAAAGGGGAGGCCGTATTCTCGTATAAACCTTTTTATTCTTAATAAATTATTGCTTTCAAAATATACTCAAATTGTATTTTTGAACATCGTAGTTATTTTATATAATAATTAAATTCACTATCAAATGTCATTGATATTTTATTAATACTTTATTTGAAATTTATTCCATTCACGAAGTATCAAACTCAAATAATGTAAATAACCTATGCTTTGCTTAACAAATTCAGATTTAAAAAACTAGACTACTTACTAGCATCGATTTCAGCTGACGTTTAGTGTGTCGGCAGAAAATAAAAGGATTGTGACGTCACATTTTAGATTTTGAGGTCGATTATCTCGAAGACGGTTAGAGATATCGAAATGCCGTTTTCAGATTTGGATTCAGAAGACAAAGCTACATAATAATCCATCGATAAATCTGCTCTAAGTATTGCAGGAGCGGCAACGCAATAACACACAGACTTTGCGAATTTATAAACGAAAAGTTTTCGTTTAAAATGTAACAGAACATCAGATGCGATGGAAGGACGATATTGTAAAAGTGCAGGAACTCACTGGAAAAGCGTAACGTAAGCGTAAAGAAGAAGAAGAAGAAGAATAAGAATAAGAAGAAGAATAAGAATAAGAATAAGAATAAGAATAAGAATAAGAATAAGAATAAGAATAAGAATAAGAATAAGAATAAGAATAAGAATAAGAATAAGAAAAATAAGAAGAAGAAGAAGAAGAAGAAGAAGAAGAAGACGAAGAAGAAGAAGAAGAAGAAGAAGAAGAAGAAGAAGAAGAAGAAGAAGAAGAAGAAGAAGAAGAAGAAGAAGAAGAAGAAGAAGAAGAAGAAGAAGAAGAAGAAGAAGAATCAAATTGTACAATGTACTAACTCCAAATTGTAAGTGAATAAGGAATTTTTCCCTTATTCCGCGACGATGAGCTGGCCAAATACCCAAGTAGGTGGAGGCCAATAAACTAAAGAAGAAGAAGAAGAATTAGTATATTCAACTTCATGTATTAATACATTAATGTCCAGTTGCACCAACAAATAAACCATTGATTTGGATTGACTGTTTATTTTAAAATATAATTGTCAAAAAACTGTCAAATTAAAAACAGAAATTTTAAGGAATCTCCCAAAAAATATTAAATTTCAACCTTTTCGAAAGAAAAGAAAAGTCTTCTGTTATTATATTTGATGGTAAAAAATTTAATATTTTTCGGAAGAATCGTTAAAATTTCTGTTTTTAATTGACAGTTTTTTGACAATTGTTACATTTTAAAATAAACGGGCAATCAAAATCAAAAAATCAATCGTTTATTTCTTGGTGCAACTGGACATAACACTCTAGGCCAAAATTAACCGCCTACTTTAAAAATAGGTCATTTTTGATATTTCAAATTTCCTAAACCTGTTATCCGATTTAAGTGATTTTTTTAATGTGTTATATACCTATTCTTTAACAATATTGCTGTAATAAAATTGTTGCTAGACAGGTAAATTTTCATTGTATACTGGGTGTACGAATCAAACTGTGTTTTTTTCCCAAATTTCACATCACCCTGTGGAATATTCTAGCATTTATAAAAATTTTCTAACAAACTGACAATTTATTTATTGCTTTAAAATCAGTTCAGATATGCACATTTATAGAGGGTTTTAAGACGTAGTTTTTGCACATGTTTTGACATACAATTAAGAATTTAATATTTATCATTGGCGCGCATACGGGTAATATAAGCCGTCATATCATTTTTTTTTTCACTCCCAGTTTTCGGCATTCCTCATATCCCGATGTTCTACGATCACTGCCTGACGTTAATATTAAGCGTCTGGGAATCTTAAAAGGGTATTTTTTATATGGAAGGCCTGACCTCTCGATCTGATATCGATTGAGATAAGCGTTTGCGACACATCCCCTTATTCCTAACTTCATATTATGGCCAGCATACATTTCTTTTATGTATTTCTCAATTATTATTTCCTCAAAATCAATAGATCGCTTTAAGTGGGAGAATCTAAATATTTCATGAGATCGACGTAGGGGTTGAATTATAAATTGGCAGAACTGACAAAGACGACCGCTTTAAATATTAAGTTAACCCATTATAGGCCAGCGTCCTATTTATAGATCACTGAATTTTTGTTTTCAACCCTTAAAAGTTGTTTAAATTTAAAGAGAAATTTTCTATAGATCTTATAGGCTATATTATAAATTTATTTTTATTAGAAGCAAATAAAAATGTTTATTCGCATAACTGTTTCGACCTCATTCATAGATACTTGCAATTATGATAATACTAGCGCGCAGTGATCTATTATTAAGACGGGCCAAAATTCAAAAAAGAAAAAATACAGGATGTTTCATTAAGATGTCCAATCTCTGAGTTATAGATACTAGACTTCAAAATATTAAGATTTAACCAAAATCACTTAGAATAAAATATGGCTCCTTATTTAAAAATTTCGAAACTATTTTTGCTCAGTATTTTACAACTATTTGACGTATCCTTTTCATACTTGCCAAAAAGTGTAGGTACTATACACCCTACGAAATTATGTTTAATAAACGTTTTTGGCTATTACCAGGGGCGTACGACAGGGGACAGAGAATGGTTGACCTTTCCCAAATTCTACGCCACTGGAGGAATTACTATCTTAGCTCAATTTTTCGATTCCCCAATACTCTTTATGTAAATAACATACTCTTCACTCGTCACGATAAAGTCATTATACTATTATACTAAATTTACAATCAAGATGCAGTAGAAATAAACAAACCCAGACACGTTAAATGCTACTAGGAGCACTCCTGAATCATAATTTACAATGTATAATAAACTTTGGAAATCATGATTTGGGATTTACAATAATGATATATTCTTCAGTCCTAACGATAAAATCGTTAGTTTTGGAGATATTTCAAGTTTAAAATTAGGCTATTTAAGGTTTTAGGTGCAATGCTATTCAAATGGGGATTCATTTTTTCGAATCCTGAGAAAACTAATAAGTATTTTTGAAAAACTTAAACGCGGAATGAAAGATTACGTTATTAGCGAGGGCCGAAAGTCCCTGAGAACTTCTATAATGTTTATTTTAATAAGTTACAGGGGTGAAAAACTAAGAGAAAATTTAGTGTGATTTTTAATTTCAAATATCTCATTAAAAGTAAACTTTTTATTTATTCTAAGGGACTCGGCCCTCGGTAATAATTTAGTCTTTCATTCTGCGTTTAAATTTTTCAAAGATATTTATCGGTTTTTTCAGGATTCGAAAAAAATTAACACAATGTCCGTGGTAATATTTTCCAAATCTATCTTTGTCTTACATACAACGCACTCAGTCGAATAGAATATTGTCAACATATTGTCAGTCAGACAGTGACAATCAGTGACAATTTTAAATATTTGACAGTGTTGATTAAATAATGTTGATGTATACGCTGTGAGCTCGTACGTAGAAGGGATATTTACAAATTCTCGAGCGCCAGTAGTGGCAAGTCTGTAAACGATTACTGGAAATTTGACATAAATGTCAAAGTGATTAATTTAAAATTAAAATTAAAAACATTAATTATAAAAAGTATAAGTTTGTCAAAGCTGTGTTATATATTTTTACCTTAAATATACAATACGTTTTAAATACTGAATTTAAGTTTTTTTAATGTTCCGTAATATCTAGAAAAAAAATTCTTTAGATTATATTCCGTAATATCTCATAATTATAAATTAATATATTAATCTTACCGCCATCTATACGATAATTGTGAAAGTATCCGAAGTAAGAAATTCATATTTTATCAATAGAACGTCAAAATGATTAGCAAAATCTTAAAAAAATCGATTATAATTTAATTACTTTTTTGCGTTGTAAATATTAAGCGATAACAATTAAATAATAAATTTAAAAATTACCAGTGAAAGTTGATTAGTAATCCGCCAGGAGCGACACCAGCGAAGCTCACAGCGTATAGTGTATTTGACAAATAATTGATTTAAGACGTGAACTTAAGAGGAAACAGTAGCGATCAACAGGTGGCAACAAACGCGTTCCAAGATTGCGGCTGTAATTTTGAATATTTTGTCGAGATATTTGGCACACTTATTCGTAATATAATAAAGAATGGCGGTACAGAGCCCAATTTCAGAAATATGTTAGTATGTGGAAATTACTCTGTAACTAAATAAAATATTGCGAAAAGGAGCCTGTACCGCCATTAAGAAACTCAAAAAAATACACTTTCTTCAAATAAACTTTTTTATCCCGTGCCTAGATTTTGTGACACATTGGAACTACTAAAAATCGATTCTTTTATAACAAGAAATTGA
This sequence comes from Diabrotica virgifera virgifera, assembly GCF_917563875.1. Lineage (NCBI taxonomy): Eukaryota > Metazoa > Arthropoda > Insecta > Coleoptera > Chrysomelidae > Diabrotica > Diabrotica virgifera. The sequence goes on from NC_065443.1 coordinate 3,278,217, forward strand.
ACCTCACTGACTTGGCAACATTTCGCGCCTATGTGTATAAAAATTATTGTTTTTGATAGTATAAATAAACGTCACTGTCAGTGTCGAATTACCGACGCACTGTTGCCTCACTTTTGAAAGTTCGCAGAACTTTCGCAATCTTGGACTGCGTTTGTTGCTACCTGTTGATCGCTACTGTATCATCTTAATAAAAAGTTATTTATTGTATACTATTTGCGGAAGATCCAAGCAGAGGATACATCAGGATAATATATTCTGTGATCAAAGTATTTTGTTGTTAAATATGTTCAAAATTGTAAGCGTTCCATGGTAACAATATATTATGAAAAAATCACTTTAACACTTTTAATCTTTGTCGATTGAGTATTAGTTTTTGTTGTACATATAAATTATTACAATCACTGAATACATAGTTAGTGAAATTACTACATAGTTAGTGAATTATCACATTTATTAACTGAATTAATAATTTGCAATTATACAAATAACAGCTATCCAAGAACATTCAAAAGCCATCTCTTTAAAGTTAATCATGACATTGTCAAGTAGAATGACGTTCTAGTAATGTTTACATATCCATACCAGTGTGAATTTTACTACACGTAATTTGCCGTGTAAAGACAGGAAAAGTAAAGATAGCCGTAAAATATTTGCGAATTACGTACCGATGGCTTTAAGTGATTTGGGTTAAATCGTAATATTTTGAGGTCTAGAATCTACAATACAGAGATTAGTCATTCTTAATGAAACACCCTGTATTCCTGTATAAAACCATTTCACGAATTATTGTAGTGTTTGGCTTTCTCAAGGTGTTCATGTGTTTTAATAAGACGATAAAATTTAAAAATACTCCATTTCTATATGACCAAGGAATGTCAAAACATGTTTATTTGCACGTTATCTATCCTGAATAACAACCACTATTTTTAATGCTCACTGAATCAGCAATAGAGGACCGGACCGGATGTGTTTTGGAGAGTCCAGCGTAGGTATACGCACATTATAGTTGAAGAGCCGGCCAACAGACTATAAAGGAGTCCGGCACTTTTCTTATTTAAAAGTGGTTTCAGTTAAATTGGCTAGATATGGAAAAATATGGCCAAAATATAGAATTGAGATAGCCTGCACATTTTTAAAAATGAGGTCATTCTTCTGTAATGATAACTTGCAACTTCAACTTCGAAAGCGCATGATTAAATGTTACATTTGGTCAATCCTCTTTTACGGTGTCGAAGCATGGACATTAAAAATATCCACCATTAATCGTTTGGAGACTTTTGAAATATGGCTGCACAGACGTACACTAAAAATACCATGGACAGCTATGCTGACAAATGTGGCAGTCCTTAAGAGAGCAAATGCTGCTCGCGAGCTGCTTGATAACATCAAATGTAGAAAGATGGCCTATTTTGGACATGTAGTAAAGTGAGACCGATGTAATATTCTTAATCTTATTATGATGGGTAAAATCGAAGGACGCAGAAGAATTGGTAGAAAACAGGCCTCTTGGTTGAAGAATATTAGGGAGTGGACAGGAATAAAGAAAGTAGGGCAACTATTTAGAATAGCTTGAAACAGAGACAGTTTCGCCATGTTAATCGCCAACGTCAAGGGGACTTGATAGGACACGTTAAGAAGAAGATACGGAAAGTGGCGGAGGTCATAAAGATCCTTAAACGTGAAAAGTATCATCGTACAGGTCGATTTCCTTACTACCTGTAACGTCGATGCTATACGAGAAGCTACTGCTGAAAAGGCTGAAACTTCTCAAAGACGCTAAGGCTCTAATTCCGTCACACCAGTTTGGATTTCGAGAAAGTCATTCAACTATCGACCAAGTGCATAGAATAATGGATCTAATACAGAGGTCACTAGAAGAAAAGAAAATTTGCTCTAAAGTTTTTGTTTCGACGTGACAAGCTTTTGATAGAGTATTGCACGAACTTAAAAATACAAATTAAGGGGAATTTTACCAAGAAAATACACAGAATTATTGGAATCATATACATATTTCAGATAGAGTTTTTAGGATAAAGCAAGAAAAAACCTACTCGAAATTAAAAGAAATCAAAGCAGGTGTATCACAAGATAGTCCTAGCTTTGTTGATACTACCATCTTGGCCATAGGTGAAGACCATGAAGAAGCAGCAAGAAAACTGAAATCCTTTGTTAACAGACTTCAACTGGACTAATAGCCCAGTAAATGAACGGGAAATTCGACGATAGCGTGTAATTTTCAGGGGCAACTCCGAATTGCATGAAAATTTGGATTTAGGTTCTACTTACCCTCCACTTCAAAGTTGAAATTGTACCTTTGGTTGCTTTTATTTGGGGGCTGACAGTCACCCCTTCTCGGGGGTGAAAAAACATACGTTCAAGATAAGACCGGAAATGGATAAATTGACTTATTTTAAGTAACTTTGGTTCTATAGAGTTTTTTACATAAGTCAATACTTTTCGTGTTATTTGCCATTAAAAATGTTGATTTTTCGACAAAAAAACTACGTTTTCAGACGGTTTTTCGCAAATAATTCAAAAAATAAATATTTTATCGAAAAAAATATCCTTGGCAAAAGTTATAAAAAACCCAAAAAAAATGGTGTATCAGTAAAGTCTATCAATTAAATAAAAACAAAGTTGTAGCTCATGAAAAATACGTTCTTGTTCGTCTAATTCCAAATCGAATATTTCGAGGTGAAATCACCGAAAAATTAAGCACTTTTCGGGAAAAACCCATTTAAACTTTTTTAAAGTGTTTATAAACAGCTTTGTTTTAATTGTTAACAAAAGTTTTAGCATTAAAAATAAGTGAGTTACGCTCAAAATAAAGTTGGCCCTCTTTTTTTTTTTGGAAAAAATCATGAAAATCTCGCCGTGTTTAGCTCCCCAAATGAAATTAATCGCTATCGCTTTACAAACAATTTACTTACCTATCTATTTTTTATATGATCTGTCAGTCTCACCGGTTTAAAGTGTTTATTTTTGAAAGGGTTATAATTGAGAAAGCTTGAATGGGTCACTAATCACGAGGGTATGCAAATTTTGAACAGCCATATCTTAACCAATTTTTGTCTTACGGAGAAACAAAATAAAAATAGCATATTTATAATAGCAAAACCCACATTTTTTTACTCTTTAAGATTTTTCTTATCACTAATACTTTTTAAGTTATTTTGAAAAAATGAAATTTTTCAAAAATTTTTAGAAAATTTTTTTTTACCATGAAACCAAATGTTTTCAAAAATAAGCACTTCAAACCAATCAAACTTACAGATCATATAAACAATACACATAAAGTTAAAATATATGATAAAGCCAAACGATTAATTTCATTTAGGGTGCTAAATAGAGGGAGATTTTGACGATTTTTTTTTACCAAAAAAGGGGCCAACTTTTTTTTTTTAGTGTAACTCGTTTATTTTTGATGCTGTAAACTTTTGTAAAAAACGAATGATAAGCTTTTTGTCGATACTTTAAAAATGTTGATAAGGTTTTCCCGAAAAACGCTTCTTTCATTGGTGATTTCGCGTTGAATTATTCGATTTGGAATTAGACGAATAAGAACGTATTTTTCATGAGCTACAGCTTTGCTTCTACTCAAGTTCTAGACTTAACTAGTATACCATTTTTTTCGTTTTTTTATAGGCTACACTTTTGCTAAAAATATTTTTTTCGATGAAATATTTACTTTTTGAGTTATTTGGGAAAAACGGTCTGAAAACGTAGTTTTTTTGTCGAAAAATCAACATTTTAAATCGCGAATAACTCGAAAAGTATTGACTTACGTAAAAAACTTAATAGAACAAAAGGTGCTTAAAATAAGTCAATTTTTTCATTTCCGGCCTTATTTTAAACACGCGTTTTTCACCCCCCGAGAAGGGGTAAATGTCAGCCCCCAAGTAAAAGCAACCAACGGCACAAATTCAACTTTGAAGTGGAGGGTAAGTAGAACCTAAATCCAAATGTTCATGCAATTCGGAGTTGCCCCTGGAAATTACACTCCAAAACGGTTGGGCTATAAACGCTGGCGAATTAAATTAAACGGCTACGTTGAAACGCCTATGTTAAAGAGAAAAGAGAATCCAGATATGTTCTCCTCCAATCCATTCTGCAAGGAAAATATTTGGAAAGCTAGGTCCAGGAAGAAGAAGAACATCCTGGTTGAAGAACCTCACAATCTGTTCAACATATCTGTGCGTATTTCCGCACTGCTGCAGATAAGATAAAGATTGCCTTGATAATCGCCAACATTCGCCACGGATAGGCACATCGAAAAAAAAAAAGATGACATACACCAAATTACCCTGATGTTCCTAGAAAAATGTTTGGACAGATCGGGATAGTATTTGTTTCTTTATAGACAAGGCAACATAAATATGGCTTTAATACATTAAAAATCTCCCGATCCATTGTCGCCGGCTCTCTGTTTATGGTCGAATACTTTATTTTGGTCCTCACACCGCTACGTAAATAATTATACCAACTATTTTTAAAATTATTCATTGCTGGACATTGATCTTTATTCCAAGACCTAAGACATTAAATTTATAATCGATAATAATTTGAATATCACTTTTAAACCTTGAATTTTTCTAGAATTGCGTTTCTCATTCCCCATATCTCTCTGTATTTTCTAGTTTTGATGTTATTTATTAAATTTATCATCTTGATAAACAGGTTGATCTTCCTTTAGATATCGTGTTTTGTTTTCCTGGCTGATACGCCCGTCAATGAGAGCAAGAACAGGATATTATCTCCGAATTCTATCCTACTGCATGGATTTTAATGAAACTTTGGGAATAGCCTCTAGTTATCTCCTAATTCAAAGTCTACCCTATATACCAGGGTTGGCCAAACTGTGGCTCGCGAGCCAGATGTGGCTCTTTAAAGGATTATTTGTGGCTCTCAATAAATGTCCCTGAATTACTTTTAATTTTTGTTTCAAAATGTGGCAACAAATATAAAATACTAAGCGTAACATCAGGACTTGGCCAAGGAGACCCCTTATCACTGTTGCTATTCAGTTTGGCCTTAGAATATCTAATAAGTAAAATATAATTTGAGCTGACAGGAGGATTTGCGAATCAAGGATCAAAACTATTGTTGGCCTTTCTGATGATATAGGAGCAGTCGATCATTCTACAAAAGACGTGAGAGAGGTGTGTTCACAACTCGAGGAAAAAAATGTAGTCTGGGCCTTCGAATAAATGAAGAGAACACGAAATACATGCTAGTAACCAAAAATATAAGATCAAGAGTTAGGCAGAACATAACTATTAATGACCTCAACTTCGAAGTAGTAAAAGAGTTTAAATATCTAGGAACGGTAATCACAGATGACAATCACATTATAAAAAGAGGTCTTAGCAAGGATAACTGCGTGGCATAGAGCATTATACTCATACTCCCTATCATCATTACTAAGATCTAAGCTGCTAAAAAAACAATCTAAATTAAGACTATACAGCTAATTATTCGCCCAAATATGGAAGTGAAACTTGGACTCTACATCAGTGGGAAATAAATCTTCAGATGCAAATCCACTAATGCATGTTAGCGATCGTATTTTTTATTAACTCTCTGTTTCTTGAAAAATGTATCAGAGATTGATTGCCGTTAATCCCTGTCCATTGCCGTATGTCTCGAAGCCAGGACATTTTCTTGCGTCCCATTCCTCTCTTGCCTTAAATTTTACCCTCGATTATAAGTTGGAGGAACTGGTATTTTTCATTTCGCATGGTGCCACCTTGATACACAGTTTTCCTTTTCTTGATGGTTTCGAAAAGTTGACGTTCTTGGTTGATTCTTTTAAGGACATCTACATTTGTGACTTTCGCTGTCCATGGCATCTTTGGGATATGACAATAAAGCCACATTTCGAAAGCTTCTAATCTGTTTATATCCCTCGTTTGTCCCTTTTGAGTGTCCAGCCCTCTACGCCATATAGCAGCACCGAGCGTATGTAGCACTTAGTAAACCTTAGTCTCAGTTGAAGATCGAACTTTGAACAGGTCAGTACCTTCCTGAATTTTACGAAAGTTTGTCGAGCTTGCTCAATGCGACCTTTTACTTCCCTGTCCGATGCCCAGTCTTCAAAAAGCCACATTCCCAGGTACAGTCAACCCGCTTATTAGAACAGTGGCGGATCCAGAAATTTTGTTTGGGGGGGGGGGTCATGGGTCTTGAGGGTGATTTAATTACCTATCTCTGATGCAAGGTGACTTAGTCTTACCAACCTTAGGATGAGTGGGTTTACAATTATGGGGGGGGGGTCATGACCCCCATGACACCCCCCTGTATCCGCCAGTGTATTAGAATCCCTGATATTGAAATATCCCGCTTTAAGGAATAGAAATTTGAGGTCCCGAAACGTTTCCACTAGCCATCGATGATCGGATATTAGAATTGAGTTATTCGTGGTTGAAAATTGGCTATTTTCATTGAAAAATGACACCTTTTCTGACGGTTTTTTTGCGAATACATACCTTAAAAACTATACATCTAACTAAAAAACTGTATAAAACATTTTTGTAGCTTATAAAAAATAAAGATATTCGTCCCTTGTCCCTTCATACATCTATTTAATTATAATACAAAAAGAGATATTATGGTAGGTGAAAAGTTTTTTTTTGTGCATGCTCAAATCGGTGTATTCAATTTGAAATAACAGAAACGGTCGATTTTAGGTATATAATTCTACCAACACTTTTTGTAGTGCTTGAGAAGACCTTTAAAATGAGTAATATTAAAAATGTCGATTACACTCAAACTAAGCGAGACATGCTGCAAAAAAATAATTGATGATTCAGGTATTTTAAGAAAAAATGAGAAGTATATTTAATCCCTTATCCAGCAGAATTTAAATGCATCGTTTTCTTTCTACAATACCTGTTATTGTAGTGTTATTAATACAAACAACTAATCTATTTAAAGCATCAGTTAATAAAATAATTATAGCCAGAATGATATATCCAGATATTGTTGTTTCATTCCTTGTTTTTCTTTCTACCATACAACACACCACTCGAGTCCTTTTCCTTTTGTTTTATGCAAATATAATGTATTTAAATAATTCACCGATTTGTTATTTAAAAGGTAGATGAACAGCAATAAAGATTTATTCAAATTATATACATTGGCAGAAACCAGAATTATAATATGTATTATAAATTTGAACTTGAAGAAGGTCCAAAATGCGCATCATTGACGTACTAAACATGTAAATATATGCCATTCTTTTTATAAGATCACGTCAAATCGTATGGCTAGATTATTGAATTGTAAAATCTCCATGGTATAGGAGAAGCCATTCCTTCGAATAAATCCATTCAAACATATAAAACTACATATTTCACGTATACGACTATATACCGTCTACGTATATGTGGTTTTATATTCAAACATATAAAACCACATATACGTGGACGATAGAAGGCTAAGAAGAAGAATATTTAGCAATAATTTGCCATCGTTGCAAAACGTGTACAAACAAATGACAGTGTTTTAGTGTTAATATGTGCCTATAAGATATATATTTATCTAGTTTCAAAAAAGACTCCCCAAACACCAGGCACACGTCTACAAAGACAGAACAAATTAAGACGGGGACGAAGCAACATCTCTGTTATGGTATGTTAAACAGTAAATGGTTAAGTTCAATTAGTTACCACTATAAACAGCCCGGATTAACCGATAATAGTATCAAAGGCCCGGTTTCAGGTAAAATTTATTTTAGGCTTTATTATGGGAGTACCGCCTAGTCAGTGTTAATTGCAAAAGACCAACTCTGTCTACCTCGGTGGCTTATCGCTCCGGGTGGGTCTTAACAATGGGTCAGGTCAGATAAATTTAATAATATTTACGACCGCACTAATTGAACTCAAACCAATTACTGTTGAACAAACCATACCAGAAACACTCAAAAATCCGGCAACGATTTACTCCACACACATTGATCATTGATACAGTGCTCTCTGAGACTGTCAAAGATTTGTACCGCTTGTTGTATAATAACAATTGAAGACACAAGTGCGTGAAGGGTCTATGTGACAATTTTTTCAAAATATGTTTTTTATGTTAAAAGTACGTTTTTAGAACCTAAAAATCTTTCAAACAAGTCAAACATGTTTTAACATTAATATTTTCTAAGTTACTAGAGCGTAAAGGATCTATGTACACAGTAAATTTTAAAATGTAATTGCATAAAGGATCTATGTACACAAGATGTTACTTATATCCCTTATCCACTGAGATTTCTATGGATTTGTTGTACATGAATCCTTTATTAACTAACATGATTATAATTTTTTTGTTTATTGATTTCATGTAGTGAATAACCTATAATATAAAAAATGAATCCTTTATGCCTGAATACACTGATTTTCTCCTTCCGTAATATATCACTTAGTTCCTAAAAGTAGGGTTATGTAGTTATTATTTACATCTAGACGGTATGCAGTGTTCATGTTTCTATTGATAATTTTATTGAAAAAATGTCGTGTTCCCCAAGAAGTGATTGATGTAATCAAACAGCACATTTTATCTTTTCCTGCTGGGGAGCGTTCAAGTATTACGTAACGCGATTTTTGAAGATTTTTGACCCCCCCTCCCCCCCTTCGTAGCGCACTCTAATGGGCGTTTAACTATTGCGTAACGCAATTTTTGAAGATTTTTTTACCCCCCCCCCCCCCAACCTGCGTTACGTAATACTTGAACGGCCCCTGACATGTCTCACTATTCCAGAAACAAAAATGCCAACAAAATGTATTTATCTCCCTTACTAAATACAGTAGAACCCCGCAAATCCGAACTAATTGGGGGGACAGCCTGTTCGGATTCCGAAAAGTTCGGATTATCCGAAAGTTAGCCTTAACTAGTAGTTCAAAGCTTTCATTGTGATTTTGAGTAGCCAAACGTTCTCGCAAGAGTGTGGACAATATTTTTGGACTCAAGTTGACTACGAGAGAACCAAAGTAAGTTTGTGTTTAACCTTTATAAACATTTTATAAACCTATATATTAAAGTATAATATTTATTTTTAAGAAATTTTAAATGTCAAAGTCCTAGTAATCCTACATTGTCCAATCTTCTGGCTTTACTCTGTATAATAAACATGTTTTTAAGTTTTTGTCTTGAATTTTAAAATTTTTTTCACTTTCCGTTGGTTCGGATTTGCCGAAAGTTCGGATTCGCGGGGTTCGGATTTACGGGGTTCTACTGTATGTCAAAAATGCATGAACTATATGAACAATATATCAAAGAAAATGAACTGGATAAAAGGTTTGCAGTAACAAAGAGTTTCTACTGTAACATTTTCGTTACAGAATTTAATCTGTCAGTTGGACAGCCCAAGAGTGACACTTGTTCTACCTGTGATGCAGGTTTGGGAAACGATGAGCATAAAGAAAATTTCCATTTTGCTTTTGACCAGCAGAAAGCAGACAGGCAATATGCGCGTGACAATAAAAACATATGTTATATAACCGTTGACCTGCAACAGACTATGCCACTACCAAGACTTACAACTTCAAAAGCTTTTTATCTAAGGCAGATGTGGTTCTACAATCTTGGAATTCACAGCATAACAGACGAAGGTGATAAGGCCTACTTTTTTAATTGGACTGAAAATGTAGCCACAAAGGGTAGCTTAGAAGTAGGTAGTTCTCTGCACACATTTGTGCAACTTTTATCCAGTAGAAACAAGAAAATAGATCATCTTATCATGTGGTCTGATTCTTGTACTAGTCAGAACAAAAGCTTTAATCTGATATTATGTCTATATCAGTACCTTATTTTATAAAAATATGTTAATGTTATAGACCATAAGTTTCCGGAAGTGGGACATTCCTTCCTAGATTCTGATAGAGATTTTGGAGTAAAAGAGAAAAAATTAAGAAAAATTGAGAATTTGTTCAGTCCAGATCAGTATAGAGACGTTATTCGGGAATCGAGTAAGAAAGGATCGATTATTATCAACATGGAAAACCACTTTAAAAATATTAAAGAAATTGCAATCAATTTAAATTGATTTAACAGAAAAAACTAACAAAGAAAAAATAAATATGAGGGATGAGGTAAAATGGATTCGTGTTGAAAAATATGGTGAATATATGTACAAAAAAACACTAGATCTATTCACACCTTTCCTAAAAGTAGATATCCCTAAGAATGCAAGAGTAGTTACAGAACCAGAATTTAATTTACCAGTAATGGCTAACAAAACAAACATTTTGACCGAAGAAAAAATTAACAATTTAAAACAACAGTAAATTTTTATTGATGAGCCTTATAGACATGTTTACACCAATATTTGTGAAAAGCAGCAAGATGCAGATATAGGCACAACACCAAGTACTAGGCGAAGAACATGTTAAGGTTTCTTTTTAGTGAAAGTGTAGTTTTTTTTTAATTTGATTTACTATCTTTGTACAAATTAAACCAACAATTATTAATTGTATATGTTATTAATAAACAAGAACAGTATATTGTGTTATTTTTGTTATTACATATATCCTTTATGCATTTAAACAATTTGGTACTTCTTCTACTTACTCAATGGATCAAGGATCTAAGTACGTTTAAAATCTAATATCTTTTTCTAATAATAAATGTTTTTTTTTAATTATTGTTACTAAATACATTAGCTTTAGCACTACTTATCCTATAAATTTAGTCAATTTAGCTCTTATAGTAAAAAAGTTCTAGTATAAAAACTTTACCTTCATTTTTCTCAATAACTTGAAAATGTCACATAGACCCTTCATGCACTTGTGTCTTCAATTATTAGTTTGTAATGCCCCTTTTCTGAAAACTTGTAGAACTTTTCAAGAGTTAGACCTTAAGGTTGCCACATCCTTACACCTCTACATTCAGGATCTGCGTGATAGCCACTTGGATGGACAATAGTGTACACATACACAGACATCCGAAAGACTTGTATTAACTAGTAAATAATATTGTCGTTCTAGGATTTTGTTTATGTTTACTTTTGTTTATGTTCTAGTTTTGTTTGATGTTATTTATAAATATATCATATTATATAGAAAACCTTTCACCTTTCGAATGCACATTCATCGCTGTAGAATGTAGAAGATCAAAGACATGTGAGAACTCTATATCTTGCTGTATTCTGGATAATTTCACCCCCAACATAAATACAAAAAAAATCATTATATGTATGTACTTACATCTGCTGATTTACTACAGGGCACAGTCGGTAAATTGAGAGGAACGAAGCCCTTTGTGGGCCCAGTTTCGTTGTGATATGTAATCTGGAACGGTACCATAGGAGTCTCTTTGTTGCCCAAGTAACTGAACCACCTCAAGGCAGTGCATTTGGCGGAGCCCCAGTCTCCACACATCAGATCCATTACCTGACAGAAAAGATAAGTTAATAAATTTCTCTCAATAAATATCTTAAAAGGACTTTAACTTTCTAAATTGAAAAAAAAAATTAAGCATTTTTTAATTATTTTTAAAGAAAAAACTGTTGTAACAAACTAATCCCTTACGCTACCTACGCCCCTGGAGGGAGACTGTAATAATTACGGGAGTCCCAACATATGGCTTTTCAAGGGCCCTCTACTTTGTGAAGTGACCTATGGGCCATTCCACGAACATACGCCTGTTTTGGATTACTTCGACAACGAATATTTTACTGTGCAACATAAGAAGTACGAAAGTAAATGGCGCTAATAATTATTCCAATAAACAACAATGTAATTTGCAATTTACTTTCGTTCTTCTTATTTTCCACAGTAAAATATTCGTTGTCGAAGTAATCCAAAACAGGCGTATGTTCGTGGAATAGGGTATACATATCGTATGTGTGGTCTTCTGACCATTGCCTGTATATCTTGCAGATGTGAATGGAGTAACACTAATACAGTATTATGTATTAGCTTTTGCTTTCAGTTAGCATTCAGATTTTGTATCGTAAAGACGTAATACACAGCTCGATCGATTATCATGATTTTCATTGTAAGCAACCCTAAACCTGAGATTATTATTAGTAACATTACATATATGTGTTAGGCTACCCAATATATATTTATGTGATAAGTTCGTCACCTATCGCGTCGCTTATACCTTTAATTAGCACCTACCGTGGCGCTTTATAAGTAGCCCCTACGTGGAGCTTACCCTTTATACTTTTATACTGTTATATTAATGGTTATGTTTGTTACATTTTTTAAAGAAGGTTTGAGGTATACAAAACAAATTTTTCTACACTTTCTGCCTTCCTGTAACATTTTTTTTTAAGTTTTAGAATCCAACGTCCAACGTGTAGGTGCAACTGTTGAGTTGAAGCTGCACAGGCCAGGCGTCGCGCGCGTTGTTGTATACAAACGGCTTTTAGCTCAGGTAGGTACCGTTATAAATTCAGCTGTACCTTCGTTTCCATTTCGAACTTCTTAATAAAATTTTAGGGCAGCATTTATATGAAATTAAGTAATGTCTTGAAATTAAGGAATGCTATTAGTTAAAAACAAAAATTGATTTTTTAAAATTCAAAAAGTAGAAGTCCCCTTAAAAATTGTTTCATTTACTTACCTTTCCGCCGGTGGCCGGCACGCTAACTTGTCTGCAAGATCCAAACACGTTCTCCATGAAAGAGTTTTCCATGAAATAATCAATCTCGTTCACGTAAGTCGTGTTTGTTTCTGGATCGAAACGCTTCTCGGTGACGTTTAAGAACCTGGAGTGTTCCGGTGAACAGGTCATGTGGCAGACTGTTTTCAGGAAGTTCTCCATGCAAGGCGGGCATCTGCTGAGCAAGGTTTGGGGGAGGGCCATGTTCTGTTCGAGAATTTGCAACTGCAAGGAAAAAGATGCAAATACAATTTGTTACATATGAGTAATACTATCCAAGGAATAGTAACAACAGTTTAAGAGATCTGTTTAATTTCTGTCTTTTTAACAGCACTATACCAGACAAATGGTGATACTAATCCACAAAACAGGGGATGGCTGGTTTGGAAAACTACCGACCAATTAGTTTACTGAGCCATATAAACCTTTCACAAGAGTAATTACCACTAGACTGGGAAACAAATTGGACTTTACAAACCAATGGAACAGGGCGTTTTCGTAGTGGATTCGGAACAAATGACCATCTTCAAAGTATTAAGACGGTAATTGAAAAATCGATTGAGTACAATAGGCCACTTGTCCTTGCCTTTGTGGACTTCCATAAGGCCTTTGATACCGTTGAGCTGGACGCAGTCTTGAGTGCTTTACATATATGCCGTATCGATTATCGATATACTAAGCTAATATACAACATCTATAAGAACGTTACAATGGTAGTGAAGCTGCACGAGAATACCAATCCCATACGAATTGTCACCTAAGATGTTTATCACCGTTCTGGAATGCTTGATTGGAGGGAGAAAGGTTTAAATATAGATGGACAAAATCTAACAAACTTGCGTTTCGCAGACGATGTAGTTCTACTGGCAGACAATTTAAAGGATACTAGAATAATGTTGCAAAACCTTCAAGAAGTGTACTCTCAGGTTGGGTTAAAAATTAACATATCTAAGACAAAACTAATGACAAGTCACAAACCTGGTCCCCAGTGAAAACATTGTCATTAACGATTGCGAAATGGAGTTTGCGCAAAAGTACAAATACCTTGGTCATGAAATACGAATCACGAGAGACAATCAAACGTGCGAATTGAAACGAAGAATTATCCTCTCCTGGGCCGCATACGGTAAACTCGAAAACGTATTCAAAAGTGATCTTCCAATCTGCTTGAAACGGAAAGTCTTTAACCAATGCGTTTTGCCGGTTATGACCTATGGTGCTGAAACTGTAACATTAACAACGGCATCTGCTAGGAAGCTCCATGGAAGCGGGGGAACCGCTTCCCTATATTTCGATATAAGAAAATATATTACTAATTAATATTTAATTATCAAAATCTTTCCCCAATCCAAGTAATCTACATATTACCTAGGAAATAGGCATTGAAAAGTATTAAAAATTAATTGTATGCTAACGAACTCAATATGCACACAATTCAACTATTCGGTCCACTCCTGGCAGAAGCGCATCTCAAAATCGCCGTTTGTCATGCAATTGTTGTCTCGTTTAAAAATTGGTCAGGGTTCAATGACCGCACTCACTAGTCGCGCAAATTTTGATACCCTGGAAGCGATCGTTTTAGCGCCATCCGAAAGTGGGATGCTCTGACTGTTGCTAAGGGGTGCTTAGGTACATACATTCGCTTAAAGAATATTTCGATTTAAATTTTTTGCAGAGATTTTTCCTTTTACTGATCTTTTATTTGACATTCTACAGATGACATCAAATGACATTGGATTTTGTATAAGACAAATTGATGAATTTATTAATACGATAATTAAAAAACGAGAGCAGTTTAAAACTATTTGGGATAAAACTGAAAATTGGGGTTTGAACATGATAGAAAAGTAATGAAGATTGATAATGTCGGCAACAGAAAGATCTTTTGATAATATTCTACAACAAATGAATTCTCGCTTTCAAAATTTTAACGAATTAAAATTTGTAGAATTTCTAATTATAATTCATCAAAATTTCCCACAGACGATTTCACTACGATTAAATAATGAAAATTTTTTGATATCCCAGCTTTGCATTCTCAGTTAAGTGTCGTTTAGGAAACAACTGACATTGACATTAGTGATTAAGAAATACCGAGAAATATAGGTATTTCTTTATCACTACTGGTTTAAGCGAGTCCCTGTGTGAAGTGGTCAAGTTGTGTGAATTAGTACTAACTATCTCAGCCACAAACAAGTGCATCAGTTGAACGAAGTTTTTCAGTATTAAAATTCATCAAAAGTTTACAAGAAATTCAACAAGCGAAGACAGACTTTAAGTTAGCCCTATTATCCAATGAAAAAGACTGCATTCAACAATTATCAGAAGTTGATAGAATAGACCTCAAGTATAAATAAGTGTCATATTGTTGAAACTTTTGAGTTGTGGAAAATGCCTTGGAATATAAAAAAAATTTAAATTGAACTTATCTTTAGGAAAAGAAATAGCGAGCAAGCAATACAGATCAATGATAGGTCACTACATAGTCACTAGAAATAGCGGGAATAGAGTGCCTCACGCATTGATCGGGGTCGGATTTAGTGTGTGAGTCCTTGTACCCAGGACGTCTCACTTAAGCACTTTGCTGATAGAGAGCCCCAATGGCGCATCAGAGTGTTATCAGGTGGAAGTGGCTCGACCCTCGACCCCTAATAAAATATTTTTATATCCTTATTGAATCGCTTCCCCTTTCGAAAAAGTCACCGCACGCTACTGCGTAAAGGGTTTTCTGGAATAAAGAAACTTGGTGGTGGAACGATGAAGTGCAACAGAAGATTAGAGAGAAAAAAGAGAGCAGAAAGAGGTCTAAAAGAGAGGAAGATAAGAAAATACATATACAAGGTAGCAAATATATAAGCTAGTAGATCCTACCTGATCAGGTCCACAGCATGTCGCTTCGGGCGACAAATCTGGACAACGTTTTTTCAAAATGGCAATCGCTTCTTCGTCGACCAATTTTTTAGGAGGACCATCGTAGTAACAATTTTTCGTCGTTCCTGTGTTGGGATCCTCATAACAAGCTCCATACCATATGCACTGGCCGTTTGACGTTCGCCTGCTCGCTGAATCATTACTAGTTGCACTAAGAACCTGTAACAAAAAAAATCATATAAATTTGTTGTAAAACAATATAGGACAATTTAAAATATCTAAGCCTCTATCAAACCTTAGTCTATCCATTTTAAATACATATAGGCATCCACTTTTCCTCTTTTGTAAAATTGCCATGGACGCATATATATGGTGTATTCCACGAATATACGTCTGTTTTGGATTATCACGACAATATTTTAGTGTGCAACATAAGAAGTACGAAAGTATTTTGCTCTAATAGTTACTCCAATAAACAACAATATAATTTGCAATTTACTTTCGTTCTTCATATTTTCACGTTTGCACAGTAAAATATTCGTTGTCGCGATAATCCAAAACAGAGGTATATTCGTGGAATGGGGTATATTTGTTCGGCTTTGTTATTTAATTCTCTAATTACCCATATGCACGTCAACAGTGAATATAAAATTCTTAATTGTATGTCAAACAATGCGCAATAACTACCTCTTAAAACCTACCAAATTTCAATTGCATACCTCAACCGGTTTTAGAGCAATAAATAAATCGTCAGTTTATAAGAAAAAATTCAACATCCCGTATATCGGAAACGAAACATTTGCGGACATAATGTTTATCAAGTAAACTGTCATTATTTTTTCATGCAGAATTACCCCTAAAAGTTTGCCTCACTTATTTAGAAACACCCTGTATTTATGAAGAACATGACTAGTTGTTAAAGTACCTAACTTTTTTATTATCCAACATAAGCGAATGAATCACAAAACAGAATGTTAAGAAAACCTAAGGTTATAGTTGGGTTTTAATTTCAGTATTTTATAGATGCTAGAACATTTTACAGGGTGTGGTGAACTTTGAGAAAAAACACAGTTTGATTGGTACACCCGGTATACAGCGACAATTTAGCTGTCTAGCAACAATTTTATTACAGCGATATTGTTAAAGAATAAGGTTATAACATGTTAAAGAAATCACTTAAATCGGACAACAGGTTTAGGAAATTCGAGACATCAAAAATGACCCACTTTTAAGGTGATGCGTTAATTTCTTGGGGAGTAGTGTACATTATTGCATTTGATGTATATTATAAAATACTAAGTTTTTTATGTATAACTTCCATCGTTACCTTCCATCGTATTTACAACAAACAATTGCGTCTTTTATCATTACTACCGTCATAAAAGGGACTATAAATAAGTCTATGATTATTGTTGGTGCGATATGTTTAATGTTTTGTTTTATATATTCAAATTACAGTTTTTCTACGTACTCAGCACATAATTCTATGATAATTTTTGTTTTCGTTGGTGGATTATTGGCAGCAAAATCCATGCAAAACATTCGTGACACGCATTTCTTATTACACATTGTGATATTGCTCTTTGAATAACTAGAACTTTCTATATAAATAAAATTTAGATTTCTCGTTTGAAATTTTTCTCTACTGCGTAAAGATTCTTGGTAAATCGATGTTTTCCGTCCCCCCTCCTGTGAAGGGAAGATTTTTGGAAGAAGCCTGGGGTGGGAGTGGTAAACTTTTTTCCACCTACCTCTACCGAAAGTATACTTTTCCTGACCTGATTGTAGGGAGCAAAGTCGTACTTATCCTCCCTAGGGAGTAAAAGTAAAAGTGACGTCATGGTATCATATGCCATTGATGAAATAACTTATTGACGCCCTATACAATATTCTATTATCTACTACGTAAGTATCTATATATTTTATCGTTTATTTATAGAGCACCCTGTATTTTGCAGAATGTCAAAAACAGTAAATTGTTATTTTGATTTAACAATGTTTACATAATTTCCATAATTTGGCTTATATTTGACAGTTGACAGTTATACTGTACCTACTTGTTAGTTTTAGTGCTCTAATAAATTTTGTCAGTTAGTTACATAAATAATTTATTTAAAACTGAAAAAATTACTTGATATTTGAGGAAGGTGGAAAAATCATATGTATAGGTAACATGGGAGTAAAGTGCCTTTTCCTCCCTCGAATGATTACTGCCCTCTGCTACGCGTCGGGCAGTAAACTTGATTCATCATTCTCTTTGCCTTATCCCTATGCGGGGTCGGCTTCCCTAAATGTATTTCTCCACACATTTCTATCTTGGGTCATATCAATGTTAATCCCCTTTACCAACATGTCCTGCCTTACCGTCTCCCCCCAGGTCTTCTTTGATCTTCCGCTCCTACTCTTTCCAGGAATCTGCACTTCAGCTATTCTTCGTATTGGGTGATTAACGTCTCGACGTTGAACATGACCAAACCATCTTAACCTATGCTCTCTCATTTTGGCATCAATTGGTGCCACACCTAGACTTCCCCTAATATATTCATTTCTAATTTCTGCATGCATCTCCATCTATTTCTCCATTACTCTGTAATACCGATCCCAGGTACTTAAAACTATTGCTTTTTACAATCAGTTCACCATCCAAAGATACCATTTTATTTGTAGTAACTCCATCTTTAAATGAACATTCCAAATACTCTGTTTTTGTCCTACTAAGTTTTAAACCTTTTTCCTCCAGAGCTTGCCTCCACTGTTCCAGTTTCTGTTCTAAGTATCTTTCACTATTTCCTACTAACACGACATCATCAGCATACATTAAGCACCATGGAATGTTACCCTGTAGTTTCGCTGTTATCTGGTCCAAATCTAATGAGAATAAATACGGACTAAGCACAGAGCCTTGGTGCAATCCTACTTTCACATGAAATTTATGTCTCTCCCACACCTGTCCTAACACTAGTCGTTACTCCCTCATACATATCCCTCACAATCTTTACATATTCACCAGGGACTCCTTTCTTATTGAGTGCCCACCACAGAATCTTTCGAGGAACTCTATCATATGCTTTCTCAAGATCAATGAATACCATATGAGCGTTTGTTTCTTTACTCCTGTATTTTTCCATCAGCTGCCTTATAATGAAAATTGCATCTGTTGTTGATCCGCCCTGCATAAAGTCAAATTGATTCTCGGATATTTCGGTCTCTTCACGTATCCGTCTATCAATTACTCTTTCCCATATTTTCATGGTCTGGCTAAGCAGTTTTATAGCCCTGTAGTTTGTACAATGTTGTATATCTCCCTTGTTTTTGTAAACAGGTACCAGTATACTGCTTCTCCATTCGTCTGGAATTTGTCTTCGTTTGTCCAACTTCCATAATTCTATTAAATAGGCCTGCTAGCCACCTTGTTCCTGTCTCTCCCAATGCTCTCCACACTTCCCCAGGAATATCATCTGGTCCTACCGCTTTTTCTTTCTTTATTTCTTGAAGCGCTTGAGCCACTTCCTGCTACTGACCATTGCTGCTACTGTCTCCGTTGACTCTACAGGCTGTCTGTCAAATTCTTCATTTAATAAGCTGCCAAAGTACTTTCTCCATCTCTTTTTGACATCCATTTCGTGAACTAGTATTTTATTATTTTCATCTCGGATACATCTAATCTGATCTTTTGCTTTCTTTGCTCTCTGTTTGGTTATTTTATATATCTTCCTTTCGCCTTCCCTGGTATCAAGTTGATCGTATAGGTTTGAATACGCTTCTGCTTTGGCTTTTACTACTGCTACTATCGCTTCCTTTTTCGCCACCATATAGTTTTGAAGATCTGTGTCGGATCTGGTTTCTTGCCACTTTTTATATAATTTTCTCTTCTCTTTTATTTTTCCTTGTACTTCGTTTGGCCACCACCAAGTCTCTTTATCCTCAAACTTTTTTCCTGACGTTTTCCCAAGTATTTCAATAGCAGTCTCTCTAATACTACTGGCCATTTTTCTCCAAATTGTATTAGGGCTTCCTTTCATGTTCCAACATATTTTTTCTACTATTCTTCTCCTGAATAGATTCTTTCTCATCTTTTAGCAGTCACCACTTGATTTTTTGTGGTCCTCTCCGATATTTTTGTTTAGTTTCGCTTTTTTACTTCGATGTCCAGAACAAGCAGCTTATGTTGCTGGCTTACTGTCTCACTAACTATTACCTTGCAGTCCTTGCATTCACTTATGTCTTCTTTCCTTATCATGAAGTAGTCTATTTGGGATTGATGTTGTCCACTTTTGTAGGTAATAAGTTGAGTTTCGCTCTTTTTAAAGAATGTGTTAACAATCGCCATATCCAATGCTGTTGCCAATTCAAGCATGTTATCTCCAGCTTCATTTCTAGTTCCAAAGCTTAATCCCCCATGTATTGCTTCGTATCCTGCCTTGGCTTGGCCCACATGTGCATTGAAATCACCTCCTACATTCTATTCCATTTCATTCCATTCCATTCCTAAACTTCATTCTCGGGAGGAAAAGTAGCACTTTCCTCCCTTGTTATACAAACAGCTATTGCTTTTTTTTCTCCCAAAATTCAGGTTCAGTGGCATTTTCTTCTCTGATGACTGGACTATGTAAGGCTTCATGTTCAATGTTTTGTAGAAAGGCATAAAAAGTAAATTTTATCTACATCAAGAGATAGATCTAGATCCCAAGAATGTTAATTTAATTAAAAATGTATACTACAATCAAACAGCGGTCGTACGGGTGGAAGCTACGAAGCTAGTGAGACAAATCAAGTAGAAATTCAAAGCGAAGTGAGACAGGGATGCGTGCTGTCGCCACAATTATTTAATGTGTACTCCCAACTAAAATTTCAGGAGGCACCATGGGAAAGAACTGAAGGTATAAGGATTGGAGGGAGCATAATTAATAACATAAGATTTACAGACGATACCGCAATCATGGTAGAGAATATTACAGACGATTTACAGAAATCATTAACAGAAAAAGCAAAACGGTGGGACTAACAATGAGTATAGATAAAACCAAATACATGATGATCTCGAAAAACCCTGTTGACAACATACATCTGACATTGGAGGAAAAACCGTTAAAGAGGGTCGACAAGAAGTATAAATACATCGGAGCAATTATTAATTATAAATTCAGAATTAGATCAAGATGGGGAGATATATAGAGTTTAATAAGTCTGACACGTAGAACATGTCAAATGACAGGAATTATAGTGGTGGTAAATAATAGCAGTCTGATTTTTGCATAAGAGTTTAATGAAAAGGTAACAAATCAATTGGAAATTCTCTCCGACAAAATACATGGGACGTTTTCGTGGTCTGACGTTCGAAACCTGTAACTTGTTCCACAATTAAAACTTCCCCTGTTCCAGTGTTCCCGTACATCAAAGTTTGTCCGACTAGACACCGTTAAGCTATTACCAAATTTTCAGCTTGCTATTAATCAACCTTTTTTTGTGCGCGGGATCCAGGCCTATAAGTAATAATGCTCATGTCTGAACATAAATCACAAAAATAAAAAAAAATTGGCGCTTAATAGATACTGAAAACAACACAATCTGTGGAAAAACAACTATTGAGTACAAAAATAGATAAAAATATTATGAATCTCTAATATAAATAGCTAGATTCCAACAACAACTAAAGTCAAGGATGTCTGAACTTAAGTAACACAACTGAAGGAAATTGGCTCAAAATAAAATACTCTTTTGTGTTTATATTGTCACATTTGGCCTATGAGAACTAATGAATTATAAATAAATCTAATCAATTGTTAGTATTAATTATACCATTATTAGAATAAAAATCAGGCTGTTTTCAAATAATGTTCACTTACAGGAAATACTGTACTTTTGTACCGTAAATATCCCACAATTAAAAAAATAACATCAATTTTTAATACGTTGTTTTTTATCGTAATATAATTATAATTGCTTGTTTCACTAATGTACCTGAAAATGTATTCATATCACCATTATTATTAGTATAACACCTATTACGAGGCTAAATACGAAATACGATAGATATCCTGAAAGTTCTATTAAACAAAAAACGACATATTTTTATAAAAATAACTTTGTTTTATTGTTTAACCAGTATAAATAGGCCCTAGACGTTTTGCCTTAAGGGAAGGGGGGGGGGGATTTCAAATGAAACACTAACCAAAATACATAAAAACGATCAACCTAAACTACATAAAAGACGAATAATAACTTCTATGCATTAAGTTCCCTTAATTTTCTTAAGTCATTAAATCTGTCTATGGTTTAAGTTTCATATCAGCTAATACATGTTTCAACGATTTCCTTCGTTAATTTTGGACCTTGTGGAAGGGGAGAGGATTTCCCCTATGCTCCCCGTAGATCTGCCAATGTGAAGAACTCGGAGCGTACCCCTCATGATAGGTATAGAATAGGTTTATCAGATAAAGGAGTTCTCACGAGAGAAGTCTCGTGACAAGTTTAAATTAAATATTGTTTTATATGCGCTTAAACAACTTCTTCTCCTTCTTAAGGTTCTAAAAAATTTATAAAACACTAACAAAAGGCGCAAGCCACAAAAAATACTAACAAAACCCAAAAACGGGCAAGCTGGGCCCACATCCTTGAGCGCCGAGTCACCAAACTGGACGTAGCCCTAAGCGGGGACTCGAGGACAGAACAAGCAATACAGACAGGGCCGTCTTAACCCGGGGGTGCAAGGGGTGCGAGGCACCCGGGCGCCAAGTCCAAGGGGCGCAAGCCGAACACTTGCTAAGCTCAAACTTGCGTTTTTTGTCCTTAAAAAACTACAAATAACAAAAACATACAAGTGCACTTTTGGTATCTTTTACAAAGGCTATTAATGCTTACTACACCTACGATATGCAAATGAAATATGAAACCCATTTAGATTATTCGGACAATAATTTCAAAAAGGTGACGCGTACACTATTTTGACCAATATTGAATGTCGAGTGACAATAATCACCATCTTGTATAAATTATCAGTGTTTCCGATTCTGTTGACAAAAGTATAATTGCCGTTTGGGGAGCTATGTACCTATGTAGAAGTAGGGAGTGTTTTAAAAGCGACGCATTATAATATAATATATTATAGTCGGTATTTTTAAAGGTGGCGATATAATCTTTTATAATAGGAAAATATAAATGCTGATTTTCAAAAACCTAATTTTCTTCATTACGTTTGCGACAAGAAAGACGTTCATTACGTTTTTACAAAGACACGAGAAAAGTTGTAGTCACTTAATTTGTGTAAAAAATATGTAGATCTAAAAAACACTTACTAGAAAGTCATACAGTAGACCAGGGGCGGCCAACCCGTCGATCGCGATCGACCAGTCGATCGCGGCCGCTAGGTCAGTCGATCGCTGGCAAGACAAAATTACCTACCTAGTACCTACCTACCTATTCCCGTCCTAAAATCGCAAAAGAATTAGAGAGGCAGACAGTCGATCTCGAGTCCGATTAAGTTGGCCACCCCTGCAGTAGACTCTGTCAATTTAGCGGCAATTGAACGCGAAAGAAAAAGGTGGACGGCGGATTTAGAAAGAACTATCGAAATAATAATATTTTTAGCACAATAAAATTTAAAGGGGAAAGGCGCAAAATGTCGCCTATAAAAATGTTCAATGTGTTTTAAATGTATTCATTTTTTTCGAATCCTGAGAAAAGTGATAAGTATTTTTGAAAAATTTTAAAGAATGAAAGATTACGTTATTACCTAGGGCCGAAAGTCCCTTAGAATAAATAGTTTCTTTTGAAAATCACACTAAATTTTCTCTTTTATTTTCACCCCTGTAACTTATTAAAATAAACATTATAGAATTTTTTAGGAACTTTCGGCCCTCAGTATTAGCAATCTTTCATTCTGCGTTTAAATTTTTCAAAAATATTTATTAGTTTTCTCAGGATTCGAAAAAAATGAATACATTTAAAACACATTGAACATTTTGACATGCGACATTTTGCGCCAATGTCCTTAAGAGGAACCAGTCAAAGGTTGTGTGAATCGGATAACGGTAACTTTTTAAAATTAATAGAATGTATTTCCAATTTTGATAATACGCTATCAGAACATATTGCATGAATTCAAAGTAATTATTATCTTGGACGCATAATATTCAAAATTAATTAATAAGTGCAATTGGTGAAAAAATTTAATCCACAATTTGTTGATCTTTTAAAATAATCTAAATATTATTCTATAATTTTAGATTGCACACTTGATATTTCACACAAGGAACAACTTACTGTTGTTGTTAGGTTCGTTTATCTCAATTCGTCAACAAAGCTTGCCGAAGTTAGAGAGCATTTTCTAGGTTTTTTACCGGTTACTGATACTACCGGACAAGGATTAGCAAATTATTTGTTAGAATTTTTGAAATTATTGAATATTGATTTAGATGATTTACGAGGCCAAGGGTATGATAATGGGGCAAATATGAGAGGAAAAAAGATTGGCCTTTATCGCTAGATTGCGAAACTAAATTTTCTGAAACTGTTCGTCCACGTCCCCGAAAAAGACATTTTAATATCGAGGCTGTAGACGAGCCTCTTTAAGACCCAAAACAAAATTTTAAAGTTAACTGCTATTATTACGTATTGGACATTGCCATTGCAAAATTAAGTGAAAGATTTGAAATGTTGAGGGAACATAATTGTAATCTTTCTTTCGTGGAAAATATATTGAGTTGGAGAAACTCTGAAGAAAACTTAAAAAAAAACACAATGTTTAAATTTACAAAAAAAACTAGCGCATGGAAATAGATCTGATATAGATGGCGAAGATCTATTGCATGAGTTAGAATTTTTACCAATATTTTTATTAATATAGACACAACTCCACTCGATATTTTAAGTTATATAATATATTCTAATAATTTACTGTACGTTTTCCCAAATCTTGCTATTTAACACTTCCAGTCTCAATAGCTGCAGGAGAAAGGTCTTTTTGTATACATACTTAAATTGATTAAAAATTATCTGCGCTTGACAATGGACCAAGACAGATTAACAAACCTGGCTTTAATAAGTATAGAAAAGCAAGTAAAAATAGATGTCACCGAAGCAATAAAAACTTTTGCCAACTTAAAAGCTAGAAAAGTTGACTTTGATACACTTTAAAAAGTATGGTATAGTGTTACAAGATTAATCTTTTTTGAATACTAACACCATGTTTTTTAATATATAAATAAAGAAAGCAAAAATAATTAGTTTTAATTTTACCGTAACCATAACCTATATAATCTTCTGACAAAAGGGGGCGCAAAGATGAGTCTTGCACCCCGGCGCCGTGTATGCTTAAGACGGCCCTGAATACAGATCGATGATAAGTCATTAGAGATAGCTGGAATAGAGCGCCCCACGTTAGCCTGCGTTGTTCGAGGTAGGATTTTCTGTGTGAATTCTTGTACTCGGGGCTTCCACATGATACGCACTTCATCCGATGGTCATTCTCAAGGGGTATGTAAGTCTCTCAGGCTGAAGTAGCTGTAATAGCCGTAAAAGTTAACAAAAACCGTGCTTCAAATTAGTTATAAGTAGTAGAATCTTCTACAATAGACCATCTACTTTTAGAGGTAATTGATTTTTATTTGTATTAGATTTATTATTGCATATGCCTAAAACTGCGTAAAAAAAGTTATATTCTTTTTCTCATATGCATCTTTCAGTGCGCCACAGTTTTTCGATTTCTTTCTAACGCATTAAATTGTATGTGACAGAAAAAAAGGCACGTCCGTGATTACAGAAATTTATAACATTTATTCTAGTTGTTGATAGGTGGCGCTATAATCGAAAAAAATTATTTACGAATTATATAATATATTATCTACGAATATATCTTTTAATTAATATCTTATAATCGGCGTTCTGGGAAGATCGTAATTTAGAGTATAGTATTTGTTGTTTCCGGTGGTGGATAATATATGCCACGATTATATTAATATAAGTCGTAATATAAGTACATATTTCAATTGTTTTTTAGTTATTATTGCACAAAATATATATATTCCACGGATAGGGTGCCCAAGAGGAAAAACTTTCTTATTTTGAATTTTAACGAAAAATGTCATTCTTGTTAAAAAGTTTTGCTTGTTGTAAAACCCCATAAATCGAAATCAAATTCAAGTTTTTCAAAACCTGCTTAATTTTGTAGCCTATTTTATGTAAATTTCCTATACATTTCTGCACTAAGTTCCAAATCGTAACAATAATCTAGTGTTGCTAAGCTACAATATTGCCTAAGCTACAATGTACCTAGCTTAGTAACTGTCAACTCCGATGAATAATTTGTGAATTGTCATTTTTTTCGACAATGTTAAGAGGATCGGTACGTATTTTCGGCTGCAATGCTATTCAAATGGGGATTCATTTTTTTCGAATCTTGAGAAAACTAATAAGTATTTTTGCAAAATTTAAAAGCAGAATGAAAGAATTAGTTATTAACGAGGGCCGAAAGTCCCTGAGAACTTCTATATTGTTTATTTTAATACGTTACAGAGTGACAAACTAAGAGAAAATTTAGTGTGATTTTTAATTTCAAATATCTCATTCAAAATAAACTTTTTATTTATTCTAACGGACTTTCGGCCCTCGGTAATAATTTAGTCTTTCATTCTGCGATTAAATTTTTCAAAAATATTTATTGGTTTTTTCAGGATTCGAAAAAAATGAACACAATGCCGTGGTAATATTTTCCAAATCTATCTTTTTCTTACAACGCACTCAGCGGAATATAATATTGTCAGCATATATGGTCAGTCAGACACTGACAATGAGTGACAATTTTAAATATTTGACATTGCATCGGGAATATTTTGAGTTACTGATTAAATATTATTGATATATAGTGTATTTGATAAATAATTGATTTAAGACGTGAACTTAATAAAAAGTTATTTATTGTGTATTATTTGTGGAAGATCCAAGCAGAAAATACATCAGGATAATATATTCTGTGATCCAAGTATTTTGTTGTTAAAGATGTTCAAAATTGTAAGCGTTCCATAACAATATATTATTAAAAAATCACTTTAACACTTTACCTCTTTTCTCGATTGAGTATTAGTTTTTGTTGTACAAATAAATTATTACAATCACTGAATACATAGTTAGTGAAAAAATTATCACATTTATTAACTGAATTAATAATTTGCAATTATAAAAATAACAGTTATCCAAGAACATTAAAAACCCATCTCTTTAAATTAATGATGACATTTTCAAGTAGAATGACATTCTAGTAATGTTTACATATCCATACCAGTGTGAATTTTACTACACGTAATTTGCCGTGTAAAGACAGAAAAAGTAGGAATACACGTAAAATATTTGCGAATTATGTACCCATAGCCTTAAGCGTTCAAAAAAAATTTATGATTAACATTTTCTTGTCGAAAAAGAATGACAATTCGCAAATTATCTATCGGAGTTGACAGTTACTAAGCTACATTTTAGCTTAGCAACATTAGATTATTGTTATGATTTCGAATGTGGTGCAAAAATTTATAGGGATTTGCATAAAATTGGCTACAAAATTAAGCAGGTTTTGAAAAACTTAAATTTTATTTTGTTTTATAGTTTTATGGGGTTTTAGGAGAAGCAAAAATTTTTATTAAGAATGACATTTTCGCTAAAACTGAAAATAAAGTTTTTCCTCTTGGGCACCCCATCCGTGGACACACTGTATAATCTGTACAATATATAAGACTATACAAATCAAAGAAAATACCATTTTATAAATGCAATAAACACAATTGATTTGTTTTTATGCCAAATTGCAAATAAAATGTGAAAACTGTCAGATTTAACTACAATGTCATGTTAGAATAATATTAATTTACAGTTAAACATATATTAAGCAAATCATGGGAACACGATATTGATGTTTACAACGTGTTTGTAGACTTCAAACGGGCATACGACTCAGTCAAAAGGAACAAACTATATTATATATTGGCTGAATTGGCAATACCACACAAGCTAATAAGACTCATTAAAGCCACAATGGATGAAACTCAGGCATGTGTACGAATACAAAACCACCGGACAGACTTTTTCAAAATTTCGCAGGGACTAAAGCATGCAAACTGGACGACGAAACCTACTGACCACCGAACGGTTCAACTGGCCGCTTATGCCGATGATATTAATATTATGAGTAGAACATCAACAGGAGCACAGGAAACATACGCAGAGTTAAAAACACAAACAAAATTGCTAGGTCTGGAAATTAACACAGAAAAAACAAAAGTAATGACTCAGGCGAGAAGAAATATAGTCCCACAAAACATTATACATGAAGTTGACATTGAAACGGTTGGAAAGTTTACATACCTGGGAGTAGAAATATATGCCGACGGGTCAGAAGATGGGGAAATAACGCAGATAATATTTTACCCTCTCCCATATATTTCGGTCTAAAAGTGTCCACCGAAATAAAAAGATGAGAATCTATAAAACTTAAATCGACCAATAACATGCTATGGCAGGGAAGCCTGGGTCCTGAAAGAAACATCCAAAAACAAACTTGACACATTTGAAAGGAAAGTACTGAGGAGAATACTAGGACCTGTGAGGGAAAACGGAATCTTCAGAAGTCGATACAACAACGAACTTTATCAACTTTATAAGGAAGCACCCCTGTCAGACTTCATTAGAATACAAAGATTGCAATGGGCCGGACATGTGATAAGAATGGGAGAGGATATGCTACCAAAAAGAGCACTGAATGCTAGAATACAGGGAAAGAGACCGGTTGGAAAGCCAAGAAAGCGCTGAAGATGAAGACATAGTAAACAGCGACGCACAAGGCCTTTTAGGAGTCCGTGTATGGAGAAGAGCAGCCACCAACAAGCTAGGGTGGAGGCAAAAAATAAAGGAGTGTCGTAGAAGAAGAAGAAGTCATGTTAGAATAATTGTTATAAATGTATATTATCACGGACTTACCTTTTTTTCTATCATTTGTGACACACTGAAAAATGCCCATGAAAAGAACCATAGAACAATGTTTGCGAAAAAAAATAGACAAAAATGACCCAAAAATGTTGCCAGCGGCGAAATTTTAAAAATCGTATCACTTTGATAGGAAATTTAATTTTGAACAACGTTTCTATAGATAATTGATGGATTCGACCGTTACTTAATGGAAGTTCATTTTATCTCACAATAAAACACTGAAAAACGTTTGTTTTCTATACTTCCACAAAATTTATTACAACTATGTTATTACTACAGCTGTTTCGGCAAAGTGCCTTTCTCAAGTGATATATTTTACAATGTGTTTGCCTTTTTAAGTCTTTAACTGAAGAGGTTGAGGAGTGGGGAGCTGTTTGTCTCAAGTTGGTCATTCAGAATTATATCTGTATTTTTCAATTTATTAATTTCCATTGATTCTAAAAGTGATAGCTTAAGGCCTTTATTTTGAATATGTAGAATTTGAAACTCTTCATTGAAAGAATGATTATGATCTAGAAGGTGAAGTGCGTATGTAGAAGTGTCTGTTTTTCTATTGTTGAAAGCCCTTTTGTGTTCTGCTATCCGTTTGTCAAAAGTTCTGCCAGTTTGACCGATGTAAGTTTTCGGACAGTCACCACAAGTTAGTTTGTACACACCACTCTGTAGTTGTGTACAACTACAGAGTTGTGTACTCTGTAGTTGTACACAACTACAGAGTGGTGTGTACAAACTAACTTGTGGTGACTGTCCGAAAACTTACATCGGTCAAACTGGCAGAACTTTTGACAAACGGATAGCAGAACACAAAAGGGCTTTCAACAATAGAAAAACAGACACTTCTACATACGCACTTCACCTTCTAGATCATAATCATTCTTTCAATGAAGAGTTTCAAATTCTACATATTCAAAATAAAGGCCTTAAGCTATCACTTTTAGAATCAATGGAAATTAATAAATTGAAAAATACAGATATAATTCTGAATGACCAACTTGAGACAAACAGCTCCCCACTCCTCAACCTCTTCAGTTAAAGACTTAAAAAGGCAAACACATTGTAAAATATATCACTTGAGAAAGGCACTTTGCCGAAACAGCTGTAGTAATAACATAGTTGTAATAAATTTTGTGGAAGTATAGAAAACAAACGTTTTTCAGTGTTTTATTGTGAGGTTTCTATAGATGTATATACTCTTATGTACGAAATGTGCACAAAATTCAGTTAAAAATAAAAAACTGAAGAATGGACTAATTCACCCTTTTATAAAAAACGCACCCCTCTAAATGATAGAATTCCCCGATTTTTTCATATTTTGCTTAGCAAGATGAGAACTATTATTATATAAGTATACTTTTTATTTTTACACAACTTCCGGTTAAAAAGTTATAACAGGAAGTGCTAAGGAAATCATTTCAGTTTAACAGTTATGACCGAAAGTTTAGTAAAAATGACTCAAAAGTATCGAATATCAATAAACGCGAAATTAACACGAAGAGTTCAAATATCGACTTCCGGTTCTACTTTCGGTCACTTTAGGTGAAAACTTAGTATTTCCTTTCTAAGGTGCATAATCAATAAACTGCCTAACCTTGTTACAAAATACTAAACTACGCAACGAAAACCCCTCGTATTACTACGAACTAATTAAATATAAATTACTTTGTATAAATTTTTTACACAATCCCGATCGTTGAATCGTAAAATAGGTACTCTCTGAATAATAAATTATACGATTGGCAACACAACATCGATACGACAACAGGTTTTTAATTTTATATTGATGGACATAATAATCTTGACCCTTAGACCAGGGCGGATCTGTAAAAATATTAGTATATTTGGACGTTAAGAGGTGACTCAAATTTTTTTGCAGAAATTGCTTGAAAATAAATCAAATAATAATATTTGAGTTATCCTCCCTCTCAAAAAGGTCCGGAACATTGTTTAAATAATCAAAATGTCAAAAATTAAGGAAAAATTCGATTTATTTCTTGGTTTTTTGATTATAACTTTAAAAGTATTCATTTCCGAGAACACTTGTACTGACATAAAAGTTGCGTAATTAAATTTCCTACAATATAGAATTGGTTAAAAATTTAAAAATTAGTCACCCTTGTTGTAAAATAGCAATAATTACGAAACAACCATACAAAAACAAGTATTAGCATTTTACGTTTTTCAACCATTTATGCTACACTTAGGGACCTTTATATTTCAACCAGAAAAACTTCATGATACAGTAAAACAATACTGTAAATTTCATTAAGATAGGTTCAATACATTTTGCAAAATAAATTTTGAAATCCAGCTTTCACAAAAAAATATTCATTTCTTCAGAATGTTACAGAACTGAAAGTAAAGCAGATAGCAAGTTGAAATTTGTTTTGCTTATAGAAGTGTAGTGTAACTTTTATTTGCAATTTTGCAAAATTAAAATCGATTAACACCCCAGCGTCAGGAATTTCTTTAAATAAACATTAATTATTGGTGCTACGCGCAGGCCAGCGGATAGTTTGCTCTGATTGGGCATTCCAATGACCTTTGATAATGATTGATACATTTTAATTTTTATTACATTTCGATATAAATAAATAAATTTGTTTATTGCAAAATAAAAACACATACTTTATCCTTTGAAATAACACTTTTATTAGCAAAAACGTTCTTTGTTCATATATTTTGACTAAGAGAATAAAAGTTTATTATTTTTAAACATATGCAATTGTTTAAACAATATTTCACAAACAATAATAAAATTAGTTTGATTTTTGTGGAATTAAAATATTAAAATAAAACAAAATATAGAGTAAGAAAATAATATATTAGATAAAGATTGGAAGAAATTTTGGTGGAAATAAACTTGTGTGAATCGAACACCGCTGTCCTGCGCGTAGCTCCAAAAATTAATGTTTATTTAAAAAATTTCCTGACGCCGTCGTAATTAGTCGATTTTAATTTTGAAAATTTTAAATGAAAGGTACGGTACACTTCTATAAGCAAAAAAAATTTCAACTTGCTATCTGCTTTATTTTCAGTCCTGTAAGATTTTGAAAAAATGAATTTTTTTTGCGAAAGCTGGATTGTAAAATTTATTTTGCAAAATCTATTGAACCGATCTCAATGAAATTTACAGTATTGTTTTATTGTATCATAAAGTTTTTCTGGGTAAAATATAAAGGTCCTAAGTTTAGCATAAATTGTTGAAAAACGTAAAATGCGAATACTTGTTTTTGTATGGTTTTTTCGCAATTATTGCTATTTTGCAACAAGGGTGACTATTTTTTAAATTTTTAACCAATTCTATATTGTAGGAAATTTAATTGCGCAACTTTTATGTCAGTACAACTTTTCTCGGAAATGAATACTTTTTATAATCAAGAAACGAAGAAAAAAATCGAATTTTTCCTTCATTTTTTGACATTTTGATTATTTAACCCTCCGTTACTCGCACACGGTGTGGGAGACCGGGCCGGTAAATAAATTCCTGTAACTCTGCTTGTAGTGGGGATTTTGAATGGCTACTTCGTATACTTCTTCAGTGGTCAATCAACTGTGGGTAAAGTCAGTTCGCAGTGTAAAAAATAGTACTGTCCTTTTGTTATTACGCAACACGGTCCCGTACACCGTGTGCGAGTATTTGTGCACCAATTTTTGTGTTTGGATCACACATCGATATTTTTAATTAGTAAGGTAATTTAAGATCTTTTCCTTATTTTCAATGTTTATTGATTAGTTTATTTATATTTATATATATAAATATAATTATATATAACTTACCCAGAACCATCAGAATGAGGTTTAGGGAGATATGTGGTTTACCAACAGAACAAGTACCAGTCGTAACACCAGGAACTTCAGATCGCTGTGCTGTTTGTGATTGGAAGAAAAATAGAAAAACAAAGTTTTACTGCCAAATATGCTCAAAATATCTGTGTTTGGAACACCATTGTTCCAATGAATGTGACACCATTGTGTATTTCATGTTTTAAAAACGTTAATTAATTTTTATAACTTTTTTTGTTACTACAATTACTCTTTATTTTTAATTTTTTTGTGTATTGAATTAAGATCTAAAGTTCTTAGTAAACAAATTTAACCATATTCAATTTTTTTTTTCACTTCCAAAGTTTTTGTATACACATATAAATGGATAACAATGAAAATTATTAAATTTTTGATTAAAGTAATATAATGTGAACACAAACGCATATCTACAAAATTATATGATCATATATTCATTAAATAATTTAATCGTACACAATTTTGCAAAAAAAAATTATTTTAAAACACTGCTGACCCATATTTTTGGACCCGGTCTCCTGCACCGTGCGCGAGTATCCGATCACAAAAAGTTGGCGCGAGTAACGAAAGGTTAAACAATGTTCCGGACCTTTTTGAGAGAGAGGATAACTCAAATATTATTATTTGATTTATTTTCAAGCAATTTCTGTAAAAAAATTTGAGTCACCTCTCAACGTCCATCTCAAAACAGATGCGCCCTGGACTACCTATTTATTTGGTAAAAATATGCACGGAAACTTCAAATTCTGCTGTGAATTTTATTATATTAATGTAATGTACGAGAAATTGACAATATTGTACAGTTTATAGAGGCCTACTATACGAAGAGAAATTTTGCTTTTGTTGATTTTTACAATTTAGTTATCTTGTTCACTATTATTTTGCTATAAGTTCTATTATTTGGATATTTCTGTTACTTTTATGTTTGTATGGTGATTTTCTGACGGGTCAAAATTCCGATACGGAAGTTAGCGGTATCTTTTTTTGCAAATATAGAAGACAATCCTTAAAAAAAAGCGCCGAAAGATTGTCCCGTTAGATAAAGCCTATTTCAGACCATACACCAACTCAATAGTATTTTTATTTGAATATCTTCCTACATAATATAGTCCTACTCTGGGTATTCTATCCATTTCCCATTGGAAATTGAGTTGTGAAGATTTGTTTTCATCCTCTGCGAAAGAAGTTGGAACATTTGTGTCACCACTTCTGCTAGTTAAATTACCCAATTTAATTTGGTAAATGCTTCTTAATATGACCTCGTTACGTTTCTTATTTTCACTTTTCACGCATTTACTTTATTCTTCGTCTCTCCGTCGATCTGAATTTCATTCTTACTGTATTACAGGGTATGGTGGCTCCTGGCTTCTGAGCCACCTTAGATAATTAGGGGTTGGTTACCCCCGACCATAAGGGTTGATGTAGTAAATAACTCTCACAGTTAATACATTTATTTATACGTGGAGTATTTAACGGTAAGTAGCTGGTGGTATATTATTTGCTTAATGTGATGTTACTCGCTGGAATCTCAACTGCTAATTGATTTATCTGTTCCCCGTGAAAGTATAATTAAAGGTCGATTGTTTTGTTTTATGTTTTGGTAAGCAAAAGTGAGAGTGATTCAAAACTGCTGACTGCTAACAAACATACATTGATTATTATTGCAACTTGAACTTGTATCAAATACTAGCATGTATCGATGTGGTAAGCTAGGTTAATCGTATTTATTAAAAACAAACATATTTGTTTTTACCACGGGCATTTAATTATTAAAGAGTTTGTCTTAAGAAGATGTTTACTGAGATGCTGTGTATCCCAACACAAGGGTGTAACAGGCAAATTTCTTCTAAAATTAAGACCCGTACTCCTCGCTACTCCAGCAAATTCCTTGGGCGCCAGCCTTCATCATAAAAAAAGTTAACTACACAGAATGTCAACGTCTAATCGATTCGTTTAATGATACTATAGCTATTTGTATAACAAGGGAGGAAAATGCTACTTTTCCTCCCGAGAATGAAGTTTACTGCCCGACGCTTAGCGGAGGGCAGTAATCATTCAAGGGAGGAAAAGACACTTTACTCCCATGTTATACATATGGTTTTTCCACCTTCCTCAAATGACAAGTCATTTTTTCATTTTTACTTAATTTATTTATGTAACTAACCAACAAAATTGATTAGAACTAAAACTAACAAGTAGGTACAATATAACTGTCAACTGTCAAATATAAGTCAAATTATTAATGTAAACATTGTTAAATCAAAATAACAATTTACTGTTTTTTACAGTTCTGCAAAATACATGGTATTTTATAAATAAACGTTAAAATGTATAGATACTTACGTAATAGAAAATAGATATTTTACAGGGAGTCAATAAGTTATATTTCATGAATGAAATACCATGACGTCACTTTTACTTTTCCTCCCTAGGGAGGAAAAGTACAACTTTGCTCCCTACAATCAGGTCCGGAAAAGTATACTTTCGGTAGACTTAGGTGGAAAAAATATTATCATCTATCCCTCATATACAATAGCCTTAGAACCTTCAAAAATATAAGACTTTTTCAGGTTGTTTTTTTTTTCTTTGCTGGTCTATTATTTATGGTCTGTATATTAACTAGAGATACGTGGGAAGGTAAAAGACTCAATTAGTACTACAAAATTTCGTTAACATTAGGATTACCTCCAGTATCTCTTTATTTGAGAAATAGTGCCCAAATTGCGTAAAAAGCATTCGTCATAAGTCATAATGGGCATTACCTATAAAAAATCGGAGACCAATGTCGCGGGTTCCTTTTCGTGTCTGAAGTGACACTTTAATCTGAAAGGTCAAATTTTATTACTCTCGTCTACAATTATATTTTTAAAACTAATTGACTGGTAAGGTAGATGTACCCGCGTGAGACAATGTGAAGACGCACGATTTAGCCTAGTTAAAACTAATTAAAATTTGACTTTTATTTTATGGCCAAATTGAATATAAGTTACAAGTACCTACTTAATTTTAAAATAAAATAAGTTGCGAAATATAAATTTTTGGATAAATTTTATTTAGATACGCTAACTACCTACATTTTATTTGGTGACTTAACACGTTCACTGCCACGTTGATTCTATAGGACCAACACTGACGCTGCCTCATTTGGCCACATTGGTCCGATGGGACCCTAGATATAGTGCAGTCACTGGCGGTGGATATGAGCTATTACCTCCGATTTCGTTGAACCTCCATAGATTTGCATGAAAATTAGTGAGAGGTTAGAGGATATCTCAAGGAACAAAGGTGACATGGTATCAACTTGCGCTTTTACCCTGGGAGTGGATGCCACCCCTTTTCGGGGGAGAAAATTATTTTATTGAAAATAACCCCATAATTCGATAGAGGGACAAATTCTAAGCAAAATTTGTTATATAAAGTTATTAAAATAAATCAAAACTTTTTGAGTTATTGAAGATCAAATATTTTAATTTTTCTTGAGAAAAATGCATGTTTTAAACCGATTTTTCATCAATAACTCAAAAACTATAAGTTTTTGTAAAAAAGTTAATATTACCAAAATTGAAGCTAATAAAAATGAAGTAAATCCTTTACTAGAAAAACCTTTTAGTGTTAACTAAAAGTGAGTTATAGGTAATTGAATATATATTTTTTTCGGCGAGTAAAAAAATCTAAGTATTCAAGCTGAAATAACGGGAAAATGATGCATGTTATAACATAAACTTATTTAACATTTGTCAAAGTACTTAAAAATATCTATTAACCCAGCACCTGCCACGTGGGGTGCTACCAGCATCCCATAACACATTTTTATCAAATATTTGGTATTTCAAGTTTGTTAATCGTGCTGTGCGTCATAGTAGCTTTATATAATATTATATAGCATAGATTTGTTTGTGTTTGAAGTTGTTCTTTAGTGTCATTCTGAACTTGTAGCTCTAAAGTGGAATCGGGGTGTCATCATCTGGCAGTTTAAGTTTTAAATTTTTTTTTGTGTTTTAGATAAACAGGTCAGATTTACCTTTTTTATTGTAACAACTGATTTAAATCATTAATATAGTCTCTATACTCAAAAAATCTTAATTTTTTAGATATTTTACTTCACTTCATTTATTATGGGTTGGTACTTGCTAATTTGCTTATCACACCTTTTTCATTTTATTTTTTAACTTTTATAATATATTAGTAGCTAATAAGTTAATAAAGCATGTTTTTTTATATACTTGTGTAACTTAGCACAATATTTTGTTTATAAACAAGTAGATCAGACAATTTTTAAGGGGTGCTGTGAGCACCCCACGTGGCAGTTGGCGCCTTACAAAGCCACGTGGCAGGTGCCGGGTTAAATGAGCACCCGAACATGTTGATAGCATTAAAATTTATGCACCAAACTTTTTTCAAAATTTATTTTTTTAAATTTTTTCCAAAAAATGTTATTGTTTTTTTTTAATAACTCCGTTTATTTTTAAGATATCAGGTTTATCTAAAAACCGTTTGGAAATTAGTTCAAAGGGCTATTTAACCACGTTGAATTTAATTCAATTCAATTCAATTCAATTCAGTTTATTGATGTCAATATACAAAGTATTTACATAAGTTTAATCTTTTGAACCCCTCACTTTTTTAAAAATAAAAGTTTCGATGGCCCCGGTTGCATGGTTTTCACAGCAAAATTTAAGATTTAAACGTTTCTATCTCGGTTATTTATTACCCTATGGAAATAGTAAAACAGGTAAAATATTTGACACAGAATAAACTAAAATTTGGGTATGTATCATTTTTTACGTATATTGAGTATTTTTGGAGTTGTTATCAAAAGAATATGAAAATTACAATAATTTTAAAAATTATTTTGTTTAAATTATATCTTTTTTTCAAAAATATGCATTTTAAACCGGTCAAAATTATTGAAATCATTACTTATGCTGATATAAAGAAGTTATTGTAAGGATTATTATAAATTTTAATTTTTATGGAAATGGCGTATGTTTTATTTTTCACTTTTTCCTAAAAAATTCGAAAGGGTTCTGTTATTGTCATCATAACTTGCCTAATTTTGACGCTATTAACTTATTCTGAAGCTCATTTAATAGGTATTTTGAAGTACGTTGACAATTGATTAGCAGGTATATTTTATACATTGCATCGTTTTCCCGTTATTTAAGCTTGAATACTTAGATTTGAGTATGTA
Organism: Diabrotica virgifera virgifera; assembly: GCF_917563875.1. Classification (NCBI taxonomy): domain Eukaryota; kingdom Metazoa; phylum Arthropoda; class Insecta; order Coleoptera; family Chrysomelidae; genus Diabrotica; species Diabrotica virgifera. Next base: position 3,315,640 of record NC_065443.1, read on the forward strand.
CTCGTCGAAAAAAATACACATTCAATTGCCAATAACTCACTTTGAACTAATGTTAGTTTAGTTCTTTATGTGAGGAATGTATTTAATTTTTTATTATCTTTAATTTCAGTAATAATAACTTTTTTGCAAAAGCTTATAGTTTTTTATTTAAACGTGAAAAACCGATTTGAAACATGCATTTTTTTACGAAAAAATACAATCTTTGGTCTTTAATAACTCAAAAAGTGTTTATATATTTTAATGACTTTATATAACAAATTTTGCTTATAATTTGTTCCTCTATCGATTTATGGTATTATTTTTAATAAAATAATTTTCATCCCCGACAAGGGGTGGCATCCACCCCCAGGGTGAAAGCGCAAGTTGGCATTATGTCACCTTTGTTCCTTGAGGTATCCTCTAATTACTCACCAATTTTCATGAAAATCGATGGAGGTTCAACGAAATCGGAGGTGAAAACTTTCAGTGACTCCACTAATATATTTTGCCTTGTCAGGATATGTGATAGCATGGGATCAACATATTTTCTAATAGCTGCTGGACCGTTGGAACATATTTAACTAGATATGTAGAAATGGACCAACATGGTCTAGAGCTATTGTCACACATACAATTTCTTAAACAGAAATCTGTTTCATAATGAGAAATGTGGTCCCTATTGGAACATGAACCCTAAAAAACATAATACAAGGAGGGTTCTAGCTTTAGAATAAACTTTATTTGACAAATAAACATGTGTGCCTGAATAAAATGATCAATAAACACATTAATCGCATAAAACTGGAAATAAGCATCTTATTTTATTTAATGTTTATGAAATTCATTCAAACATTCAAAGGTATGCACAAAAATGGCTCGATCGCATACTATTCTCACTCCCGCTGAAAAAAAAACCTCAACCATCCCAGTGAAGCCCTTCCAGAATTGGCAGGTCCATTCGATGTTCTATCCAGAACACGTGTAGACCCACATTTCTAAGACTTCAGTTATACTTACGGTCTTGGTCTTGAGCTGTTTGGTCTGTGAACACAATGCGGTCCCAGTGTAGCTTGTGTTATTCGGATTATTATTATTATCCAGATCTCAAATATTATTATATTAATTATTACTTCACACGATAATTATCTTATTTACCCATAGATTCGCATATTCGCAAGTATATTTTGTAAGTTCCTCGTATAAAGAAAAGCCACAACGTAATAGAGTCAACAAGATTAGCATTCAATGCAGAAATTTATAAAAATGAAATTATGATGTAACGGTTGCAACACGCGAACAAAAATCGTAAGTTTGTTTATGTGTCACATTCACCAAGTTCGCGATGCGATAAGCGACGACCTTAACGTGAAACCTTATAGAAAAATTTTAGAAGGCTGAGCTGAAGTGTTGTCGGAATCCCGAGTGAGTCAACGCAAGGCTTAGATGACTGCGTTTTACTGGAAATTATAAGGTTGCAAGAATGTACAGAGTAAAAAATGTTGTCCTTCGTGATGTCTGCAATGCGCCGTGGTATGTGCCAAGCTATGTTATTCATCATGACCTGAAGGTTGTAACTGTAAAGAAGCAACCGTCACTCAGTGTTCAAAATACTTCAAGAGACCATCCAATCATACAAATCCACTCACCCCACCAGTGTTTTGAAGATTAGAAAGGTTGGATCCTATAGATCTCTCCACCGCTAAGAACTAAATACAGTAGAACGTCGATAATCCGGACGTCAAAAATCCGGACCGTCAATAATCCGGATTTGTATCTAGCAAAAATATCTGATTCCTTTAAAATAAATTAAGAACTTAGGTGCGAAAAACTACTCTACCGCAGTTCAAAAATATTTTACACATTTTTTAAAAGCCCAAATAATGTCTGATGTTTTTTACTGTACACATGCTGCTATTATAAATTAATTACAATACAGTGTTTAAACATAAAAAAAATGTTTTGATTAATTTCACCTCTATTTTTAGACACTTTACTGTACAAGAGAAAACATACAATTTTAAAACGTTTGTTGTACTTTAATGTGTATACTGGCTTTTTTTAGGTAATTTCGATATTCCGGATAATTTGATAATCCGGATGGGGTCCGGTCCCAACTAATCCGGATTATTGACGTTCTACTGTAGAAACTTAATTAATTTGTATATTTTTAACGCTTTTTTACCTTTTCGTATGTATGTAATTTGTTTATTTTTGTGTAATTTTAGCTATTCGCGGTGTGCAAGTACTTGGAAAGGGAAACGAGAAACGACCGTGCGCGAGTCGCGGAGAAATATTGCAACTATCTTAAATAATTCATATTGTCAATTGAAATTGTCAAATTGACGTATATTTCATACCTTCTGTCATTGACGCAGAAAAATTATATATTGCTCCACAATATTGATATGATATGCAATTATTATATAAAGGTAAATTTAATTAATTGTATTTTGCTTGCAGTACTGCATTTTAATAACTAATTTTATTTACTACATACAATTGTTTACGTTTGCTAAACATAACCTGCATCTTATTTTTTCTTCTTATTATTTTTTTGGACTATGGCCTTGACAATTATTTAGCAACCAGGACTAATATAATTGGCCAATATAATTAAAAGTGCGAATAAAAGTACAGAGCGTAGAAATAGAGGTCGCTTTGCCGAACTTGCACGGTCTCAATACCCCATTCCACGAATATACGTCTGTTTTGGATTATCGCGACAACGAATATTTTACTGTGCAAAATATGAAGAACGAAAGTAAATTGCAAATGATATTGTTGTTTACTGGAGTAATTATGTCTAACATTATAACTAACATTTGCCAGGAAGTAGAAATCCACTTACATCGAAATGAAACAAGAGATCTCTTTCAGAAAGTAAAGTTACTGGCTCGGGAATTCAAACCCAGAAATTACGATATAGAGGATGAGACAGGTAATATGGTAAGCGATATGGATACGGTTCTGGGGACTTGGAAGAAATACTGCACAGCACTCTATAAAGCTGAAACCTCTAACATTAATCATATAACAGCACTGCAAGTCTCAACAACAACCCTAGAACCAGATATTCTAAGGTCTGAAGTCGATGAAGCCATAAAACACATTAAAAGAAATAAATCACCTGGTTGCGATGACATCACGGCAGAACTTTTACAGAACATGGGTGAACATGGTCTCCAATTAATGTGGAGACTGTGCAATCATGTATGGAGAATCGGCAAATGGCCCAGTGCACTATTTACTCCCATTCATAAGAAAGGCGTAATCACAAAATGTAGTAACTACCGAACCATTTTACTAATTTCACACTTAAGTAAAATTCTGTTGAGAATCATCAAGTGTCGCATGCAGACATACCTGGACAGACAAATACCACAAGAACAGGCAGGCTTCATGAAGGGTAAAGACACAAGGGAGCAAATTCTTAATATGCGACAACTCATTCAGAAAGCACGAGAATTCAAAATTCCGATGATCATCTGCTTTCTGGATTATCAGAAGGCATTTGACTGTGTAAACTGGACAGTTTTGTGGAAAGTTCTACATGAGATGGGGGTTCCTGATCATCTGTCAGCTCTGGTGAAAAGCCTATATGAGAACAGTGAAACCAGAATAAGAATTGAAAACCATAAGTCCGATCCTTTTAAAATAGGTAGAGGAGTCCGACAAGGATGTATTCTATCTCCAAGTCTTTTTAATTTCTATGGGGAATATATAATGAGAAAAGCACTCGACAAATGGAATGGCGGTATTTCTATCACAGGAAAGAAGATCTCAAATCTCAGATATGCAGATGATACAACATTAATAACTGCATCCGAAGAAGAAATGTCTAGCCTGCTGCAGCTAGTGGAAGCCGAAAGCAATAGATGTGGTCTCAAGATCAATAAACAAAAAACAAAAATTATGATAGTAGATTACTCAAATTCACTTCAGACAACAGGAGCCTTAGACTAGTTTTAAGTGGTTAACGAGTTCAGTTATCTAGGATCCTACATCAGTAATACAGGATCTTGTGAAACAGAAATACGTAGGAGAATAGGCATGCCCAAAAACGCTATGAGTCGATTATCGAAAATCTGGAAAGATCGCTCCTTGTCGAAGAACACCAAAATAAGATTAGTACGTGCCTTAATTTTTCCCATATTTAATTACGGATCCGAAACATGGACAATGAAATCGGACGACAGAAAAAGGATTGACGCCTTTGAAATGTGGTGCTGGAGAAGAATGCTTCGGATCTCATGGACGGAACACAGAACAAATCACTCAATCCTCCAAGAGCTTAATATTCAGACTCGACTTTCCTCTATTTGCCTCTCCACCGTCTTAAAATTTTTCGGCCATATTGCAAGAAGAAGTGATGATAATCTTGAGAGACTTATAATTTCGGGAAAAGTTGAAGGGCGCAGAAGTAGAGGTCGCTCACCTACTCGATGGACGGATCAAGTACAGAAAGCCAGTGGAAAAACATTCTCTGAATCCATGAGGGAAGCTCAGGACAGAAGCCGATGGAAATAGATAGTTGCTCGTATTATAGGGAATCACGACCCTCAGCAATGAGGAAACGACTGAGGAGGAGGATTGGAGTAATTATTAGAGCAAAATACTTTCGTACATCTTATGTTGCACACTAAAATATTCGTTGTCGCGATAATCCAAAACAGACGTATATTCGTGGAATACACCATATTATTAACTATTTGTTCAAAAGACCTCTTTAACTGGCCTGAAGATGGGACAAAAATAATGTAAGTCCCGAAACCGGTCGCCATTTTCTAAGATCAAAATAAAGAACATATATAGATTGTGAGTATTGACCTTTTTTATTACCAAATTAACTAAATAGAAGTTACTCATATGTATATGTATAAAAGTCAGAAATTTGGTAACGTAAACTAAATATACGTAAAGGATGCTCCGACTGGGTGTAGCTCCCACTGTGTCATTTTTTCTATTTCTGTCAAACATATTGTTTATTGTTATATTGATCACAGATTGCAAAGGAAGTTAAAAAAATTGTATAGATTGTCAGGATCGGGAAATATATTTGATCACAGTTATAGGGCTTGGACAATGGACATACCTATCATACAGCCTTCATCATACTACCAAAGAATATAGACCTTCATACAGCATACCATCATACAGCAGAATTACTGTACGGCAGGGGAATTTAGTGTATCTTAAATGACGCAGGCTAGACCCTTCAGATTTTCAATATATAATAAAAGGGATATTAGACCTTGCCATGTGGCTATTGTAGTTTCAATTACTTTTAAGATGTGTTTACTGATGATGGTTTGATCAGACCGAAAACGTTGTAAAATTTTTGATCCTTTTGGGAAATTTAAATTTTATAATAAATACATAAGAAGTTTTTACTTCATTGTAATAATAATAATAAAATTAATAAAAAATATGAATTAAATTCAAAATGTATTTCATCATCGTCATTCTCTTTGCCTTATCCCTATGCGGGGTCGGCTTCCCTAATTGCATTTCTCCACACAATTCTATCTTGGGTCGTATCAATATTAATCTCCTTTACCAACATGTCCTGCCTAATCGTCTCCCCCCTCCCCCACGTCTTCTTTGGTCTTCCTCTCCTACTCCTTCCAGGAATCTGCACTTCAGCTACTCTTCGTATAGGATGATAAACGTCTCGACGTTGAACATGACCAAACCATCTCAACCTATGCTTTCTCATTTTGGCATCAATTGGTGCCACACCTAGACTTCTCCTAATATACTCATTTTTAATTTTATCCTTTCTTGTCACTCCAATCATCCATCTAAGCATTCTCATTTCCGCCACGTGCATTCGTTGTTCCTCTTTCTTTTTCACTGCCCAACATTCAGTTCCGTACATCAGAGCCGGTCTTATGGCTGTTTTATAGAAATTTCCTTTCAGCTTCATTGGAACTTTTCTGTCACACAACACACCACTCGCTTCCTTCCACTTCATCCATGCAGTCCTAATTCTACTGCATGCATCTCCATCTATTTCTCCATTAATCTGTAATACCGATCCCAGGTACTTGGCAACATCATCAGCATACACGACATCATCAGCATACATTAAGCACCATGGAATGTTACCCTGTAGTTTGGCTGTTATCTGGTCCAAAACTAATGAGAATAAATATGGACTAAGCAACGAGCCTTGGTGCAATCCTACTTTCACCTGAACTTTATCAGTCTCTCCCACACCTGTCCTAACACTAGTCGTTACTCCCTCATACATATCCCTCGCAATCTTTACATATATTCACCAGGGACTCCTTTCTTATTGAGTGCCCACCACAGAATCTCTCGAGGAACTCTATCACATGCTTTCTCAAGATCAATGAATACCACATGAGCGTTTGTTTATTTACTCCTGTATTTTTCCATCAACTGTCTTATAATGAAAATTGCGTCTGTTGTTTATCTGCCCTGCATAAAGCCAAATTGATTCTCGGATATTTCGGTCTCTTCACGTATCCGTCTATCAATTACTCTCTCCCATATTTTCATGGTGTTGCTAAGCAGTTTTATAGCCCTGTAGTTTGTACATTGTTGTATATTTCCCTTGTTTTTGTAGACAGGTACTAGTATACTGCTTCTCCATTCGTCTGGCATTTGTCCAACTTCCATAATTCTATTAAATAAACCTGCTAACCACCTTGTTCCTGTCTCTCCCAATGCTCTCCTTACTTCCCCAGGAATATCATCTGGTCCTACCGCTTTTCCTTTCTTTATTTTTTGAAGCGCTTGAGCCACTTCCTCGTTTTTTATTTTGGTGACCATTGCTGTTACTGTCTCCGTTGACTCCACAGGCTGTCTGTCAAATTCTTCATTTACTAAGCTGTCAAAGTACTTTCTCCATCTCTTTTTGACATCCTTTTCGTGAACTAGTATTTTATTATTTTCATCTCGGATAAATCTAATCTGATTAAAATCTTTTGCTTTCTTTGCTCTCTGTTTGGCTATTTTATATATCTTCGTTTCGCCTTCCCTAGTATCAAGTTGATCGTATAGGTTTGAATACGCTTCTACTTTAGCTTTTACTACTGCTACTTTCGCTTCCTTTTTCGCGACGATATAGTTTTAAAGATCTGTGTCGGATCTGGTTTCTTGCCACTTTTTATATAATTTTCCCTTCTCTTTTATTTTTCCTTGTACTTCGTTTGACCACCACCAAGTCTCTTTATCCTCAAACTTTTTTCCTGACGTTTTCCCCATTATTATTCACCGCTTGATTTTTTGCGGTCCTCTCAGATATTGTGATTTAGCTTCACTTTTTACTTCAATGTCGAGAACAAGCAGCTTATGTTGTTGGCTTACTGTCTCACTAACTATTTCCTTGCAGTCCTTGCATTCACGTATGTCTTCTTTCCTTATCATGAAATAGTCTATTTGGGATTGATGTTGTCCACTTTTGTACGTAATAAGTTGAGTTTCTTTCTTTTTAAAGAAAAAATTCAAAATGTATTTATTTAACAAAAATATATCCATGATAATATTATGTCTTGAAATTGATCAAATCGATGAATTATACAGTTTCAGGCCGTTTTTGTATTCAATGACTAATCACTGAGTCATTTTGTGCTCCCCTTCACCCTTATACACAAAGTGTACTTGCACATAGAGTGAGTGTCTAGACTTGATGGCGCTCAATAGGAAGTTCAGCCCCACAATTAAAATTTAAAATCTACTAAAGTTCACGTCATTAAAATGGTATGTGTTTTTTAATTTAACCTTTCACAAAATACTAATGAAAGTGAATTATCTACTAACATTAAAAAAATAATAATAATTGTGCTTATTAGCTTACTAATGTTTCCTTTGTAGTTTTGTTTTTCGTGAAATAAAGGGTAATTAAGTTAGGCCATTAATTACCTTATTTATAAGATTTGTTAGTATACTCGCCTCATTGAATGAAGTGATATTTTATGGCTGACATTTAGACCTTAAAGAAAAAAAATCTTATACAGGTTTTTGAAAGTTCTAAGAGGTATAATAAGTATAACGTTTTCGGTCCTGTCACACCATTATCAGTGAGAACGTCTAAGGACATCAGTATATGGAACCAACCACAGACATTAAATCGATGTTAAAATAATTAAAATTATTCTGCTCTAAAAGCAGGTGGAACTCTGGTGACAGGTGCAGACCAACCTGATCATTCAGCTCCTCGACAATGTGAATTTGGTCTGAAGACTCATGAAGAAGAAACTTTTTCAGTTGGTCAAGTGATAGTATACATAAGCTGAGTAAAGTGCGGCAGTTATACACGTCAAAATGCGTGTAATTAAGTTATTAGAGTCTAAGTATCGCTAGTGAGTAGGTTTATAGTTTAATTTTTTTTGTTCTAATTTAAGTTAACAGAAACTGCTTATAGACAAGTCGAAAACGGCGGGTTCGTTGGAAAAAATATTCCCATGAGATTTTTTTGCATAATCAAATAATCACATTCGTAAGACACCCCAGAATAAGGTTCAAGAAGTCGCCCACGCTAAAAGTGGTCCAAATTTTTTTAAACAATTTTTTTAAACAAATTGCAAAAATCAATATTTTCGACCCAGACAATTTTTTTAAGTTTTTTGGATCATGCTGGACAAAAAAAGGCTCTTAAAATTTTTCTCTAAAGTTGATCGTATTCGAGTTATAAGCAATTTAAAATTGAAAAAAACGAAAAATGGCGATTTTCAGAATCCAAAATCACCAGTAAAAAATATTATTTTTCAGGTTACCAAGTGCCTAAATTAAAGTTCATACCTTCTTGTATCCGTTCCCGATGAGTATTATAGGCTTATTTTATTTTAAACTATTGTTTTTTAATTGTTAATGCAGCGCTTATGAGAGGGCGGGCGATCAGGCTGTCACGCGTCTGGACTTTATATTATATAGCTCAAGCGTCCTCGGCGCTTTTTTACACTTTTTAAATATACATATAAATACGTTTTTGGTAACGATATTTTTTAGTTTTTATAAATCAATATGATTTTTTGATGTTTATTATAATTTTTGAAGGTATAAATAACAATTCAAAAATTACTAAAGCGTTCGAAAGTTTACAGATGTGTAGAAAAATTTATTTGAAATTCATATTTTTGCATTCATGCTTTAGTTTTACAAGTTTTTGTAATTTGCATCGTGGAATCAGCTCATTAGGTACTGGATTTTTTGACATAAATTTCGGTGATAATAATCCTGTTTCAACGATGCAAATGTACAAAAACTTGTAAAATTAAAACATGTAATTGTAAGAAAAATAATGTTACTTGTGTACCTTTATGTGGTTGCAATGTAGATAAATGCAAAAATACACTAAGCATCAAAATTAACGCACCACCTTAAAATGGGACATTTTTGATGTCTCGTATTTCCTAAACCTGTTGTCCGATTTTAGTGATTTTTTTAATATGTTATAGCTTTATTCTTCAAGAATATCTATGTAATAATATTATTGCTAAACAGGTAAGTGTCATTGTATACCGGGTGTAACAATGATAGTGTGATTTTTCCGCAAAGTTTGGAACACCCCGTGGAATATTCTAGCGTATATAAAATATTGAAATTAAAACGCAACTGTAGCCTTAGGCTTTCTTAACATGCTGCTTTTCGATTCATTCGCTTATATGGGATAATAAAAAAGTTAGGTACTTTAACAACTAGCCATGTTATTCATCAATACAGGGTGGTTCTAAATAAGTGCGACAAACTTTAAGGGGTAATTCTGCATGAAAAAATAATGACCATTTGCTTTATAAACCTATGTCCGCAAATGCTTCATTTCCGAGATACGGAATGTTGAATTTTTTCTTACCCGTATGCAAGCCAATGGTGAATTTAAAATTCTTAATTGTATGCCAAAAAGTGCACAATAACTACCTCTTAAAACCTTCTAAATTTTATTTGCATACCTTAACCGGTTTTAGAGCAATAAATAAATAATCAGTTTGTAAGAAAAAATTCAACATCCCGTACCTCGAAAACGAAGCATTTGCGGACATATGTTTATAAAGCAAACGGTCATTATTTTTCATGCAAAATTACTCCTTAAAGTTTGTCGCACTTATTTAGAAACACCCTGTATTGATGAAGAACGTTGCTAGTTGTTAAAGTACCTAACTTTTTTATTATCCAACATAAGCGAATGAATCAAAAAGCATAATGTTAAGAAAGCCTAAGGCTACAGTAAAGTTTTAATTTCAATATTTTATATAGGCCAGAATATTCCACAGGGTGTTCAAAACTTTGACCAAAAAACACACTATTATTGTCACATCCGGTATACAATGACACTTATCTGTTTAGCAACAATATTATTACATCGATATTCTTGAAGAATAAAGCTATAACATATTTAAAAAATCACTAAAATCGGACAACAGGTTTAGGAAATACAAGACATCAAAAATGTCCCATTTTTAAGGTCGTGCGTTAATTTTGGTAACCGGTCAATTGCTCGAATGCAATTGCTCGAAATACAAATTGCTCGAATAAAAAAGAAAATTATATATCTAAAATATTTATTCAAAATAATACAAACTATAGACATAAGAAAGATTCTTGAATTAGGACAAATTATGTGATATATCACATATATAATAGTATATTAATTTATACTGAAAAAGTATTTATTACAAATCTAAACTATCTTTGAACTTTTAAAATAATAAGAAAAATAAGGGTTTTGATTTTCTCTCATTATGATAATTAGGTATGTATTATAATACTTTCCAGGTATTAGGGAAAGATTAAAATCATTAAATACCCATTAACATGCTTACCCATTACCAATGTTTCTTTATTGGGTATGTATTGGATTTTTGTGGATATTTTGTGGATTATTGTGAATAAGTATTTTAGATATATACTTCTCTTTTTTATTTTATTTTATTGCAATTTGTATTTCGAGCAATATTCATGTCGAGCAATTGCATTCGACCAATTGCATTCGAGCAATTGACCTAGAACCGTTAATTTTGATGCTTAGTGTATGAATTTCAAATAAATTTTGCTACACATTTTTGTAAACTTTCGAACGCTTTATTAATTTTTTAATTATTATTGTTATTAAAAAAAACATATTGATTTATAAAAACTATAAAACATGGTTACCAAAAACGTATTTATATTTAACAAGTATAAAAAAGCGCCGAGAACGCCCGAGGTACATAATATAATAGAGTTCAGACGCGCGACAGCCTGAGCGCCGCCCTCTCATAAGCGCTGCATTAACAATTAAAAAACAATAGTTTAAAATAAAATAAGTCCAAAATACTCATCGGGAACGGATACAAGAAGGTTTGAACTTTAATTTAGGCACTTGGTAACCTGAAAAGTAATATTTTTTACTTGTGCTTTTGGGTCTTGAAAATCGACATTTTTCTTTTTTTTTCAATTTTAAATTGCTCTTAACTTGAAAACGACCAACTTTAGAGAAAAATTACAAGAGACCTTTTTTGTCCATAATGGTCCAAAAAACCTAAAAAAACATTTGCCCGGGTCGAAAATGTTGATTTTTGCAATACTTGCAATACAATTGTTTATAAATAAATTGTTTAAAAAAAATTTGACCACTTTTCGCGTGGGGGACTTCTTGAACCTTTTTCTGGGGTGTCTCACGAATGTGATTATGCAAAAAAATCTCATGGGAATATTTTTTCCTACGAACCCGTCGTTTTCGCCTTGTCTATTATTGATCTTAACAGATCAGATTTCAGTTATAATAAAATATACCACGTTGGGGTATTTAAAAAAAATATCTGTAATGAGAAGAAAATACTTTCCCTCAAAAAAATATTAATCGTTAGCTCGTAAGATAAAAATGTCCCTTCAAAAATCGAACCATCATCGGTGCGTGAACAGTGACTTCTCCAATTAGCCTGTGACCGTTGGGTGTTAGAGAGTCACAGAGTTACTTTACATCGGTGTTTTCAATAGCCGGCAATTATTAGATGATCAAATCCAATTAAGCTCATGTTCGATAACGTGGGTATAGGCTTTAGACTACTTTTATTTTTTAAAGAACAGTGACGGGTAGATCCCTTACATAGCACAGTGACGGGTAGCCAGACATGACCGAAAACGTTTTGTGATGTTCTATAATCCATTTGGATAGGTTTAATAAATTTTTAAATACATTTAATATACCACTTACAACAGAAGTCTTTACTTCATTATTAAGTTGATAATAACAGTGTTGATTGAAAAAGATATTAGAACAGTATGAGATATTATAACAGTATTAGAACAGATATGACCCAAGATAGAATTGTGTATAGAAGTGTAATTAGGGAAGCCGACCCCGCATAGGGATAAGGCAAAGCGAATGATGATGATTAGAACAGTATGAGAATATATTTGTTCAATCAATCAGAATGTTTGTCAAATCAATTTGTTCAATGTTGATCATTTGGAATCATAACTCAATTCCTGTTAAATTAAATATTTTTGTAATTAAATTTTTTATTTTATAAATAAATTATTCATTGTTTAACATTAACTTTAAATAATACTAATTAAATAAACGATTAAAAATCAAATACTTCGTTTATAGTATTCATTAAGATAGTGAAAAACAAGATAATACAAGTTTTTTCTTAAATATGGAGGTTATTTTAAGAGCGTAGGCGCAAAATTTCGGACCAATGCTTTTTAAATACAATATTATTTAATTTCGAATCCTGAGAAAACTAATAAATAGTTTCGAAGAATTTAAAAGCAGAATGAAAGATTACATTATTGCCGAAAGTCCCATAGAAAAACCAAAAAGTTTTTTTTAATGAGATATTTGAAATTAAAATCACATTTTTTCTTTTTTTTTCACCCATGAAACTTATTAAAATAAACATTGTAGAAGTTTTCAGGGACTTTCTTACTTAAAAATACTTATTAGTTTTCTCAGGATTCAAGAAAATTAACGAGTTTAAAAAATATTGGCCCGAAGATTGAGAAATGGGATAGGATGGATATGTGAAGAAACAGAAACATGTTATTACTGGTTTTGATTTATGTACAACAGATCAACAATGGATCAACCATTTTCAATATCTTACTTATTTCTTTGAATTGGTTTAGCAAAAGTTACTTACTACGAGTAGAGATAGTACTTACGTGTTTATTTCTTACTAAATTGTTTTAATTCAAAAAATCTGAAGACACGAGTTTGAAACAGTCTCAAAAACCACAGTTTAAATATTTGAAATTTCGACCCAGTTTACAGTTGTACACTTTCGCTACACCCTGTATATTGAATCGGAGAAACGCAGTTTCAAATCGCTTTTCCGCATTGGTGTGAGTTTGTCATTTTGGCGTTCCCACAACATTACGAATTTTATTTCTTTATCCGTTCTTTGAAATAATACGCATTTAAGAAACGGAATATTTTTCAATAAACCCTTGAATTGTTGTAGTTTGCAAGGTAAAAAGGTTTTTATGACATTTACAGTCTTGGTTTATGTTCGTCGGTATATCCAAATAGCTAGAGGAAGAACCCCTGCTATGCTGTAGACTGTTGCAGTCTAGAAGATGAAAGGTTTTTATGATATTCACAGACAAGAATCCTATTGTATGTGTATTGCAACAGGAAAGGCTTAACCTAAGCCGAGGCTTTTAGTAAAACTCTGAAATATTGTTTCTGAGGACTAACTGTAATATTCTGAGTCATCGCATTTCGTGTAAACTCAAGGGATTTTGTTATTGCGAAGTTTAAGTATTTGTGATTGGTTGAAAGTAAAACCATCATGGCGTTCGAGGGATGTCTTGAGAGTTTTTCTGACCATTTGATTTGTAGAGAAATATCTGGTATGATTCCCATTGGTCTAAGTAGGAAGTCACTTTTTTTGGGAGAAGGAACCCAACTTGAGAAGGGTCGAGTAAGCGGTCCGAGAAATGAGTTCCGTAGAAGTCACCATCAAGTGAAGTTGAGTGATGAGTTCCACCAGGGCCATCATCGAGTTAAGTTGAGTTTTGGTTCCTTTAGGGCCATCGTCATGTGAGTTGAGTTCCATTGAGTGTTTCGGAATGTAGTTTTCCAGTTTCCCAGCCGGCTAGGTTGATTCCAGCCCGGCGATGGTGATGGTGTATCGTGAACCCCGGCGATTTTCTCGCTGTTTCTAAGCAAATCGTCGTTATCATTTTATACCAATTTTGGTATCAACTAATTTCTTTTAAGCAGTCAGAACCAGAAGTAGGAAAGAAGAGTTTCAATTTTCGCATTACTATGTTTAACAGTGCAGTTAAAACATGTAGTATGCTCACATACTTTATTTTGGTCAAAGTTAATGAACTTTCAATAATCATGTTCGAGTCTAACTAAATGATTTATGTTCGAGTCTTAACTAAATAATTTTGTTCGAGTAAAAGTAAAATTTGATCCAGTTTAACGAACTTTTAAACTATTTATGTTCGAGTTGAAAGCTGAATTTTTCTATAATAACGTTTGTTTATAAACAATGTACTGTTTGCTGTAGCTATTAGCAGTGAAGTGTTTTCTCGCGTAGTGAAATGGCGTTTTGGACTTACCAACCAACCAACAGAAGAAAACAGGACATTCATTGTAAGGTATAATTTGTATGTTTGTAAAACTTTTTCGTTTCATCTTTGTTTATTTGGTAATCTGGTCTCTAATTGTAACAGAGAGATCAGAAATTATTTTTTTTGTTTTTAATAAATAATGTTTGATTTTCAACATATAATTTATTTTCTTCCCTTCTCTCTTGAATCGTAAGAACATTAAAAAATTGACTGAGTATAGAATTCTGAATAAATAAGGTAAGTTACGTTATAATATTCTGTATATTATGTATATTTTTTTATTTGACTATTTTCTGTTTTATTTTGATGTAATACCATTTTTCTTTTAATATTTGTTATTTTGTATAAATTCTGCTTCCTTAGGTAACCAGTGGCGCCCAATATTTTTTTTTTCTTTATTTTTTATTTCACATCCATATTCCGATTTTTCTATCTTTCTAATTTTTCTAAGCTAATAAGAGTATATCATAACACCTTATAAGAATCCACTCCCTTAAATCTCTTGATGACTTGAGCTTCCGAGGTACTAAAAAAATAATGTAGCACGAATTTTGTCAAATCTAAGTATATCTTCATGTTTATCCAATTAGTCGCGCTACAAGTTAAAGTTTTTATTTGAACATTTGAAGTGATTTTTTAAAATTATTATTCTGGTTGATCTTAAGGTGTGAGATGGATTTTTGGAGAAGGTCAGCAAGAAGATCTAGACTAGAACACATAAGAAACGACGACATTAGACACACAAAAATGGGAATAGGAAGAACAATCATTGATGTTATCGAAAGGTAACAGCTGGTATGGTACGGACAAGTAAGAAGAATGGAGGATAGAAGAATCCCAAATTAGTGTTAGAATGGACCCCCACATAAAAACAAAAACGGGGAAGACCAGCAACCATATATGGATAAAGGATATCTCTAAAGCTATGTTGGAAAGAAATTTAAGAGAAGAAGATAGCCACAATAGAAAAGGATGGAACGGAAAGGCGTATAACGCTATAAAACTAGTTTATACAGTGAGTACGTAAAGGTTGGAATAAATTCATTTTGTCGAGAATGGACGTTTTGGGAAAAAAATCCCGAAACAGGTAAATTTTTATTTTTAAATTACGACTTTTTGGCATATCCATCATACTAGTGACGTCACCCATCTGGACGTGATGACGTCATCGATGATTTTTTTAAATGGAAATAGGGATCGCGTGATAGCTCATTTGAAAAGTAATTTAATTCTCTATTCAGTAATATAAACATTTCTATAACAATTTATACGGGGTGTCTAAAAAATTTTTTTAAATTAAATTTATTGACATAAAAAGAAGAATGCATGTAATTTATTTAGTCCAAAATACATTTTACTGTTCTTAGAAAACAGAAAAAAAAATTTATTTGAAAAATAATCATTGCTTTTCCCTTTAAATTAAATGTTCAAACTGTCAAGAGGAAGGTGAGTGGCGGCTTTAATAATGAATTTAAGCAAAAAACGATATTTATTTGTTAAATAAACATTATTTACTGTTTTATGATAGCAGTAAAATGTATTTTGAGTTAAATAAATTACACACATTCTACTTTTTATGTCAATAAATTTAATTAAAAAAAAAATTTTTGGACACCCTGTATAAATGATTATGTTAATGTTTATATTACTTAATAGAGAATTAAATTACCTTTCAAATAAGCTATCACACGATCCCTATTCTCATTTAAAAAAAAATATAGATGACGTCATCACGCCCAGGTGGCCTAGTATGACACATATGTCAAAAAGTCGCAATTTGAAAATAAAAATTGATCTGTTTCGGGATTTTTTTCCAAAATCGTCCGTTCTCGAGAAAATGAATTTATTCCAACCTTTACGTGCTTACTGTATACTTAAACTAAGTTAGTTTTTTCTACCAAACTTGATATGTATGAATCAGGAATAACAAGTTTTTTAAATCTGCAGAAATATACAGGGTGTTCCATTTAAATTAAATAAGTTGGGGGTATTTTCGGTGAAACCGGAAGTAGAGTAGTGACAAAAAATATTGCATCATATGCGTTATGTGTCATTATTATTTGCATGCAGAGTTTCATGAATGTCGTCTTCTTCGTTACGAAGATAATGACTTGGTTTCATATTTTATACCAACCCTGTATAATACCTAAAGTTAATAATAGCCTAGAATATTTTTGATATATTTGACCAAACCATCTATATAGCTACACGTGTTATTTTTTAATTATCGAATTTTAATTTTATATTTACGTACGAAGAAATATTTCTTTTTTGCAACTTTAACCAAGGTAAACTAGACATCAGATTTCTCGATATCCTCAAAATATGTAATATATAATTATACAACAAAACTTGTTATAAATATATTAATAGAGTAATCAATAATAATGATTACGTATTTTTTATGGGAAATAAGCCACAATTTTACTAAAAAATGAATTTATTAACGTTTCGAAGCCCAAATCGGGTTTCGTTGTCAAAATACAAAATACTATTAAAATAAAACAAACATGTTACTAATTAAAAAAATTCTTCTAATAATTTATTTAATCTGACTCATTTATATTGGCAATTCAGACGTATATTATACATTTTAAAGAAGAAGACTTTAAAATGATATCGCCAATATTTATGAGTTGCGTTCCTGGGACGACTTTACTAAAAGATAGTTCATTCGATTACATGAAATCAATCCCAACTCAAGAATATCCGTCGCAAAAAAATCATAGCATGTGATCTGTCTTTAAAAAGACAACCAAATGCAACGATGACAGTAAAATTCTCGCGTTAGAGATTCCATAGTAAATCACGAGAAATTATATAAATATAAATTCCATAGAAAAATCAAAGAAGCGGCTCTAATTATGCTAAATGAAACCAATTGTG
Source organism: Diabrotica virgifera virgifera (assembly GCF_917563875.1). Classification (NCBI taxonomy): domain Eukaryota; kingdom Metazoa; phylum Arthropoda; class Insecta; order Coleoptera; family Chrysomelidae; genus Diabrotica; species Diabrotica virgifera. The sequence goes on from NC_065443.1 coordinate 3,333,043, forward strand.
TCGCAAATTCCTCGGTAGAATGCAGTAGGATGTGGTTACCCATACTGAAAGAGGAAGTCAATAGAAAGAAAATACCACGATTCGTAAGTCAATAACATATCGAGTTAGTACAAATTTTAGTATTACTTATTGTATATCTATGTAATATTAATATTATTTATAATTTAAACATATTAAAGTCAGAATTTGGTATTAGTTTTTTGAAGGTAGATTAAATGTAAGGCCAAATACTTACGATGTCGGGATAGTATCACGAGGTTTTATCCTGTTTTTCCCTCGTGATTTACTATGGAATCTCTAACGCGAGAATTTTACTGTCATCGTTGCATTTGGTTGTCTTTTTAAAGACAGATCACATGCTATGATTTTTTTGCGACGGATATTCTTGAGTTGGGATTGATTTCATGTAATCGAATGAACTATCTTTTAGTAAAGTCGTCCCAGGAACGCAACTCATAAATATTGGCGATATCATTTTAAAGTCTTCTACTTTAAAATGTATAATATACGTCTGAATTGCCAATATAAATGAGTCAGATTAAATAAATTATTAGAAGAATTTTTTTAATTAGTAACATGTTTGTTTTATTTTAATAGTATTTTGTATTTTGACAACAAAACCCGATTTGGGCTTCGAAACGTTAATAAATTCATTTTTTAGTAAAATTGTGGCTTATTTCCCATAAAAAATACGTAATTATAAAAATGCCACAAGGAAATAGCTTCAGAACAACAATAATAATGATTATTTCATTCATAGGAGATTCTGACCAATAGAAAGCTACAGAAATCTAAATTAAATTGATAATTTTTGATAATTTCCCGTCGTCAAGTATATTACGTCAGATGCCCTTAAATACATTCAGTGACATTAATGACAATTAATGTTTTAAAAATTATAAAAGTGATGACTTTCAATCGTAAAATATTTATAACAACTGTGTGTTTAATTGTACTAATTTTGTACTTAAATAAATAAATTACAATAAAATTTTGGTTTTGAACAGTTTTATTCATGAAATAATCGCAACAAATTGCACTCGATCTCTAAAATTAGCATAGAATTTTAGAGCTCTTGTGCAATTACTACTGATAATTCACCCAAATTTTTAGTACCACTCAATTTGTTAAATTGTATTTCATTAGAGAATAACAATAAAATAATTTGTTTTTTTTTTCACGTAAATATTCCTTAATGATATCTGTTCCAAGATTCTGGAACCCTTTATCACCTTGTACAGGTCTAGTGGATGGTTACCATGCGTTTTTGGAGTCACTTGGTAGTCTTCCTGCTTGTTTTCCGCAGTATTTCATCGTATAATATACCATTCCTAATCATAGGCGTAACCAAGGGGTGGTCTTGGGGGTATAACCCCCCATTGGGATGTACTTTGAGCTCTATACGCTTAACACCATACCCCCAGAGACCTTCCAGTAGTTGTAACCCCCCCCTCCTCTTAGGATCATCCTGCTTACGCCGTTGTAGGATTCCTAATGTGCATATGAAGCAGTTTTTTAGCCTTGAATACGATTACCCTTGTTACGTTTTCTGGCTAAAAACTTGCAACTTTCTTAACCTATTTCGTAAATTATTGTCAAATTGACGTATATTTCTGTCATTGAACAAAATGGGATTTCGCAAATGTGTTTTAAACTGTAAAAATTATATGTTGCTCCACAATATTGATATGATATGCAATTAATAAAGTGAATTTAATTAATCCTATTTTGCTTGTATTACTGCATTTTAATAATTAATTTTATTTACTATATACCTACAATGTTTACCTTTTAATAACATAAACTCAATCTTACTTTTTCTTCTTATTCTTTTTTCGGGCTATGTCCTTGACAATTATCCAATAACCAGGAGTAATATAATTGGCCAATATAATTAGAAGTGCTAAAAATGTTGCTGAGCTATGAAACCAGGTGTCGCTCTTTTGAACTTGCACGGTCCAAAATATATGGCTAAAACCGTCCACCGAAAAAATGCGTGAGAAGGAATACCTATGTAATATGTATCTCGAACGACAGTGTGCAAAAAATTTAACTTATAGTCGTCAATGTGAGTGCGATTGAGATGCACCATTGGGCTGCCGGAATGGTCATCTCTTTCGCACTCACCATTGACGGTCGCCTCAAAATCAAAAAATCTTACAAGAAGTTCCAAGATCATAATCTATAAATCCATCGTCAGACCTGTACTAACATATGATTGCGAAATGTGGACCATGACCAAATCAAACGAAGAAAAGCTCAGACGTTTTGAACGAAAAATACTTAGAAAAATTTTCGGACCTCACCACGACATTAACACAAACCAGTATAGTATCAGATCCAACTTCGAATTAAAAGAACTCTACAATGACACCGATATTGTCCAAGAAATTAAATCACAGCGACTAAGATGGGTATAATAAAATAAAAATAAAAATAAAAAAATAAAAACTAAAAATAAAAATAAAAATAAAAAAAATAAAATAAAAATAAAAATAAAAACGTATATTGCCTTAATAATATTTACATTGTATTACTTAAGAGGAAACAGTAGCGATCAACAGGTAGCGAAAACGCGTTCCAAGATTGCGGCTGTAATTTTGAATATTTTTTCGAGATATTTGGCACACGTATTCGTAATACAGGGTGAGTCATGAGGAACTGTACATACTCCTACCTCGTATAGAGGCTCCTATGGGGAATAACAAATGACCATTAAAAAGTGTCTGCTCCCATTGTTTAATAATATACAGGGCGAGTTTCGCATTTTGACATAAATTTGTATTCGTCATAATTTTTGAACGGTCAGATCGATGTGTCTCTTATTTTGGCCAATCGTTACACTGTTACCACCTAATCAACTGATTTATTCAAACTAGAAAAAAATCAGGTCCGGCTTTAAAAAATTAGTTCGTTTGCGTCTTAGAAAAAATTTCACCCTGTATACGCTTTTTGAAAACTCTTATATAAATTTTACAAATTAGACAAATAGGCAATTAAAATGGCATATTTATTTTTTTCCGCACACGATTCTTTAATTTTTTATAAAAAATCAAATTTGACTATGAATTAAAAGTTTGGTAAAGTGAACCATAGATTTAAAAAAATTAACTTTTATTAAAAAATTTATTTTTTTGAACAAATATTTAATTTATGTTACCATTCAATCAACTGATTTATTCAAACTAGAAAAAAATCAGGCCCGGATTTAAAAAATTAGTTCGTTTTGGTCTTAGAAAAAATTTCACCCTGTATACGCTTTTTGAAAACTCTAATATGAATTTTACAAATTAGACAAATAGGCAATTAAAATGGCATATTTATTTTTTTCCGTACACGATTACTTAATTTTTTATTAAAAAAAAATGTGTCAAAATCGGAATTTTAACCTAAAAATGAAACAAAAAAATGAAATCACGGTTTAACTCGCTACAACTCTATTCCATTTTAATATATTTTTTCTGAAATTTTTACAGCACATATCTCGTACCATTGTGAAGACTATGAAAATTGTTGTAGACTTTCAGTCTTCTTCTCGTAAAAGTTATGAATTTTTAAAAATAAAAGGTGCAGATTCGTGAATTGCAAAGCTAAATCGCAAAAATGAAGTGAGAAAATTTAAAATTTATCTATTTGATCACGTCTATGAATGTTAAACTATAAAGTCCAAAAGAAGTGTTATGGGGAGTTTTAGATCTAGACGTGTCATAGAGAAAAAAATGTTAAAACTTTTAATTTTAAGAAAAACGTTGTTTTTGTAAATTAATTTTTGTAAAAAAAGTTAATTTTTTTAAATCTATGCAAAAACTTTGCCAAACTTTTTATGCATAGTCAAATTTGATTTTTTAATAAAAAATTAAGTAATCGTGTGGGGAAAAAAGTATGCCATTTTAATTGTCTATTTGTCTTATTTGTAAAATTCATATTAGAGTTTCTAAAAAAACGTATACAGGGTGAAATTTTTTCTAAGACCCAAACGAACTATTTTTTTAACTCCGGGCCTGATTTTTTTCAAGTTTGAATAAACCAGTTGATTGGGTGGTAACATAAATTAAATATTTGTTCAAAAAAAATTCATTTTTGTAATAAAAGTAAGTTTGTTTAAATCTATGGTTCACTTTACCAAACTTTTGATTATTCATAGTCAAATTTGATTTTTTTAATAAAAAATTAAGTAATGTAATCATGTGGGGAAAAATAAATAAGCCATTTTAATTGCCTATTTGTCTAATTTTTAAAATTCATATTAGTTTTCAAAAAGCGTATACAGGGTGAAATTTGTTCTAAGGCCCAAACGAACTAATTTTTTTAAAGCCGGACCTGATTTTTTCTAGTTTGAATAAATCAGTTGATTAGGTGGTAGTAGTGTAACGATTGACCAAAATAAGAGACACATCGATCTGACTGTTCAAAAATTATAACGAATACAAATTTCTGTCAAAATGCGAAACTCGCCCTGTTTATTATTAAACAATGGGAGCAGACACTTTTTAATGGTCATTTGTTATTCCCCATAGAGGCCTCCATCCGAGGTAGGAGTATGTACAGTTCCTCATGACTCACCCTGTATAATAAAGAATGGCGGTACAGAGCCCAATTTGAAAAATATATTAATATGTGGAAATTACTCTGTAATTAAATACAATATTAAAAAAACGAACCTGTACCGCCATTAAGAAGAGCAAAAAAAATACACTTTCTTCAAATAAACTTTTTTATCCGATGCCTAGATTTTGTGTCATTTTGGAACTACTAAAATTTTTTATTTCATTAGTAGTTCCAAAATGACACAAAATCTAGGCAGCATCGGATAAAAAAGTTTATTTGAAGAAAGTGTATTTTTTTGTTCTTCTTAATGGTACAGGCTCGTTTTATTAATATTGTATTTAATTACAGAGTAATTTCCACATATTAATATATTTTTCAAATTGGGCTCTGTACCGCCATTCTTTATTATATTACGAATACGTGTGCCAAATATCTCGAAAAAATATTCAAAATTACAGCCGCAATCTTTTAACGCGTTTTGGCTACCTGTTGATCGCTACTGTATCACCTTAAGATATTTCATTTTCTTCTAAGTGTTCCGCTAGTGCACCACTTCCTTTGATCCGCATCCTTGAGGTATTTGATTCTTCACTTGTTGTTTTCTGGACATCTTCTTCTGTAGGTACTTTTTCTGGCATTAAGATGGGCAGGCCACGTGGACAGACTTCATAACGAGACACTTGTAAGACTGGTATGGTAGGCGATTTCTACAGGCAAAAGACCAATCGGGCGTTCCAGAATGCGATGGAGAGATAACATCCAAGCAGATCTCCGAAAAATGAACATCCCATTTGACCCTAGGTTGATAAAAGACCGAACAAATTGGAAGAAAATTGTAGAGTCAGTCTGGACCCACCCAGGGTTGTAGCGCTACGTGATGATGATGATTGACGGTCGCCTAATACGCGGTTAGCGCTCATTGCTAACAATTAAAAATAACCGCTTAGTAATACAATAATGACACAAATTTCTTCAAGATGTAGGGGCAGGGGGGGGGCTTTAAACTTTGATTTGGTGGTCACTTTCTGACTTTCATAATACTCATAATAATAATTTTTAACCGACTATTAAGCATTAAAAATCGCCATTTTCGCATTTTTCAAATTTTAAATCGAGTATAACTCGACAACAATCAATTTTAGAGAAAAATCACAAGAGACCTTTTTACTCCGAATGACCAAATGATCTAAAAAAAATTGTTCGAGGTGAAAAAATTGTTTTTGTGAATTTGTTAAAAAAAAATTGTTTAAACAATTTTTCGACCACGAGACTGCCTTTCACCCTGTCGATTTGTTATAAGGACCTCTTTTTGAGTAAGTTTGTGCAAAAAACCGAATCGGAATAATTTACCTAACGGGGGCGACGATACAACCTGGACTCTTGAACTTTTATAGACACTAGGTATATAATAATATAATATGTATTTTTATAATTGTCAAATAATTTATGAAATATATTCGAAGAGATTCTAAAGCCAAAAATAGAAAAATGCCCACCATAAAATCTACAAATGTGTGGGTGTGACCTGAATATTTTTTTATAAATTGTCTCATCTAGTTGTCTCATTGTTTCCTTGAGAATAATTACAATGGTGAAGGCGTGGGTGCATATCTGATATAAATTAAAATTAAATCACATATGTGTGTTTAACAATATATATTATTATATAATAAGATAAGCAATATTTTTAAAAAATTTTTCTTTAAATATTCTAAAGCAATATTTTTCTTTTGTGGCTCAGCTAGCATCCAGTTTATCTAACACTGATGATGATTTTTTATAAAAATCGAAAACGTTTTGTTGTGATGTAGCCCTTTTAAGGGATTTTTAATAAAAAAAATTTTATACCTTTTACAAAGGATATCTTTCCAATTCAATATTTTTACTTTTCGACCACTTTTGAAGGGGGGGGGGGGGTCCGCGGATTTTTAGAGAATTTTTTAAAACATCCTATAGCTATTTTTTTAGTCCTTAGGTTACCCTGGGCCTGAGATATGCCACTCGAAAGAGCCAAAAATAGCCCCTTGTTACCCTATATTTGAAAAGCTATATCCCTGAACCCAGTGGACCGATTTTAGCGCACAAGGTCTCATTTTTCTTGTTATAATGCAAAGTATTTAAAATAATTTGTAAAATAGCAAAATATACGTTTTATTATATAGGTAGGTTAAGGGGATGGGTACGAACTTTCGGCTTAAATGCCATTTAAATGGGATTAATTTTTTTCGAATCCTGAGAAAACTAACAAGTATTTTTGAAAAATTTAAACGCAGAATGAAAGATTACATTATTACCGAGGGCCGAAAGTCCATGAAAACTTCTATAATGTTTATTTTAATAAGTTACAGGGTTGAAAAACTAAGAGAAAATTTAGTGTGATTTTTAATTTCAAATGTCTCATTCAATTGAAACTTTTTATTCATTCTAAGGGACTTTCGGCCCTCGGTAATAAAGTAATCTTTCATTCTGCGATTAAATTTTTCAAAAATACTTATTAGTTTTCTCAGGATTCGAAAAAAATTATTATAGTCGGTTCGCTAAACTCAGACACAATTGGCTAGCGATTTTAGTAAGTAATTTTGCCAATTTCGTAAAATTGGCAAAAAAATAATTATTAATAGTTAATAGATACTAAATAGTTAGTAATTTTGCCTATTTTGACAAAATTGGCCAAAAACAAAAAAATTACCTACTAAAATCACTAGCCAGTTGTGTCTGAGTTTAGCGAACAGACTATACGTTTAAAATTTATTGAAAATTTTGACAGGCGTCAAAATGTTCCTTTCCTCTTAAGAAGAACGAAAAGGAAACTTAAAAAATTTTATATTTAACAAGTTGTCAAAATTTACATAAGTGTAAAACGAAGAAGTGAACGCCTACATCTTAAAATGGATAACATGGGCTACATAGATAGTTCTAATGCCATCCCCTCTTTGTGAACACACACATAGATAAATAGATAAACAAATACGTTGCCGTGGAAAATTTTCGGTAAACTCTTAAACATAGCATCCTAATCTCTCGATTTATTTATTTAGCATATGGCTATACAAGGTGTTTCATTAATAATTGTCCTTATCGTAACTGGAGAAACCTTAGCACAAAATACGAAGATTTAACCCAAAACACTTAAATAAAATATTCTTCCTTGCCGAGATACAGAGTGTTTTATTACAAATGTTCGAAAATGATTTTAGCCCATTGTTAAAGCACCTTTTAATATTTTTGGTTCAAACTTGACACACAGTTTACACATGTTAGGATACTTTAACTAGTGTTTAAAGATAGTTTTCGGCTGTTACCAGAGGCGTGCTGTAGGAATATATTCTTCCTTTTCGCCCCTTTCCCCCTTACAATCTACGCCACTGTCGTAATAGTCATTTCAGTATGTTTTTTTTTATTATTCGTTACTTTTTACGTAAATATCATCCTTTTGTCTCAATGCGATAGAGTAAGTGGTTTTCAAGTTATTTGCGTTTTAATACCGGGTGTCCACTTATATTTTCCCCCATTTTAACTGCCTATAACTTCTAAACGGCTCAAGATAGAAATATGCGGTTTTCGCTAAAATGTTTTATTTTAGTAAAAGTTTTGTCTGAATGAATTGAATTTTTTATATCGCTTTCAAATACGAAAAGAAAAATGGCGGATTTTTGAAAAAAACGTTGTTTACTTTTTTTAATGGAACACCCAGTATATTTTTTTGTAAATTGAAAGAAAAGTCATAAACCTATCCAGCTATATAAAGTTTTTTAAAATCGGTTGTCAAATCACTGAGTAATTAATTTTTAAAATGAGAGGTGCAACGTGGATATCATATAAACATAACTAAGCAAATTGATATTATGTTATGTGATTTCCACATTGCATCTCTCATTTTAAAAATTAATTGTTCAGTCATTTGACAACTGATTTTAAAATATTGTACATCGTTGGATAGGTAAATGACCGTTTTTTCAAGTTTTTAGGCAAATGACCATTTTTTATATCGATTTTAAATAAAAAATTGCGGATTTTTGAAAAAAAAAACGTTGTTGACTTTTTTTATTCAAACACGCAGTATATTTTTTTAGCTTGAAAAAACGGTCATTTACCTATCCACCAATATATTTTTTTTTTAAATCGGTTGTCAAATGAGTAAGCAATTGATTTTTAAAAGGAGGGATGCAATGTGGAAATCACATAACATAATATCAATTTACTTAGCTATATGTTATTTAGGTATGTAATATCCACGCTGCACCGCTCATTTTAAAAATTAATTACTCAGTGATTTAACAACCGATTTTGAAAAAATTTATATCGCAAGATAGATGAATGACCTTTCTTTCAATTTACAAAAAAATATACTGGGTGTTCTATTAAAAAAAAGTCAACAACGTTTTTTTCCAAAAATCCGCCATTTTTGTTTCGTATTTGAAAGTGATATAAAAAATTTAATACATTCAGACAAAACTTTTACTAAAATAAAACATTTAAGCGAAAACCGCATTTTTCTATCTTAAGCCGTTTAGAAGTTATAGGCAGTTAAAATGGGGGAAAATATAAGTGGACACCCGGTATAATGGATTCAATAAAATTATGTATTTTAGACACATAATCTTATTGAATGTAGTTTAAAGTACATAGTCTTATGGAATCCATTATCTTTAAACGCAAATAACTTGAAAACTACCTACTTTATCGCAATGAGACAAAAGGATGATATTTATGTAAAAAGTAACAAGGAATTAAAAAACATGGTGAAATGATTATTACGACAGTGGCGTAGATTGTGAGGGGGGAAAAGGGGCGAAAATAAAGTATATATCCCTACGGCACGCCTCTGGTAACAGCGGAAAACTATATTTTAACACTAGTAAAAGTATCCTAACATGTGTCAACTGTGTGTCAAGTTTGAACAAAAAATATTAAAAGGTGCTTTAACAATGGGCTAAAATCATTTTCGAACATTTGTAATAAAACACTCTGTATCTCGGTAAGGAAGAATATTTTATTAAGTGTTTTGGATTAAATCTTCGTATTTTGTGCTAAGGTTTCTCCAGTTACGATATGAACAATTTTTAATGAAACACCCTGTAAATCACAGTTTTTGTATACAAACAAAGATAACAATACATTATAAATAAATAATTAATATTTACAAACAAAAATTTAGTTGGTAAATATATTCAATCGACTCACAGGTCGCCACTAAAAAATCGGATGGATTGCCACTGCACGATTTGACGGGGCATTCCTCCACCAAATGCTTAACCGTTTGTCTTTCAGCGCCGCAATCGCAATTTGGGGAAGGTACTTTTCCCCATCTAAAAAGTGAGTCGCAACACCTACCACAGTTGGTTCTAATTCAGTTTAGTGTCGCCCAGATTCCTCTTGGTTGATTGAAACCCTCTGGCTTGCTTGTAATACATGGCATACTCACAATGTCAGGCATAGCATTCTTCTCCTAATATTCTTACCAACGGTCGGTTATTTAGAAATTCCTTTCAATTAGTATCCTTGCACAATCCAGAGGGTTTTTTCTTGAACGAAGCCTGTTTATGTCTCCGTCGTTAATACCAACGTGAGAGCGGAGCACAGAATCGGCGTTAATTTTTCTATACTCCCTGACAAGGGCATGTCCTCGACAGATGTGTGAGGGGGCTATGTGGCTTAGTGCTGGTAGCCAATACGTTGGCGTGGCCTTGATTGTACCTGATATAATACGCAAAGCCTGGTTTAGTTGGGCATCAACACTTTTGTTGTGTGGGCTGTTGAGCCATACCGGTGCACAATACTCTGCAACGGGATACACGAGTCCCAGCGCTGTCGACCTAAGTGTAGTCGCTGAGGAACCCCCAAGTGGTACAAGTACAAGTCTCGATTAAAACAAGTTTCGGCTTGTGTACATTTATGAAATCGCCCATTTTCGACAAAAGCCACCAGCCTAACATTAAACAGCTTTCACTGACACGCAATCTTATAAAATTTGTTGTTTAATAGTTCATAATTTAACGGTTTATTGAGTTATTGATTGCAGAGAGCACTTTGTTTATCAAGCGTGTAGGGTATTTCTAATCAATTATATTTTACATCTCAACAAACTTTTTTAAACACAGTCGGGCTATTGTATATTTTTCATTCAACAAAGTGTATCTGGAAAAATCCTATGTATATAAAAACGTCTCTTATTCAAGGAAATCAACTGATGAGATTTACGAACATGGCAAGACGCATTCGATAAACAAATCGCAGCAATAATTAGTAAAAGACTTGGCGGAATGCCAACTTCACGTGCTTCAAAACTAAAACAAAATTCGCAGTTAAAATCTACCGTCTCAGCTGGTGATTCTGGTAACGCCTTTTTGGCACGAAGCCATCAACACAACTGTAAAATTGATTTGTGGATATTAGCTTTAGTTAACCGTGCATTTTCAATGCTGTTAAATAGGATTTACGTATTAACATAATATTTAAGCGCGAAGAAAGCACAACAATATATGGAAAACAAATTAAAAAAAGTTGAAAAATATAAATATCTCTCTTCTCTTCTTAAAGTGCCTATCCCTTATAAATCGTATAACACGACTACCACTGAACAGTTCAGTGGTAGTCGTGTTATACCACTTTATTCAATTTTGAAGCCAGGAAATGCGTCTTCTTCCCGGTCCTCTTTTACCATTTACCTTTCCTTGGAGAATCAGTTGGAAAAGGCCGTAACGTTCTTGATTTCTCATTACATGTCCTAGATATTCTAATTTTTTTTGTTTTGATGGTTATGAGATTTTACACTCTTTCCCCATTCTACGCAGAACTTCCACATTAGTAATTCGGTCAACTCAGGATATACTAGTGCAGTCACTGAAGGTGGATATGAGCTATTACCTCTGATTTCGTTGAACCTCCATCGATTTTCATGAAAATTGGTGAGTAGTTAGAGAATACCTCAAAAGGAACAAAGGTGACATTATGCCAACTTGCGCTTTTACCCTGGGGGTGCATGTCACCCCTTCTCGGGGGTGAAAATTATTTTATTAAAAATAATACCATAAATCGATAGAGGGATAAATTCTAACCAAATTTGTTACATAAAGTTATTAAAATAAATGAAAACTTTTGGAGTTATTAAACATCAAAGATTTTAATTTTTCGTGAGAAAATCCATGTTTTTAACCGTTTTCTCATAAATAACTCAAAAACTGTAATTTTTTAGAAAAAAGTTATTATTACCAAAATTCAAGCTAATAAAAAATGAAATAAACTCCTTACTAAAAACATTTTAGTGTTAATTTAAAGTGAGTTATAGATAATTGAATGTATATTATTTTCGGGGAGTACCCAAATCCAAATATTCAAGCTTAAATAACGGGAAAATTATGCATCTTATAACATAAAGTATTAAACATTTGTCAAAGTACTTAAAATATCTATCAAATGAGCCCCCGAGCAAGTTGATAGAATTAAACGTTTATGCACCAAAAATTTTTCAAAATTTATCTTTTAAAATTTTTTCCAAAAAATGGTGTTTTTTTTTAATAACTCCGTCAATTTTTACGATATCAGATTCACCTAAAAACCATTTAAAAGCTAATTTCAAGAGCTAATACACCAAGTCAAATTTATCCTTTTAAACCTCTTACTTTTTAAAAATAAAAGGTTAAATAGTCCCGGTTACATGGTTGTCGCAGCAAAATTTAAGTTTTAAACGTTTCTGTCTCGGTTATTTTTTACCCTAGGGAAATAGTAAAAACGGCAAAATATTTGGTACAGAATAAACTAAAATTTGGTTAAAAATCATTCTTTACGTATATTGAGTATTTTTGGAGTTAATATCAAAAGAAAATGAAAATTACAATAATTTAAAAAATTCTGATTTTCTTAAATTATATCTTTTTTTCAAAAATATGCATTCTAAACCGGTCAAAATTGTTGAAATCATTACTTATGCTAATATAAAGAAATTCTAGTAAGGATTACTATAAATTTAAATTTTTGTGAAAATGGCGTATGTTTTATTTTTCACTTTTTCCTAAAAAATTCGAAAGGGCTCTCTTATTTTCATCATAACTTGTTTAATTTTGATGCTATTAACTTCTCCTGGAGCTCATTTGATAGGGATTCCGAAGTACTTTGATAAGTGCATTGCAGGTATATTTTATAAAATGCATCGTTTTCCCGTTATTTAAGCTTGAATACATAGATTTGAGTACTCGTCTAAAAAAATATACATTCAATTACCCCTAACTCACTTTCAATAATTAACATTAGTTTAGTTTTTTAAGCAAGGAGTTTATTTCGTTTTTTATGAGCTTCAATTTTGGTAATCATAACTTTTTTGTAAAAACTAGTTAATAGTTTTTGAGTTATTTATGAAAAATCGGTTAAAAACATGGATTTTTCTCACGAAAAATTAAAATCTTTGATGTTTAATAACTCAAAAAGTTTTAATTTATTTTAATAACTTTATATAACAAATTTTGCTTAGAATTTGTCCCTCTATCGATTTATGATATTATTTTTAATACAATAATTTTCACCCCAGTGAAGGGGTGGCATGCACCCCCAGGGTAAAAGCGCAAGTTGGCACCATGTCACCTTTGTTCCTTGAGATATCCTCTAACCACTTACCAATTTTCATGAAAATCGATGGAGGTTCAACGAAACCTTCACTGACTCCACTATACGTAAGGTGCGCCTATAACACCACATTTCGAAAGCTTCGAACCGATTCATATGCAACAGTTAATGTCCACACTTCCATTTCGTAGAGTAGAACAGTGAATATGTAGCATTTCAACAGACGGTATTTTGTTTTTAATGATATGTCTCGACTGTTGAATGGGTCTCATTCTAACGTGTGCTGCTTTCGCTTTTATTATTCGCTGTTTAATTTCTGTTGAGTGGTCCCATTGGCTATTTAAATTCGTGCCCAGATATGTATACTGCTCAACTCTTTCGAGATTCTGTTGGTTGATTGTAAGTTGAGCGTTTAGTATTGGTTTTTTACTAATTGTCATAAATTTAGTCAAATAATTATATTTCTATTTATAAATTTAGTCTTCTTTATGTTAAGTATTTCTCTTTCGTATCTGTTGCTGACTTATGTTATATGATTTGTTAATATCTGTACATCATGCAGATTATCGGCAAAACTATGGTGTCATCTGCATATTTAATGTTATTCAACCATTCACCGTTTATTAATACTCCTTTCGCACAACCTTCTAAAGCTTCCTTAAATACCCATTCAGAGTAAATATTGAATAGTAGTGGAGATAAAATACAGCCCTGTCGTACTCCTCGTTCTATTGCAATTTTATCAGTTAATTGTTCTTCTATTTTGATTTTGGCCTTTTGACTGTAATAAATGGGTACAAAGGGTATAAATATCTTTGTAGGTACAATAATTAATGAAAATAATGAGTACACAGAAGAGCTTAATTAAAACAAGAATATAGGACAGGCAAGAAAAGCCTTCAATAAACTTAACCTTGTGACATTAATTTGTAATAAATTTTGCGGAAATAAAAAAAACAAAAGTTTTCAATGTTTTATTATTATTTAACGGTTAAAATTAATGAATGAATTAATATTCTTGTTGCAGTTTATTTAAAACTCTTTATTGCAATAAATTGTTTAAAAATAAGAGAATTAAGATACATCATTCTAGTGTAGAAAGAGAGAGGAAACAACTTATAATAATCAACTATTTCTACGAATAAAACAATAGAACTGTTTTGTATTTTTCTCGTTTAGAATGCGCTTGAATATCTTATTTAAAACTGCTCCATACTTTCTCTTTACCAGAAAATGAGAGCATATCTAACAAATCACTACAACGTAGCGTTACCGTGTGTCTTTTACAAATTGATTTACGAACTACACTGCCCTCCAAAATTAACAAGAATACGTGAAATTGCAAAGTTTTCTCCGTTTAGTTTTGTTAATGTCAATAATTAATGGACCATTATAATAGGGGAGGAAAGTATGCTAAATGTGCAGTCACTCGAGCGCTTTGAGGATCTATTGGGTTGTGAAGAGTAGGTTCTAAAACCAAAAAAAGTTAAGTAAAGTTTGTCATTTAAGTGGGGACTTTTCATTTTTAATTTAATTTTCCATTTCCAACAATCGTTTTTTCCGATTATAGCGCCATTTTTCCATAATTCGAAAAAATGTTTCAAATAAAAGTTACTTATTTTTACGTAAGGAATCCGAATATGCAATAAAAAATGGGGGCTCCTATTTAAAATTTTAAAGTAACCCCCCACCCCACCTCAGTGGGCGGTCGTTTGGTGCCATTCGATAGATTTTTCAAATATATTGAATAAGAAGTGTATTTTTCAGTTTTTCGATCTGATGTTCATTTCGCGAAATATTGCGGGATTCGTATTTAAAATTTTAAATTTACCCCCCCCCCCCCGGCCCTCTCGTTTTTGTTATAATTCGATAGATTTTTGACAAATATTGAGTACGTATTTTTTAGTTTATAGATCTATCGTTCATTTCGCGAAGCATTCGCTTTTTTCTTGTGAAACTTTGTGACTCACCCATTTCCTTGCGCCCTGCCCAAATCCTTAGATCTTTGAAATATACACTGTTTTGCATGTACTTAACTTACCTTATCTTAATCTGACGATTTCGAGTTTTTCTAAGGATATATTTTTTTCGGCCCCCCTTAACGAACGCGTCTGTGTTTAGAGCCAATATATGGTAGAGGTACATCTACAGGGTACCAGGTTTCTCCCCATATGATAATCTGACGCGCTCGAGTTACTGTATAAATCCCCGCTTGGGCTCCCCTACCATTAGTGAATAAGCTATGGGAAGCAATGGAATACATCGAAGTTCCACGAATATTAATAAAATAAAATATGCAGTTCATTTAAGACGACAAAGGGACTACTACAGGGCTGCTCCACATCCACTACCCTTTTCAAAATATTCCTGGAAAAAACCCTGAAACCATGGAAAGAAAAAAGGGCGAAGCAAGTCATGTGCACAACTAATTCAACATATCCCCGTATATTTTTTCCATATCACTTATCACGCACAAAATCCGCTTCTATCTCTCCGACTAATATATAAACAATATAGAATTATAATTCATTATATTTATACATAAACAATACTTAATAGTATATTATTCAACGAGCATTTAATTATTGGTCATTATAAAGCGAGTATGAGGGATACGAAACGATCCGCCTAGCGGCGAATTGCGTATAGAGTACGAGCTTCATAATGATAATTAAATGCAAGTTGCATACACGATTTTTTCTATGATCATTCACAACAAGCAAGCAAATTAAGTAGTTTGTCAGTTTGACGATTTGTTTACATATTGAGAACTGTCAAAGCGTATGTATAGTATTTTTACTACAAAAACGTTATTACGTAGGTCAAAATTTTTGACGTAAGAGAACTGTCAAAACATTAGAATGTGACTTTTCATTATTGCATTATTAATGAAAAGTCACATTCTAATGTTTGGACAGTTCTCTTACGTCAAAAATTTTGACCTACGTAATAACGTTTTTGTAGTAAAAATACTATATTTGACTCGCCTTTGGTCACTGCGCGTGTACCACCTTTATCGCGAATGCCATATCGCGATTCTATTGGTTAAAAATCTGTATCTTAATGAAAATCTGTATCATAATGAAGTTCATTATCATACAGGTAGTGACATCATAATTGATATATTTAGGGCCGGTTGTTCGAACGCTAATCAACAATGATCATTATCAAATAATTAATTACTCTCAATGTCAATTGTTAAAACATAATTAATTACAATTCTGAGACTATAATCAATTAATATAACAATAATTATTAACATAATTAATAATAAATCTCATAATTGTAATTAATTATGTTTTCAGCAACCCAAACAAAGTTGACATTGACAGTTTTGGTGACAGTAATTAAATATTTAATAATGATCATTGTTGATTAGCGTTCGAACAACCGGCCCTTATAGTATGAGAATAGAAAAAATCGAATTATATTGAGGGCCGGTTGTTCGAACGCTAATCAAAACTGATCATTATCAAATATTTAATTACAATTATATTTGATTAAGCGTACTTCTGACAGATGTCGCATTTTGAGGTTATGTTGACTGATTTATTTTATTATTTTGGTTTTAATTTAAAATAAAACATAATTAAACTCTTTCTGATGTTAATTTCTTGTTTTTACTTACAAATCAATAATAATATAAGCAATTTTTAATAATTTAAGAGCAGCGGCTATATTTTAATTACTGTTTTACCTACAATCAATAACTGATTAGTGTTTTACATGTATTTTTCATGTCGCGATTTGATTCCCATCAAGAAAATTGATTACAATAAATGATTGATTATAATCAACTTCTTGATTGGCGTTCGAACAAACGGCCCTTAAACTCTTACATCTTATAATATTAACGCCCTTAATCCTTTGATATTAATTTGTTTGTCGTCGCTTTTGAATCAAAATAGACTGCATAAAGTTTTGAGTTTTTACATATCTTAGAATTTTAAATGACTACATGTAGCTAAAGAGAATCAACAAGGAAACTTATTTGAGAGATTGGAATATATGTAGACAAGGCTAGAGTTCAATGAACATAAACTCATGTCTACTGTGAAACATTATTTTAACTTATTCTTCTTTATGTGCCGTCTCCTAATCGGAGGTTGGATATCATCATCACTATCTTTACTCTATCTATCTACTCTATTCTGTCAAAATTATACAATAGAAGGTAAAATGGAACCAAGAAAAAAAATTCTTGAACTTTTTATGGGTTTTGAAGTAGCTTTTGTGTCGATTTGTAAAGTATTTATCCTTTTATTTTGAGATTCTCTCCTTGTTTTATTAATTCTTATTTCATGGATTATGTGCTTTTATTACATTCTTTTATGAAAGACAGCTTATCTACGGTTAAACTGCAAAACCTCGTAAGTCGATATTGGGTCCATTATTACTTTTATACTTTGTTGGTTTATACTTTTACATATCTTTTAAAGTACGAAAGCTTGTAAGTCAGTATTCAAATTTAATGCTACTAGCGACATGTACCGAATGTCCCAATAAGAATGGCTCTCGGCCATATCTCAGGAACCGTTTATAGTAGAGCTTTAAAATAAAAAATTTTATAACAAAAGTTGCCTCAGGAAAAGCCTGGAAATTATTTTCATAATTGTGGGACCACCGCTAGAGGGCGTAATTGAATATCAAAAATTAAAAAATCTAAATTTTACAAAATTTTCCTAATAAAGGGGCACTGGAAATCCGATCGTCGTATTCTTCATAAAATTCTACGCATATTTGATTTGACAAGTTTAGGTCTACCTTTGGAAATAAGAGGTGGGGGTGAGTGGAAACTTTATTATGAAAAACTGGCTGTGAGTCCGGTTCTGCTTAATCAAATTTTGCTAACTTGGTCTTGTCGAAGACAGATCTTTTTCTTCAATGTAAAAGTTATGATTTCGAACCAACTTACTGAGTAATATGTCAGCTAGAAGGCGTTATTTAATTTTTTTCAGAAATCTAGTGTTCCTTGGAAAATATTAAATACAAACATGCATTTTTAATACCATATTACAAAATTAGACAAAATTAGCAACAGAATAGCGAAAACCGCATGTTAATAACTTTTTTCTATCTCGAGATATCTTACAAAACGTGTAAATTTAAAAACATAACTGTTACTGTCACCGGTAAACGAAATTCATTAAAAGTAGTGTGCTATGGAAACAACAAAGAAACATTTTCCAGCTGTCAACGTATATTAGGTCTTTTCAACGCTTCTCATTTGTTTCGAGCCTCGTTCATATCTCGTATATTAATATTATACACGGATTATACGGCATATGACAGAGGCTCGAAACAAATGAGAAGCGTTGAAAAGCCCTATTACAAAGAAATAAAAACAACTATTTAGTGATGACATAAACGTTCAAATTTTTGCCCATCATTTTCGTTGCATACATTTACTCTTTCAAGAGTAGATTGAACAGCAGTCTCAATTTCTGCTCTCGATGTGCTTTGAATGGGGTTTAGTATTCTCTGGATAATGTATTCTAGAGTAGTGTATGATGGGCAACAATTTGAATATTTAGGTCGTCACTAAGTAGTTCTTTTTGTTCTGTGTTATATTTAATTTTAATAGTATTGTTAATCTTTATATTGTTGTTTTAATTAATTATATTTTTATACGTTGACATCTGGAAAATGTTATTTTGTTTTTTTCCACAGCACACTACTTTTCATTAACTTAGTTTACCGGTGATAGTAACAGTTATGTATAAAATTTACACGTTTCTCGAGATATCTTGAGATAGAAAAAAGATATCGACATGTGGTTTTCGCTATTCTATTGCTAATTTAATCTAATTTTATAAAGTATGATTAAAAATGCATACTTGTATTTAATATTTTCCAAAGAAAACTAGATTTCTGAAAAAAATTAAATAACGCCTCCCAGCTGGCTTATTACTTATTAGGATGGTTAAAAATTATCACGCTTACATTGAAGAAAAACATCTGTCTTCAACAAGACCCAGTTTTCAAAATTTGATTTAGCAGAACCGGACTTACAGCCATTTTTTCATAACAAGATTCCCACTCACCCCCACCTCTTATTTGCAAAGGTAGAGTTAAACTTGTTAAATCAAATATGCGCAGAATTTGATGAAGAATACAATAATCGGATTTCCAGTGCCCCTTAATTAGGAAAATTTTGTAAAATTTAGATTTTTTTATTTTTGATATTCAATTACGCCCTCTAGCGGTGGTCCCACAATTATGAAAATAATTTCCAGGCTTTTCCTGAGGCAACCTTTGTTATAAAATTTTTTATTTCAAAGCTCTACTATAAACGGTTCCTGAGATATGGCCGAGAGCCATTCTTATTGGGACACCCGGTACAAAAACCTCATAAGTAAGGTTTTAAGTTACAAAGCCTCGTAAGTTGTATTTTTATGAGACAAAACTTTTAAGTCGCTCTTTGACAAAAAAAAATAGTATTACTGAATTTAACTTAATGGTAATGGAACCGTTACCTAAAAAGAGCCCTACACACACAAAACGAATAAATTGAATCTTACATAAAGAAGCCAAAATGTTTTTCGTCTCTCCTCTAAAGTTACATAAAACTGACTTACGAGGTTTTGCAGTATAACCGTCGTTATGTTTCATTTCGGTTCAGAGATAATCAATCATCCCTTACTAAGGTTTCAGTGTCCCCAGACCTCATCAGAGGAGCTACATGATCAGCTCTCCTTTAAGCAGAAGCTTTGCTACTGGCGCATATTTATCATGATTATTGATACACGACACATCCTGAAGTGATTCCAGAGAAAAATTATGGAAATTGTCCAATTCCAAACAGATCCCGCCTGAACTAATTAATATTTTGCCATATACATAACAACACGACAAGATAAACTAAAGTGGTTATTATTGTTCAATTAAAAACAGTTCTTAGGACAGGAAATTTCATACATTACAACCTGATGACAGTTAAAGGTCCATGGTCACGATAATTTTTCTAATTAGATACCAAATACAACGCATAATATGTACATATAATGAGTTTCATGTAGATTATTTATTATTGAAGTTCATACCTATGTACATAATGTACTATAAAAAACCAATTCAGTAAAAACATGTTTAGTAGATTAAAATATTTTTGCAAACAATTAAAAAATCAATAGGCCTGGATCCCGCGTACCAAAAAAAGTTAATTAGTAGCAAGCTGAAAATTTGTTAATAGCTTAACGGTGTCTAGTCGGACAAACTTTGATGTACGGGAACACTGGAACAGTTTTAATTGTGGAACGTGTCATCCTGATAAGTTTATGATTGTGAAAACTAGCAGGTTGTTTTTAAGTTTATTCAATAGCAAACTTTATATCATATATGAAAAATGTTTGTCCGACAAATATGTTGGGCATTTTAATAAGTCCGACACATAATATAGTCCTGTCACCAGGGGGTACAACGACCTCCTTAATTCAGATGGACTTACCAAGTTTTTTATGTATTTTAACACGAATTTTTTGGGTAACAGTCGATCCGGATGTCGATAAGATTTAATATAAACAAAGAACTTGAGGAATCACATAACAGCGATTTTTCGCAAAACAAAACATTTTTTTGTATTTTTTGGGCCATTCTAAGCAAAAAATGTTTTTACAAGTTTTTTCGTAGGATGCATAGTTTTCGACATAAACGCGGTTGGCCTTTCAAAAAATCAAAAAATTGCAATTTTTGAACCCGAATAACTTTTGATTGAAAAATAAAATAGCAATTCTGCTTACCGCATTTGAAAGTTCAAATCAAATTCTATCGGTTATGACTACTTTCATTGCTAAAAATTAATTTATTTATTGTTAAACAAAGCTATAAACACGTAGTGATTGAATGATGTTTTCAATGCATTTCTCATTTGAAATCCAACGAGTAGGCGCTCATACAGACAATTTCTACGTAGATTATGTACATTAAAACGCATGCATTGGGCACGGGAAACATTATGTGTTTATGGCTTTGTTTAACAAATAAAAACTTAATTTTTGGCAATGAAAATAATCAAAACCGATATAATTTGACTTGAACTTTCAAATGTAGTAAGCATAATTGCTATTTTATTTTTCAATCAAAAGTTATTGGGGTTCAAAAATTGCAAATTTTCGATTTTTTGAAAGTTCAACCGCGTTTATGTCGAAAACTATGCATCCTACGAAAAAACTTGTAAAAACATTTTTTGCTTAGAATGGCCCAAAAAATACCCCTTCTCGGGGGTGAAAATTATTTTATTAAAAATAATACAATAAGTCGATAGAGGGACAAATTATAAGCAAAATTTGTTATTTAAAGTTATTAAAATAAATCAACACTTTTTGAGTTATTAAAGACCAAAGATTTTATTTTTTCGTAAATAACACATGTTTTAAATCGGTTTTTCACGTATAACTCAAAAACTATAAGCTTTTACAAAAAAGATACTATTACTGAAATTGAAGATAATAAAAAACTGAATACATTCCTCACATAAAGAACTAAACGAATGTTAGTTCAAAGTGAGTTATTGGCAATTGAATGTGTATTTTTTTCGACGAGTACTCAAATCTAAGTATTCAAGCTTAAATAACGGGAAAACGATGCAATGTATAAAATATTCCTGCTAAATATTTGCCAAAGTACTTTGGAATACCTATCAAATGAGTTTCAGAACAAGGTAATAGCATCCAAATTAAGCAAGTTATAATGAAAATAAAAGAACCGTTTCGAATTTTTTAGGAAAAAGTGAAAAATAAAACATACGCCATTTCCACAAAAATTAAAATTTATAGTAATCCTTACAAGAACTTCTTTATATTAGGGTAAGTAATGTGTTCGATAATTTTGACCGGTTTAGAATGCATATTTCTGAAAAAAAGATATGATTTAAAAAAATCATAATTTTTAAAATTTTTGTAATTCACATATTCTTTTGATAATAACTCCAAAAATACTCAATATAAGTAAAAAATTATATATAACCAAATTTTAGTTTTTTCTGTGCCAAATATTTTATAATCTGTTTTAGTATTTCTCTAGGGTAAAAAATATCCGAGATAGAAACGTTTAATCTTAAATTTTGCTGTGGGAACCATTCAACCGGGGTCATTTAACCTTTTATTTTTAAAAGAGTAAGGAGTTTAAAAGATTAGGTTTAACGTGTTTAAATAGCACTTGGAATTAACTTTCAAACAGTTTTTAAATGAACCTGATATCGAAAACACGAACGGAGTTATTAAAAAAACAACAATAACATTTTTTGGAAAAATTTTTAAAAGATAAATTTTGAAAAAACTTTGGAGCATACATTTTAACGCTATCAAGATGTTCGGGGGCTCATTTAATAGATATTTTTAAGTACTTTGACAAATGCTTCAGCTTGAATACTTAAGAGTTTTTTACTCGCTGAAAAAAATATACATTCAATTACCTATAACTCACTTTTAGTTAATATTAAAAGGTCTTTCTAGTAAGGGGTTTATTTCATTTTTTATTAGCTTCAATTTTGATAATAATAACTTTTTTGTAAAAACTTACAGTTTTTGAGTTATTGATGAAAAATTGGTTAAAAACATGCATTTTTCTCAAGAAAAATTAAAATCTTTGATCTTTAATAACTCAAAAAGTTTTTATTTATTTTAATAACTTTATTTAACAAATTTTGCTTGAAATTTGTCACTCTATCGAATTATGGGGTTATTTTTATTAAAATAATTTTCACCCCCGAGAAGGGGTGGTATCCACCCCCAGGGTAAAAGCGCAAGCTGGCACCATGTCACCTTTGTTCCTTGAGATATCCTCTAACCACTCACCAATTTTCATGCAAATCGATGGAGGTTCAACGAAATCGGAGGTAATAGCTCATATCCACCTTCAGTGACTCTAGTCCAAGCTGTGGGTGAAAAATAGGTCGATTTCAGGATATAATTCAGGAATTTTTGAAACCTATCAGGTGTTGTAAAGGACGATGCCAGAAATAACTTATACTAAAATGTAACCAAAAATTTTGTGCGGTTTTTTATTTATGATGATTTTCATTTGTTAAATTTGCAATTTTTAAAGATTTTTAATTTTGCAGCTTAGGATATTCATTTTAGAGAAAAAATTTTAAATAGAAAATTGTAGTAAATTAAAAAACCTACAAATTGAGCTATTGCAAGTTTAATTTCGTTAATACGTTATTGCAAAACAGCCTACGAAAGGTCCAAAATGGCCGTTTTTTGCAATTGCGTTATTTATTGTAAAAATATTTTTATATATTTTTTAAGGCTTTAAAATGAAGATCTTTTAACACTAAACATAAAAAAAATTTGTAGTGTCCGATTTGTGAACTTGTTGCATAGATATTATAATTTGTTTATCCGAAGACGTCAAATGTCCAAGGCTATAACTTTTTGAAAAAAAATCGTACAGAGTTAATCCAAGATCCACTCTCCTTCTAAAGACTTATATTTTCATATTCTGATGTAAATATATGCGTATAACATTTTTCAACCTATTATTTCGGGTTTGAAAATAAGGGGGTAAATTTCGTTATAAACATTTAGAACTGAAGCCGCTCCTGTACATCCTATGAGTTTCTAACTTGCAGATTATTGTTGCTGAAGCCAAAATAAAGATTCAAAACCAAATAAAAATATTCTACGCCCAACTGAAGCCGAGATTTTATTTATAACAATTAAGAAATTATTTCACAGTCATTGACTAAAGAAAGACTGCTATTATCTTAAAATAAAAATTATTTTGACCGAAAGTTACATTTAATTATTAAAAATGATTTTTAAATTGTAGTGGAGATTTATTTTTCGTTTCGACTGTGATTTATTGTGTCAGTTGCCCTTAGCAACGGCTAGCAACTTATAATACATTGAATCACGGTTTTCGCTTTAAATTTTAAAGCACCGCTTGGATTGACATGAAATTTGGCAAACACATAGATAATATATGTTAAAGAATAAAAATGATATTGGGCCTCTGTGTGCTTTTGTCCTAGGGGTGAGTTTCACTCCTTATAAGGGGTGAAAAAATATATGTTCAAAATAAGTTCGGAAATGGATAAAACGTCTAATTCTAAGCACCTTTTGTTCTATAGCATTTTTTCACCAAGTTAATACCTTTCGAGTTATTTTCGAGTAAATACCTTCATTTTTCAACAACAAAAAAAGACACGTTTTAGGCGGTTTTTGACAAATAACTCAAAAAGTAAGTATTTTATTGAAAAAAAGAGTCTTAACGAAAATATAGCAAATTAAAAATTGAAAAAAACTGTGTACGCGTGAAATCTCTAGACCCAGTAAAAACAAAGTTCTAGCTAATGAAAAAGAGGTTCATATCCGTCAAATTTCAAAGTGAATTATTTCAACGTGAAATAACCGAAAAATCAAGCACTTTTTGGAGAAAAAGCATTACAACTTTTTTAAAGTGTTTAAAAAAATATGTATATCTGTTTTAAAAAAAAGTTTATAGCATCAAAAGTAAGCAAGTTACGCTGAAAATAAAGTTGATATCTTTTTTTTTGGTCAAAAAACTTGGGAAAGTCACCCCCTAATTAGCATCAAAAATGAAATTATACAATTTTACTTCAATGTTGTGTTACTCGTGTATGTGTCGTTTATGTCTGTAAGTTTCATCGGTTCAAAGTGCTTATTTTTGAAGGGGCAGTAGTTAAAAGGACTTGAACTAGGCAATAATCACGAGTGTATGCAAATTTAGAACAGCCATATCTTAACAAATTTTTGCCTTCCAAAAAAAAGCAAAAAATCCAAAATATTCGTAACAGCAAAAACTAATTTTTTTACTCTTTGTGATTTTTGGTCACAATAATAAATTTTAAGTTATTTAGAAAAAAATATTTTTTTTTAATTAAAAATTAAAACAGATTTACTTTAAAACCAATTTTTTTTAAATAAGCCCTTTGGACCTTTAACTCCACTAATATACGATCTTTAGAAACAGGAGGAAGAAAATTCTGATATCTTTTTATGGAAAATAAAATGTATATTTCTTCACCTAATGCTAATGTATCTTACTATAAATGTATATTTTATGTATATTCTCATTACAGTATTTTTTAATCGGTCATGTCGACACGTAAAATTTATATAGACGTACCATCCTTGAACCTTGTTCCACAAATGGTTGCGAAGATTATTAAATATAAAGTTATTATTAAATTATATATGTATGTTTAATTTATCTTGTCCACATAAATGGACCATGGTTATAAAAATCCCAAAATCAACAATACCTGTGAATAGTAAAATCTATTGACTTTGAACAAACGAATGTTTAGAGCACGGATATATGTATATGGTTACACATAAATTTGAAGAAACATCGAATATTTTTTCGGTCACTCATCCTGTTTAAATTCAAAAAAAAATAAATAAAAATGCAAGAAAACAAACAATTGAACTGATTTGGCCACATACAGCGAATGGAGTAAGAAGACAGACTAACAAAGAAGGTACATGAAGCCAAAATGGGAAACAAAAAACAAATGGGAATGCCGGCGAAGGCATAGATGGACCAAATCCGTGATATAGGTGAAAAGAGAGACATAAATAGTATAAGAGATATGAAGAATCTGACCACCAACAGAAGTGCATGAAAGGAATAGAGAAAAGGCGGAACCCTCCATCCGACACCCTGAAGGGCACTAAGAATTATGAGGAAGATGAAGAAGTAATGTACATTCAGATTCTTTTTAAAATTATTTATGGGTGCAGAAAAAATTTTTGTATAACACGATCCAAAAATAATTTTACGGGAATCGTCGTGGATAATCTTCATCATCAATGGTGCTACAGCCCTATTAAAGAGCCTCGATCTTCCCAAGTCTATTACGCCAGTCAGTCCTATCCATTGCCAACCGTTGCCAGTTTGCTGCGCCTATTTGTCTACCATCCTCATCTACACCATTCTTCAATCTGAGTTTTGGCCTACCCCTATTTCCACTTCCCACAGGTTGTGACATAAGGATTCTTCTAGGAGGGTTGTTCTGCTATGATCTTGCTAGATGTCCTGCCCATCGCAGGCTTCCTATGCTTATAAGATATACTACGTCTATACCACCACATATATGTTTATATCTGTGGTATAGCTCATAGTTGTACCTCCTCCTCCAGACACCATTTTCACAGATGCCACCGAATATTCCTCTCAGAAATATAAACTGGTTTTCATCTGCCTTGGAGATGGTCCATGTCTCAAAGGCCGCATATGAAATGCCTCCCGAAATAGGATTTCTTACCTGTCGCTAAAATGGTCACATACGAATTGCCTCCCAAGGTTTAAATAAATTACATGGTTCTAATCTTTATGTGAAGGTGAGACGTTGCCGCATCTTCGTCCCTTTGTAAATTTTTGGCAAAATTGGTATTTTGTTATTTAATTTATTTTATTTTCAACCTTTCTGTATTAAACATTATTGACACTAGGCGGTATTTATAAATTTTAACTAACTTATACATATATAATATCTTTATAACCATTATAATATATATATTTTATTATAACCATTATTTTTTATAATTAATAATTTAACAAAAAATACAAAAACATATTAAGTATTTTATAGATTTATTAAAAATAACATAACAAAAAAACTTATTTGGAAAATAATACAAAATGTGTATAGAAATATTAAATTACAAAATATTTTTCCTAAATTTATATGAAACTATATTGACAAATTCTAATCTATTTATTTTACATTCTCTTAATTCTAAAATTGTTTCATTTAGAAAATTTATTTTTGCTGTACTTTCCGCAACAATTTTTTTGGTGTCGAAACATAATTCATTTTAATGTAGGTATTATATATTTGAAATTGTAAAATTACATCAATAAAATTATTAATGTTAGGATGAGGGCAGTAGAAAGAATAATTATACTTGGAATGAACACTTTATCATGGGTTTGTGGTTCTTTGTAAGGATGAAGAGTGCTCATCCCAAAGATGTGGAGGAAATGTCGAATTTTCAGATATGTAATTATCAACCAGATAATCACAAAACTGGGTGACTCTTTCATCGACTGGTTTAATTTCTGCCAAATCTATATCAAAAAAATCGCCACCATCTTTAGGATGTAAGAATGAAAGACCAAAAACATAAATAAGAAAATGCGTAATTTCGGTTGAGTCAAAACCTTCTTTCTGGTATTCTGGAGCTAATCCCAGTACTTGAACCTTTCTATACCATACCTGACCCAAATGAAAACGACATCCATGAAGATCTGCTTCAGGAAATCCCATACGAATACCATTATGAATGGAAATTTCAAAGTTTGAAGTTATTACTTTAGGGGATACAGGACAATTAATTTTAAAACATTCTTCTATGATATATTTAAAAGCGAGATAATATGAAGATGACTTTTTATCTTGAAGTAAACAAAAGACAAGAGGAATATAATGTCCATTTTTCAAGCCATGTGTACTAAACAATTGAGTGAAAAAACGAGGACAGTTTTCAAAAGTTCCGTCAATATATCAATTGGAAACGGTCGAAAGAAAACGAAGATTTGAAAAACATGTTAATATAACAATATGATTATCTTTGTCATTTTTAATTATAAAATTTTCATTTCTATTTGTAATAATAGAAGATGAATCGAGAGCTTTATGAAATTCAGATATATTTTTGGGAAGTTTAATTAAAGAATTTGTGGTTCTAGCATTATATAAATTTTGTCTCACCCTATTGATATCATTGATAGTAAATGTCTCTATATAATTTGTCTTTTTAAGTTCTTTACAGATGAGCTTCATTGGTTTTTCGCTGAGATCTTCCACGGCTGCTCTTTTTATTGAATTTCTTACGGCTTTTCTATTGTAAACTTCGGCAGACAACTTCTCGTGGTTATGATCTAATATTGATTCAATTATCGTATTTTCACAAAAATGCTTTGCAGGTTTTTTAGTACATGTCCACCGTTTTACTGTATCTTTGGCCAACATTTAAAAAGATTAAGGTAAAAGTACCTATTCATGGAATCGTTAAGAAGAGATTAGAATCGCAATTGGAATTACCCAGAAAATACCAGAGAATATAAACAAACAAAATGATTAAGGTAAAAGTACCTATTTATGGAATTATAAAATGAAATTATAAATATGGAAGAGATTAGAATCGGAATTGGAATTACCCAGAAAAGCTGGATATTAGATTGTCGGGTAAATAACAACTTTCTTTTCTAAAAAGAAATGTGTATGTCGTACTGTGAAATATTTATGTGAAACAAATTTTATGTAGGTACACTGCAATAAGAATTAGAAAAATCAAAATAAATAGATACTACCTATTTAAATTATGATTTGGCAACATTCTGTCATTATACAGAGATTAAATAGACAAAATATCAGCCTAAATGATTAACGAAACGGAGGCATTTCGATTGTACCTGGGAGGCATTTCATATATGAAAATATTTACCTGAAAAAGTGGGAGGCATTTCGATAACGCCGGTCTCAAATCCATATGTCAACACTGGTTGTATAAGGGTTTTGTATATGGTTATTTTTGTTTTGGGCTTAAGTTTCTGCTTCTTATATGTCTACTCAATCCAAAATAGCATTTGTTTGCTAGGATTGTCCTTCGCTTGATTTCTTCCGTCATGACGTTCTCATTGGTGATCAGGGAGCCTAAGTATGTAATTTGTCCACCACTTCAAAGGTAGAGTTATCAACCGCGAATTGTGACCGATGTTTCTGGCCCTATGATTAGGTGATGATGTCATCACCTCAGTTTTCTCCTCATTTACTTGCAGGTCCATATCGATGGCATAGTGCACAATTGTGGTAAGTGCAAAAACTAACATTTTACAGTACAGCCATTTGAAAGTTATAGGTATGTACTTACCACTTTGTACCACTATGTACTTTTCTTATATTGCACATACCCCATTTGACAGGTATATACTACAAGCTTCTAAATGAAATTAAATAACAAATTTCAAGGAAAAAATTGTTTAATTCGCGAAAAGAATGAATACAAATATTTATTCATCATCAGAAGTATCATAATATTAGAACAGTGAAGAGAAACCATTTGTGGTAAGTGCACATACAACATTTGGCTTATTTAATTTT
Source organism: Diabrotica virgifera virgifera (assembly GCF_917563875.1). Lineage (NCBI taxonomy): Eukaryota > Metazoa > Arthropoda > Insecta > Coleoptera > Chrysomelidae > Diabrotica > Diabrotica virgifera. Next base: position 3,362,225 of record NC_065443.1, read on the forward strand.
TCTTATATTTAGCAGTTACCACATTATGTCAACTTCTATTTCTTACACGTTTCATTATTTGCTTACCACATTTGTGCACAATAAATTTTGGGTCAAAATAATGTACTATGTGTACTTATCAATTTTCTAAAAAATTTGTACTTACCACATTTGTGCACTATACCATCGATATGTTTTGAGGCATTTGAGAAGGTGGTATACATTTCTTCTAGCTTGCGTGTAGAGTTGCACAAGTTTGACTTGAATGTTTGAACTTGACTTGAGTTTGACTTAAGGTCGCGTCATATTATAATGCACGTCGCGTTTTCGGCACGTAGCGTTTGCAGACCGTCAATCGGACTGCCCATTCACATTATCATACATAGAACGTTTACGTTGGTTTCAGTTTGGTGCGGTGCAGATGTGTTTATTGTCACAACACATGTTTACATGACAAATTGCCTCGAAAACTACTTTTTAAATTAGACCGGTCAGTATCGTCGCCCTCGCTAGCGAAATTATTCCGATTCGATATTTTTAAACAAACTTACTCAAAAAGAAGTCCTTATAACATATCCACAGGGTGCCGGGCGGTACCGTGGTCGAAAAATTGTTTAAACATTTTTTTTTAAACAAATTCCCAAAAATATTTTTTTCATTTCGAGCAATATTTTTTTAGATAAACTGGGTCATTCTGGGCAAAAAAGGTCTCTTGTCATTTTTCTCTAAAATGGATTGTTGTCGAGTTACATGCGATTAAAAATTTGAAAAATGCGAAAAGGCCATTTTCAAGGCTTAATAACTCGATTAAAAGTATTATTATGAATTTCAATAAGTGACCAAATCAAGTTTTAAACCCCTTCTTCAAGGTCCCAAAGAGATTTTTGTCATTATTTTACTACAAAGCTGTTATTTTTAGTTATTAACAATTAGCGCTATAGTCCAATTGTATCGTCGCCCCCGTTAGCGAAACTATTTCGATTAGATGTTTTTGCACAAACTTACTCAAAAAGAGTCCTTATAACAAACACATCCACAGGGTGCCAGGCGGTGCCGTTGTCAAAAAATTGTTTTAACAATTCTTATTAAACAAATTCACAAAAATAATTTTTTCATTACGAACGATTTTTTTTTTTAGATAATTTGGGTTATTCTTAGCAAAAAACATATCTTGCAAAAATGCGGAAATGGCCATATAACTCGACAACAATCAATTTTAGAGAAAAACCACAAGAGACCTTTTTTGCCCAGAATAACTCAAATTATTATTAATTTGGGTTTAATTAAATTATTAATAAAAAATTATTTTTGTGAATTTGTTTAACAAAAATTGTTTAAACAATTTTTAGACCACGGCACCGCCCGGAACCCTGTTGATGTGTTATAAGGACCTCTTTTTGAGTAAGTTTGTGCAAAAAAAAATCTAATTTCGCTAACGGGGGCGACGATACAGTTGGACTATAGCGGTAATTGTTAATAGTTAAAAATAACAGCTTTGTAATAAAATAATGACAAAAATCTCTTCAGGACCTTGAAGAAGTTGTTTAAAACTTGATTTGGTCACTTATTGAAATTCATAATAATAATTTTTAATCGAGTTATTAAGCCTTGATTTTTCGCAATTTTAGAGAAAAATGACAAGAAACCTTTTTTGCTCAGAATTACCCAAATTATCTAAAAAAAATATTGCTCGAATGAAAAAATATTTTTGTGAATTTGTTTAAAAAAGATTGTTTAAACAATTTTTCGACCACGGCACCGCCTGGCACCCTGTGGATATGTTATAAGAACCTCTCTTTGAGTAAATTTGTGCAAAAAATCGAATCGGAATAATTTCGCTAGCGAGGGCGACGATACTGACCGGTCTAAATACTCGGTATCAAATTCAAAGAAATACCTACATAAACAACAAGGGGAAAACGACCCGTATCTGTCAACATCCGAAAAATATTGTTTTCGAATGAACCGAACGCAGACGTAACGTGTCTTATACGCTACGTTACGTGTCTTATAAGCACAATATGAATGGTTCAATTTAAAAACCATTAAATTATATTTTTCGCAAACGAAACGCTACGTGACGAAAACGCGACGTGCATTATAATATGAGGCGACCTTTAATTTCAAATCAAACTCAAGTCAATCCTTCTGACAAATAATTCAAGTCAAGTCAAACTGGTCAATCGTACAGGTTTGAAAATTCAAACTGTTTGTCAAACTAGTTTGAAAGAGTTTGAAAAATAATTTATTTCGTAGATATACTTTTTTAACAATCCACGAGGAAAATAAAATTCCTGTAGCTGGCTGTATACCATAAATCACAAAAAATACAGGATCCTTCGTAAAAGGTATATTTAAAAGACCCTAATAAGGGTTGCATCACAAAACAAAACGTTTTCGGATTAACAAGTAATCCATCATCAGTGTTAAGCCAATAACATGCATGCGTGAGCCACCAAAAAGTTATGGGTAAAAACCCTTTAAAAGGTATAAGACCTTATATTATACTACATATTATGTTTAAAATAGTTAGATGTTGCAAATATTCCTGGATATTACCCAGGGCAACACAGGACTCTAACCCACGTGGATGTGATATGAAAAGGATGAACCTCACATATTGAAAATTGAGTGTCAACTATATCTTTTAAAGGGTTTTTACCCACAACTTTTTGGTGGCTCACGCATGCATGTTATTGGCTTGACACTAATGATGGATTACTTGTTAATCCGAAAACGTTTTGTTTTGTGATGTAACCATTATTAGGGTCTTTTAAATATAACTTTTACAAAGGATCCTGTATTTTATTTTTTTATATACTTTTTTGTTGAGATAGACATGTCAGTTGCCAATTAAGATAAGAAATTTAATAATACATTGAGTGAAAATATAAATCATCCTTTAGTTCCAATAATTTTAGCATTTGTTTCCTTCTAATCATTTTTAAAAATCATGTAAGGACTTCTGTATGAGCTTTCCTAACGTTCGGTTGTGTGACAGTTCAGTGTGGAAGTGATAATTCAAAAAAAACGCAGGCGGCAAAAACAAAATAGGAACTACATAATAGAGGTAACTAACAAATTTCCTATCTGTTGAATTCCTAAATTTCCTGTACTTTCTTTGAATAAAATAAATTATACATTATCTAGTTAGGTAAAAAAGAGACAGCTTTGCATTACAGGGTTAATTATGGGGGATACTACGGGGGGGCTACCCCCCCCCGGTGATGAGGAGATGTTAGATAATATAGAAAACACTGAAAATAATAGTAGTTTAAATAATACACCATTGCTTGATAGCAATGCTAATTCAATCACTAATAATAACAATGAAATAAAAAAAGGAAAAAAACATTTCTATTATCAGTACACTGATACCGGTCCCTTTGAGGTATTTATGGAGTCAAAAGGCGATAACGTCGGTAATTATAGTTTTTTGAAATTAGCAAAATACATAAATGACAAAAAAATCGAGAATGTACTTAAACTTAGCAAAAAAGGAAAAAACCGAATTAGCGTTGCTTTCAAGAAATGGGAGGATGCTAATAAATTTGTTTTAAATGACGTGGTCAGAAATGATGGATATGAATTGTTTATTCCGGCAAATAACGTAACATGTAGGGGAGTCGTTAATAATGTAGATACTAGTATATCTGATGCAGATCTAATCAAATTTTCGGGATTGGCTTCGGTCAACATTAAAGTACTAGAAATAAGACGATTTAAACGAAGGTCTAAATATGACAAGGAGAAATATATTGATACAGAAACGGTCGCATTTACCTTTTCGGGAAAAGTAATCCCGAAGGAAGTGAATATATATGGGATCCCTTTTAGGGTAAAACCATACATGATACCAGTGGTTCAATGTTATCGGTGTTTTCTTTTTGGACACACAAAAAATATTTGTAGAGGGGGAGAAAAATGCAAAAACTGTGCGGAAAAAATACATGAAGGGGATTGTTCGATGAAATGTTTACATTGTAATAGCAGCTTTCATATAAGTACCTATGAGGAGTGTCCAGAGTATGTGAGACAGCGGAATATTAAGGCTGTCATGTCTCTGGACAATCTTTCATACTACGAGGCATGCGAGAGATTTCCTTATGTTTCTACTAGAAAATCGCAAGAGAATAATATATTCAGAATGAGCCAGGAGGAATTCCCAACATTACATAAAACTCAAACAAATAATTTAGAGACAATTCCCATCAATATGCGATGGATAGAAAATGTAAAGAGTAACCCTGAACACCTGTTTAGTAGAAAAATTGAGAATAACTCAAACAAAAATAAAAGAAAGGCTAATGAAACAAATAAGACATACAATAAAGAAGTACACAATCAATATTTATTATCTCCAAATGGGAGAAGCGAAGAGAGAGCTCGTGCAGTAAACAATGAGATTCCTGGATGTTCCCGTACAGAGCAACTAGAGAGGGACACAGAAAAAACACTGAATGCGATATTAAAAAAACTAGATTGGAAACATAAGGAACATATAATCAATTACTTGAACCAGCTATTTATACATGAAAGCTCATCGAACCAAAAGTTGCTAGATTTAGATGGATATCAAGAATCCACTTATTATCCAATGGAACATAAAAAGTTTAAGCAGTAACTATAACAGTCTGAAATATTTCATAAGCGAACATAGACCCAAATTAATTCTATTAAATGAAACTTGGCTAAAAAATAATCATCACTTCTATCTAAGAGGATATGAAATACATAGGTTGGATCGAGGGGATGGTTATGGTGGCCTAGCTACTGTGGTTCATAATAGTCTGGATCACAAAATAGTATATAGGTATAATAACAATGTTAGTAAAATTCAAATTTTAGCAACAAAAATAATAGATTGGGACATTACAGTTATTAACATTTATATCCATCCTAGGGCAAAAATAAATTTAAATAGTTGGGTTGGACGCATAAATAAAATCAGGGGAAATAAAATTTTAATGGGGGATATGAATGCACATAATGCACTTTGGGGAAGTCAAGTGTCTGTTAATGTTAATGGAAGAATAATTGCTGAATCCTTAGAGGATTTGGATCTAGTTTGCTGCAATGATGGGAGACCCACGCGGATTACCCTACCTGGACAGAATGCCTCAGCGGTAGACCTAACACTAATTTCCTCGGAAATTGCAAATATATGCCAATGGGATGTGTTAGAGGATTCTGGAGGCAGTGATCATTTTCCAACTTCTTGCAAAATCGCAATTGTAAATGAAAATATAGTAACACAAAAAAGTCATAAAAGAAATACAAAGAATGTCAATTGGGAGAATTATGCTTCAAAAATAGAAGACTTGATGAAGAATGGGTGTGAAGACTATAATCCATTTACACAAATTATGGAAATGGTGAGTGATGAGGAAATACCTCTCTTGAAAACAGAAAAATCTATAAGAAAAAAGAAAAGCCCTCCCTGGTGGGATAAGGAATGCTCTAATTTAATAAAAACAAGAAAAGAAAAAATTAAAAATATAAGGAAGAAGCAAGCAATGAAAATTATATTGAAATCAAAAAAATATTTGCATACAGTAAAAAAATATTTAAAACAAAAAAAAGAAATAGCTTCAAAAGCTTTTGCAATGGATTGACAAGGGACACACCTCTATCTGAAATATGGCGAACAGTTAAGCTATTCTCCACATATCAAAATGCTGTAATCCCTGCTAAACTTCCCAACAAAAACATAGCTCAGAACATATTAAATAATTTGGCAATTGACATAACAGATCCTGAGTTCACGGTTACCCTAACTAACGAGGATGTGGAGGACATTTCAAGGCAGGAAATAATAAGTGTCATAAATAAAAAGGATAAGGCTACTGGCTTAGATCTTGTAACATATAGCATGATAAACAGACTTCCCCTGGTGGCGCTAGATGCATTGTCAAAAATATTTAATCAAATAGTTAAAAGAAACACAGGTTTTCCACAAGAATGGAAAAACACCCTTGTCATTCCCTTTTTAAAACCTAATAGAGATCCTTTATGTGAGGATAATTATAGAAACATAGCTCTAGAGTCATGTGTAGGCAAAATTTTGCAAAATATAATTAAATTAAGAATAGAACAAATAACGGAAAAAAAATCGATACTAAGCCCTAAGCAGTTAGGTTTCAGAAGAAACAAAGGGTGCAACGATAACTTAGCTTTAACAATTAATTATATTAGAACTGGATTTAGTAAAAATTTAAATACAATAGGAATTTTTTTGGATATCAGTAGGGCATATGATACAGTCAATATATATTTGCTATATAAATACTTATTAAAGTATGACATCCCAATAACTTATGCAAACTTGATCTTGCAATTTTTGCTCAACAGAAATATCTACGTTAAAGACAAATCAAATAATATATTAGGCCCAATGCAAGCATCCACTGGATTGCCTCAAGGGTCTCCACTCAGTCCAATATTATTCAATCTCTATACTAGATCCCTACATGATTTAATTAACCATGAGATGGAGTGTTTTCAATATGCAGATGATTTTGTAATTCTGGTGCAAGGATCTGATATATACAAGCTAATTAATTCCTTAAATACCCATATAATAAATTTACAGGAGTGGTTTGAGAAACACAACTTTAAAATTTCAGCACACAAATCAAAAGCAATAATATTTAGAAAAAGAAGTCAGGCTTATAACTTCCCACATTTGATATATCAAAATATGGAAATTCCATGGAAAAATGAAATAAAGTATCTGGGATTTCATTTACAGTGCAATTTGAATATGACAATTCAAATTAACGACATGATAACTAAAGCAAACAAAGGAATAAATGTCATGAGAGCAATTTGTGGTACAAAATGGGGAGCTGACCCGAACATTCTTTTGAGTTTATACAAAGGAATAGTTAGATCTCATTTAGATTACGCAGCCAATCTTTTAAACCCCTGCAGTAAAAGTTTGATGATGAGGTTGGAACAAGTACAGAATGTTGCCTTGAGAATCGTAACGGGTTGTCTACGTTCTACACCCATCTTAATATTGCAAGCAGAGTGTTCAGTAACAACGTTACAAGTTAGAAGGGAGATACTAGCACATAAATATATACTCAAACAAATGCCGGAAAAAAACAATATCATAGTAAAGAGTCTAAATAAGCTAAATGAAGCAATAAATGCAAACAATAGATTCTGGAGGAACAAGGTCATACCAGATTACTCACTAGCATATACAAATATACTCAAAAAAACAAAAAACATAATTAGATATAAAATCAATCCTATATATGAGGTAGAAAGAAAAACTCTTCTATACCCCATTACAATTAAAAGTCTAGAATTTGAAAAATATGAAATTGAATCGAACGAAAAGTTCACAGCTAAATATGGTGGAATATATAATAATCATACCCACGTATATACAGATGGATCAATAGACCCACAAACAAATCAATCGGGATTTGGAATTTACATCCCAAGCATCAATTATAAATATTCGTCACGACTCCATAACTATACACAAATCTGCACAACTGAAATAATAGCGGTATACAAAGCCATGTCGGTATGTATTGAAAAGGAAATCATGAAAGCAGTGATCTTTGTAGATTCAAAAAGTGCCTTATCCAAAATATCTAGTCACAAATGGGACCAAATGGATTATGTAACTATAATGACCAAAAAACTACTGGTAGATGCAAATAATATGGGATTTTCAATAGGATTAGAATGGGTACCGGGACATCAGGGGATTAAAGGCAACGAGGTGGCAGATAGCTTGGCCAATATTGGGAGAGAATTAAGAGTACCATATGATGTAAAAAACATCAGCGCAGATATCTTTTGTGTTACAAAAAAGAACATCTTGACTCAATTTTACAATAACTGGTATTCCCAAATTAAAGGTAAATATCCGGACTATTATGGACTGCAGGGTAGTTTCCCTATAAAACCTTGGTATAACAAATGTGGATATTTGGGTAGGAACAATATTACTAACCTTAATCGTTTACGAAGTGGACATTGCAAAACTCCTTGTTATCTCCACAAAATAGGCAAAACGGAAACACCGATATGCGAATGCGGTACTATGGGAACATTGGTACACATCATCTTTGAGTGCCCCATAAATAAACATAGAGATATGGATTTGTATCTAGAACTAATAAAAGCTGGAATAGACAGTCCAATATCTTTACAGAGCATTTTATATAAACCCTCGAATAAAGTTATTAAGATAATCAATAAATTTATCAAATTTTTTCAAGTAGATCTATAGAATTTTCAAAAAAATAATAATAATAACAATAACAATAAATAAATACTTCAGAAAATACAGGGAATCTCCTAAAATGTCAAAAATTATATTTGTATCCTTAAAATCCTTAATCCTAACCGAAGGTAGCCAGCCCTAAACCTATGTGAAGCTACCCCCAAACGAGAAAAGTCTTAAGTTAACCTTAAATGTTGTAACACTTTTCCCCCTCTATCTACAGAAAAACAAGAAGAAGGACAAGGACCACATAGGACCAAAAAAAAAAAAATAGATCTGAAGTTGACAGGACACCTGGTTGTGCATTGCCTTGAGCAAGACGCGCATAACCAATAACATGTACTGGGTAAATGATTAAAAAAAAATCGAAACCCAAAAAAAAAGGAAGAAGAAGAAGAAGAAGAAAATCATGTACAATAGAACACTGACACTTTCACAATAAACTATTTTTTAGCACGCACAACAAAATTAAATAAAAAAATACTAAATGAACAGTTTTTGGTTTAAATGGGATCTAGCTATTTTTATAATTTTCTGCTTTTATAACCGATAACAATAAACACCGGCTCCGTCTTCAACGACAGAACGAAAGTCATAAAAAAAGTGAAAGTTAAAAAGGAAGAAAACAAAGAACCTCAAAAATCTGTTTCCGTACCAACCCCTTTTTAAGGATGTTAAGGCCTAGTTCCTTGAAATTTTATGGTCAAATTTGGATTATCTACATTTTTTCAATACAAATGCCCCAGAATCTCGTAACATGTGGTGTGTACTAAAAGTAAGTCAAGCTGCGTTTAGCAGAAGGTACTAATAAAACAGTAGGAGTTGACATGTACCTTACAAAGCAGACTTTTGAAATTAAAAGTTGTAGGGTTGGAATAAAATCAATATTTATACATGAAAAACAAGCTATTGATTTATACTCTTAGTACAGAAATGACTAATAAACTTTCAAAATATAGAAGAATCCCGAAAGGTTCATTTTATGACTTATACCAGCGGTTCTCAATCTTTTTGTGTCATGTACCACCAAATACTTTTTAATATTTTTGGTACCACCTAACTGAAATACATAATATGTAGGTGATCTAAGTAGGTGATCTAATTAACTATAATAGTGGTACTGATTTTGGCTGTCTTTGCGTTTTGTGTACCACCTCAAAAATGAAAAGTACCACAGATTGAGAACCGCTGACTTATACTATATTCTTAGTACATAGCACGTTAGACATAATATAAAGATTTTATATAGATTATTTGTATTTTTCAATTTAATAACATATATATAAACACAACATTTTCACTTTAAAAAAATTCCATCATTTTTTGACGGAAACTTCAAAATTAATGTGTACATTAATGGGGACAAGACTGTTATTCTGGCCAAACACTTAGTTTAGCATAAACAGACCAAAGTCGGCGCTTAGTCTACAATTGCGAAACTGTTATGAATGGCAGTTATGGATATATGGCAGTTATGAATGGCAGTTAAGAATGGCAGTTATGGATATAGTCTTGTTATGCAAAACTAAAAACCCTTAATAGACAGAATGTCGCTTGGTTTATTTTTGTTTTTCTTAGTAACCGTTAACGTGACAATAACAGGGATTTTTCCAAGATAGTTTTAGCTATGTGTCACCAGAATCCGCTGTTATGTCGATTTTAAAGAAATGGCGCTTGGTCGAGTTATGCATAACGCTGTCCTTTTAAAGAATTAGTTCACTGTTTGTGATTTTATAACGCTGTTCTTTATTTTTACATAATAGAAGTATGTATGCACTTTGCAATTTTCATTGTTTTGAAATCACCTGCCGCAACATCAAATAAATCAGTATATTTATTTTTCTTAATTAATACTGCTTCGACTACAGATTGTTTCTGTTAATTTTTGCAGTGAGAATACCTTCAATATCAGACTCAATTTTTTCTGGTACTTATTCTGAACCGAAAAATATCCACATTCAGATATTAGGTTTGTTCTAGTAAACAGTCAAACTAGTCAGAAACCGTCAGCAAACAGTTGGTCAGTGAGAGAACATAAGACAGTCACCAGTGATATCTCCTCTATCGCGCTGGTCCACTATTCGCCGATGGTTTCAAACCGTTTGAAACTGCTGCTAGAACAAACCTATTATCTCCCAAAGCCACACACTTCAAAACGAACGTAATAAACAAGCCAAACATGGACGTCTAAATATGAACTACAAACTAATTTGCGGAGTAGCAGAATACAGATTCAGACCTATCCATACGCTCTCAATTAGAATTGGAAATAAACACGTTGCCAATATGACATTCAAACTTCAAACTGTTTGAAGAAGTTTGATTTCAAGTCAAACCTAAAGATATCGAAATCAAGTCAAGTCAAACTTTTTTACAAAAAAAGTTTGATTTTCAAGTCAAGTCAAGTTTGTTGAATAAAATCAAACTAGTTTGACTTGATGCATCTCTACTTGCGTGTTGTGCGGGCAACAAGGTCCACGTCATCTGCATATGTCAAAATTTGGGATGATTTATTAAAAATATTTCCTCTGTTGTCTATTCGGGCATCTCTGATCGCCTTTTCCAGAGCTATGTTGAAGAAGAGATGCCAGCGCATCTCCCTGTCGCAGCCAAACATGCATTTCAAACGCCTGTGATTGTTCGCCCTGTATTTCGACTTTGCACAACAACTTTACGCATTGTAGCCTTAACCAATCTTATCAGTTTATCAGGGATGTGGAATTCATCCATGGCTTCATACAATTTATTTCTTAGGACACTATCATAGGCCGATTTAAAATCTACGAAAAGATGGTATGTGTCGATATTGAATTCATTGGTTTTTCCAGTATTTGCCGTAGCACAAAGATCGGGTCTGTTGTTGATCGACCAGGCCTAAAACTAAAACCACTTTGATATTCTCCAAGAAGCTCCTCTGAATGTGCACTTAGCACTTAGGCGAACTGAACATATAAGATACTTGAAAATATTTTGTAAGCTGTATTAAGGAGAGCTATTCCCCTGCAGTTTCTACATTCCAATTGATCGCACTTTTTGTGTAGCGGGGGCAAACAATTCCAATACACCACGTCCTGGATAATACCTGTTCAATATTTCAAAACTTGTAGACTTGAAGAATCAATAAAAATGCATATTATTATAAATAGACGGATTTAATTTCATACATTTGCTTCTATTTCCTGTGTTATTTTATAATGTTTACACGTTACATAATAGAAAAATTCGTATTATTTGTGAGAAAATGTACGTGTTTAAGTTATATAGGTATAATTTAATATTTAAAGGAAGTTTGTTTATATCGTACTTTGTCCCCTAAAAATATATTTACTTTATGTGTATAATATTAGCATACTTACCTAGTGATACAAAAGTAATATTTTTGTAATGTACAGATTCAAGGATTAAGGATATTATTATATTATAATTAATTACAGTGTTTAAAATATTCTCAATTTGTATGATATATATATACTCTACACCAGCGTTTCCCAACCGGTGGGTCGCGGGCAGATTTCAGGTGGGTCGCGGCGTGGCTCTTACAGTAGCTGAGAAGCGTACATTATATATCATCATGGGTGAGGGATGGGTCGCGAATACGAAAAAACATCAGAAGGTGGGTCGCCAGACATATAAGGTTGGGAACCACTGCTCTACACCATCAATATAGTTACATATATAGGGTAGCGAGAAAGTATGGAAACACGGTAATTTCTCGGAAACCGCTGGAACGATTTTTATACATTTTAGTGGGTAAGGGTTTTCTAATACGGCCGATATTATAGTGGTAATTACATTGTTATCAAATCTTCCGTTTTTCTGGAAATCTAATGAACTTTCTTAGTTCAAATGGAGCACCCTGTATATTTTTTGCGTTTTGATGTCCTTAAGAAATGCTGATTATTTTTCATGTTATATTCCCTATACCTAAATGCCATAATTTCGGAGCTATTACTACATTCAATAAACAAAAAAATTTAAACAAATTATAAAAATCAAATTTTTCGGCCAGGCTAGATATTATTTTAGATTCCTTGGATCATTGGGAACAAAAAGATCCTTTGTAATTTTTCTTTAAAGTTAATCGTTTCCGAGTTATAAACAATGTAAAACTGAAAAAAATCGAAAAATTACGATTTTCAAGATTCAAATACACACGTAAATTTTTTTGAAGTTATACTTCCTTTACCGGCGATAGAGGGTGATTTTTTTATATGTTAAAACCTATCAGCCCGGCGCATGCGCATTATAACTTTGTTCTGATTGGATGTTCAAATGACATGTCAAAAATTATCCGATATGGCAGCTGTGGTTTGGAGGTAAAGGTAAAGGTAAACAAATGTATAATATAGTATTTTTACTACAAAAGCGATATTACGTAGGTCAAAATTTTTGACGTAAGAGAACTGTCAAAACATTAGAATGTGTTTATAATAAACATGGCAATAATGAAAAGTCACATTCTAATGTTTTGACAGTTCTCTTACGTCAAAAATTTTGACCTACGTAATATCGCATTTGTAGTAAAAATACTATATATTAGTTTTATTGTTGTGAGGACAGAAATAAAAAAGTTTATAATATTGTAGTGACTTTTAAATAGTTTTTAAAAGCAACAGGTACATAATAATTGTTAATGTATCATGGGTATAAACCTACCTATTTGATCTGCCAAAATACATAGTATGTAATACTTTTATTTATATAATTTGATTACCATCAAAATTTCTATCAATATTCACCTAATATATTGTTTTTTTACTCTATGTTTTGTTGTATTTTTTCAATTCTAAATCATTTCAATTCAAAATTAAAATAATTTGATCAATTTTCAAAATATCAAAATATCACAAGTTTAATCCGTTTAGTTAGTCGATCTTCGTAAATAATGACACATAGTGTCCGTGGCTAAGCGGAGAAGGCGAATGAATTCCAATACCAACCGCTCTTATCAGTGCTGGTTCGAGTCCCAATAGGAACTTTCTTTTTTGTTTTTTTTTTAATACATTTTATGATTGTAAGTATATTTATTATATAATTGTATTTTCAGAAAATACGTATTTAGTTAAAAAAAATTTCGACAATTAATGTTCAGACATCATTTGTGGCTTGTTTAATGTGTTTGTGTGTGTTTTATTCTTTTATTATTTTAATTTTTGGCACTGTTCTAATAAAAATGTTTGAGAAGTAGTAAGTATAAATTAGTTTAATATTTAAACAAAATATAAATAAAAAGTATATTAATTTCGTTTAAATCATATAATAGAAGTATAACTTCTTACGTGCGTACAAAGTACACACACATTCTTTTTTTCATACGCGGGATCCAGACCTAAAAGTTCTAATCGAGAAGTGGGTGCTTCATTTTTTAATAAACAAATGAACTACGAAGTTTGATGTTTTTTTAAATAACTCTGAAAATATAAATTTTAGAACAAAACTGACTTAACCATTGAAAAATTCAGAAAATTTTACAAAAAAAAACCTTATATAAAGAATTTTCTAAAATTAAATCTGTATCTTCTATAATTAATTTTTTATTTATAACGCTAAAGTCACCCTTCTCACAAACATTGGCGCACTGTAAACTAGCGCACGGCCAAGTGCATGGTTGGGTTATTTTAATGTAATTCTTTAACTAATGGATCAAATGAAATTTTACAAATTGAACCCAAAAGAAGAATAATTAAGCTATCTTATGGTTATAATAAGTGTAGTCCCAATAGAAGCAGATTCGTAGCCAATGAAAATTAGGTTATTATTCGTCAAATTCCAAATCGATAATTTCAACGCGAAATAGCCAAAAAATGAAGCACTTCTCGGGGAATAGTCATCACAATTTTTTTAAAAGCGTTTAAAAAAAGCTTTATTTTGTTTTTTGAAGATATTCTTCTTTAGCGGCGAATCTATTGAGGGTAAAATTTGATTTACCACGCGCATGCGCACACCGACAGTATGGTATTAGTGGTTATACGGGCTCTGATTGGGTGCTGAAATTTTGAATTGATCTGTCAATAATTGTTCAATATGGAGATTATGGTAAACAAAAATATTGTATAATATTAGTTTTTATTGATGTGTGGACAGAAATAAAATAAAATTTATAATTATAGTGAGTTTTTAAATAGTTTTGAAAAGCCGCAGGTACGTAATTTTAAATGTTTCAGTTGGAAATACCTAATAGTCTCAATACCTATCTATTAGGAAAATGTAAACAAAATAATGTAGTTACCTATTAGTAGGCAATGCTTTAATTTACATAATCTGATTACGAACAAACTTTCTAAAAATCTTCATCTCATATATTGTTTTCTTACACTATACTTTGTTGTATTTTATTTCGACAAAAATCAAACTAATGATTTTATTAAATTCATATAAATTTATGGTGTAAACGTTTAGTTTGTGTATATTCCCATATGACGTACACGCGGATGTGGTCTAGTTTGAAATGCCGCGGCATGCCGTCAGCTTTCGTACAGCGCGGTAGGAGTGAAGTGAGTTCGCGCCCCAAGCAAGTTATTATTTTTTTATTTTTTTTTTATAGATTTTATGATTGTAAGTACTATATTATTATATAATTTTTGAAGATATTCTTCTTTTTTGAAAGTGGTAGATAAGAAAGTTAGTTTGATTTTTAAATAAAATAAGTACAAATAACCTTTTAAGTATATTTACTTCGTTTAAATTACCTATAATAGAAGAATATCTTCTTTTGTGCGTACAAAGTACACACACATTCTTTTTTATTTTTTTAATTTCTGGCAACGAAAGTAAGCAAATTACGCTCAAAATAAAGTTGGTCCCTTTTTTTGTGAAAAAAAAATCGTGAAAGTCACCCCTTAATTAGCATCTCAAATGAAATTAATCGTTACCGTTTCATAAGTTCAAAATACTTATTTTTGAAAGGGCTCTAGTTAAAAGGGCTTGAAAGAGTCACTTATCACGAGTATAGGCAAATTTTGAACAGCCATATCTCAACCAATAATTTTTGTCTTACCAGAAAAACAAAAAATCCAAAATATTCAGAAAAACAATACATATTTTACTTATCTATGTTTTTTTACTCTTTGAGATTTTTGATATCATTAATAATGGTAGGGGAGCCCAAGCGGGGATTTTTGCAGTTACTCGAGCGTGTCAGATTATCATATGGGGAGAAACCTGGTACCCTGCAGATGTACCTCTACCATATATTGGCTCTTAACACAGGGGAGTTCGTTAAGGGGGCCCGAAAAAAAAATCTATCTTTAAAAAAACTCGAAATTGTCAGATTAAGATAAGGTAAGTTAAGTACATGAAAAAGAGTGTATATTTCAAAAATCTGACGATTTGAGCCGGGAGTAAGGAAATGAGGGAGTCCCAAAGTTTCACAAGAAAAAAGCGAATATTTCGCGAAATGAATGACAGATCGAAAAACTAAAAAATATGTGCTCAATATTTTTTAAAAATCTATTGAATGATACCAAACATGACTTCCCACGGAGAAAGGTGGGGGGTAAATTTAATGTTTTAAATACGAATCCCGCGATATTTCGCGAAATGAACATCAGATCGAAAAACTGTAAAATACACTTATTCAATATTTTTGAAAAATCTATCAAATGGTACCAAACACGACCCCTCACGGAGGTGAGGTGGGGGGTTACTTTAAAATCTTAAATAGGAGCCCCCATTTTTTATTGCACATTTAGATTTCTTACGTAAAAGTAAGTAACTTTTACTCGAAACATTTTTTCGAATTATGGATAAATGGTGTTATAATCAGAAAAAACGATTGTTGGAAATGGAAAATTAAATTAAAAAATGGCAAGCGCCCACTAAAATGGAAAACTTTACTTAACTTTTTTTGGTTTTAGGACCTACTCTTCACAACCCAATACGTCCCTATAACGCTCGAGTGACTGCACATTTAGCATACTTTGCTCCCCTACCATAATTTTTAAGTTATTTCGAAAAAAAAGCATTTTTTTTAAATAAAAAAAATTAATTTAAATCCATATTTTTCAAAAATAAACAATTTGAACTGATGACACATCATATTATAAACTAAACAATACGTAAGTAAAGTAACTTGTAAAGTAGTAGGTTCATTTCAGCAGTAGGTTTAAAGCAGTAGGTTCAGCAGTAGGTTAAGCAGTAGGTTAATTTGAGAGGGGGTGATTTTCACGAATTTTTTACCAAAAAGAAGAACCAAATTTATTTTGAGCGTAACTTACTTACTTTTGTTGCTAAACTAAAAATATAAAAAAAAAAAATAATACTTTTTCTAAACACAAAAGGAATAAGAACCTACTTTCTGTTAGCTACAACTCTGCTTATACTGGGTCTACAGAGTTCATACATACGCCATTCTTTTCACTTTTTTATAAGCTATATTTTTGCTAGACATATTTTTTCGGTAAAATACTTATTTTTTGAGTTATTTGCGAAAAACCGTCTAAAAACATGTTTTTTGTTATTGAAAAATGAACATATTCACTCGCAAATAACTCGAGAAGTATTGACTTAATCAAAAAAACTCTATACAACAAAAGTTGCTTAGTCAGTTTATCCACTTCCTGACTTATTTTGAACGTATGTTTTTTCACCCCCGAGAAGGGGTGGTAGTCAGCCCCAGGGCAAAAACACACATTGGTACAATATCACTTTTTTTCTTTGACATGTCAGCTATGTGTAGGGGAAGGCGGGGCGGAATGGGGTAGCGGGGCGGAATGAAGATTGGTATTTTTAAGTATCAATGACGTGCTGCAGACTAGCAGCGATAAGTAAAAGTACATCAGTGTAGTGTGACTGAAGACCGGTAGGCATGTTTGTCTAATTCTCTTGACGTTAACAACGTGAATCTATCGTTGCGTGGTTTTTCGCTTATATTTGTAACTGTTTGTGATTTTATGACCAAGGTAAGTTGCACACGCTTGTTTTTTTTACAACGTTAGTTGGTAATACTTCTAGGGTATTTATTTAGCTTTCGTTTAGTCTAGGCAAACGTTTTCTACCAATCGTTTTCGAGTGACCATAGGTTGATGAAATAAATCATGTGCTTGGGGCGGAATGGGGAAGTCCACTTGGGGCGGAATGGGGAAGTACCCCGTACCGCCCCACACTATTTTTATTAAACAGGAACTCTATATTTAACTATTTTTCTTCTATTTCAGATGGTTCTAGTATACAAAAGGAAGACGAATAGACAGCCATGGTCTACTAAAAGTATGAATAATGCTGCCGAAGCGGTTATTTCTGGTCAAGTAGGTTATTTGAAGGCTCCAAAGCAATTTAATGTTCTCCAAAGGACCTGGAGATATCCTGCAGAGAAAAGGAAAGATCCGAAGTACCATATTGACAAAACGGCAGGGAAATTTTAAGCTGTTTTTACCGAAATTCAAGAATATGAGATCATGAGTTATTTGAAAATTATGGAGTATCGATTATTTGGTCTAACGATGATAGATTTGCGTACCTTAGCTTATCAGTTAGCTGTAAGAAATGGCCTAGCCCACATATTTACGAGTGAAGTCGCCGGCCAAGATTGGGTCAATGGATTTTTAAAAAGAAATCCTACTTTATCACATCGGGAACCTGAGTCAACATATAGCGCCAGAGTTATGGGCTTTAATAAAGTGGCAGTGATGAACTTAGCTTAACATAACTTAACATAAAATGACTTTTCAACGGTACTTAATATTTGGACTTAATAATTACAATTATTGTTATTTTTTTATTAATTTCACTAATCTTGTAATGACTACCCCGTTGTGCCCCGGTGCAGGGGCCGAGCGGGGCAATTGACATTGTTTAATATTTTAGTAACAAACTTACTGTTCTTGTTCTTATAAAAAAATAATATTGTAATATAATGTCAACAACATTACAATGAGTTTATATAATGATATGCAGCTTAAATAATTAATCCTAACTTATTTTTAAAAATCAATTTCAACTTAGTACCCCATTCCGCCCCGCCTTCCCCTACCTATGCCAAATTCCATGTCAACCCATACGCCAGTCAATGGGAGGAAGAATAGGATATTACCTCTGAATTCTATCCTAAACTGCATGGATTTTAATGAAATTTTGGGCCTAGCCTCTACTTATCTCCTAATTCAAAGTCTACCCTATGCCGAAGTGTGCTTTTATCTTGGGGGTGGTTCCCACCCCTTCTTAGGGGTGGAAAAATTTTTGGTTAAAATTACCACGGAATTCGCTTGAGAACCTAATTCTAAGCAAAAACTAATCTATAATTATTTTTTTGAAAACTCAATACTTTTTGAGGTATTCGTGGTTGAAAATTGGCCATTTTCATTGAAACAAAATACCTTTTCGAACGGTTTTTTGCGAATACCTTAAAAACTATGCATCTAACTAAAAAAAACTATATTAAACATTTTTGTAGGTTATAAAAAAACAAATAGACACTTGCCTTCATAAATCTTCTAGTTAGTCCAGAAAGCCACTGCGCATCCGCTAGGAAAAATATTCTAATTCGGATTTTTTGCACAATCTACTTAAAAAGGACTCCTTTTAACAAATTTGCATGTTGCCAGGACCAAAAGGTGGTCAAAAATTTTTTAAACGTTTTTTTTTTCGTTTTTTTCCTAAAATTATTTTTTTTTTGCATGGAAAAAAGTTTTTTAGGTTTTTTGGATCATTCCAAACAGAAAAGGTTTTTAGTGCCTTTTTTCTAAAATTGATAGTTTTTGACATATAAGCGATTAAAAATTGAAAAGTTGCGAAATCGGCCATTTTTAACCCTCAAACACTATGTGAAAAACTAAAAATTTGAATGTTGCCAAGGTAGGTAGTTATTATTTAAACATCGATTGATGAAATCCCGAAGAGTTTTTTACTATACAATATTCAAAACTCCTTTGTTTTTTAATTGCTAATCAAGCGTGCGCGACACTATTTTCCACCGACAGTATGGTGCAAATGAAAGGAATAAATTCGTTATTTCGTAAACCGGCGACTTTAAGGAAAAATCCCGAAACAGGTCGATTTTTATTTTTAAGTTATGATATTGTGGCATATATGGTATACTAGTGACGTCATCCGTCTGAGCGTGATGACGTAATCGATGATTTTTTTAAATGAGAATAGGGGTCGTGTGGTAGCTCATTTGAAAGGTTCTTCAATTCTCTATTTAGTAATTTAATTATTTACATAATTATTTATACAGGATGTCCTTCTACTTCTTTTTTTGTCAAATAATTTAATTTAATAAAAATTTTTTGGACACCCTGTATAAATAATTATGTAAATGATTATATTACTGAATAGAGAATTGAAGAACCTTTCAAATGAGCTAGCACACGACCCCTATTCTCATTTAAAAAAATCATCGATTACGCCATCACGTCCAGATGGATGACGTCACTAGTATACCATATATGCCACAATATCATAACTTAAAAATAAAAATAGACCTCTTTCGGGATTTTTCCTTAAAGTCGCCGGTTTACGAAATAACGAATTTATTCCTTTCATTTGCACCATACTGTCGGTGGAAAATAGTGTCGCGCACGCTTGATTAGCAATTAAAAAACAAAGGAGTTCTGAATACTGTATTGCAAAAAACTCTTCGGGATTTCATCAACCGATGTTTAAACAATTTCTACCTACCTTGGCAACATTCAAATTTTCAGTTTGTCACATAGTTTTTGAGGGTTAAAAATGGCCGATTTCGCAATTTTTCAATTTTTAATCGCTTATATGTCAAAAACTATCAATTTTAAAGAAAAGTTACTAAACACCTTTTCTGTTTGGAATGATCCAAAAAACCTAAAACAACTTTTTTCCATGCAAAAAAAAAATTTTAGGAAAAAACAAAAAAAAAAAACGTTTAAAAAATTTTTGACCACCTTTTGGTTCTGACAACATGCAAATTTGTTAAAAGGAGTCCTTTTTAAGTAAGATTGTGCAAAAAATCCGAATTAGAATATTTTCCCTAGCGGATGCGCAGTGGCTTTCTGGACTAAGTTAGGATATAACACAAAAAGAGATATATGGTAGGTGAAAATAGTTTGTTTTTTGGTACATTCTCAAATTGATGTATTCAACTTGAAATAACAGAGAAACGGTCGATTTTAGGTGTATAATGCTACTAATACCTTTTGTAGGTGCTTGAAAAGACCTTTAAAATGAGCTACATTAGAGGTCCATTACATTAAAACTAAGCGAGATAAGCTGCAAACAAAATTGATAACTAATGTATTTTAAGAAAAAATGAGAAGTAATTTTAACCCCCATCCACCAAAATGTAAATGCATCGTTTTCCTTTTACAATACCTTTTATTATAGTATTTTTTCTATGTTCAAAAAGTTGGACGGGTTTAAAGTGAATGGTTTTTGAGAAAAAAAAGATCAAATTATAGAGCGCATTTTTAAATTTTCTTAAAAATCTTCCTTTTTCTCCATGTAACTTGAAAATGATAAGAGATACAGCAATGAAAAATGAAAGGAAATTTCTATCTGAAAAAGCCCTACATTTTTTCGTTATATCTTTTTTTCGTATCTCTTATCTTTTTCGAGTTACATGGAGGAAAGGGAAGATTTTTAAGAAAATTTAAAAATGCGCTCTATAATGTAATTTTATTTTTTTTTAAACCCGTTCATTTTAATCCAGTCCAACTTTTTGAACATAGAAATAATACTATAGTAAAATTGTAGAAGCAAAACGATGTATTTAAGTTCTGGTGGATGAGGGGTTAAATATATACTTCTCATTTCTTCTTAAAATACATTAGTCATCAACTTTTTTGCAGAATATCTCGCTTAGTTTCAATGTGATCGACATTTAGCATTGCTCATTTTGTCATTTTAAAGGTCTTTTCAAGCTCTACAAAAGTTATTATTATTAGTATCATTATACACTTAAAATCGACAGTTTCTCTGTTATTTCAAGTTGAATAAACCGATTTGAGCATGCAGCAAAAAAACAAACTATTCTTACCTACTATACCCCTCTTTGTATTTGAACTTAGAAGATTGTTTTCACCCATTTTGAAAAAATGTGAAATCTTTGTATTATCCACGTCCGTCTGTCCGTAACCACAACTCCTCCGGCAATATAGCAGCTAGAATGACAAATGAGGTGTCAAATGAAAGCTGATAATCCAAGGATGGTACTAAAGGTGAGATATTTGACCTTGGCGGTCTGTCCGTCGGTCTGTACGACCGCGAATATAACTCCTCCATCATTATACCAGGTAGAATGACAAATGAGGTGTCAAATGAAAGCTTATAATCCAAGGATGGTACTAAAGGTGAGATATTTGACCTAGGCGGTCTGTGCGTCGGTCCGTACGACCGCGAATATAACTTCTCCGTCATTATACCAGGTAGAATGACAAATGAGGTGTCAAATGAAAGCTGATAATCCTAGGATTGTACTAAAGGTGAGATATTTGACCTAGGCGGTCTGTGCGTCGGTCCCTCCGACCGCGAATATAACTCCTCCGTCATTATACCAGGTAGAATGACAAATGAGGTGTCAAATGAAAGCTGATAATCCAAGGATGGTACTAAAGGTGAGATATTTAACTTAGGCGGTCTGTACGTCGGTCCCTCCGACCGCGAATATAACTCCTCCATCGGTATACCCGCTTGAATGATAAATGAGGTGTCAAATGAAAGCTTATAATCCAAGGATGGTACTAAAGGTGAGATATTTGACCTAGGCTGTCTTTCCGTCGGTCCGTACGACCGCAAATATAACTTCTCCGTCATTATACCAGGTAGAATGACAAATGAGGTGTCAAATAAAAGCTGATAATCCAAGGATGGTACTAAGGTGAGATATTTGACCTGGGCAATCTTTCCGTCGGTCCGTAGGACCGCCAATGTAACTCCTCTGCCATTATACCGGGTAGAATCACAAATGAGGTGACAAATGTCGAAGTTTAGTAAGAATGACTCAACATTAGTAAATTCGTATATCAATCCACGCAAAGTTACACGTAAAATTCAAATATCGTCTTCCAGTTCTACTTTCGATTACTTTGGGTGAAAACCTAGGACTTACGAAGTCCAATTACTTGTTTATGAAGGAACAAATCTCTTTGTTTTTTTATAATTTTTATAACCTACAGAAATATTTTATATAGTTTTTTTGTGATGCATAGTTTTAAGGTATTCGCAAAAATCCGTCCGAAAAGGTGTAATTTTTAAATGAAAATGCCCAATTTTCTACCACGAATAACCCAAAAAGTATTTAGTTTTCAAAAAATAATTATAGAACAGTTTTTGCTTAAAATTAAGTTCTCTAGCCTCTTCCGTGGGTATTTTAACCAAAACATTTTTCACCCCCGAGAAGGGGTGGGAACTACCCCAAGATAAAAGCGCACATCGGCATAAGGTAGACTTTGTTTCTTGAGCTATTCCCTACTTACTGTGAAAATATCAAGTAAATCGATGTAGGATGGAATTCGGAGCCAAATACCCTCATTGACTGCCCTACCAAGTGGTTCTTTAAAATTGGGAGGTTTTGCAATATTTCACCCTTAGTAGACTATGGGGATTCTGTTGATTCTAAACATCTTAAACATATAATAGCAGTCAATATATGCGATATTTAATTTTCTTTTCTAAAATAAACTTAATACAACAATTCTTAGAACTAAAACTGCATACATTATTGTGTCCAGGATTCGTAAGAATCGTGAAGATTTTTAAGATGTTAGGATCAACAGGAACAGGACAGAATTCCATCGACAGTGACTAGACTAGACTAATAAATATTACAACGCCCTAATGACTGAGGGTGAATCCTCAAAACGTCGGAATGTTGTGTACTATATTTCCTCATAAAAATCACATAAACTTCCTTGAAAAATAATAAAACTATAGGATCTACTGTTGTCACGAACACTTTGAACACTTTCGGATTATGTAAATATATAAGCTTCAAAAAGCTGTTTTCTTACAAACATAAACAAAACGTTAAAGTTAAATAACAATAATATTTTGAAAATTATGAAATAACCACTGTATTATGAAAACGAATTTTTAATTAAGAGGTGCAATGCAAAATGAGTCATATAAAACATTTTTTTCCATTCCTACAAGACGAATTTCTCTAAAGAGAAATACCTAGTTGTGTAACGAATTTCCTTGTAATTTAAGAAACATTTAATAATATATTCTATATTGTTTTAAATGATTATTTATAACGGAAACAAAAACTCACCGTGTTTATTATACAAAAAACTACCACAAGTTCTATTAGTAAACTTCTTAATCTTGCCATTATGGCCTTGTTGAAGCACCCTCACTATATCGATCAATTTACACGAAAACAAATATAATTTTTAGTAAACGTTACTAGTTATTGCTTCATTGATTCTTTAACATTATTTCCCTCGTGTTAGAAAGTTAAGTACGGACATTAATTACGATTTGAAGAAGGTTTTGAGACAAAAAATCGACCGGTAACACCAATCAGCGACTTAACATAAACTAGCCAACTGTCACTGCGCTGACTGCGGCTGCACGAACGATGGAACGATGTCAAAAATAGTCGGCTCCTTCTCATTTCTCCTTCTCCATCCTCAGGGTTGAGTGTTGGCACAGTTTAATAGTCCGGTGAGTAGTGGATCACGAAACGGAAAAAATAACGGAACGAAAAAATACAAGAAATAAAGGAAATAAAAAAATACAGGAAATAAACAAAGGAAATACGGTCGTTTTATCATGAAGTTAAAAAACTGAAAGTGGATAACAGAATTACAATTCTTACATGAAAAAGAAGATGAAACACTCATAAATGAAAAAGATTCAGCGATGAATGGGCAAAATACAGATGAGAATAAAGATATCCTTATAATAATAATATCCGTATAATAATAGGACTGTCTAGTGAAAGAGAGGCTCAAAATATTATCAATGAGCGCAAAAATAACAAAAGCTCGAGAGAAAACGAAACACCTGTGAAAATGTTAAAGAATGGAGGGGAAGAACTACAAAAAAGGATATATAGCCTTATCAATATATAAGGAATACATAATGAAACTATTCGACGATGATATAATGATACAAGAAGAACCACAGGAACAAACAGGACCGAAAATAATAAGGTGCGAATTAGAACAGGCAATTAGAAATGCAAAGACCGCAAAAGCAGTAGGCCCAGATCAGATACCCACTGAGCTAATTAAATGCATTGGCGAAGAAACACTGCATATACTTTTAGATCTGTTCAACAAGGTATATACAACAGGAGTAATACCCCAGGATTGGTTGCTGTCCACATTTGTAACACTACCAAAGTCAATACATGCGACAGAATGCTCCCAGTACAGACAATTTCTTTAATAAGCCACACACTTAAGATATTCCTCAAAATAATACATGGAAGACTATACAAGAAAATAGAGGAAGAGATATAGATGACACCCAGTTTGGTTTCAGAGGGGGACTAGAAACGAGAGAGGCTCTGTTCGCTTTTAACGTTCTCGCGCAAAGACGACTAGATATGAATCAAGATCTCTATGTCTGCTTTATAGATTATCAAAAGGCTTTTGATAGAGGACGACATCAGAAACTCATAAAACTTTTAAAAGAGAAGAATGTGGACAGTCGAGATATACGGGTTATTGTCAATCTGTACAGGAATCAAAAAGCAACGGTTAAAATCAAAAATGTCGAAACAGAGGTCATAAAAATTAAGAGAGGTGTTAGACAGGGTTGCGTGTTGTCTCTATTGTTATTCAATCTGTACAGCGAAGCTATTTTTAAGTAAGCAATATCAGAGGAAGAACAGGGTATATCAATAAACGGAAAAATCTTGAACAACATAAGATTCGCAGACGACACCGCTATTTTTGCAGACAGTCTAGATGCACTGCAACTATTAGTAAATAGATTACATCAAGTCAGTATGGACTATGGACTACAAATGAACGTTAAGAAAACCAAGTTCATGATTATTTCTAAGCAACATACAGTAGGAAGGTTGGATATCGAGGGAAAACAAGTAAAAAGAGTGAATAACTACAAATATCTGGGAACCTGGGTAAATGAAAACAATGACCAGGGTAGAGAAATCAGGACACGCATTGAAATTGCAAGACAAGCATTTATAAAAATGAAAAAGATGTTTGTTAATCGAGACCTTCCTCTGGAGCTGAGGATAAGAGCCTTAAGATGCTACGTGTTCTCGACTTTGTTGTATGGAGTGGAAAGCTGGACACTAAAAGTAGAAAATATAAAGAAGTTGGAAGACTTTGAGATGTGGTGCTATAGAAGGATTTTGAAAATACCATGGATCCAACGAGTTACAAATGCAGAAGTGTTAAGAAGGCTGCAAAAGGATTGAGAGGTGATAAAGAACATCAAAACAAGAAAGCTAGAATATTTAGGCCACATTACCAGAGGTGCGAAATATGAGATATTAAGGCTCATAATGCAAGGTAAAATAAAGGGTAAAAGATCTATAGGTAGAAGAAGAATTTCCTGACTGAGAAACTTAAGAGAGTGGTATAGTTGTAGCTCAGTAGATCTTTTCAGAGCAGCCGCCAATAAGGTACAGATAGCTGTGATGATAGCCAACCTCCGATAGGAGAAGGAACTACAAGAAGAAGAAGCCTTATCAAGAGGAAAATATGCCCAAAATTTGAACCAAACCTTTACTATGTCATAAAACAAAGAGGGATATATATGGTGAGGCAGATAAACGGTCTATTAGAAATATCTCGAGAACTAAAGACAACAGAATCATGAAAATTGGAATGAAGGGGTTTTTGAAGAGTGATCTATTTAATTATCCGGTTATACCGAAAGTTGCTAATAATTCCGTTTTTTAATGGGACATCCTGTATATTTTTACATTTTCGGTTTCTTCTCAATGTATTCTTTCTTAAAATATGAGGTTTCTTAATGTTGTACACTTATACACGGTAGTTTAAAAGATAATTACGTTTTTTTTAATTTCGTAGCAACATTCACACCCTGTAGAAGTGTAGTAGTTTAACATCAAAAACTCTATATATGTTTAAATGATTTTTAATATTGTCTACTATTGTTAAGTTCTCTTATGGAACACCCCATATTTTAGTCATCATCATCATTCTTTTTGCCTTATCCCTATGCGGGGTCGGCTTCCCTAATTGCATTTCTCCACACAATTCTATCTTAGGTCATATCAATGTTAATCCCCTTTACCAACATGTCTTGCCTTATCGTCTCCCCCCAGGTCTTCTTTGGTCTTCCTCTCCCACTCCTTCCAGGAATATGCACTTCAGCTATTCTTCGTATTGGGTGATTCACGTCTCGACGTTGAATATGACCAAACCATCTTAACCTATGCTCTCTCATTTTGGCATCAATTGGTGCCACACCTAGACTTCCCCTAATATACTCATTTCTGATTTTATCCTTCTTTGTCACTCCACTCATCCATCTAACCATTCTCATTTCCGCCACATGCATTCATTGTTCCTCTTTCTTTTTCACTGCCCAACATTCAGTTCCGTACATCATAGCCGGTCTTATGGCTGTTTTATAGAATTTTCTCTTCAGCTTCATTGGAATTTTTCTGTCACAACACACCACTCGCTTCTTTCCACTTCATCCATCCAGCCCTAATTCTACTGCATGCATCTCCATCTATTTCTCCATTACTCTGTAATACCGATCCTAGGTACTTAAAACTGTTGCTTTTCATAATAATTTCACCATCCAAAGATATCATTTTATTTGTAGTAGGTAACTCCATCTTTAAATGAACATTCCAAATACTCTGTTTTTGTCCTACTAAGTTTTAAACCTTTTTCCTCCAGAGCTTGTCTCCACTGTTCCAGATTTTGTTCTAAGTCTCTTTCACTATTTCCTATTAACACTACATCATCAGCATACATTAGGCACCACGGATGTTACCCTCTAGTTTCGCTGTTATCTGGTCCAAAACTAATGAGAATAAATACGGACTAAGCACCGAGCCTTTGTGCAATCCTACTTTCACCTGAAATTTACCAGTCTCTCCCACACCTGTCCTAACACTAGTCGTTACTCCCTCATACTGACCTCTCACAATCTTTACATATTCGCCAGGGACTCCTTTCTTATTGAGTGCCCACCACAGAATCTCTCGAGGAACTCTATCATTACATCTATCAGAACACTCCATATAACTCTATCAGAACACCCCATATTTTAGTATTGTAGTGAAAAAATATTTTATGGTACGTACTTTTAATTTCTTAAGCATTTCCTATACCTAACTGCTTCAATTTTTGCTTTAAGATAAGGAAATCCGTTATCCAAGTTGCTTTTTAATTTAGTATTTGAAACAATAATCAGAAAGGAGGCAAAATATTTTGGCCTAGCTAGACCACTGATGAAATCCAAACATTTATAGAGAAAAACAAAGTTAAGGACGACTCGGACAAATATGAATTGATAGTGTGCAGCAAGATCTCAGAAAAGAAGGAATGAGGTTGGAAAGAGATGGTTGGGTAGAAAGAATAACAAATGGGAATGAATGGAGGAGAATAGTACGCAAATTTAGTTAAGCAAGGGGTATGATAAGTCTAGCCACCAGACTTAATACAGATTTATATGTAAGTATAATATTAATTACCTATATTTTAGCCCTAGGCCTTCAAGTCCTGTTCAGTTTTGTAAATAATGGTATGAGCGCACTAACTTTTTTTTTTTTTTTTTTTTTTTTTTTTATCGTATGGCATAGATACAACAAGAACACATAATTTGACCATCATTTTTTCTTGGCAAGATACACTTTGTTAAAATGGAACTAGTGAGAAAAAGATTGTACAAAAAGTATGGAATAAGAATATTTTTCTATTTTTCCTAATAGGTAAGACCATACTACCCGGACTATAATGCTTATTGGTTTGCTGAAAATCGAACAACAATGGGAGAGGGATAGAATTGGCAAAATGAAAAACGCAAAAACGGAATATATAGTCTAAGAGCTAGTGAACTCTCCGACTAACGGTCTGACGGTCTTCCTGTAAAGCTAGAAATTTATATAGTTATAATTCATAGCACACCAAGGCTAAAAACCATGATCTGGCAGGCATCAGCCCTGCACGTATATCTACCAGGTGAGTCGAAAAGTGCATAGTTTAGGAGTAAAAAAAGAATGTGTGTACTTTGTACGCACGTAAGAAGTTATACTTCTATTATATGATTATCAGCGAAATTAATATACTTTTGAAGTTATACTTCTTTAGGTGCGATTGAGATTGAGGGTGAATTTATATTGATCTGCGGGCATGCGCACACCGACAGTTTGGTATTAGTCTTTATACGGGCTCTGATTGGGTGTTGAAATGATCTGTCAATAATTGTTCAATATGGAGGTTATCGGTAAACAAAAATGTTGTATAATATATTAGTTTTTATTGTTGTGAGGACAGAAATAAAATCAAATTTATAATTATAGTGACTTTTTAAATAGTTTTGAACAGCCACAGGTACGTAATTCTAAATGTTTCAGTTGTATTCCAATAAAAAATTATCTTCACACCTATTTGGAAAATGTAAAAAAAAATAATGTACTTACCTAGTACTTGCTATGCTATACCCCTAGTAGGCAATGCTTGAATTTACATAATCTGATTACGAACAAACTTTCTTCTAATGTATCGTTTTCTTACTCTATATAAATATTGTTGTATTTTAATTCGACAAAAATCAAACTAATAAAAATTCATATAAACAAAATGTCAAAAAGTTGTTCAGTTTGTGTATATTCCCACATGACGTATACGCGAAGGTGGTGCAGTTTGAAATCCCTTCGACTCTCGTACGGCGGGATACACGGGAAGTAGGTTCAAGCCCAATGCAAGTTATCATTTTTTATATAGATTTTATGATTGTAAGTATATTATTATATAATTTTTTTCAGAAAATACGTATTTAATTAAAATTTTTGGCAACAATTATTGTTCAGAAATAATTTGTGGCATTTTTCAATGTGTTTGTGTGTGTTTTATTCTTTTATTTTTTTAATTTTTGGTATTGTTTTAATAAAAATTTTTGGAAAGTAGTAGAGAAACTGTTTAAAGTATATTGATTTCGTTGAAATCATATAATAGAAGTATAACTTCTTACGTGCGTACAAAGTACACACATTCTTTTTTATTTATATTTTATTTAAATATTAAACTAATTTGTACTTACTACTTCTCAAACATTTTTATTAAAACAGTGCCAAAAATTAAAATAATAAAAGAATAAAACACACACAAACACATTAAAAATGCCACAAATGATTTCTGAACATTAATTGTCGGAAAATTTTTTAACTAAATACGTATTTTCTGAAAATAAAATTATATAATAAATATACTTACAATCATAAAATGTATAAAAAAATAAAAAATAAAAGTTTCTATTGGGATTCGAACCAACTTATCAGCGCGGTTGGTATTGGCGTTGTATTGGGGTTCATTCGAATTAAACGCTTCGCCACGGAGACAACGTGTCATTATGTGCGAAGATCGACTAACTAAACGGATTAAACTTTTGACATTTTTGAATTACATAAATCAAATTATTTTGATTTTGAATTGAAATGATTTAGAATTGAAAAAATACAACAAAACATAGAGTAAGAAAACAATATATTAGGTGAATATTGATAGAAATTTTGATGGTAATCAAATTATGTAAATAAAAGTATTACATACTATGTATTTTGGTAGGTTCAAATAGGTAGGTACCTATGATACATTTACAATTATTACGTACCTGTTGCTTTAAAAACTATTTAAAAGTCACTACAATATTATAAACTTTTTTGTTTATGTCCTCACAACAATAAAACTAATATATTATACATTTGTTTACCTTCATATTGAACAATTATTTATTATTGACAGATCATTTCAACACCCAATCAGAGCCCGTATAACGACTAATACCATACTGTCGGTGTGCGCATGCGCGCAGATCAATATAAATTCACCCTCAATCTAAAGAAGTATAACTTCAATAAACTTTCTCCTGTAAGGATTAAATTTAAGTATGTGTTTAAGTAAGTCATTTAGAAGAAATGTGTACAATGACAGGTGATTCTGAACAGCATAAGACCTTGCCAGGCGAGGGGAAAGATTAGGGGTTTTTCGTAAAATAATTTTTTTTGCATCGAACTGATCGAACAAAGTTTTTTAGGGTTTTTGAATCATTCCAAATAGAAAAAGTCTTTAGTAACTTTTCTCTTCTCTTAAGCCGCAGTCTCTCTTATGCGATTGTCGCATGCGTTCGACGCAAGCAGCAGTCGCAAGCGATGTTCTGTGCACTCCTCAAATGTAAACTTTATACGAGCGGTCTGTCTTGTGCGTCCGACGCGTCAGATGCACAAGACAGACCGCTCGTATAAAGTTTACATTTGAGGAGTGCACAGAACATCGCTTGCGACTGCTGCTTGCGTCGAACGCATGCGACAATCGCATAAGAGAGACTGCGGCTTTAGGTTAATAGTTTTTGACATATTAGCGATTAAAAATTTACAAAATCACGAAATCGGCAATTTTTATCCCTTAATCGGACATTTAACTGAAAATTTAAATGTTGCCAAGGTAGGTAGATTTTCGTTAAACATCGATTGACGAAATCCCGAAGAGTTTTTTGCAATACAATGTCGAAAACCTCTTTGTTTTTTAATTTCTAATCAAGCGGACGCGACACTGTAGTATAAGTGAGGACGTTTGAATTTGCATAAATTCATTATCTCGAGAATGGGCAAATTTGAAGAGAAATTCTCAGACAGGTCGATTTTTATTTTCAAATTAGGACTTTTTGGCATATATACAATACTAGTGACGTCATCCATCTGGGCGTGATGACGTAATCGATGATTTTTTTAAATGAAAGTAGGGCTTGTGTGATAGCTCATTTGAAAGGCTATTTAATTCTCTATTTAGTAATATAAACATTAACATAATTATTTATACAGGGTGTACAAAAAAAATTTTTTTATTAAATTAATTTACACAAAAAGAAGAAAAAAATTTTTGTATACACTGTATAAATAATTACGTTTATATTACTAATTAGAGAATTAAATAGCCTTTCAAATGAGCTATCACATAACCCTTACTCTCATTTAAAAAAATCATCGATTACGTCATCACGCCCAGATGGATGACGTCACTAGTATTATATATATGCCAAAAAGTCCTAATTTAAAAATAAAAATCGACCTGTCTGAGAATGTCTCTTCAAATTTGCCCATTCTAGAGATAATGAATTTATGCAAATTCAAACGTCCTCACTTATACTACAGTGTCGCGCCCACTTGATTAGCAATTAAAAAACAAAAAGGTTTTCGACATTGTATTGCAAAAAACTCTTCGGGTTTTCATCAATTGATGTTTAACGAATATCTACCTACCTTGGCAACATTGAAATTTTCAGTTAAATGTCCGATTCAGGGATAAAAATGGCCGATTTCGTGATTTTGTAAATTTTTAATTCGCTTATATATCAAAAACTATTAACCTAAGAGAAGAGAACAGAAAAGTCACTAAAGACCTTTTCTGTTTGGAATGATTCAAAAACCCTAAAAAAACTTGCAAACCTTGTTCAATGCAAAAAAAAAATTATTTAAGGAAAAACCCCTAATCTTTCCCCTCGCCTGGCAAGGTCTTATGCTGTTTAGAATCGCCTGTCATTGTACACATTTCTTCTAAATTACTTACTTAAACACATACTTAAATTTAATCCTTACAGGAGAAAATTTATTTTGCCCTTAAACTATACACTTTTCGACTTACCTGGTAGATACACGTGCAGTGCTGATGCCTGCCAGGTCATGGTTTTTAGCCTTGGTGTGCTATGAATTATCACTATATAAACTAGCCTTACAGGAAGAACGTTAGTGGGAGGGTTCACTAGCTCTTAGACTAATAACCACAAATACCTAACCACAAATGAGCGAAAAAAAAAAAAATAAAGGGCAAGAATTTGAAAATTAAGCATGACACAATATAACAATTTTTTAAAAGATCTGGCTTATGTTTTTATTTATGATTTCTATCAAGGAAGCATGAAGTTTATGAGTCGTTTTATTGAATTATTGAGCTTGTAATCAAACAAAACCATCGTTTTATGCCAAAACAAATTACAAAAAAGGTACCTATATCCAGCGGATTTAAAAATAGAACTCCCATGGAACGTTGGAAATAGAAAAATGTAACAGAAAAAGATAAAAACTGAAGACGGGATTCAACGCAACGTGAAATAGATTCAAAGCGACGTGAAATAGCGAAATTTCTTCTCTCAAAATTGGTTGTTATTTATGATCCTTAAGCTAACACCAAACCCTATAATTTATTGCCTCTTTCCTTTAATTTTGTTGCCCCCAGAAGCGTGGATCATTTTTTGAGGAAGTGGCGGTAAAATGACACAGTGCAAAGAAATTTAACATGTAAGTGCTAAAACATCCCCCTTTCAATTGAGCTGGCGAGCTGATACGATCAGTGCCGTGGTAATTTTGCTATGTAGTGGTCTAACTACCTTGTGTTAAGATTTTTATCATTTTATGAATTAAACAAATTAATAAAAATTCTACCGCCCACGCTGGTATCGTATGGTCCTTACTCTGGGTCCGACCGATTTTATCAAAAAATAAATATTTATTAAGTGCATGGTAATACGGAGTGCAAACTGTGCGCTCCTTCCTTTGCACTATTATATAATATAATATAAAATATTATTTTCTATCTCTCTTTGCAATGTTTAAATTGAAAAACCGCTTCAACACCTTCTTCAACGCGTTGTTGCAGTCGTTGGTCCGAGGCTTAATAAACTTCTGTATCGATGGGTTGAACGTCTTTTGGAAAATTTTCTTTCTCCTATTTTTTCCTGCGATCGAAAGTGTTGATTTAATTAATTACTGCGTATGTACTTATTTCTATAATTATATTAACAAGCAATGACTAGTACATTCAATCATACATTTATCATTTATTTAATTTTTCACACTCATGCTCACGGTTATTAGACTTTATTACGGTTGTCTTGTCCGACGGTGGTGGGGAGACTTATATTTTTGACTTTACGTCACAAGAGTTTACATTCCCATATTTTTAAATGATTTTCGATCATTGAATGTGTGTTATTGTGTATATATGTGTATTATTTGTGTTATTATGAAATAATTAGACAAATAGTACACATTTTATCTTATACCGGGTGGCGAATCGTAAAAAGGGCCATAGGAAACTCAATGTCATTGTTCAATCAAAGTTCTGAATTGTTGAATTCCTGCTTCCCTAATTATTCTACATCAAAAGTCATGAGAGAATACTTGTAGAGAATTAAAATCTGTATTAAAATCAAAAGTTAAAATTGTTCTACGATTTAAATGCATTCCAAAATTTTGAAAAATATGATACATTTGCCAAAATAGGTATGCGTGTAAAAGTAAGGCCACACGTTACTATTTAACTGACAGTGCTCACACCATTGACTGAATAAAAAAATCTTTATTATTAATCCTTTCTCCGCAACTGAGGGTATCTTATCAACTGTATTGTTTTTAAACAATAGATGATAAAATAAAAATATTGACAGTTCAAAAATGTGAACATTATTGCATTGTGTGTGGCTGAAAACTAAAATGTATTACATTTTTACAAAATTTTGGAATATGTTTAATTACGTAGACCAATTTTAACAGTTATTTCCAATACAGATTTCAATCCTCTTCAAATAGTTTCTAATGTCTTTTGATGTAAAATATATTAGGGAAGCTGGAATTCAACAGTTCAGAATTTTACATTGAGAATGCAAAACTTTGACGCATGTCAAAATTCTCAATGTGTTTTAAGGCTATGGGTACATAATTCGCAAATATTTTACGTGTATCCCTACTTTTTCTGTCTTTACACGGCAAATTACGTGTAGTAAAATTCACACTGGTGTGGATATGTAAACATTACTAGAATGTCATTCTACTTGAAAATGTCATAATTAATTTAAAGAGATGGCTTTTGAATGTTCTTGGATAACTGTTATTTTTATAATTGCAAATTATTAATTCAGTTAATAAATGTGATAATTTTTTCACTAACTATGTTTTCAGTGATTGTAATAATTTATTTGTACAACAAAAACTAATAATCAATCGAGAAAAGAGGAAAAGTGTTAAAGTGATTTTTTAATAATATGTTGTTATTTTGGAACGCTTACAATTTTGAACATCTCTAACAACAAAATACTTGGATCACAGGATATATCAATCTGATGTATTCTCTGCTTGGATCTTCCACAAATAATACACAATAAATAACTTTTTATTAAGTTCACGTCTTAAATCAATTATTTATCAAATACACTATATATCAATAATATTTAATCAATTTCTCAAAATATTCCCGATGCAATGTCAAATATTTAAAATTGTCAGTGATTGTCAGTGTCTGACTGACAATATATGCTGACAATATTATATTCGGTTGAGTGCGTTGTAAGACAAAGACAGATTTGGAAAATATTACCACGGCATTGTGTTCATTTTTTTCAAATCCTGAAAAAACCAATAAATATTTTTGAAAAATTTAAACGCAGAATGAAAGACTAAATTATTACCGAGGGCCGAAAGTCCCTTAGAATAAATAAAAAGTTTATTTTGAATGAGATATTTGAAATTAAAAATCACACTAAATTTTCTCTTAGTTTTTTCACCCCTGTAACTTATTAAAATAAACATTATAGAAGTTCTCAGGGACTTTCGGCCCTCGCTAATAACGTAATCTTTCATTCTGCGTTTAAATTTTTTAAAAATACTTATTAGTTTTCTCAGGATTTGAAAAAAATGAATCCCCATTTGAATAGCATTGCAGCCGAAAATACGTACCGATCCTCTTAATTGTATTCATTTTTTTCGAATCCTGAGAAAACTAATAAATATTTTTGAAAAATTTAAACTCAGAATGAAAGACTACATTATTACCGAGGGCTGAAAGTCCCTGAAAACTTCTATAATGTTTATTTTAATAAGTTACAGGGCTGAAAATAAAAGAGAAGTGTGATATTTAATTTCAAATATTTCATTCAATAGAATCTGCTTGTTTATTATAAGGGGCTTTCCGCCCTCGGTAATAATGTAATCTTACAACCTGCGTTTAAATTTTTCTAAAATAGGTACTTGGTTTTCTCAGGATTCGAAAAAAATCATATTACGATTCAAATGACAGTAAACTCTCGTGACGTAATCTCACCCTTAATGTTCATTGGTTAGTCGATTTAGGCAACCGTAGTAATGTCTAAGAACCGTGACTCATGCTCAGATCTCAAGCTCAAAACATGCTCGAAACTCATTGACAAAAATTTCGATCACTAAGTATAATGTGTTGCCTACATTTGGGGCTTGATAAGATTATAAAATTAAAATGTTATCAAACAAATTTTTAGGTTAGATTTGTTAAACAAAAAATCTTAAATCTTTTATTATTGTTTTATTACTGTTTGTGGTTTTTGTGTTTGTATTGTGTAAATTTTGGGCTAAATATGTAAGTATCATTTTTTATTATTAAAATTAACTATACATAGGATATTAAAGTATATATTAACTTTTATGCAGGTATAGATGAATGGTGAATTATTTTGAAACTAATTTATTGTATTTCTGTTTACTGTACATTGAATTTCTGTTGCTTCTTCCCTAAAATGGTATTTCACAGATGAAATCTTGGCTAAGTTTTATCGTTTCAGGGCTGAAAGGAATGTATGCTGTCCATTTAACCCACTACACATCATGCCCCAGAGTACATTACAAAGACACATCATCAAATGTATGGTGAACTATCCGGACTTTGTGACTTGTCCCTATAACGCCCTGCATCGGTTTGCAAACAAGACGTTGTTGGGAGAACACATGACAGTCTGCGATTCGAGAGATAAGAAGTATGTGTTTCAAGATTTCAACGATAATTGTCCTGCCAGCAATCATCAAACCGACATTCATACACCTGCTAATGCCAGAGCGTTTAACTTAGAATTTGAGGATTGGGATGCTCAATATTGATCTGTGATATTGTTTGTTTAAAATTAAATTTGAAGACATGAGTGGAAGAAGGTATTATGTAGCAAATCGCAACATCTAATCTTATAAAATCCCAATGCGACAAGTCATGCAGTCTGTCCGGTACAGTTTCACTATGTAAACATTGAATAAACATCATTTTATTTTGTTACATTATAGCTCCAGAATGACTCGATCGAATTATGTATGTTTTTAAACCAAGAGGAGTAACTTAAATTTCCCATGCCGAAAAGCTTGTTTGTAATTGGTCCAGTCCAACCTCAGGCAAGTTTACTCCACTGTTATCTAATTTTGACACTAATGACATTTATAAAATTTTGACACAATTAGCATTTCATAGATTAATTAACCTAGAGGTATATATTAACATAGGGGAAGCCTACCTTCCGCGCTTCCTGACGACAAGATCTCATGGACTGGTTTGCTGCATCTCTTTCTAACACATTGTATCGAAAATCTATGATGACATTTTGTGTGAATATAGGCACGGAAGAGGAGGACAACTGTAGCAGCTTTATTATGCGTAAGAGTGAAACAGCACTAATCCAAATAAAAAAGATGGTGTCGTCACTTCGCTCTGAATGACACTCTCTCTACTCTATGCTAATATATAACTCTATGTTGTATCTTCTGCGATATTCCTTATATTTTTAGTCTGTTTTTATATAAAAATCAGTTGTTTTTAGAACTCTTTAGCAATGTATTAGTATAATATAAGGTTTGTTCCAACACAATGAAAACCGTCATGAAACGATCATGAAACTGCGTTCCATGGGTTATTTTGTTTACTGCTCAGTTTCGTGATCGCTTCATGAAGGTTTTTCGTTGTGTTGGAACAAACCTATAATATAGGGATAAAATGGGATAATACCCGAAGGTTGGCTGTATACCATCTAGTTAAATACAATTAACATGAAGTAAAACTCCCTAGTGTAGTTGGTATATTTAATAAAAATTCTAAAAAATTTTTAAAAATCCAAACGGATTACGTTCAAAACGTTTTTGGACTTATCAGTCCATCATCAGTGAACTCTCTGTCCTTGCTAAATAGCCACAATGCCAAACACTGGTCAAGATGTATGTTCTTGTATGTCAAGATCTTGACCAGTGTTTGGCATTGTGGCTATTTAGCAAGGACAGAGAGTTCACTGATGATGGACTGATAAGTCCGAAAACGTTTTGAACGTAATCCGTTTGGATTTTTAAAAATTTTTATTAAGTATACCAACTACACTAGGGAGTTTTACTTCATGTTAATTTTATATAATATAGGGCTTTTCATCGATTGTCATTTGTTTCGAACCCCTGTCAAATGTCGTATAATCAGTGTATAATATTAATATACACGGATTAACAACATATGACAGAAGCTTGAAACAAATGACTGTGAATGAAAAGCCCTATTTATGGATTACCGTCAAAGCCTGATATGATTAACCAAAAAAAAGATGTATTTGGTGATATTTCTAGTGACTTTCTTGGATGTGAATCTGTCTTTTTAGTTTACTCCTCTTGGTTTAAAAACAAGATTAGCTTATTTCGATTTTAAAACATTTGTAGGAATCCAAGGAGGGTTTAAAACGTGAGAAAAGTGATGAAATTGTAAATTTCTGTCACTAAAACTGTGGCTAACTTCGGGTCTATTTACTTTTTCTGTGAAATCCATCTATTTCCATAATTCTCTTTATTTTTAATAAGCAATTTTACGGAAACTCACCACAAAACCAATACTGTCACTTTTGTCATCTTTGTTAGGTTATATTTCACATGACTGAAGTGGAAGAAAATGTTAACTGCTTTTAACGCCTTCTTCTACCGAGTTTCTGTAAATGATATTTACAGTTATCATCTTCATGCACTAGTGATGTAAGGAATGTCATTTTTTTGAACATTCGCTAATACGAATGCAAATATCTGCTACGACATTTGAGAATACGGATGCGAATATTCAGTTTTTTTAAATTTGATTCTATTTTTGTAATACATATTTTCTAAATTTATAATGACATCTAGTGTAAATAAATCTGATTCTTAAGGAATCTTAAGGCTTAATAAAAAAGACCAAATAATAAAATAAAGTAAAGGCTGATAATGTGATTATACGAAGTTAAGTTACCTTTCCTTAATAAAAAAAGATGAGAAGTGAAGATATTTTGATTTTATTAACCTAATATTATCTTCAAATTACTTTTTTTTCTGATATTCATTTCAATATTCAAAAAGATGCGAATATTCGCAAATGCGAATATTCGTTACATCACTATCATGCACCAGGAAATCTGAAACTACTAGTAACTAGGGCCAAATATTTATATATATGAAAAAAAAACAGCTTAAAAAGTACTATTAAGCAACCCGAAGAGGACAAAAATGTTATGTAAAACCTTCTTCCACTTGTGTCTTCAATTAAGATTTAGAAAATTTTTATGTTGATACATTTTATACCATTGGAAAAAAATTGTAATAAAATTACTTGTTTGTATATTTTTAGAAATTTATTATTTAACAATGATGGTTTAGCAGCACACAACCACTGAAACAATTTAATATTTTTGACTTTTTGATGACAGACTAATAAGCAGAAACGCTGATGTTTCGTCACCAACTAAATGTTTAATTAAGATTAAAATTATTAAATTAATTATAAGATTAAAATATATGTAGGTAATGTTTTGTATGGCTTTTTTATTCTTCACCTATTCACAACCTGATACCTACACTCAGAATTGTTGCGATATTTTATATATGAATCAATTTACATTGTTCTACAACAGTATTTAGTAGCCAGTCACTATCTATCTCTATCTCACAATATTTTATTTTACCAAACTTACTTCATCATTCTACGATGATACAGTCATTATCACTGGAAGTGAGAAAGACCTGCAGACACTACTAAACACATTTTGTGATATTGGGGAACAGTTTGGTTTAACAATAAACATAAATAAAAGAAAAACCATGGTTATCAGGAAGAGGGGTTAAGTCTTAACAAGAATCCAGATAAAAATGAAGATATTGAACAAGTGGACCAAATGAAATACTTAGGAGTGTGGATTATGGAAGATCTAAATCAGAAATTCTCAAGAATAGAGCAATTAAGACAGCCTTTTTAAAGATAAGGAAATTTTTAA
Organism: Diabrotica virgifera virgifera; assembly: GCF_917563875.1. Taxonomy (NCBI): domain Eukaryota; kingdom Metazoa; phylum Arthropoda; class Insecta; order Coleoptera; family Chrysomelidae; genus Diabrotica; species Diabrotica virgifera. The sequence goes on from NC_065443.1 coordinate 3,401,598, forward strand.
GTAACTAAAGACTCAATCTGTAAATCCGATATCGAATGGTAAAATGTTATATCCACTCTATTTTTCTTTATGGTGCCGAAGATTGGACTGTTAACGTTGACTTAATAGGGCTTTTCATTCATAGTCATTTGTTTCGAGCTGCTGTCATGTGTCACATAATATTAATATATCTACATCGTATGTTATTGGTAATTCCAATGATACAAACCAAAGACGTATGACGTAGATATATTATGTGACACATGACAGAGGCTCGAAACAAATGACAATCGATGAAAAGCCCTATCAGAAAGCTGGAAGCTTTCGAGACGTGGCTTTTTAGGAGAATTTTGAAAATACCATGGACTGACCATATTACGAACGAGATGCTTTTTAAAAAAACCTGAAGATAGAGACGAATTTGCAATGGTTATAGCCAACCTTCATTAGTGGGGTCAGCACTAGAAGAAGAAGAATAGGGTTATTAGGTTTAAAAATAATTGCTGTTGTTTTTTTTTGCATTTAGGGTAGCAGTCACCCAACTCTGCATCTATCAGCGATTGGCACTGTTTTTTTTATCTGCTGAACCTATAATTTGTCAAGTCATCGTCTGGGTGTCATGAAATACACAAAAAATATCTCAAAAAATGTATATTACAAAGGTTTGAAGTATAAAAACTTACAAAAAGCTCTATCTAAATATTTTTCATGAAATGAAAAAAAATTCATTACAAATATATAAAACATACAAAAATTCATATTAACATTTTGAGTAACACGTTGACGGACAGAACGTCTGTTGACGTCTAGTTTCAATTGTTGTAATGTGACACAACGTCTATAGACGACATTTTTAAATTAACAAGTTGTGACAAAAAATCGGTGCCAAAAAAGTCACATTACATCTACAGATGCATATTAAATGTGACATGATGTCAATGGTCGTCGTCTACATGTTTACAAAAAATGTTAAAAAACTCATTATTTCCATAAACTTTAAGCGTTAAAAGAAATTTAGCGATTTCCCTATTCTACTTTTCAAAACACATTTAGTGTCACAACACTTGCTTATACATTTTTAACGCACTGTCAGTCAATGTGTTAATGTTCAAACACAAAGTTGACAATTGGGTAAACTATCATCTTTTGAACTATCCAAACATCATTTAGAACAAAACATGTTCAATAAGAGATCAAATTGGTCCAAACTTCCATACAGGGTGTCTGCGTAACTTGGGACCATATGGGAAACTTTTTTAATATCAATTTTACGAAAAAGTCATTCTTTATAAAGTGCTTTGCATAGTCTAAAACCTAAGAGGGTCTAGTACTATTCGGCGCCGCCGGTTCGGCGCCGCCGATTCGGCTTCGGCCGGTTCGGCGCCGGCCGATTCGGCGTCGGCTGTTTTGGCGCCAGATTATACTTACGTTACTTTTTTAGAAATTTAAGAGGCTCTTGATTTATATCTATACCACACTAAAAAAATATATTAAATGTTATTTTTCAAACTTTATGGATTTCTTTATGGATTTAAGGTTTAAAAAAACAACAAATTTTCAAGTTTATTGAGACTCTTTATTCAAAAAAATATATCTATATACAATATGTACACGTTTTAAAAACTACTTAATTTTGCCGCATTTCAAAATTATAGGCGATACCCCTCAAAAAATCATTTAGGTTTCTATTTTCGTAGTCTAACACTAGACTTTCAATTCGTTGGTCTGTCTGAATATATTACTTTAACTTGCTTGGAGATTCGTTTCCAGCAATCAGCCGTTCAAGGAAAACATCCCGTCCTCTACACATTTGAGCCCTGACTACATTTTTTGTTAAAGAAAATTTCAGACTATCATACATTAACAACTATTTTTTTTTCTCTCTCACTTTGCCAAAGTATCTGTCGCCGAATCAGCCGGCGCCGAATCAGCGGGCGCCGAATCAGCGGGCGCCGAATCGGCGGGCGCCGAAACGCCAACGCCGAATCGCCGGCGCCGAAACGGGCCATCCCCAACCTAAGATGCAATCATCAGATATCAAATTTTGTCAACAGTATACGAGGTATGTCAAAAAATATGAATTACTCTCTAGAGCAAACTACCTTTATATTTCAAAATATCAAAAAATTTTATTATGAAAAGTTATTTGTAATTCAAAACCATATTCAAATATGCAATAACAGCCTTCTACTTGAAAAAAAAAATTCTGATATTTTCCTAAATTACCGATTCCGAACATCATTTTTATTTATTAGACATGTAATAACTCTTTTATTAATAATTTTAGGAAAAAAAGTTATTCTTGATAAAAATCTGTGCATGGTCTAAACCTCAAGATGCAACCATCAGTTATCCAAGTTTGTTAATTTGAAAGAATTCTTTCTAAATTCATATTATTTGACACACCTCGTATAAAATTAACAAACTTGGATAACTGATGGTTGCATCTTGAGGTTTAGGATGGTTGCATCTAAAATTATTAATAAAAGAGTTATTACATGTCTAATAAATAAAAATGATGTTCGGAATCGGTAATTTAGAAAAATTTCAGAAATTTTTTTTCAAGTAGAAGGCTGTTATTGCATATTTGAATATGGTTTTTAATTACAAATAACTTTTCATAATAAAATTTTTTGATATTTTGAAATATAAAGGTAGTTTGCTCTTGAGCGGAATTCATATTTTTTGACATACCTCGTATACTGTTGACAAAATTTGATATCTGATGATTGCATCTTAGGTTTTAGACTATGCAGAGCACTTTATAAACAATAACTTTTTTTCGTAAAATTGATATTAAAAAAGTTTCCCATATGGTCCCAAGTTACACAGACACCCTGTATAATCATCTTGTTCTTCTTCTGGTGCATATCCATTACCAAATGTTGTCCACGAGCAAATCTCTGAGAGAACTTTATATGTATCAGCAGAAGATTTTTCATCTTCGATGGATTGACAGTGGCAACGCCGTATATATAGGCCGGAACAGGGGTAAGAAATTTAAAGAGCAACCTTTGATTTGAACCCCCATTCTTTGAGATCATTCAAAAATGTACGGCATGTACACAATTTTTTTCCCTCCAAAAACCTTGTAAAATCCAAACAACTAACAAAACGTACGAAGATACAAGTGTATAAAATAATCATACGACCCGTAGTGAGTGTGGAAAAGAAGGTGATCTACTACATATTCTCCTCGAATGTTCACATCAAGCAGTAAATATAAACAAATTTTATGATAATCTTAATATATTAAAAATTCCACTTCCCGTCTACCTGGACAATTTGATATTTTCTGAAGATATTAATACATTAAAAACAATTTACGAACATATCAAAAACTGTAAATATAAATTGTATCAATAAAATTTACCCTGTATTTTATATTTATATATTTTAGGGTTAAATACAGGGTATTTTATACCCTGTATAAGTAATTTTGTTAAAACAAAGCATGCATGTTTGTTAAAACAAAACGAACATGTTTGTTTTGTTGTTATTTTTTAAACCCTGTAGATTTAAGTAATTACTGTATATTATAACTGAAAAAAGAAAAGAACAAGAAAAAAAAAGCAAAAAAAAAGAGAAAAAAAAAATACAAAAATAATTACAAAAAAATATTTACAATCAAAACAGTGTATTATTTAGATAATCATTGTAATATATTAGTTTGTTATGTATTTAGAGTTAGAAATAATTCCTGATTGAAAAAAAAAATTGTTTTTAAAATAACAAAATGTCTGGCTAATTGGCTCGGCCAAGGCCATCAAATTAAAAAAAGACCCGTTGTTATATGGAAGCAAAACGTGGACGATAACAAAAACAAACTAAGAGAGACTTGTGCTGGATAAAGCATCAGGACAATATAGAATAAGAACTATCAAAGATCTCGGAGAACTTTACCCAGACGCCAACATCATCAAAGAAATAAAGTCCAGATGGGCAGGACACCTCAGAAGACATTCTGACCAAAGAACAATAAGGCTGGTGTGAGATGAAGTCCCAATTGGAAGGAGACAACGCGGACGCCATCGACTCCGGTGGAGAGATAACATAGCAGGAGATCTGAACACTATGGGCGTGTAGAATTGGATAGAGGTTGATCAAGACATAGAACAGTGGAGGCATGTTGTCCAATCGGCTAAAACCCACGAAGGGTTGTAACGTCACGGAGTAAGTATGTACCCAATTGTCGTGTTTTTAAAATCACAGTTAGTAACATCAGTTCAAATGTAATCGTACCTAATATTTTCCATATTAGGATGTATTATTTTAATATAATAGAAGCCTTATCTAAAAACAGATACAGGAAACTGCAGCATGGCGAGTATAGACGCATTTTTTGAATACTCAGAGATAAATAGAATAACCATAAACTGCTTATCATTCATTGCTAAATAAACATTAGTTTACATACAGGATGTCCCGAAAAATAGTGCGTTCCTTCAAGGTATGGGTTAAGTGCACCATTTAGAGCAAAAAAGTCTGATACAATTTTTTTGTAAAGTCAACCGTTTTCAAAAAAATAATTTATTAATTTTAATGAATTTGATTAATGTCCACAGAAAAGCAAATACAGCCGGCAACGCTGCGTTCCTTCTTCTGTGTTATAATAATTTTACTGTGCCTCAAATATCTTGAATCATCGACCATAGGCATAATAGGTATTGATAAAATACTGATAACAGTGATAGAAAAACAGTATAATATTTGTGTCTATTAAATATCTAATAAATCGCCACCGCCTACGAAAAGTATAACTCCGAAAAATGCCGTTAAGAGTAGAACTTTCAATGAACGCCGCGAAAAATATTATTTTCAATTATATGATTGTGAAAATTATAATTCCTAATAAAGTGTCAGCGAAAAAATTCATTTTTTGAGGAGTATCAGCAAAAAACATCATTTCTTCTGTGGGTCCACGAAAATTATAATTACCAAGAAGTTCTCATAAATAATTGTTTTCGTCGGCAGAAACAGAAACAGAAAGGGAAATAATTATTTTCGTTGACATCTATTCTGAACTAAACATTTTCGTTATAAATATTTTGGGAGTTATAATCTCCGCCGACACGCATATAAAAAAGAATTGTATCGTCAACACTTATCAAAGAGTTATTATTTTCACTGGAAATGTATTAGGAATCACACTAATCATAGGTACTAGCGAAATAAGGTTTGTATAGTGTTTTAACTTACATGAAAAATTTTTATTACAATAAAGCTACGTCTTCAAGAAGTATCGATAAAATATGTTGCAAAACATTTGAGTACATTTTTCCATTCAATCTTCTGGGAAGTTCGAATCGTTCAATTAGATGATTATAAATAATCCCGGGCCACAAATTCATACTTTTGGCAATCATGAAAGTTAAACACACCATTCGTAAAATAATCTTTATCTGCACACAATACTTTACACAGAAATTCGGGTTCTCTGAAGATTTTGTTTTTCTTCGAGGTAAATAGCCTTGCTGTAAATCTTGAACTAAACGTAATTCACTAGAAAAAATTTCCTGTAGCTGGCTGTTACATTAATTACAAGTAAAATTTAATAAAAAAATTTTTGGCTTGGTAAAAGGTATATTAGTTTAAAAAGACCCTATAGGGCTACAAACACAGAAACAAAACGTTTTCGCTCTGTAACAAGAGCATCATCAGTGTTACAAGAACATGGTGAGCCAACCAAAAAATACAAAGGTCAAAGCCTTTCAAAAACAGACTAAAAGTCTTATATAATTGCCAACATGGCAAAATCCAAAGGATGGATAAAATTCCTATGGCTACGGCCCTAGGGCAACATTTGACTCCCACACGTGGTAAGTGGGTCAATAGGTAACATTACGTCATTATGTTACAACAGGTGACAGGCAACAAGTCACCTGCTGAGTTGAGTTGCCTGTCACGTGTTGTAACATAATGACCTAATGTTACCTATTGACCCACTTACCACGTGTGGGAGTCATATGTTGCCCTAGGGCCGTAGCCATAGGAATTTTATCCATCCTTTGGATTTTGCCATGTTGGCATCTATATAAGACTTTTAGTCTGTTTTTGAAGGGCTTTGCCCTTTGTTTTTTTGGTTGGCTCACCAAGTTCTTGTAACACTGATGATGCTCTTGTTACAGAGTGAAAACGTTTTGTTTCTATGTCTGTAGCCCTATAGACGCTTTTTAAACTAATATACATTTTACCAAGCCAAACATTTTTTATTAAATTTTACTTTAAACGTAATTAACAAAATGTCATGATACTCGCGATCGAAATCATGGCAATATCACAACAATACGATGTACCTATTCTGGGGTTACAGGTGATTATGATATGACTATTTGTGTTTACAATTATTGGCTGCATTCAGCAGAAAACTGTGATGACTAATCGATTACTTAGCGATGTGTAATTGCTAACGATTCTTCTGAATGGTATACTTTCATGTACATACGAAATAGGTTATGACAACTGTCAAATTTTTCAAAATGATTTGCAAATACTTGAAAGACACCCCAAGAACAGAAATGAAAATTAATATGAAATGGTAATTTATAAATAACCCCATTTAATTCATACATATGTAGTTTCAAATTCTTGAATTTCTTGCGACATAAACCTAATAGGTACATAGGAATAATCCAACAACACAGCTCAGATATTTATCAGCGTGATTTATATGCCTTCCAGTCTTCCTTGCCTACATGTTTTTTAAGATACAGATAACTTAAAATATACGTGTTAGACACAAGTCATACGTCAATCTTACTTGGATTTGCTAAGTAATCATATTTCAAAACCGATGTTTAAAATGGCGACCGATAAGTCAACTAATCGACAATTTATGTGGCATTTAGCAGAAAATCACTAAGCGATTAGTCAGCGATTGAGTCTGCTGAATGCACCCATTGTATATTTTTATCTTCGCTGTGTCAAAATAAATAAAACTGCCGTGTTGTCAAATGTAAATTTAAGTAAAACACATTATTTTAATTGTTTGGGGCAACAGATGACTTTAGAAAAAAATTTATAAGAAAGTTTTCTTTTATATGGTGCATTCCACCCAAACCTTTAAGGAACGCACTATTTTCCGGGACACCCTGTCCCGGATATTTAAGACCTTTTTACAAAACCTATACCTAAACTTCCTGCATTTTCTTAATCTTAATGTTGCAATTGCTTCCCAGCAAATTTTCCTCGTCTGAATCAACTCTCAACGATTTTCTTTCTTCAGAGCTGCCGCATTTTTTGTATCTCTCCTTTGATCTTTTGTTCTTTTTGCTCACTTCAATTTCGGAGCTTCTTCTTGCTTTCCTGTACCTATTTTCCCTAGTTTTGGTCTGTTTACTTTTGTGTTTTTCGTTTTCAGTCTTCTTCATGTTTTTTAGCTCGAAGTCCAGGTCTTGAGCGTTGGCTTGGACAGCAACATCGATGGATGTTTTGGACTGTCTGGAACCTCGATTTTTGTCGTTGCAGACGGAATTTCCAGAGTTCAAGGAGCTCTGGACGAGCTGTTTGATTTCTGGGCAGGAGGAACTGTCACTCTTCATTTGGCAACTGTCTGAGTCTTCTGAATATTTTTTTCTTATTGGCTTAGACCTCCTTGACCTAAAAAATAAATTTTTTCAAATAAACTTAAATGAGGCATTCAAGGAAGATGTATTAACAACATAAGATATGCACATGACACCGTGATTATGGCAAGCTCTGTTGAACCACTCCAATTACTACTAAACAAAACAAACAGTACAAAAACTACAAACAAAAATATACAAACAAGCATACATTTGGGAAATGTACCGATAGAAGGGGTTGATAAATATACAGATACCTAGGAACCTGGATTTCAGACAATAATGATCAAACAACAGAAATAAGGGTCAGGATAGAAAGAGCAAGAAATGCCTTTGTAAAAATGAAAGCAATTCTCTGCAACAAATACCTTACATTACAACTGAGAGTAAGAGCTTTGAGATGCTTCGTGTTTTCGGTACTCCAATATGGACTTGAAAGCTGGACATTAAAAAGCTACCGTCATTTGAAATATGGTGTTACAGAAGGATGCTTAGATTGCATGGACACAGAAGAAAACGAATACGGAAGTATGGCGAGAAATGAGCAAAGAATACGAAATATAGGAAGAAGGAGAGTGTCATGGTTGAAGAATTTAAGGGAGTGGTTTCAATGCAGTTCTATAGGACTCTTCAGAGCACCTGTAACGGTTTGTCACGTTACGAAATTATTTTTGAACTTTTTAATTTTTTTTTTTGTAATTATTTCTCTTGATCTCTTAATTAATTTCTCTAATTTTCTCGTAATTAACTATTTAAATTATTATCTTCTCTTATATTTTAAAATATTTATTTTAAAAACGTCACCACTAAACAAACTTAAAACTATCTTTTGGATTTGTTGGGTCGGTAGCGGCCCTCTGGTGGTGAATCTGACTTCGTGTTCTGAGATAAATTTGACATTTCCTTGTGGGAGAAGCCAAGTTCGCTGACCACTTGATTTGTGAGACTGGAATAGGTAGGTCGAAGTACCCAAAATGGCGGAATCTTTCCCATAAGTAATAAGCCTTTATTGGGAAATAAAGTTCCCTAGGATGTACATGGTTTTCACAGTGTTTTCCCAGAATCCATCTCCAGTGTTTACTAGAGGAAAAACAGTAATGAAGAACTGAGAGATCCGGTAAATAGATACATATTTTTTTGACATAAAGAGGTTAATGACATTGCATGTTACATTATTTTTACATCTAATAAAATATTAAATAAATTTATTAGTTGAATTTAGCATCTTTTAATCATTTCAATATCTATAGATAATATTCACTCAGAGAAAATTCTAATAGTTTCAATTTTTTTGGTTATACTAAAGTCACTTCCAACATCATTAATAAGTATCCTGTAATTATTTTAAAGAAATCATATCTATTCTTTATTTAAATTCCAAACTCATGTGTCTGTAATTTGAAATGGTCATATACATTCACATTCTGTTAAGGTCAAATTTTGTCATGTACTTTTCAATAATGAGAGATTTTTTGTGTGTTAATGGCTTTTTTTTTAAATTACAATCTATACTAAAAACACTTCCCTAGTTTCTCTTTTTCTCCTTTGATTTTTTTCCTTACACTTTTCCATTGAAACTAAGAATGGGAAAATATTTGTTTTAGCCTTTTGGGGAAGTAATACAACATGAACATGGGAAGTCATAGACCCCTAACCCACCTGAGAGGAACCTATTCCGGCTACATAGTCAGTCGCTTCACCTGTGCTTATAGGAAGCATGGTTTTGCACCATCCTGGTGCTCATTTTCTGGGAACCTTTGGTTAGGCGTTCGAAGAATGGGTTTGTTTGGGAACAATAAGTTTGGTGATATTAGTAACTATTGTGTTTTTATATCTCAGACGTTTTGGTTTAATATACTTTACAGCAGTGTAAGATACCTGGGAAGGTGACCGAAGATCATTTCCTGGCGCCCATGATTTGTTTGTTTTTATTCAATTTGTTCATCATTAGCAATTATTCATATTTATTCATGTTCAGTACCTTATTCTTATCTTAATATTTCCATTCTTAGTCATCATCACTATCTACTTTGAGCTACCGTCTTTGACAGGCATGCAAATTGGCCGTATCCATCCTTTAGTGTCAAGTAGTCGTTCTCTTGCATATATCGCTAGCCTAACTCCTTTCAGTTTGACTCTGTCTATTCACACTTCTGTATCAGTTCATCTATCTCTTCATCTTTGCATCTTCCTCTACTAATACTACCGAAAAGTATTATCATCGTCTTCTCAACGTAGTACATCGGCTTCTCAACGTAGAAGCCCTTTTCATTTTTGTTACTTTTTAGCTACATTAGCTGATTTTTATTTTTCTTTACCTTACTTCTGTTGGAGTTTATTATTCTCTTTACTTTCACTCCATCAGAAGTTTTCTTTTTGCAGTTATACTTCTTTACCGGCGATAGAGGGTGATTTTTTTATATTGTAGCGGTTATTTACTGTAATTACTTCTAATTACAATAAAACTAGCGGTTCGTAATTTATATACGACTTTATTTTTTATTTATACAAGTTTACTTTACAAACTTTAGCTTAAGACCAAGACTATTTACAAATATGTCCTATTTATATATGCGATACAGATATTCCAGAAATATCTATATATCTCCAGCTATGTCCATGTGACCGCTTGCACGTCATCGTCGCTGCATCGGCGTATCTCGAAACATCGATAGTGTTCTGTCTGTCCGGAGACGGGAGCTGGTATACGAGGGTAGGTCAATAATTATTTTGTTACACTGCTCCCCTCTTAAGATCTGAGCGTCCCGATCAGCAACTCTAGATGGCCCAGGATGGCGGAATCTACAGGATTCTCCAGCTCTGCATACACCCCTAGAAAAGAAGTAACAGTCTACTGTCTTTGAAGGGTATGACATCTTCGGGTTCATGCAACACACAGTAATCCGTACGCCAGTTTCTCTGAAGATCACTTCCAGCATGCTTCTCACAATCTTCCAATCCAGATTTTCTACTGCATGGCCAATTTTTGGTAAAGCCAAATCTTTGATGTCATAATTACAGACCATTTTCTTCAAATTAGTTAGAGCACGCCATATGTTCTCGTAGCTTGGCGTGTCCGTATAAGACTTCCTGGTCACTATATACAGCAAAGATCGAGGACCATCTTCCAATCGCAATACTCTTCCAATTTTAGGTTGTTGATTCCTTAACTCGTCCAGGCGGCCGAACTTTCTATTGAATACGGACGAGATTCCTTTAGTCATCTCGAGGTCTTGTGCAACACAGTGGGCTAGAGAGACGTTTTCTGGAACACCAAACAGATCTTGCTGAACTTCTGTGGTCACGCCGAATCTAGCACTCTTTCTTTCTGCGTAATTTGACATAAATTGATTAAAACTTGGCTGTGCGACATCTTTCATCTCCTGTTGGAGGACTCGTGCTTCTTCTGTTTCATTTGAGCCAGCATATGGTGCAAGACGATTTATGTGAATAACTTTTGGTTTACCGTTTGGCAACTTCTTAATTCTATATATTACGTCATTTATTTTCTTCTTAACTTCATACGGACCTTCCCATTGTCTTTGCAGTTTAGGACACAAGCCTCGACGACGTTGCGGATTATAAAGCCAGACAAGATCACCTACTTCGAAGCTTTCATTCTTGCATCGAGAATCATATTGATCTTTCATTCTGTCACTGGCTATCTGGATGTGTTGTCGGGCAAGTTCATGAATGTTGTTCATTCGTAATTTCAGGCGGTCAACGTAGTCTTCGCCTGCAACATGTTCCTCGGAAGGTCCGCAGCCAAACTCTAGGTCGCAGGGCAACCGAACTTCACGACCCAACATCAGGCAGGTTGGTGTTTGACCTGTAGTTTCATTTACGGCCGAGCGGTAGGCCATCAGGAATAAATGAATGTGTTGGTCCCAATCTCGCTGATGTTCAGATACAACTTTGGACAAGTGTTTACCCATCGTTCGGTTCATCCTCTCGACCATCCCATCTGATTGAGGATGCAGGGGTGTTGTTCTGGTCTTATTGGCACCAATCAATTTACAAACGTTTTGGAAAAGAGCTGACTCAAAGTTTCGCCCTTGGTCGGAGTGGATCTCCAAGGGAACACCAAATCGGCTAAAGAATTCTTTAACAAGTACCTCTGCAACGGTAGCAGCTTCTTGATTTGGTAATGCATAGGCCTCAGTCCATTTTGTAAAATAATCCATGGCTACCAGGATGTATTTATTTCCAGCATCGGTTTCTGGAAATGGACCTGCAATGTCGATAGCTACTCTTTCCATAGGACTTCCAACATTGTACTGTCTCATGGGTGCTCTCTTTTTACCAACCGGACCATTACCGGATGCACACGGTTCACATTTTCGGCACCATCTCCTTACATCATCTTTACAGTTCACCCAATAGAACCGTTCTCGAACCTTTTGCAGAGTCTTCGTAATACCAAAGTGTCCACCTGATGTACCGTCATGCAACTGACGCAATACTTCTGACACTTTACTTTTAGGTACAATTAACTGAAGCTTAGATTCTGTACCATCATCGTTCTCAAAGGTTCTGTACAGAAGATCATCTTTTAGTACCAGGCAATTCCATTGGCTCCAGTAGGCCTTGACTTCTGGACTACATGCACTAATGTTCTGCCAACTAGGTCTCTCACCTTGCCGCATCCAATCCAATACTCTTTTTATACATGGATCATCTTCTTGGGCGTCTTGTAACTGTTGGGGCTGCCATTGCTCATTAATTACGGTGGTTCGTCTCACGGAGCAAAATCGTTCCTCTAATTTGGCACAGTGATTACAATTCGCACTGCATGGTCGTCTCGAAAGGGCATCAGCATTTGAGTGAACTCTTCCGGCCCTGTGTTCTATCTCGTAATCATATTCTTGTAATCGTTCTAACCATCTTGCCATCTGGCCCTCTGGATTACGGAATTGTATGAGCCATTTTAGAGCAGCGTGATCGGTGCGAAGAAGGAACTTTCTGCCATACAAGTATTTATGGAAATGTTCGCAAGCCTTCACTACACCCAGCAGTTCTCTTCTGGTAACGCAATAGTTTCTTTCCGGTTTCGACAGGACTTTGCTGAAATAAGCGATGACTTTTTCCTGTCCGTCCTGGATTTGGGAGAGAACAGCTCCTATAGCACTGTTGCTAGCATCGGTATCCAAAACAAATTTTCCTGCCTGTCCCGGGTAGCTTAATATCGGTGCACTGATCAGAGCCATTTGTAGTTGTTCGAAAGCTTTTTGGCACTCTTCACTCCATGTATATTCTTTGCCCTCCTCCGTCAACTTTGTTAGGGGCTTGGAGATATTGGCAAATCCTTTGACAAATCGTCGGTAATATGTACATAGGCCAAGGAAACTTCTAATTTCATGTTTATCTTTTGGTACTGGCCAATCTTTAATTGCTTCAATCTTTTCGGGATCAGCTGTTACACCATTACTCGATACAATATGTCCCAAATACTTAACTTCTCGTCGAAACATGTGACATTTCTTCGGACTTAACTTCAAGTTCGCTGCCCTCAATCGTTGAAAGACTTCTATTAGATTCTTGGCATGTTCATCAAAGGACCTTCCAACCACAATTACATCATCCAAGTAAACCAGGCATGTTTTCCATGTTAGACCTCTTAAAACTGCCTCCATTAATCTTTCAAATGTGGCAGGGGCATTACATAAACCAAACGGCATAGCCGTAAACTGCCAAAGCCCTGATCCTATCGAAAATGCGGTTTTCTCCCGATCGGCTGGCTCCATGTCTACTTGCCAATATCCACTTTTTAAATCGAGTGTGGAAAACTAACGAGAACCGGAGAGAGTATCCAATGTATCGTCTATTCTGGGCAAAGGATAACTATCTTTTTTTGTTACCGCATTGAGCTGGCGGTAGTCGATACAAAAACGCGTTGAACCATCTTTCTTCTTTACCAGAACTACTGGTGATGTCCATGGACTGTTCGATGGTTCAATTACCCCTTGTTTGTCCATATCCTTGATAATCTCTTCGGCTTCATCTCTTTTCGCAAATGGAAGTCGTCTAGGCCGTTGTCTGATTGGCTGAGCGTCTCCGGTATTTATTTTATGCGTTACTATGCTTGTTTTGCCCTTATCCTTCTTATCAATAGCAAAAACATCTTGATACTCTATCAGCATAGACCTTACTTTTTCCGTTCGTTCATAGTCAAGGTCTTGGCATCTTTCAATGATCATCTCGACAAGGTCTTTTGGATACTTTGACTTTGATGATTTCTCATTGGTATTCATAGAGCAAATTGAAGCCACGGGAACACACTGTCCGATCAAAGCTCCTCTACTTAACTTAATAGCAGTTTCCCTTAAATTCATAACTCTTACAGGGATGACATCTCGAACTTTTACCAAAGTTTTCGCCGTTAGGAACTCGACATTTTCTACATCTTCGACCATCCTTAAACTTCCCTCTCGGCAGTGTCCATCAAGCATGGTCATCAGAATTTTCTCACTATTACCGGGTATGGTTACGTCGCATGTAGTTAGTAAGCGGATGACATCTTCTTTGTCGTCGTGAAAGGGCAACTCTTCACCGTTGATCCTGAGAACTCCATTTTGAACATCCAATATTGCCCCCACTTTTCGTAGTACGTCCATCCCCAATATGAACTCGTCGGAGATCTCGGCAATTAATACTTGATGTTCAACTGTGGTCTGACCAATGGATACTGACATATTAGCCTCGCCATATGTATTAATTAGCTCACCAGTCGCTGTTCTAAGCTTTACTGTTGCAGGTGATAATTTATTATGGTCTCGTACTACATCTGGACGTGCGATAGTTCTCGTTGCACCTGTATCCACCAAAAATGATCTACATCTATTACTGATACGACCTTCGATGTATAAGTTGTGGATTCCACCGGAGGACGTAAGGTTGACAGTTACTATGGGGGCTCTAGTTCTCGAGGTCGGCAGTTGCCCCTTGGTGTCGACCCGCTCTAGTTTTCCGACGGCTGTACGATCTTCTTACAATTACGACGAATGTGGCCTACGTCTCCACAATTCCAACATCTAGGCTCGCGTCTCTTTGGCATCTGATTACTTAATACTCTCCGTATCATTTCCTCCAGACGTTCATCGTTGTGTTCGTCACTTTCTTCAATGGTTCTTACTCTATGGCCTCGTGAAGTTTGACTAGCCGTTTCGTGTTCCAATGCAATAGCAAGTGCTTCATCTAAAACTTTCGGTCTTGCTAGTCGTAAAGCTTTCTGTAGTTCATTATCTTTCAGCCCATTGACGAAGGTATCTACTGCAATTTCTTCTAAAACGCTGTCTGGCACCTCTGGATAAGCCAACCGCACCACACGAGCCACATCTGCTTCAAATTCTTGCAGATTCTCACTTGCTCGTTGACTTCTACTTCGCAGTTGTGCTTTGTATACTTGTTGTAGATGGGCATCTCCATAGCGTTTTTCTAGACGAGTGAACAAGGTCTGGTAACATTTTTCTTGACCCTTAGGAATTGATCTTAATATATCTGCAGCATCACCTCGCAAAGCAGCAGTCAAGGAAACAGCCTTTTCTTGTTCGGTCCAATGGTTGGCGGTCGCAATAGCTTCGAATTGTCTAAGGTATATGGACCAAGAGGACTTCCCATCGAATGGTGGTAATTTAAATCTCATATGATGCGATGTTTCGTCTCTCGGTGTTTCATCCTTCACTACAAGATCTAAAGCTACTGCATTAACTGATGGTTGTACTTTTGTATCAGTTATCATGCTCTCTAGTTGTTTGATCTTCTCTTCTAGCATTTCTTTATTGTCGTCTACACTTTTCTGTATCTTATCGAATGTTCTGGAAACTTCTTCAAATTTCTCGTCGGTCTGTCTACAAACGTCTTTTATTACTTGAGAAACACTTTCAAATTTCTCATCGATCTTTTGAGAAACACTTTCAAATTTCTCGTTGTTCTGTCTAGAAGTTTCATCGATCTTTTGAGAAGTCTCGTCGATCGTTTCAGAAACAGTTTTTAATTTCGATAAGATTACTTGTTCTGCTGACTGGAAGTGGAACGTCTCTGGGTCATCTCCGTTCTTCGTGAGGACATCCTTGAGTCGTGCTTGTAGGACTATCTTGCACCCACTGCTGTCTAATTCGTACTCTTCTAATTGTTCACGGAGCTGTTTTATGGTCAGTTCTTGTAGCAACATCTTTGGTCGGCACACACGTACTTTTCAAAATGTCTAAGTCTTTCCGAATACCGAACAATCAACGCACTTCAATTATTAACGACGAATAAAGTTCAAAAGTCTTTTAAAAGTCTTTCCGAATACCGAACAATTAACGCACTCCGATTATTCTCGACGAATAAAGTTCAAAAGTCTTTTTTTTTTACTTTTCATTTATTTACACTCCACACCGTTAACACCACTGTAGCGGTTATTTACTGTAATTACTTCTAATTACAATAAAACTAGCGGTTCGTAATTTATATACGACTTTATTTTTTATTTATACAAGTTTACTTTACAAACTTTAGCTTAAGACCAAGACTATTTACAAATATGTCCTATTTATATATGCGATACAGATATTCCAGAAATATCTATATATCTCCAGCTATGTCCATGTGACCGCTTGCACGTCATCGTCGCTGCATCGGCGTATCTCGAAACATCGATAGTGTTCTGTCTGTCCGGAGACGGGAGCTGGTATACGAGGGTAGGTCAATAATTATTTTGTTACAATATGTTAAAACCTATCAGCCCGGCGCATGCGCATTATAACTTTGTTCTGATTGGATGTTCAAATGACATGTCAAAAATTATCCGATATGGCAGCTGTGGTTTGGAGGTAAAGGTAAACAAATGTATAATATATTAGTTTTATTGTTGTGAGGACAGAAACAAAAAAGTTTATAATATTGTAGTGACTTTTAAATAGTTTTTCAAATAAAAAGGTACGTAATAATTGTTAATGTATCATGGGTATAAACCTACCTATTTGATCTGCCAAAATACATAGTACGTAATACTTTTATTTACATAATTTGATTACCATCAAAATTTCTATCAATATTCACCTAATATATTGTTTTTTTACTCTATGTTTTGTTGTATTTTTTCAATTCTAAATCATTTCAATTCAAAATTAAAATAATTTGATCAATTTTCAAAATATCAAAATATCACAAGTTTAATCCGTTTAGTTAGTCGCTCTTCGTAAATAATGACACATAGTGTCCGTGGCTAAGCGGAGAAGGTGAATGAATTCAAATACCAACCGCTCTTATCAGCGCTGGTTCGAGTCCCAATAGAAACTTTCTTTTTTGTTTTTTTTAATACATTTTATGATTGTAAGTATATTTATTATATAATTGTATTTTCAGAAAATACGTATTTAGTTAAAAAAATTTTCGACAATTAATGTTCAGACATCATTTGTGGCTTGTTTAATGTGTTTGTGTGTGTTTTATTCTTTTATTATTTTAATTTTTGGCACTGTTCTAATAAAAATGTTTGAGAAGTAGTAAGTATAAATTAGTTTAATATTTAAACAAAATATAAATAAAAAGTATATTAATTTCGTTTAAATCATATAATAGAAGTATAACTTCTTACGTGCGTACAAAGTACACACACACATTCTTTTTGTTACACAGCGGTAGATAAAGATTGTAATGATGATATCCAACCTCCCATTGGGAGACAGCACTTAAAGAAGAAGAAGAAGAGGCATTAAAATTCATGTACATCCGTAAAATCTCAGAATGGCGACAAGGAGGGGGGGGTGTGAAAAGAAGCACGGGAACACCTCAAAAGAGATGGGTACATGACATACGAACAGTGGTAGGTAAACAGTGATATTGTTGGTGTGAGATAGAGAAAGAGGAAGCAATTGGAAGAGACCTACATTTAGGAGTAGAGGGATAATGGTTGACGAAGAAGAAATGCGTTTGGGATAGTATTCTAAATGTTTTCAATACAAATATTCACTGTAGGGGGTTCACTCAAAGAAGTGGTATGAGTCAAATAAATTGTCTCAATTATCTAATAAACTAAAGCAAATATAATGGCTACTTTACCTTCTGCTCGAATGTGAGTCCCTTCCAGATCCCTTTCTGGACCTTTTCTCCTGCTCGTAGTCCTTATTGTACTTATGCGATTCGTCTGTATCACTGGAAGTGATTATTTCTTCGATATGTACACCTTCGCGAAGTGATTTCAGGGCCAGTTCGTCGTTGAGGTCTAGGTTATTGACGTTACTGAGTTTCATGTTGAAAGTGCTTTCTGATATGGTCACTGAAACATTTTCGTCTTCACTGCCGCTCCTAAAAACAACATATATACAGATACGGAAAAAAATTATTGTGGGTATTACAAAATTAGCGGGAGATACATTAATAGAGATATATAATAGCATATTTCCACTGATTAGACGGATACCAAAATCATATATCCACCTAGTATCCCGACTGAAACCCAAATGTTTCTGATTGAATTTATCACTGTTTAAAATGAAATCCTGCGTTGCCTGGTGTATGATAATTAACGTTTTATACGATAATTTCAGTTGATACTATGAACATTCTCTTTAAATTTTTATCTCATGTAAAACAATAAATAGCGTTTGTATATCATACAAACGTTGAAATGAAAACAAACATTTCTCAGGAGTTAAATTTCAACATCTTAAGATGTGACGAGATGTTAATATAGGTATAGAAGATGTGACGAGATCACCGGTCAAGAGCAATTTGGCAATTCAGGAAAGGTATGGGGACACGAGAAGCAATATTATGTCTTCAAACTCTGGCACAAAGTTACAAAGATCAGCAAGGAGATCTTTTTGTCTGTTTTAAAGATTTTGAAAAAGCGTTCGACTGGGTGCAGCACAGGACCTTGATAGAGAAATTTAACGACATCGGAGTCCACAAAAGAGATTTTAAAATCATAGAAGCTATTTATTGGAATCAGACAGCAATCATAAAGACCAATAGTAACACATCAAGGCCAACTGAAATACAACGAGGTGTCAGACATGGTTGTGTGCTATCACCGATACTGTTTACCGTCTACTCTGAGGCAATATTTGCGAACGAGGATCGCACTCTTCAGAAGAAATCAGGATAAATAGTCAAGTCAGAGGAAAAAACATCCGCTATGCAGATGACACGGTTTTAATGACTGATTCTGACCATAGTCTTCAGATACTGTTAAATAGGGTTACTGAGAGTTGTGAAAAAATGAGGATGAAAATCAATACTGCGAAAACAAAAGTTATGAAAATATCAAGGAACAAAAATTTACCCCTTCCAATATAAATGTGAACCACAAACAGCTCGAATACGTAAACCAATACAAATATCTTGGTTGCTGGATCAACAATCAACTTGATTATAACAAAGAAGTAAGAGCTAGAATCGAGGTAGCCCGACAAGGGTTTATCAAAATGAAAAGCTTATTTTGTAACAGTAGCATTAATATCAGCCTTAGATGTCGTTTTCTGCATTGCTATGTGTGGTCAATACTTTTTTATGGAACGGAGGCATGGACACTCAACATAACACTGATGAACAAGTTAGAAGCCTTTGAACTCTGGCTTTATAGAAGAATCTTGAAGATACCTTGGAAACCACCAACGAAAATGTTCTGAGGAGAATAGGTACAGATAGGGAGCTGCTAAAAGTCATCAAAGTCAGAAAAATTAGCTACCTGGGACACATAATGATAAACGAAAAGTACCGCCTCGCGTAACTAATCATCCAGGGTAAGATTGAAGGAAAGCTGGGTCCCGGTAGGCGCCAGATTTCATGGCTTAGAAACATCAGAGACTGGACTGGTCTTGATTCAACATCTATTTAGAGACGCATTAGACATATTTGCCAGTGTGGTCGCTAAACTCCACTAAAGGAGAAAGCACCACAAGAAGAAAAATGTAAGTAAGTAAGTAAAATACAATTAAAATAATAAATTTTCCCAAAGCGATAAAGATATTACTAAAGATGCAGGCGTTTCTTGATTACAGCTTGTAAATTCTCTTACGAATTATCTTTACGAACAATTTTAGATGACTCACGGAGCTTATTGTATTTTGCATCCTGTTTTTTTTTTGGAAGTGCAATTAACTCAGACTTCAGACAGTTCAAATTTCGCTTACCTGTAGTTATTTATGTGACAAGGTATTCTAAGCTTCCCATTTGACAAGAGATTGTTAATATGAGAGCCATCCAATCCAGCATTGCCTGTACGTCTGTTCATATTCGGCCTAAAGCTTTTGACATCTGCAGTGGTGGTTAATGCGTTAATGATTTGAAGGTGAGAATCTAAACTAGTGCTACTATCCCGCTTGGTTCCCGATTTGGACAGTCTTCTAGAAGTTCCGATGTTCCTGGAGTGGCTTCTGAAATGTCGGCTGGGTTTGTGCCTGCTTCTGTGTCTTCTGGAGTTCGTCTAATAACATAAAATAATGTTGAAACATATAGAGACAACAATATCTTTAAAAACGCACAAAAAATTGAACAATTACAATCAAAAATGAGTTATTTATTCAATATACTAAATATAAACCTGCAATTCTTGCATTTTCATACCTTTCTGGTGGCCTTAAGTTCAGCTATCTGCACCGAAACCTGGCTGTCTCCAGAATTCCTTCTGCTTTCGATACTAACATGTCTGAAGTTCAAACTGACCTCGCTATCCAACGAATGATTATTGCTCGACACGGAATAAGCCACTTCATTGGGCACTGCTCCTCTTCTGTTGACCAATCGCGGCAAATTCGCCGCCCATGTCGTACTTAGTTCGTTGCTAGCAGCGCTATTCAACTCGAATTGAAGGCCAACAGGATCTGTATGATTCTGGCAAAGTATGGAGATTTGGCCTCCATCGTTGAACTTTTTTCGTTTGGCAAAGGCCTGAGCTATGATCTTGTGCTTTTGGAGCTTCATAGGTTCTTCTATTTCACAGTGAAATTTTCTGAAAACAAACAAAAATGTTCTTATAAACCGATACTAGTACCATTACCTAGAAGGTTACACTGACAATGAACTATTTCCAAAGTGAAACGAATCAACAAGCTGTCTTAATTATTGCAGGAGCTGAATTGACTTCTGTACGTAAATGAAAACACCAATCCTCAAATATAAGCATTACGCTTTATTGTTCACTACACCCTTGAGTCAACAGCTAAATGTTCGATTATAGACCTCTCGGATTTCTAATAATTGTGACACTGTCCTTTATTCTGTAACGTGGTTTTATTAAAATGATTTCTAGGTTAGCTGTAAACGCTTCCGTTTATTATAAATATAAAAGAACAAAGAAATGTTTTTGAAGTAACATCAGCACTCATTTGCAATATTTAAATAAATTTGTAGGACGCTCGTAGCAGCATACAATAATAAGATTTCGTAGAATATTGTACAGGGTGATAAAACTATTGTTTAATATGGGAATATGAAATCTGAATATTTGACATTAAACATATTGCCACGCGAAAACCAACGCAGAATAAAGTGACAGTAGAGATAATATCATACAGTTAACATGAAATAAGACTTTCCTCAAAACTAAATAAAACAGAACCCTAAATTTACCTTCGAATGTATCTTCCCCAAGAATGTAGAGTAGCATCACACCAAACCCAGGAACCCATGGCTATACCAGATCCAAAGACTGCCAACAGCTGCAGTTGCAACATGGCAACACTGGGTCTCGTATCTTGCTTACAGTGTGTAGAATCAGAACTTAAACTTGTCAGTTTACATCTGTAACAAGTTGATGAAATGACACAAACCAACAAAAATAATGTATCTTTAACACAACCTAAAAATAAATCTGGACCTCAGAGGGGTAAACTACACTATGCCATTTCGAGCAACTATGTTTAGCCCGTGTTTGCAACAAAGTTTAGAGCACTTAGGATAGGATGTTAACAAAAAACTGATATATCCTATAATTGGCTGAAAGTCAATATGGCCATATTTTAATGATAATATACAGGGTGTTTCATTAATAATTGTCCATATAGTAACTGGAGAAACCTTAGTACAAAATACGAAGATTTAACCTAAAACACTTAAATAAAATGTGGTTCCTTACTGAGTTACAGGGTGTTTTATCTAAAAATTTAAAAATGATTTTTGCTCAGCATTTTAAAACTATTAGACGTATCCTTTTCATACTTGGCAGAAAGTATAGGTACTGTACAAGCTACTAAATTAAGTTAGACAAACGTTTATGGCTATTACCAAAGGCGTACGACGGGGGAAAGTGAATGGTTGACCCTTTCCAAATTCTACGCCACTGGCGAAATTGCTATTTTAGTTCAATTTTTGGATTCTCCAATACTTTCCATGAAAATAATATACCCTTTATTCGTAACGATAAAGTCATTAGTTTTCGAGATATTTGAAGTTAAAAATGAAACGACACGGTTATTTTGATCAGTGTATTGTGGAGATTCATTTTTAATTTCAAATATCTCGAAAACTAATCATTTTATCGCTACGAATGAAGAGTATATTATTTACATAAAAAGTATTGCAAAATCAAAAAATTACACTAAAATAACAATTTCGTCAGTGGCGTAGAATTTGGGAAGGGTCAACCAGCCACTATCCCCTGTCGTACGCCTCTGGTAGTATCTAGAAACGTTTATTTATCTTAATTTAGTAGGGTGTACAGTACCTTAATTATAATTATACAGTACCTTAATTTATATATATACTTATAAAATGTCAAATTGACGTCGAAGTACTTATCAAAGTTTTTTAGAAGAAAATTGATTTTTTAGTTATTTTGGAAGCTGTAAAGGTGCAAGAGAATATATTTATATCAAAATATATATAGTAATTATTATTACGCACAGAAATAGTGAATTTCTTACTGAAAGAAAACTATATTAGTACATGGTGATAAACATAGATATCAAAATCTTTATTTGGTCTCCTTTAGTATCCTTTTTTAGTGATTTAATTGACCATAATATAAAGGATTACATTTATATCCAGATAAAGGTAAAAATTGTTAGTTTTCAAGAAATCAGTGAAGCTATTACTGAAGAAGTGACACAAATAGACGTCAAAACTTTAATAAAATCTGTTGATATCCCGTTAAGAGAATCCCGTTAACAGTCTCAAATCATACGAAAGTGTGAAACGAACTCTCCTTGATGATCCCATCAACTAGTTGTAATATATATAAACGTTAACCCCATGGAGGAGGATTTTATAACAGGCATCCAAATTCAAATAGGTTAGAACATTTCTATTTTTTTTTTTTGGTAAGAACATCTGTGTATGTATCCTGTATTTCTTTAGTGTTAGTAGTTAGTACTCCTGCCACCTCCACGTGGTTAGGGGCGGGCAACCACTCCACTGCCATAAGTCGTGGTCCTCCCACAATAAGCTCAGTGGTAGGGCTAAGAGCACACTGAAGAAATTATAGGTAAAAAAGTGGAAAAAATGGGAGATAAAAAGAAAATTACTTCTTTTGGAGGTAATTCATCTCAAATAGATGACATAATTGAAAATAGTTTTAGAATTAGTATTAATACCTTATCTCAAAATAATAATAATGAAATATTAGATAATAGTATTGTAGATAATAATATAAATAATACTGAATTAAATATAAATTTGAATGAAAATATTGATAATACTAAAACAAAAATTAAAGACTTACTTGACTTCATTGAAGGTGAAATGGAAATAGGTAAAAGATTAAGTAAAATAGGAAAAGATGATTTAAAAAATAGAATAATGTTATTAGCAATGGAATATGGAAATATGGAAGGACAAATAAAAATATTAAAAGAAGAAAATAATAGACAAAGAATAGAATATGAAAAATTAAGAAAAATAACACAAACACAAGAAACGAAACAAACATATGCTGCAATAACATCAAAACCAATAAATAATAAAACTGAAAATCAAAAACTAATAGAGACACAAAAACAAATAAACACTCTTTTTATAACAAGTGAAACAGCACAAACTGGAAGAAAAGTACAAGAAGAACTTACGAAAGTTCTAGATCCAGAAAAAAATAAATTAAAAATAAACAAAATGAGAACATCAGGAAGAGTATTAATAATTGAAACTCCAACACTAGAAGACATTGAAAAAATAAAAAATAATGAAAAAATAAAAGAAAAATTTAAATGTGAACTTCCAAAAAAAAGAAAACCACTAGTAATAATGTATGATTTACCAAGCAACGAAAAAGAAGAAATTATATTAAATAAAATATATACTCAAAATTTTGAAAATATAACAAAAGAAGACTTTACAAACAATTGTAAATTAAAATTTAAGACAGGACCAAGAGAGAAATCTACGGTCCATTATGTATTAGAAGTATCACCGGATATAAGAAAACAATTAATAATAAATAAAACATATGTTGGTTTTACAAGTGTAAACACAAAAGATTACATAGTGGTAGCAAAATGTAATAAATGTAATGATCTAGGACACGTAAGCAAACACTGTAATAAAGAAACAACATGTAACCATTGTGGTGAAAATCACGAAAGAAAAAATTGTAATAAAACAGGACAGCCAAAGGTATGCATACCTTGCAAACACAGAGGAAAACAATGTAATAAAGAAAATAAAAATTGTACAACTTATGCTCTACTTTTAAATCGTCTAATTCAAAAAACAGACTATGGTACATAAATATTATTTAAAATTTAATTAAAATTAAAATTAAAATGAAAATTAAAATTAAATTCGAAATTAAAATTAAATTAAAATTAAATTTTATAACATTAAAAATTAATATAATAAAAAATCAAAAATTTCAAAAACATAAAAACCAATGTGATGCAATGGTTAAAAACAGAGTCATGAGAACAAAAAATCATACTTTAAATGCTAAAAATACAAAAAATATAAATCATAATATAAAACAAAAATACTTTAAAAATAATAAAAA
The DNA here is from genome assembly GCF_917563875.1 of Diabrotica virgifera virgifera. Lineage (NCBI taxonomy): Eukaryota > Metazoa > Arthropoda > Insecta > Coleoptera > Chrysomelidae > Diabrotica > Diabrotica virgifera. Next base: position 3,426,048 of record NC_065443.1, read on the forward strand.
TTATTGTATCAGAGAAGAGGGAGTAAACTCAGATAAAATAATTAAAAATAATAAAATACACAGATATGGTGATAAAATACTAAAAATGAAAATTTATTCGATTCTAATAAACACGGAACCCAAAATGAAATTAATAAAAAAAACAAACCAAATTAATTAATGACAAATAAAACATTCAATATAAAAATAGGACAAATAAATGGTATGAGAAGTATCACAGTACTACATGAAATAAGAAAAACAGCAGAAGAAAATAGTCTTGATATGGTTTGCATTCAAGAACCATACACAAGACTAGGAAAAATTCAACACATGCCAATTAATGCACAATGTGCAAGCATAGGAGAAAATCCAATGGCGGTAACCGTATTATTCAATAAAAATATGAGACTTCTAATTCTAAAACAATTTAGTGATCGACACTGTATCTGTGTAGAATTGCTAACAAAAGCAGGTAAATTTATCATAGCTAACCTATATTGTCAGTTCTGTGAAGATATTGATGAATACGTGGAAAAGATAAGAGCTATATTTATAACGTATAGAGAGGAAAAAGTTATAGTTGTAGCAGACGTAAATGCAAAATCAATATTGTGGAATTCAACTCAAACAGATCAAAAAGGATTATTAGTAGAAGATATGATTAATGAACTAGAGTTGATAGTACACAATAAACCAGGAAACCCACCAACTTTTCAGAACAGAGCTGGTGCGGCTAGCAATATAGATATAACAATATCAAATGTTGCAGTAGCACACCTAGTTAAGGATTGGAAAGTGATGGAGCATACAACAATAAGTGATCACAACCTTATAACTTTCAATCTTAATAACCTGAATCCACGTAATACGGAAATATCTTCGGTGAGATACAATATAGGTAAAGCAAATTATGAACTATTAAAGTCTGAGTTTCGACCACCTTGTCTGGTACAAAGGGGATCCAATATAAATATTGCAACAAAAGAATTAACCAAACAAATTAAAAAAGCAATGGATATAGCAATACCAAAAATAAAAGAAAATAGTAAAGTAAAAAACTCAGCCTGGAAGGAAAACCTCACAAGAATGAGAAGCAGAGTTAGATATGCGCGAAAGCGATATCAACGATGTGGTATCTATCTTGAGAGGCAAATCCTTCTAGGTGAGTATAGAAGACTAAAACAAGAATATAAACAAGAAATAAAAATAACAAAAGCTAAAAGTTGGGAAACCTTCGTATCAAGACACTTAGAATTAGATATGTGGGGAATACCATATAAAATAGTTTCTAAAAAAATTAGATGTCCGACAATGCTTTCTACTTTAAAAAAAGAAGATGGAACATTTACAGAAAGTTGGGAAGAATCGGCCGAAACATTACTTAATGTATTATTACCTCCAGATAAATTAGAAGGTGAAACATTAGAACAAAGAAATATAAGAGAAGAAATGATACAAGAATACCAAATAGAAGAAGAAAGAGAAATAGAGGAATTCACAGAAGAAGAAGTATATGAAAGTATGAGAGAAATGAAAAGAAAGAAGGCACCTGGACCGGATAATATTCATGTTGAAATACTTCAAGCATTGTCGGAACAAATAATTCCAGTACTAACATCATTATATAATGAATGTCTTAGACAAAGAAGGTTTCCCAATATTTTTAAACAAGCAGAAGTTATAATAGTACATAAAGGGGAAGATAAAGATCCTGCCTTACCGAAATCATATAGACCGGTATGTTTATTGAATACAATGGGAAAATTACAAGAAAAATTACTATGTAAAAAATTAAATCAAATAAGAACAGAAATTGGATTACATCCTGGTCAGTATGGTTTTAGGAAAAGTAGATCAACAGAAGATGCAATAAATAAAGTATTTGAAATAGTAAACGAAAGCATAAAAAAGTATGTTTTAATGATCTTTATAGACGTGTCTGGGGCTTTTGACAATCTTTGGTGGCCGTCATTCTTTGAAAGACTTCGAAGAATGAGATGTCCAAAGAATCTGTACGGAAGTCTCAGAAACTACTGTCAAGACCGATATGCAAGCCTAAGCTGTCCAACAGGAAAGAAGACAAAACATATCACAAAAGGATGTCCACAAGGATCAGTTTGTGGACCTATGTTCTGGGATGTAATGCTAGAGGAACTGTTGGAACAATTGACTATAGATCCTGAAGTGCTTGGAAGCATAGCATATGCAGATGATTTGTTGTTGATCATAGAGGCAAACTCAAGAAGAGAATTAGAAAATAAATCAAATGAAGTATTAATAAGAGTAAATGATTGGATGAATAAAGTAAAATTAACAATATCAGATTCAAAAACAACATATAGTTTAATAAAAGGAAATTTAGAAAGAGATCCAATTAAAAAAATTAGAGGGAAAACAATAAAAAGAAAAATGGAAACAAGATATTTAGGTATTATAATAGACGAACAAAAATTATTTACAAAACACATGAATTGTGTCTGTGAAAAGGCAACAAAGATCATGCATAGCATTGCTAGTCTAGCACAGAAGGAATATAGAATTTCGTTCCGACAGATGAGAATATACCTAAGTACAATACTTGCATCAATTGTAGGGTACGGTTCAAGTGTATGGGCACATAGATTAATAAATAAAAAAAATGCAGAAAAATTAAATAGAGCTCAGAGAGGATTTCTTGTAAGAATGACGGGAGCATTTGGAACAACTGCAACACAGGCACTCACAGTTTTAACTGGAGTAATGCCAATGCATTTAGAAACACAAAAAAGAGCATGTAATTATTGGCTAAAAAAAAGAAAAATATGAAAAAATAATACAAATAATAGGATTAGATATAAGAAATAAAAGAGAATTAAAAGAAATAATAAATAGAAAAAGACAAAATGAATGGGAAAATTCAACAAAATCTAGACGTTTATACAATTTTATACCAATATTAGAAAACATTCCAAATTATTTTAATCCTAAACAAGGTTTAATACACTTTTTAACAGGACATGGACCGTACCCAACATATTTGGAAAGATTTAACTTAAAAGATGATGCATATTGTGAATGTGGAGAACTAGGTACACCAGAACATATAGTGTTACATTGTGAAAATACTATAGAAAATGAAGAACATAGAGAAATGAGAAGAAGATTAGAAAGAATTGAAATAAGAGATATATTACAAAATGAAGAATATTTTGAAATATTAAACAATCTCACACAAATAATATCTAAAAAACAACAAGAAATCTATAATAATAGAAGAAGACAACCAATAATCCAACCCTGATGAAGTTGAGTAAGATAAAGTTAAAAGAAATAAAATAAAATATAAATTCAAAAAAAATCAATATAAAATAAATAAATAAAAATAATAATTCAATACATAATTTATGAAATAAAAAAAAAAAAAAAAAAAAAAACTACCAACTCTTTTCTGAAAATAGAGGGACTGTCTTTATAACTTAGAAGGGAGTTGATAGTACCAAAAATATTTTAAAATGTTTATTTAAATTTGTTTGTTAAACGTAATTAATAGATTATGGCAAATTGTTAATTGTAAAAATAGATTTAATAGTTGAGTAAAAAATGTAAAAATATAAAAAAAAAATATCTGTAATCCCATCAGGAAAAAACGACCTGGATTAGTCACTAGAGGCCAGGTCATATGTATAAATAATAAATAATAAAAAAAAAAAAAAAAAAAAAAAAAAAATAATAGTACCTACACTTTCTGCCAAGTATGATACGGATACGCCAAATAGTTTTAAAGTACTGGGTACAAATAATTTTTAAATTTTAATCATATGGATCATATCATAAATTAATCAAAATAACTGTGCCGTTTCATATTTAACTTCAAATATCTCGAAAACTAATGACTTTATCGTTACCAATGAAGTGTATATTATTTATGTAGAAAGTATTGTAGAATCGAAAAATGGCACTAAACTAGTAATTCCTCCAGTGGCGTAGAATTTGAGAAGGGTCAACCATTCACCATCCTCTGTCGTACGCCTCTGGTAGTAGCTAGAAACGTTTGTTTATCATAATTTAGTAGAGTGTCTAGTAGTCGCACTTTCTGTCAAGTATGAAAAGGATACGTCAAATAGTATTAAAATGCTGAGCAAAAATAGTTTTTAAATTTTTAGATAAAACACCCTGTAACTCAGTAAGGAACTACATTTTATTTAAGTGTTTTAGGTTAAATCTTCATATTTTGTGCTAAGGTTTCTCCAGTTACTATATGGACAATTATTAATGAAACACCCTGTATAACCAATTTATATAATCCAACCAATAGAATAAAAGGATTAAAGGAACTTGTTCAAAATAACACCATGTTGACATAGTTTAGTTTACCTCCGAGGTCCAGAAATGAAACAATAAAAACAAAAAACTATACTTACAAAATATAATTCTGTAGGCTCTCATGCCATTGATTTGAATTTTCAAAGAGGTAGTGGTGATAACCGAAGGTTATCACACAAAATACAATCATAAATATAGTAAATACTCCCATTCGCACAATATTTGATCTAATTTTCCTACTAGAATGTTCAGATATAATTTCTCTACTCTCTATTTTGACTTTGATCAAAAGAAGGAGTCCTGAAAACAAAAGACAATTTTAAAAATCGCATACAGCATTATGCAGCTATGGTTCTTCTCAAATCCATATTTCAGTCATAATGTATTGTTTTGGTAATGACAAGATAGGCGCTTTGAAGAACACGGTATCACCATAAAATAATTAAACACAAAAAAATTAAACAAAACATAGTGGTAAAATAGAAGTCATAGATTCAGATTATAGGGAATATTCAGATTTGTTTGACATGCCATTCCTATTACAGCGAGCAGTTTATAGGCTAGAAGTAGTAGTGACGATTATATGAGGTCATTATTATATTTGGTCAGATGGTAAATGGTAACTGACGTTTCTCATAATATTGAGATTAAATATAATGTCAAATTATTGTTTTCACATTATACTATATTTATTTAGTTTACCTATATTTTAACAACAGTTTATTTTTTCACCAACTTCACTTTCCCTGCCCTATCCTTGATTGGTCTTGTTGTATGGTAGGTTTAATTAGGTGTTAATTTTAAGAAATGTTGCTGGCTAAATGGGCACAGCTCACAAAGGCCATAAAAGAAGAAGAAAAAAAATAAACAAACAAACATCTTACATAACCTTATATCGGAAAATGTCAGTTTGACACTTATAGTAAAGATCTTTGTTTCACACTCTTAAAGACAAAGAGAAACAGTGTACGTTGTAGCAGCTTTGGTAAATAAATGTTTTTTATTTGGCAACAGCGCTGTTCTGCCAAATTTGACGGTAGCAAAAAAGCTAATATATGAGGAAAAATTTGTTGAATTTGTTTGCCGTCAAGTTTGTACCTGTACGTGCATGCCTAATTGTTTGACTTCTAGTTTATTATATCATAATGTGCTCACCCTTTCCTATAATATACCCAGATACAACCATTGTAGCTGCTAACGGCATCAGTAATAATCCAGCTCTAGCGGCTTTGTTTAAAAATCCAACAAAACAGATACCAGTGACATAGTCGCCGTCAATTTCCCCTATGGCCATGGTGGTTATAGTCAAGATCAAAGGGAAACTCCATGCTACAAGATGGAAATAGGCTCTCTTTCTGTCTACTCTATCCTGTATTTTACCTAGAACATACAAACAACACAGTTTCAGGACTTTTCGTCAAATGTTATAAAAATCTGTAATAAAAATTAGTAAAAACTGAGTCGAAATACTTTACTACATAGTTTTCTTGAAAAAGAATATAATATTGAAAATATTACTTTAAATAGATAATGTCCATGTATTTCATCGAGGAAAGAAGAAAGAAAATCTCCTGGTTGTGAAACTTCCGGTCCATGGGTCTCAGTATTTCTTCTGTCATCCACCCTTGTTTTCCTCTTGTTTTTACTGCACTTAATTTTGTTTCTTGAAGTCTTTTTAATGTATCTTTAATTCTCGTCCAGTTTTCCTCAGTACTTGCCTCTTTGCTTGATCTCAACTTAATTGTTTGTTCTAACACACTAGTTATTTATTGTTTTACAGTATCAATTGACATCTTTTCTCTATCTAGGCATAGGTCTTATTTGTCTTACTAAAATATTATGATCTATTAGTACATCTGCACTTCGATTACTCATTTAAGTGTATCTGCTGATGATCTCCAGGTGTAAAGACGATGCTTTGGAAGTTTGAAAATTGCGTTTGTTATTACTACGCCTTGTTTTTAAACCAGGAGGAGTAAACTAAAAAGACAGATTCACACCCAAGAAAGTCACTAGAAAAATCACCAAATAGATCTTCTTTTTTGGTTGATCATCTCGGCCTTTGACGGTAATCCATAAATATTATATTATACTAATATGTCGCTAAAGAGTTCTAAAAATAACTGTTTTTTATGTAAATACAGACTAAAAATCTATAACTTAAAGGAGTAATGCAGAAAACACAAAAAATCACTGATATAACTTAATTACCCTATGAATGGTGTCAAAATTTAATAAATTTCATTAGTGTCAAAATTTCATAACAGTGGATTAAATTTGCCTGTGGTTAGGCCAATTACAAACAAGCATTACAGCACGGTAAATTTGAATTACTCCTCCTGGTTTAAAAACACAGCTTAGTTACTTTTCTATACAAAAAGATGCCAACATATCGCCTAGTGAGAACAATAGTGGTGAAACATGAAAATCAACGTTTTTGAGTTAAGTCCATCAACCGACATCTAAATATGCCCTCTTTTATGTGCAATATCGGCTAACAATTATTTACAATTTATTACAACACATTACATTTATTATTTATTATTGACAACGAAACCCGATTTGGGCTTCGAAACGTTAATAAAATTATTTTTTCAATTTAATTGTGGCTTATTTCCCACTAAATAGTTAATCATAAAAATTCCACAAGGAAATAGCTTCAGAACAACATTAACAATTATTTAATTTCCTTATTAATAGAGGGCGCCTAAAGTCTTTATGATATTGTGAATTTGTCAAATATTTAGATGCATTAACGACGAAAGCACACCAAACTTTATATCAACACTGGCGAATCTGTAATTACGCCGTGTTTGCATGTATTTGAAATATTAGATATTTTATTAAAGATAGTAGTACAATGTGCAATAGTGGCGAATGAGCACTTTTGTCTGTGTGGTCGTTTTTGCTTTTGTGTTTTTTTTTATAAAACTTTTTACAGAGAAACTCAATTTCAATCGTTCTTAGGTACTTAGAAATAGCATATAAAGAAAGCGTCTATTCACTTTGGATCAGTATTGTTTAATTCCACACTATCGAGAACCAATATTCATTTCTAAAAAGAAGTCTTACAAAATAAATCAATTCCTTCTACACGCAATCATTTCTTTAGTAGTTTGAAATATGAAACATACGTGAGTGAAATGTAGAATTTAATTTTACTACCGTAAAATGGGGTTACTTTGACCGCTGGGGTGAATTTGACCATAAACATAGAAAAAGATCTATTGTGATATACTTCAGCCACCCTGTATAATTTTTAAAATTATTTTTAACGATTCAAATTTATAATGTTGTTTTGAAGCTATTTATATAACCACTAAATAGTTAATCAAATTTATAAATATTTAAGAATTCATTTTTAAATTAAAAAAAAAAAGAATTAATATTCCAAGGGTTGTTAAATCCACCGATATATCCAATTAAGAAAAAATGGTTTAAAAACGGTCAAATTAACCGCACCTAAAAGAAAAATAAGTTTAACAGGCAAAAAGCATATAAGGTCAACTTCCCCCCAGATGGGGTGAACTTTTTTTTTCTAAGTCATGATTATTTTCTTGTAATTATAATCTAAGCTACTGAAAGTAGACGCCAAAACCTATAACATATTTGCATATACAAAAATGTAGCAAAATATAAAATATGATTTTTATAGGATTAAAGTACAAAATCTGTCAAAGTCACCTCATTTTACCGCATTCATAGTTCTTTTGCTTACTTTTTATCTTTTATCATGTTTATCGTTTTCTTGTTAACAGACATAATGTTAATAATTATCACTTAAGATCTTATTTTGTTATTTTTCTATTGTACTTTAATTTTATTTTGCGAATAACTGGTGTGAACAATAAAATATTTTATTTGATGCGTTTAATTTATTTTTTAAAGTAAATTTAACTGGTGTGAACAATAAAATATTTTATTTGATGCATTTAATTTATTTTTAAAAGTAAATTTTTTAATTATTTAAAACAGAAACGAAACTGTTGTAGTATAATATGTCCATCTTTTCTTCAAATAAAATTACTTCGATTAATTGGTTTAAATGACTAGAAGCATATTATATTTAATATAATTAAATGACTAGAAGCATTCTTCAAAATGATTACCTATTAGTCAGTTATACTGTTTAGCAGTTTCATCAAAACTTCATGTTCATGTTCATTTTGAAGTTTCGTCACTATTGTTCTCACCAGGCGATATCTCCTCTTTCATTTTGCATTCTCAGACCATATTTTCCTATGACATCTTCCTGTTCTCCTTCGCTGATCTTTGCATTAAAATCTCCCATGATAATATTCAGTATTAAAATCATTATTAGTATTAAATATAACATAAACATACCTTTTTGGTTAGTAGAAGTCAAGTACATTGAGTTTTGTATTTAAACATACTCCCAATATGTTCAAAAACTAATTTTGTTAACCAATCTACCTAAAAAAAGTGTTATAGAAAAGAAGAAAGATTAGTAGAAGGAAACGAAGTGTTAGGCGTACAAAAAACTGTTACAGTTAATTTTTTTATCTATCATGCAATGGCACTACTATATGAATGATGAATCATTCACAGAATTTATGCAAGCAAGCAATAGAATCGAACCTAGAATGTGAGACATGCACATTCCTTAGAAAATGACATCTAAATGCTACAAATAATTGGGGGAGGGGGTTTGATCCAAGTAGATCAAGAACCATTCCACCTCGCCAATGCTCCAGACCATCCTGCACCACCTGATAGCACACTGATGTGCTACAGAGGCTACAAATTTGCAAAATGCTTGTCACATGCAGTCCTGGTACAAGGACTCACACATAAAATACTTCTCCTAGTTAGACTGGAGAGCGTGAGGTGCTATAATACTGCTATCATCTTAATTGATATATCATTGTTCTTTTGCTTGCTCAGGCACCGATTCTCTCCAACATATCTTTAAGTATCAATATATTCATAAGAATTCTTAGGTGTTATGTCTTTAGTGTCCTCTTCTATGAAGTAGAACGGTGGAGTCTTACAGAAGATGCCATAAAACAGTTAGAGGCATTTGAAATGTAGTGCTAACAACGTACAGGGAATCCTTTACCGTATTAATTAATAATAATCAATTAATATTTTGTCTCATATTTGAAGTGCATAGTACAAAATTTACACCTTGTGCAAAAATACTAAAATCAGATAATAACAAGGTTTTATGATTTTTGCATTTTTTTATAAAAGGATAAGAGCATAGATTCTGCTGATAACATATCTCTGTTTTGTTTCTCATTGTTGTTTATGCATTTCATATCTTTTTGACCTCCAAGCATGCAGTAATAAATTTTCAATGGCTTTAGTCTGATTAAGTATGGTTAATGACACTTGAAACATATTTATATGGCTTTAATTATTTAATCAATTATTGATTGGGAAAAAGGTGGTTTCTTGAAGTGAAATAAAATACTTAGGAAAAGACACAAAAAATTAGTAATTGGCTATTATATTCAATTATAAGTCTACATTTTACATGCTATATTAAAGGTTAGACGAAGACAATGATAAAAAAGTATCACATAATATATGTATAATCTTCCAAAATCAAAATTTCCTTGACATGTTAAGTGGCATAGCGGTTCCCTAGCAGGTTGACTGCCAGCCTCTTTTTCGCTGCATTGCCAAAGAGTCATTTGAGTACCATGTATGGTACTCTGGAAGATAAACTGAAATATTGAGACCAAATTTAGTACTCAATATAACTTGAAAGACTAACAAATAAAAATCGCCATAGCCTCATGGGTCAACAAGCTCTAGAAGAGCTGCAGCATAAATGGCAAGTTAACTGTGTACCACATTTGGTACTCATGGCAGTCAACCTGCTACGGGCAGATGTAGGAAGTTACCCATACGCCATGGGCCCATGAAGGTCCCTAGGAACCACTGCATAATGGCGAAACTGCTGCTTGGCCTGGGGGTAATCTTTTTAATATTCAACATTGTGTATGGCGCTTAAAGTGTTAAAACTACTATTGATAAAATTTCTGTATCAAAAAATGACTTACCCAAAGCTTGGAGTGAGTTCATATGCCACGAATACCCAAAAATCACAAACCACACCAATCCAGCTATCATGAAATAGTACACCATGACAAAAACGACTACACAAGACAAATTTTCAGTGGCACTAGGTTCGGATTTCCTCAAGGTTCCTTCTTTCTTGCAAATAATATCTTCCCTAGTTTCACTGCCTAAAAATTGAACTAGCCAACCCCCATATGAAATGCAGAAGCAGACATTCACATAAAAAATGGCTAGAGCTGGGTATTTGTTAGCAGTTTTCCAGTCTATGACAAAGGTTGTAATTGTAAAAACATTACAAAGGATGCTTAGTAAGGCACAATAAGCTATTAACTTGTGTATTTGGTAATGTTCGTGTTCTGTGTACAGCGAATCTTTACACTTTAGACCACAGCCTTCTATATCAGGATACCACCATTCCTGTTTGTCTGTCCTCACTAACGGATCCATACAAAAGCCAGTTGTGTTAAATTTTACTTCATGTATATCGTTTTTGCATTTGGTCGGAAACAACCGTTCATCCTCACAGTTTAAAAACTCTGGAAAAACTGAGTTATTATACAATATCTTACAAGGCTCTAAAGTTATTTTACACATTTCATACGAAGGCAAATCAACCTTATCATTTTCACACTTGGGCATATAAAGCGAACATAAAAAAGGCTGTATAACAGCCCAACATTTAGGAATATACCTCAAGTACTTATAGAGTTGTAGTTTTTCTTGAACTTTCTCCTGACTTTTTAGGTTTGTTAAGTCCAAAGTTGTGCTATGGTATGGAAGTTTGCCCCCCATGCAAGTGGTGTAGTTCAATACTTGACATTTCGCAGACCTTTGACAATAGGGAAGAGTTAAATCATACAGTTTAAATCTTGCATTCTCCTTTGTTTTCTTTACCTCCTTATGGTGAATGAATCCTGAGAAGTTTTGATTCTGATACGGAGGTGTCTCAGTTTCGTAAGTCTCGTAAAAAGGGGGATCTTCCGGGTACTTCCTTTGAATGATACCTGAATTAGTTAATTTTAAACATAGGAATAATATAAGCGAGATCTTCATTGTGAAGATGAATTCAGTGTTATCTGAAATCACTAAATAACTTGATAAACTGTGCACAGCTCATGTCAATAACGAGAATTTAAAAAAATGCGATAAAATAAAACAATAAAACATAAATACGCGAAAAAAATTAAAAATTTTTTTGTGTGGAGTCTAGACCACCCACGTGGGAAAGCCCCCCACATTGCATTGTTAAGATGTTTAAAAATTCAGTAGTGATAGTGTGACCCATACAATTTGAAAAGAACAGTCAAAAGAAAAACTAATTTTTCAATGAACATAAATATTCTGCTAATAATTTAAAATAAAATCGTTTTTTGGTATTTAATTTACATTCTCTTCTACAATCACATATCCTCTTAATTTAGTATGTTTTTGATGTAAAATAATGGTAGTTGGAGCAAAGAATATCTCGTGGTATGCACTATCAGCTAAACTAACTTGGCTAGCTTCATATTAGTATCTAAAAACAAGAATGAAGTTAACAACATTATAAAAATAAGTTAAACTAATATGGCAACACTGTGGAGCTGTCAAATAGAGGGCCGATTATTAAAGAGACAAACACTTTGAATATTTGAAATTTTGATTTTTTCTTTTTCTGTGTGCACTTTTCTTTTTTATTACTTTTATGAGATTGTATTTTAGCTTGAATTGATTTAAATATTTTGATTTAAATAGGAGTTACCATTTTCAAAGTGGAAATCGAAACGTCAAATAAATTGAACTTCAAACTTAAATTGTGGCTCATTCTTAAATAAAATAATAAATTATATTAGTTTTATGTAATATAAATATGTATAGGTAGTAATTATAGTGTACTATGTTACACTAAAAGCTAAAAGTAAGTAAAAATAGTACCTAAAATAATAAATTGGAATGTTAGTTTTATGTAATATAAATATGTGTAGTAATTGTAGCATAAATAAAGAATATTATATAATTGTAGTATACTACTATATTATATTACACTAAAAGAAGTAAGCAAAAACAGTAAAATTAACCTATAAAATCAAATGTTTTGGTCAGCAAAATGCTTAAAAAACTTACCTTCTATTCACTGTTGCCAAATGTTAATGTTTTGGGCTACGTCACGGGATGATTCTGAAGAATCAGCTTTTCCTCAGCTGATTAGTAGGCCACCAACACATGTGATAGTGTGTACTGGCGAATGTCAAAATTCGATTAAGATTAAAAACGTGTGATATCGAACGTCATAGGCTTGTCACAATTCAATTTCGTGAAAGACCGTCTTTTAAATGACCTAGAGAAGGATATCGGTGAGTCGCCCTCGAATTCACATCAAATTCACCATAAGCTTAAGACATAACTGAAGAACAGTACAAAATTAAACACGAAAATTCAAAATGTTCCGAACGATCATATTACGAAATGATGTTGCCAAAGAAATTTTTAGAAAATCTCTCCGATCCAAGACTTTGAGAAATGTTTCCATAGAGTGCTGCAAACGAAGACATTATCACAGGTAATTTCATTTATATCCTCCGTTTGTTATTTACGTAATGTTTTCTTGTTAATCCCGATTATGTAACAGGGTTATAAGCTTCGCATAACCTTTTACATGTCTAATCAATTTCTAACCTGTACTCAGTGTACACATATTTTTTTTCATTGATACCATTTATTTCTATAACCGATGTGTAATTAGACAAGCCATGCATTGGTTTCAAGTGTAATAAGACACAATCACAATTTAGGTGAAAGTATTTCATTTGTTGGTTCAATTGTTTAGTAAACACAAAAATTTCATTTTTTTTACTTATTTGCAAAGCTTTTCATGGTTTCTTTCTTGTAGGTCCATTTTAGAAACATTTTCAATTTCATTACAATTACTATTAAAAAACGACATACAGAAACACTTCTCACTGATAATAATCTTTGGCTTTTACAACTATTCGTGAGTCTTGGCAGCGTTTACTATTCTCTTCCATTGGTTCCGATCCTGTACTACTATTTCACATGGTCTCACTTCCATCCTCTCTAGGTCTTCTCCTGACTGCATCTGTCCACCTTTTTCTAGGTTGTTCTGCCGGTTTGTACTGTCTGGTCTTTCCGAAAACACATTGCTAATCAGTATGTCATCATCACTCCATGCCACATGGCCTGCCTTATCAGTATGTCATCATCACTCCATGTCACATGGCCTGCCAATCTTAGTCTATTGGCTTTTATGCATCTTACTATGTTTCCCTGACCGAAGAGAGTCTCTAATTCATTGTTGAAATGGTTTACATCCTCAAATTCATTGTTGAAATGTTTTACATCCTCCAATTCATTATTGATTTTAAACCATATCATTTAAATCGCTTGAGGCAACACTTTCTCCCCTATGCCATGCATCCTCTGGATGTGATGGAGATTGCAGCTCAGCTTTAGGTAGTGCAGTAGTTGCAGAATAACAGTTCTAACCGTACAAGTCCATTGTGATGCAGCTGCCTGTGATTAGCTCATTGACTGTGATGAGTGTTGTGTGTGTTTATGTGTGTCTGTGCCAAGTGCAATTGACAAATATACAGTAACGACATAGTTGTGGCACCCCATGTCATGTTCTCAGTCGATCCACAAGTTTATTTGGTTATACCTGATTCACTGTATTGTGTTCTTCACATTTGCCTTTGTGCCATTTTTTGTCTTGCAAAAGTTTAGTCTTGACAAAATCAGCTGTAATGTCAGCATTTGAATTTTCCAGTGCCATTACCATTGGATCATATGCTTCTGTGAGGCCCTGCAGCATGATTGCACCCAAAAATTTTTCATCATTCCATTTTCCAATAGAAGATAGTTGCTGAGATAAGTCCATCGCTTCGTTTATATAATCTTCCATTGTATTAAAATTGGATAGTTTAATTGAACATAAATTTCGTAATAAACGAAGTCAGCAATGAAGACCTTTATCTTCAAATGCTTTTTCAAGTGCAAGCCATGTCTCTAAAGCTGTTTTGCACTACATTACATGAGGATAAGTACTCTTATCCAGAGAAAGTATTATTTTTGAAAGTGCTTTCTCCTTGTGAGGCATTTTTGCTGGATTATCTAAATTAACATTACCATTTGATTGAATCTGTGGCTGAATACAATACCATAGACAGGTATTTCACTGTCAATTTTCATTATCACTATTAATTATTATTCTAAGCATACTAATCAACATGTACTAGTATATAGTACACACAATTTAAGATATTGCCTTTTCAACATGATTCACACCTGTCCTATTTTTACATAGGATATCCCTCTATCAGCCATTGTGTCATGCACAGAATCAAGAAATGTTTGAAAAATAGTCTTGTACCAAATACTCACGATGTCTCCCGGACTTGAATTTTACATTCTAGTAGGACAGTCCTACATGTCGTATGGCTAAAACAACTAAAAAATGGTTTTGGAGACAAGAGACAATAAAATTAAAGTAACTCAACAGAAGTAAAAACTTCAAGTTGTATACTGGTATAAAATGGTTTATTAAAAACTTCATAAAAAGTCGTGCAAAATGTTTTCGTTCTAATTCAGAACATATTCAGTGCATTCTGCTGAGTAGTTGAAACTAGCACACCAATTAGAGTGGTAACATTATAATATATGGTTTACATGATAAATTTAAATAAAATATGGTGAATACCAGTCGATGTTGAAGGATTAAATTAGTACATGCTTAAAGGGCAACATGCTTCCCTGCTGAAAAACTAGGTACTTGTAATTAAAGTACTCTTACAGCCTTCGAATAGTCCAAACCTTAATATTATTGAGGTATTGTGGCATAAGATGACAGCAATTGTGTAATGATCCCCAGAGAACTGTCACTGACTTGAAGAGAAAATTTGGTGGATTATGGGATAGTTTTGACCCTGACATGTGTTAAATTTTAATAAGAACAATGAAAAACAGGATTGCCACGGTTGTAAATGTGTCTGGCAATTTAACCCCATATTAAAATAGTAATTTGTAAAATTATTGTCTTAACATTTAGTTGCCACAATATTATACAATATTTTCATTTATTTTTCTACCAACACTGCAATTCAAAGTTGGCAAAAACCAAGACATTTCAATATTTTATTATTAATGATAGAATTTTATGTATTGATTTCTTTCTTTAATTCAATAACCAAGGTTGTGAACCTTTTTCAATCAATTTTCGTTTGTATGAACATTTTTTAATTGTTAGGATTTATATTTAAAGTTTAAAAATAAACATAGACGGCTGTGTTTCGATTCAATTCAAGTCTCTTACCATCCTCTGACATATGTCACTAGGTCCACCCGTCATAGAGGCTCATAAGAATACTTGAAGTTTAGTTCCAATATTATGACAAGTTTTAGTATCATTTGCATGTCTCCTTGTAAGATTTTTCAAGATATTTATATTTTGATCATGGAGACGATTATTTGATAATAATAATAGTGGAGTCACTGAAGGTGGATATGAGCTATTACCTCCGATTTCGTTCAACCTCCATCGATTTGCATGAAAATTGGTAGTGGTTAGAGGATATCTCAAGAAACAAATCTGACATGGTGCCAACTTGCGCTTTTACCCTGGGTGTGGATGCCACCCCTTCTCGGGGTGAAAATTATTTTATTAAAAATAACCCCATAATTAGATAGGGGAACAAATTCTAAGCAAAATTTGTTATATAAAGTTATTAAAATAAATCAAAACTTTTTGAATTGTTAAAGATCAAAAATTTTAATTTTTCGTAAGAAAAATGCATGTTTTTAACCGATTTTTTCATAGATAACTCAAAAACTACAAAAAAGTTTTACAAAAAAGTTATTATTACCAAAATTGAAGCTAATAAAAAATTAAATAAACTCCTTACTAAAAAAACCTTTTAATGTTAACTAAAAGTGAGTTATAGGTAATTGACTGCATATTTTTTTAGACGAGTACCCAAATCTAAATATTCAAGCTTAAATTACGGGAAAATGATGCATTTTATAACATAAACTTATTAAACATTTGTGAAAGTACTTAGCAATATCTATCAAATGATATACCGAACATTACCAATATAGATAAGGCGAAAATGACATCCCAGAATAAGGTTCAAGAAGTCGCCCACGTGAAAAGTGGGCCAAATTTTTTTTAACAATTCTTTTTAATCAAATTGCAAAAATCAATATTTTTGGCCCGGACAATTTTTTTGTAGGTTTTTTGGACCATTCTGGATAAAGAAGGTCTCTTATAACTTTTCTCTAAAGTTGATCGTTTTCGAGTTATAAGCAATTTAAAATTGAAAAAAAACGAAAAATGGCGATTTTCAAGGCTTAATAACTCGGTTAAAAGTTATTATTATGAAAGTCAGAAAGTGACTAAATCAAAGTTTAATGCCCCTACCCCCTACAAGATCCCGAAGAAATTTTTGTCATTATTTTATTACTAAGCTGTTATTTTTAAGTAATAATATTGAGCGCCATGCACGTGGTAGCCGGCCGTAAATGCTGAGTGCGAGAGAGATGCCACTCCGGCAGTCCAATTGTGCATCACTTGCACTCACATTTACGGCCGCCTACCACGTGCATGGCGCTCAATATTATTACTTAAAAATAACAGCTTAGTAATAAAATAATGACAAAAATTTCTTCGGGATCTTGTAGGGGGGGGGGCATTAAACTTTGATTTAGTCACTTTCTGACTTTCATAATAATAACTTTTAACCAAGCTATTAAGTCTTGAAAATCGCCATTTTTCGTTTTTTTCAATTTTAAATTGCGTATAACTCGAAAACGATCAACTTTAGAGAAAAATTATAAGAGACCTTTTTTATCCAGAATGGTCCAAAAAACCTACAAAAAAATTGTCCTGGCCAAAAATATTGATTTTTGCAATTTGATTAAAAAAAATTGTTAAAAAAAATTTGGCCCACTTTTCACGTGGGCGACTTCTTGAACCTTATTCTGGGATGTCTCACGAATGTAATTATGCAAAAAAATCTCATGGGAATATTTTTCCCAATGAACCCGCCGTTTTCGCCTTGTCTAATAGCATTAAAATTTATGCTCCAAAAATTTTTCAAACTTTATCTTTTAAAAATTTTTCCAAAAAATGTTATCTTTTTTTTTAATAACTCCGTTAATTTTTAAGATATCAGGTTCACCTAAAACGGTTGAAAGGTAATTCCAAAGGCTAATAAAACGCGTTGAATTTAATCTTTCAAACCCCTTACTTTTTTAAAAACAAAGATTAAATGGCCACGGTTACATGGTTCACGCAGCAAAATTTAAGCTTTAAACGTTTCTATCTCGGTTATTTTTCACCCTACAAATAAGGTATAGTATTTGATATAAAAAAAACTAAAATTTGGTTATTTACCATTTTTTACGTATATTGAGTATTTTAAGTATTTGTATAGTTATTATCAAAAGAAAATGAAAATGACGATAATTTTAAAAATTCTAATTTTTTAAATTATATCTTTTTTTCAAAAATATGCATTCTAAACCGGTGAAAATTGTTAAAATCATTACTTATGCTAATACATTCTGAAGTACTTTGATAAATGTTTAACAGGTATATTTTATAAAGTGCATCGTTTTCCCATTATTTAAGCTTGAATATTTGAGTACTTGAGTACTCGAAAAAAATATACATTCAATTACCTGTAACTCACTTTGAATTAACATTAGTTTAGTACTTTTTGAGTGAATAGTGTATTCAATTTTTTATTGCCTTCAATTTTGGTAAGAATAACTTTTTTGTAAAAGCTAATAGTTTTGTGGGTTATACGTGAAAAACAGCTTTAAAACATGCATTTTTTTACGAAAAAATAAAATTTTTGATCTTTAATAACTCAAAAAGTATTGATTTATGTTAATAACTTAATATAACAAATTTTTCTTAGAATTTGTCCCTTTGTCGATTTAATAAAATAATTTTCACCCCAAAAAAGGGGTGGTATCCACCCCCAGGGTAAAAGCGCAAGATGGCATCATGTCACCTTTGTTCCTTGAGGAACTGCTCACCAATTTTCACGAAAATCGATGGAGGTTCAACGAAATCGTAGGTGAAAACCTTCAGTGACTGCATTATAAACAGAAAAATGATTTAATTTCAGAGCTTTATTTGGCAATGAACATTCACAAGTTTTACAACGATGGGTGAAAGCAGAACACAATTTTGTCAGATATTATGCCGCCGATCTTCCAAGTCATACCAAAGTTACACTGCCAGCCCTTTCTCCAACAATGGAACTGGGTACTATTGTAAGTTGGGAAAAAAAGGAGGGCGACAAACTGAATGAGGGCGATCTACTCGCTGAAATCGAGACTGACAAGGCGACCATGGGCTTCGAGACTCCTGAGGAAGGTTATCTAGCAAGAATTATCATACCAGCTGGGACCAAGGATGTTCCTATAGGTATTTTAATCTTCAATTGTTTGAGTTTGAGATCATATGATATATTTTAAAACTACAATGAAAATTTTATTATAAATTTATTTGATTCTCTCGTAGGCCAGGGAGGATCTGTGAAAAAACATCTACATTTGGATGTGATAGTTGGCATTCTGATTCCCAACCTATTTGAGAGGGAGAATAAGTCAATCATCATTACTGAACACAATGTCACAACTTTTTCTGCAGAATGTCGCCTCTCACATCCACCTCAAAAAATATCTGCCCTGGTCTATTGTATTTATTCTAATGAAAACATTTCTAGTGACATCTTGAGGGGATGGTTTTTATATTAAAAGTATTTTTTAGGTAAACTGGTGTGTATCATAGTCGAAAACGAAGCAGATATTGCAGCTTTCAAAGATTTCAAAGATGACGGAGCTGCAGCTCCAGCTCCACCAAAGGCAGCTGCACCTAGTGCTCCTGCACCATCGCCAGCCGCTCCAGTAGCTGCAGCACCACCTGCTCCAGCAATGGTTGCTGATGTATCTTCCACAGGTAGGGTCTATGTCAGTCCCATGGCAAAGAGGTTGGCCGAACAGAGGAATATCAGATTGCAAGGTTAGAATCTTACAAATTTAGAATTAATGTTTAAAACTTTATGTTTATTGGCGAAAAGCTTTAAGATAATTTTATCATAAAAAAATCATAATGTGGCTTTATTTTAAGTACAGAGAGGTTTGGAAAACTTCTGATATCATTTTGCTATTGCTTTGGGTATTTCTTTGTTAATGTAACCTGTTTATTTTATGTAGTGATGTCCTAACTGTGTGTTTTAATGATTTTTTTGAAGTTATTTTTGTGTGGCATTTCACTTACTTTCGTAATGAATGCACATAGTGAGTCACCTAAATAAACCAAATTTAAAAAACATTTAAAAAATACAGTAACTAGCGTAACTTTGCTCCACTTTTAAGATTGTGAGAAAAAAAATATAAAATAACTACTATACTAAAATTACAGTAAAGATGCAGTAGAAATAAACAAACTAGGACACCTTGAATGTTACAAGGAGCACTCCCGAATCATGATTTACAATGTATAAACTTTGTCCTGGTTTATTTATTTCTAGTGCATCTTAATTGTGATTTTAGTATAGTATTGTTTTTTTATGTTTATAAGTGATGAAAAAAGTATCTAGTGTAATAATAATAAGTAATAATATATCATATTTTTTAGTTTAAAAATAATTAAAGACATATTTTTTTTAATTGAAAAGTGGAGCAAAGTTAATGAGTTGCTTATATTAACCTTGCCCCAAAGACATTATCTCTGCAAAATAAACTATACATAAGTTAGAAACAATATACAAGGTGTTTCAAAACGTTGTTCATCTCTATTATTCGTTTTTTTAATTTTATTTTTTGTTTGGGTGCTTAAATGTGTTTGTATTGTTGTACCTATCGATTTGGCTTTTCAACGATGAAAAACAGAACTATAAACATTTCTTAAGCACCGTTTTTACACAATAGAATACATACATATTATGTTTAACTTAGTGTTCATTTTGCCATCAGTTTCATGTTGTTGACTTTTACTCGTATTTGATTCTTCTTATTTTCGACTACCTATTACTGATTTGTAAATTAGGTCCTACTAGATCCATGTGTAGGTTTACTTTGATTGATTTTTTTATTGTTGATAGTGTTACTGAAAAACATATTCGATTTTTCCATTCCATTCAACAGTTTTTCAGCAATTTTTTTCAGTCAAAAAGGCAACATGTGTATGTTTTAAAAAACTGGTAGTGTGTAAAGTATTTCTTAAAATCAGCTAAGTACTTTCGGCATAGAAAATGCCAGCATCAGAGCTTCGTCTTATATAGGGTGTCAATTTAAAAAGTTGCCACCCATATAATTTGGTCCCTATAGAAAATCTAAAAATATATAAAAACACGTCAAATTTATTTGTGAGGGGGACATTTTATAGACCAGTTTTCAACTAAATTACACTAACCCTCTAGCGGGGGCGGACACATCCCCCAAAATCTTTAATGAAAAGGGGGGTTGAGTGATACCTCATCTTAAAGATCGTTCGATTACCTTTTCAATACCACATGCATTATATTTATTTTCAGTAATTTTTGAAAAATAAAGTGAAGCCTTACAGATATTAAGTATTGAGTTCAGAACTCCAAAATTTTTTTTGGAGTATTGAACTCTAAATTGAATTTTTTTTGGGGTGTTGAAGTATTTAGAGTATTTTTTTGAAGTATTTTTGGAAAAACCAAGTAAAACCGTAAAGATATTAAGAATCGAGTTCAGAACTCCAAAATTTTTTAGAGTATTGAGTCCAAGATTTTTCCAAAAGGGCTGAAAAGAAATATAAGGTATGTAGTATTTTTGAAAAGGTAATTTAATGACCTTCAAAATGAGGTATCACTCAACCCCACTTTATTAAAGATTTTGGGGGTTGTGTCCGCCCCCGCTATAGGGTTGATGCAATTTAGTTGAAAACTGGTCTACACAATGTCCCCCTCACTAATAAATTTGACGTGTTTTTGAATATTCTTAGATTTTCTATAGGGACCAAATTATATGGATGGCAACTTTTTAAATTGACACACTGTAGGTATAAAAACGTCATGAAGAGCAATTGTGAATATGAAACTAAATATAATTATTTTATTAATTTATTGTATATAATAATAATAATCCCACTCGAATGAGGGGGGGGGGTAACAGAAAAAAAAAACAATTCAAATGAGGTTCCGTGCTTAAAACATAAAAAAAAATCACTAAAAAAATGCAGTTTTTTCGAATTCCGAATATTTTTTGGTTTGAAAATGGCCAACATGACCCTGCTAATAGGAAAAACGGAAAAAATAGATGAAAAATCGTTCTTTATTAACATGCAGTTCAGTTTATGTGATAAAAACATGGGAAAACACAAGAAACGGGTCTTTTCGAATTTTGAGGATGTTCCGGAAATAAAATGCATATCTAACCCATCCAAACAAGACACCGAAAAATACACGAAAAATAATTATTTAGAAGTTTGCCAAAAATAACCTACAGTCCTTTTAATTTACTTACCGTTGCACGTCATTATCTACGCCAGAGATCTAAGTTGACATAGTTGCCAAAGTATAAAAAAATCCTGAATCCATTTTAAATCAAATATATCACATAATTATTGTAAACGTGGATTATACAACAAAACAAATTAATATTCATTGTAAATAAGTAAAAGCTTAAGAAATAGAGAACAAGAATTAAGTTACAATCTTTTAAGATTTGCAGTGCAAGCGTGTTTGCACTGCATTGTTAATAATTAAAAAACGGCTCCGAACTCTTGGCAAAAAGCCGGTAGGTTTCTTTGTATACCTATGTCTACAATAACAACTAAAAAAGTTGTCAGATACCTCGATTATTCCAAGACGTGATAAAATTAGGTGAAATTTATATTTTTATAGTAGAGGATCTTTCTATAGTAAAGTATATAATAAAAACAGTAAATATAATAAAACAGATAAATACCTACTTATAGTAAAGAATATCAACAAATATGAAGTGTCATCACCGCAACTGTCAAATAAATGTTACCAATTTATTCTAAAATGTCACCTTCGTTCGATTACAGTTACAGTGTGTTCCGAACAAATCTGCTTCATAAAAACGCTTTATAATCCATTTATACAAATTAAATGAAACATATTATTGTGTATTTCTTTAGGTTAACATTAATAGAAATCGTCAAATATTATTTCTACGCGTTTATAATAAAATATGTCTAATGGCTGTAATTCCAGTATACTAGGCAAATTGATTCTAAAAAAGAACACACGTACCGCCTAAATATTTCGTGTTGGTAGAAAAAAGTGTAGAAGATTGTTGACAAATTCAAATATTTTTCCTGAACTGAATTTTTATCGAAAAAATCTGGGTGTTTCTGGGAATGAAAATGTATGTTTATGAATTTGTTCAGATTTTTTAAAGCAAAGAATTGCCCAGTAAAACTTTTTTTCGAAAGAATACAGTTTTTAAGATGGGAGACCCCTGGGGCCACCTAGTGAGCTAAAAATTTGGCTTAAGGAGTTTTTAAATAAATACCATCGAGTACTCAACCCCAATACTATTCAGTAGAGCAAATGCAGATTTTACCATCTTATCCCGATATATACAGTGCATTCATAAAGTATGGAAACGGTCTATTATCTCATGACTTAATTATTTTCAGAGTTAAACCTCTGACAGGTCGATTTTTATTTTTAAATATGATTTTTTGACGTTTATCGGCAATAAACATTGCTTTTCGCTTAAATTAAATGTTTAAACTGCCAAGAGGCAGGTGTGTGGCTGTTTGACATTTAATTTTAGCGAAAAGTAATGTTTATTTATGAAATAAACATTTTTTTTATATTATGTGGCATCAGCAAAATGTATTTTAAATTAAATAAATTATATACATTCTTCTTTTTGCGTAAATTATTTTAATTCAAAAAAATTTTTTTGGCCACCCTGTATAAATAATGATATTAATGTTTATATTACTGAATAGAGAATTGAATCAGCTTTCAAATAGGCTACTACACGACCCCTATTCCCATTTAAAGAATCATCGATGATTTCATCACGGCCAAATCGATGACGTCACTATTATGGGATATACGTCAAAAAATCATAATTTAAAAATAAAAATCGACCTGTCAGAGCTTTAACTCTGAAAATAATTAAGTCATGAGATAATAGACCGTTTCCACACTTTATGAATGCACTGTATATAACCTTTACTGAGGTTTACTAAGGTTCTATGATTGAAAGATCTAATGGAATTGTGCAGAAAGAATCATTAAAACTTGTTGCAGTTTGGGTAATTTTCACTATCATCTTGTTATTAAGTATTTTTAATGGGAAATAAGCCACAATTTTACTAAAAAACCTATTTTGACAACGGCATTCGATTTGGACGTCGAAACGTTAATAAAATCATTTTTTTAGTAAAATTGTGGCTTATTTCTCATTAAAAATAGTTAATTACAAAAATGCCACAAGAAAATAGCTTCAGAACAACATCATCTTGTTATTTTGTCGCTTGTATCCCTATGTCTTTACACCGTAGCTAGGCAGGGTACATATATTAGTTTTAAACATAATATAACACATCACACTTTACTCACTCGTGCAATGCAAAGTACTTAAGAAAATGTTTATTGTTCAGGTAAAGGTACCGGACTATTCGGCTCAATAACTACTTCTGATCTAGCAGCCCTAGAAGCCGCCTCAGCAGCACATCCCATGGCAGCAGCCTTGCCTTCGGCTGGTGCTTCGGCATCTCCCTTCGTAGACATCCCAGTCACAGGAATGAGAGCCACCATCGCCAAGAGGCTGCTCCAGTCGAAACAGTCCATTCCCCACTATTATTTGTCAGTTGATATCAACATCGATAACTTGATGGCCATCAGAGCGAAATATAACAAGAAGTTAGAGAAGCAGAACGTGAAGTTGAGCGTTAACGATTTTATCATCAAGGCTGTTGCACAAGCTAGTTTAAAGGTGAGTTTGAAAAAGATATCTTTATTTAACACACTGCGTGCCACGCTTTAATCGGGATACTACTCTCAGGGACCATTGATATCCTTCTTATTAACGTGCCCTATCAAGTCCCCTTGACGTTGGCGATTAACATGGCGAAACTGTCTCTGTCTCGAGCTATTCTAAATAGGTGTTCTGCTTTCTTTATTCCTGTCCACTCCCGGATATTCTTCAACCAAGAGGCCTGCTTTCTACCAATTCCTCTGCGTCCTTCGATTTTACCCATCATAATAAGTTGAAGAATATTATACCGGTCTCCCCTTACTACGTGTCCAAAATAGGCCATCTTTCTATATTTGATGTTATCAAGCAGCTCGCGGGTAGCATTTGCTCTCTTAAGGACTGCCACATTTGTCAGCATAGCCGTCCATGGTATTTTTAGAATACGTCTGTGCAGCCACATTTCAAAGGCCTCCAAACGGTTAATGGTGGATATTTTTAATGTCCATGCTTCGACACCATACAAGAGGACTGACCAAATGTAGCATTTAATCATGCGCTTTCGAAGTTGAAGTTGCAAGGTATCATTACAGAAGAATGACCTCATTTTTAAAAATGTCGTGCGGGCTATCTCGATTCTACATTTTATCTCTTTATCTGGATCTAGTTGTTTAGTAATATGGCAACCAAGATATTTAAAACTGGGTACTCTTTGAATTATATGACCATCAACAAATAACCGTGAATCTTGATGGGCCAAACGGCTAAATACCATGTATTTTGTTTTTGAACAGTTTATATTTAGGCCAAACTCTCTTCACACTCTGTCAATGGCATTTAAAAGGTGTTGTAATCCATTCATATCATCACTTAAAATAACTGTATCGTCTGCATATCTGATTGTATTTATCAGAATTCCATTAACCTTCACACCCCATTCCAAATTATGCAGCGCTTCCTTAAATATTCTATCTGAATACAAATTGAACAACAGTGGGGACAGTATACAACCCTGTCTGACGCTTCTTTGTATTTTGCATATTTCTGTTGATTTTCCATTTATGCAAGCTGTCGCTGTTTGACGCCAGTATAATTTTTCTATGATTCGTACATCTTGACTATCAACTCCTTTATCCTTTAGTATTTTAATTAATTTGTGATGTACTCGATCAAAGGCCTTCTCATAGTCAATAAATACAGCAAAGACGTCTTTCCTTTGATCTCGGCATTTCTGCAATAACACATTTAGTGCAAAGAGTGCGTCCCGGGTTCCCAGTCCATTTCTGAAGCCAAATTGTGTTTCATCCTGGTCTTCTTCACATTTATCTCTGATTCTACTGTGGATGATACATAGAAAGATTTTCAAGGTGTGGCTCATAAGGCTTATCATTCTATAGTCGCTACAGTTTTTCGGACGTTGTTTTTTTGGTAGGGTTATGAATTCGGATTTTAACCAATCTTCAGGGATATCACCAGTCGAATAAACATCATTGAAAAGTTTGACTAGTATTCCAATGTTTTCCTCATTTATGAGGTTTAACATTTCTGTAGGTATGTTATCGGGACCAACGGCTTTCTTGTTTTTTGCCAATTTTATAGCATGTTGTATTTCTGATTTTAGTATTTCTGGTCCTTCACCTTCATCTAAAGTGTCCAGTTCTTCGGGTCTATCATCATTATACAGTTCATTTATATAATTATACCAGGTAGTTCGGATTTCGTGCTTGTCTATTATCATTTTTCCCGACGAATCGGTTATAGTATTTGGAGTTTTCTTATAATAAAGACCAGCTACTTCTCTAACTTTTTTAAACATATTAAACGTATCATGTTTTTCATTCAACTTTTCTAATTCCTTGCATTTATCCTCCATCCATTTTTCTTTAGCTACCTTTCCACGGCCATGAAAGTTAGTCATACGTGTATATCAAAAATGAGCGACGTGGCCCCTGGCAAAATATTTGTGTCTCTCATATATGAGCGACGTGGCACGCAATGTGTTAAAAGACTAAGTTTTCAATCTAATAACACATGAAATAACATTAAAATGTTATTCTACATCCCATCAGATTGAAAACAGTGGGAACTTTCTCCGGTAACAACCTCCGAGGCTTCTAAAAAATACAAGCCATACGGATGCCAAGACTATAGGAAGATGGAGGAATTTTACAATTTATAATTCACATCTCATCTGCTCAGCGTGGTAAAAGCTCAACGAGAAGGTTTCCTACATACTCCAAATAGAGTAAATAAAGTAGACATTAAAAATGTATAAACATTTTCAATTTTCAATAAGACTGCAGCAAGCGTCTATACAGAGGTTTCCACTGTTTTCAATCTGATGGGATGTAGAATAATATTTTAATGTTATTTTATGATTTATTAGATTGAAAACTTATAAACATTATAATATTCTAGTTCAGTCAGAGACTGCAGCAAGCGTCTATACAGAGGTTTCCATTGTTTTCAATCTGATGGGATGTAGAATAATATTTTAATGTTATTTTATGATTTATTAGATTCAAAACTTAGTCTTTTTCTTAGCAGATGTGGCTACGGTATTCCAGCCATTTCGTTCGTTGCAATCCGAGACTGCGCGCGTCGATGTATTCTGGTTCAGTCAGAGAGAAGAGCATATGTGTCTACTGACGAGGGGCAAAAAAGTCCCGAAACCGGTATAGACGCTTGCTGCACTCTCTGATTTAACTAGAATATTATAATGCTGCTGCGTTTTTGGGTTGCAACGAAATTGAAAATAAAATATAATAGAAAGTAGGAAGGTCTCAGATACAGAATACATTACAGTAAAACCTCGATATAACGGACTAATTGGGGGGATGGGGTGTCCGTTAAAGGCGAAAGTCAGTTATATAAAAATAGGTTTAAAATAAATCAACAAACTTTTTTTTAAGTTTTGATTGCACTTTTGATGTTTGTACTGTTTTTTTTTATAATTAGAAATGTGTCCGCATTATGCTATAATAAAAAGTTTATTGAAATTCTTTGTAAAATACAGAGACATTTTTAATTTTTTTCAAATTTGACCGGATTGTCTTGTCCGTTATATCCGAAGTCCGTTAAATAGAGGTCCGTTATATCGAGGTTTTACTGTATTATTAAAAATAATATATAATTTAAATCTAGAAACCTTCCAGTTAGAACCATTCTTTGTTAACATCCTTCATATCTGCCTTCTACAATTTACAAGGCAAAGTGACGACGAAATAGAAAACGGAAAGGATTCTACAATATTCAATCACATCCCGTTTTCCTTCATATAGGAAAAGGAACAAGAAATGGTTCTTAGTACTCACAATCTGAGTAAAGATAGAAGTGAAAGAAATGCAATTTATCTTTTATTTCGATTCAGAGACAAGGTATAATCTGCAGACAGCGCTGTTTCTAGTATCACCGTCGTCAGTACAGCTGCCTACCCGCCTCTGAATCAACACAAAACAGCATTTCCTATTTAAGGGGAATTTCAAAGATAAATCGACACCCTCTTTGAAGACAGATACAGATATAGAATACATTATTATTGAAAA
The DNA here is from genome assembly GCF_917563875.1 of Diabrotica virgifera virgifera. Lineage (NCBI taxonomy): Eukaryota > Metazoa > Arthropoda > Insecta > Coleoptera > Chrysomelidae > Diabrotica > Diabrotica virgifera. The sequence goes on from NC_065443.1 coordinate 3,453,869, forward strand.
TAATATATATACTAATTTAAATCTAAAAACCTTCCTTAATTAGAACCATCCTTTGTTAACATCCTTCATATCTGACTTATATAATTTACAAAGCAAAGAGACGACGAAACAGAAAACGGAAAGGATTCTACAATACTCAATCACATCCCGTTTTCCTTAATATAGAAAAAGGTACAAGAAAGGATACTCTATTAAAACAATTGTACGCCACTGGACGACCAAGACTAACTCATAATGGTCATCACCAGTTCTTGAAATTTATTGTGTTTACATTTTTGATATTCAACTATACATGCTCTTGAAAGGCCTTAACCGTTTCCGATATTTCCAAGATAATACCGTTTTGTTGAATTTCAGGTTCCAGAGGCCAACTCTTCATGGAACGAATCCACAATCAGGCAGTACAGAAACGTGGACGTCAGCGTAGCAGTATCCACCGACAAAGGCTTGATCACGCCCATCATCTTCGAAGCAGAACGAAAAGGCGTTGTAGAGATCAGCAAAGCTATGAAAGCTCTTGCAGCCAAAGCAAGAGAAGGAAAGCTTCAACCACAAGAATTCCAAGGGGGCACCTTCAGCATATCCAACTTGGGCATGATGGGCGTCGACCAATTCTGTGCTGTCATCAACCCACCACAGAGCTGTATCCTGGCCATCGGAACTAGCTCGAGTCGGTTGATTGAGGATCCCTTGTCAGAAAAAGGGTAAGTTATCATATAGTCCAAGATACCACTGCAAAATCACTACATTCATAAGTTAGATGGGTGCTCTAATAGGGCTTATCACCGCTTCTCATTTCTTTCGAGCTTCTGTCATATGTCGTATAATCGTTGTATAAAATTAATATATGACATATGACAGAAGCTCGAAACAAATGAGAAGCGTTGAAAAGTCATATAGTGTATTGTTGCTTACTCCTGGGGGTGGTTGATTTAGATCTTCATGTGGAAAATTCACATACGGCTCCATGATTACCAAGAAGAACTTCATGACGGAAGAAATCAAGCGAAGGATAATCCTAGCAAACAAATGCTATTTTGGACTGAGTAGACACATGAGAAGCAGAAACTTAAGCCAAAAAAACAAAAATAACCATATTATACAAAACCTTTATACAACCAGTGTTGACATATGGATTGGAGATATGGACCATCTCCAGGGCAGATAAAAACCTTCTGCTTATATTTGAACGAAGGATCCTGAGAGGAATATTCGGTGGCATCTGTGAAAATTGTGTTTGGAGGAGGAGGTACAACTATGAGCTATACCACAGATATAAACATATATGTGGTGGTAAAGACGTAGTATCTCTTATAAAAATAGGAAAACTAACCTGAGCAGGACATCTAATGTATGTCCCACCTTGACTTTACAGTACACGAACATATGGCAATGCAATCCTTATGGGAGTTTTTGGCGCGGCGATGCCGATTTTCTTCAAAAGAATTTTCAATCGAACATTATCGGGGTCCTAAAAATGTAGGGCCCTAAAAATGTTAAATTAAAATTAACCCGTTACAATCAATAGCATTGTAGTAAAACAATATTTTTCATTGTTTTTTGTGAGTGATAGTCATTTTCGAAAAGTAATCAGCAATTTTATAATCGATATGCGTAATAACTTTTTTTGGTTAAGAATGGTTAGAATATCCATCATTAAAAGTGGATGTTGTTCTATGGTTGTTAATTTATGTATTGACAGTATAGACAGTTCTGAAGTAATGTCAAGAAAAATATAAAATAGATTATCAGTCAAGTTTAAGTAAAGTTTTATATTGTCTTACAGTTTAGGATAAATAAATTATAATTGTTGATGGTCAGTTCACTTAAATTAAATTAGCTATATCAAAGCATATCAAATAAACTTATAATTATTACTGATAACATTGTATTGAGTAACTGATTGCTTATTTGGAAAATTTGGATCCTAATTGCAGTTTATTGTTATTCTTAATGACTGATTTCCAACCTGAAATTAATGTCGTTTTAATGTGTTTACACCATCATTAAAATTTAGTATAAATTTTAAACTTAAAATTAATTTTAGTTAGTTCATTTGATTCGTTGAAGTTCATTAATTGTTAGTTAGTTCAGTTATTTTTCGAAAAAAAATGTTTTAGAACCCCTGACAGACAACCACAAAATGTCACTAATATTAATTCCTAAGTTATCCTATAGAAAAAAGTATATTTGCTTAAAACCTGTTTCTAATAAAATTTGGCATCACTGTTGGCCATAAGAACCTGTATTGTAAAGTCAAGATGGGACACACTATAGCAAGATCACAGCAGAACAACCCTTCTATAGTGCGTCCCACCTTGACTTTACAGTACAGGTTCTTATGACCAACAGTGATGCCAAATTTTATCAGAAACAGGTTTTAAGTAAACATACTTTTTTCTATAGGATAACTATTAAAAACTTAGGAATTAATATTACAGTAGAGCGTCGATAATCCGAACTAATTTGTACAGTGGTAGTTCGGATTATCAAATTGTTCGGATTATTGAACATATGTTTAAAATACATACAAAGCTCATAAACATAGTGGTAGGGGAGCAAAGTATGCTAAATGTGCAGTCACTCGAGCGCTTTGGGGACCTATTGGGTTGTGAAGAGTAGGTCCTAAAACCAAAAAAAGTTAAGTAAAGTTTTCCATTTTAGTGGGCGCTTGCCATTTTTTAATTTAATTTTCCATTTCCAACAATCGTTTTTTCCGATTATAACGCCATCTATCCATAATTCGAAAAAATGTTTCGAATAAGAGTTACTTATTTTTACGTAAGGAATCCAAATCTGCAATAAAAAATGAGGGTTCCCATTTAAGATTTTAAAGTAACCCCCCACCCCATCTCCGTGGGGGGTCGTGTTTGGTGCCATTCGATAGATTTTTCAAAAATATTGAATAAGTGTATTTTACAGTTTTTCGATCTGATGTTCATTTCGCGAAATATCGTGGGATTCGTATTTAAAATATTAAATTTACCCCCCACGCCTCTCCGTGGGAAGTCGTGTTTGGTATCATTCGATAGATTTTTAAAAAATATTGAGCACATATTTTTTAGTTTTTCGATCTGTCAATCATTTCGCGAAATATTCGCTTTTTTCTTGTGAAACTTTGGGACTCGCACATGTAAATACGCCCAGCTCAAATCGTCAGATTTTTTAAATATACACTCTTTTGCATGTACTTAACTTACCTTATCTTAATCTGACAATTTCGAGTTTTTTTAAGGATAGATTTTTTTTTTCGGGCCCCCCTTAACGAACTCCCCTGTGTTAAGAGCCAATATATGGTAGAGGTACATCTACAGGGTACCAGGGTTCTCCCCATATGATAATCTGACGCGCTCGAGTAACTGCAAAAATCCCCGCTTGGGCTCCCCTACCATAGTACATATGTACGTATGTACATACGTTTCAGTAACAAGGAATAAAACACCTGCATAATAAACAAATATATTGTATGTATTTCTGCATAAACAAAACAAAAATCCGCTGTCATATTTTGCCCATATTGTCATATTAAATCCAAAAATTCGGTCCGAGATCATATTTTTTAATTTTATAATTTTTTTTGCGTTCGGATTACCAGGGTTCGGATTATCGACGCTCTACTGTATTGACATTTTGTGGCTGTCAGGGGTTCTAAAATATTGTTTTTTTCGAAAAATACCTTTATGTGAACAAAATAAAAATAATTTTTTATAAAACATTTATATAATAATGTATTTAAGCGCATAAATATGTTAAACCTTAATAAATACGTAGGTACCTACAGAAATAATTAAAATACATTTAAACTATATATTTTAGCTTCTTTCTATAATCCATTCTTCCTCACTTTGACTGCCACTGTCGTAGGGTGTAAACACATTAAAATGACATTAATTTCATCTTGGAAATTAAGAATAACAATAAACTGCAATTAGGATTCAAATTTTTCAAATAAGCAAAGAGTTATTCAATACAATGTTATCAGTAATAATTTTAAGCTTATTTAATATTCTTTGTTATAATTTAATTTAGGTGAACTGACCATCAACAATTATACTTTATTTATTCTCAACTGTAGGACCTGGTAGGACAATATGAAACTTCACTTAAACTTGACTGACAATATATTTGAAATTTTTCTTGACATCACTTCAGAACTGTCTATACTGTCAATACATAAATTAACAACCATAGAACAACATCCACTTTTAATGTTGAATATTCTTAACCAAAAAAAGTTATTACGCATATCGATTATAAAATTGCTGATTACTTTTCGAAAATCACTATCACTCACAAAAAAACAATGAAAAATATTGTTTTATTTGACTGTAACGGATTAGTTTTAATTTAACATTTTTAGGGACCTACATTTTTAGGATCTTGGTAATGTCCGATTAAAAATTCTCTTGAAGAAAATCGGCATCGCCGCGCTAAAAACTCCCATAAGGATTGTATTGCCGTATGTTCGTGTACTGTAAAGTCAAGGTGGGACAGACATTAGAAGAATCCTTATGTTACAACCTAGTAGAAATAGGGGTAGGCCAAAACTCAGATGGAAGGATGGTGTAGATGAAGATGGTAGAAAAATAGCCGCAGCAAATTGGCAGCAGTTGGCAATGGATAGAACAGACTGGAGTAATAGACTTGGGAAGGTCGATGCTCTTTTATAAGACTGTAGCACCATTGCTGATGCTTTTTTGTAGTATTGAAAAGTTTTCAATGTTTAATTGTTAGAAATTTTTAGGTTTTATGTTATATTATTTCTTTAAGTACCTAAGTGAAGTGTTAACTGCTTCTTCCTCTTTTTCTGTTTCAAGTCTATATTAAAATTTTTTTTATTCTTTTCAGCTTCAAATCTGCACAGTACATGTCTGTGACCTTGAGTTGTGACCACCGCACGGTAGATGGCGCTGTAGGCGCTAGATGGCTGCAAGCCTTCAAAGAAAACCTTGAAGATCCAGTGGCGATGATCATCTAAGGAGGCGACAACCCGTTGAACTAAACAGTTCCTAACCAGTTCATCTCATACAGACGAAAAGCTGCCAATGGACAGGGTGAAGAAACAGTGGATTCGCACACCCAGAACACGGAGACAAAACAAGAGTTTTTCGCCCAGCTGTAGGGGACTTTTTGGCGAGATATTTTAAACTTTTAAGTTATGTATTTGTAAGAGTTGTAAGTTCAATATTTTGTTGATAGGTGACGCTTATGTATTAGCGTTTAACGAAAGTTCCTGAAAATGTAGCGAAGAAAACTGCTCTAAAACGTTGTGTAGAAAGTTTTCATACATTTTCAGCTGCTCTACACTATGTGGTGCTTACGTAAGATAATCTTTATTCTGTTATCAGCGTTATGGACTGTTATCGTTCGCCATAAGTTGGAAGTTTCATATTAGACAACGACATATTCGTATTATTTATCACACACCACATTATAAGAAATCGTTTAAATAATTTTGAAATCGTTAACATTTTATAAATGTTTTTATATTATCATTCCATACTCTATAACTGGTAGTGACTTACGTTTAATAGAACAAAATACGTCAAATTAAACAAATATGACTGTCACATGTCATACGTCAATTTTTTATTAAGTTAGGTTAGAATAACTCGCTGAAAGGTCGATTTAGTTGAGTAACAACAAAAGAAATTCGTAGTTGTGCAAAATATTCAAAAATATTTATTATTTATTATTAAGACTTAATAGTTGTTTGACTTCGTGTTCTTTTTTTGTATTTCTAGTAAGGTTCACCCATTTTGTCATTGTTCTTATCCATTATTTGAAAAAGAAAGTGCTGTATCATGTTTACTGCATTTATCACATGGATCGGTCATCAGTCAGTTGGCCGGTTGAGTTGGTCGTTAGACGTTTACAAATCAACTTCTTTTTGTTTCATTGTTTTCGGAAATATTCTCATACGTTTGTTATAATTTGTTGTATGGTTTATGTATGTAAATATCAAAATGATTAATTAAATAAATTATATTGTAAATAAATGTCTTGTTTTTTATTTAAATTGCAAAGTTGCAACATAACTAGACAAAAATACACAACAATACAAGTAATGTTCTTCTTCAAGTGCCTACAATATAAAGTCATGCAAATATATGCTCCAACGATTACCCACACTGACGAAGAAATATGGGAACTCTACAATAACATAAACTGAAGCATTAAATAATAATAAAAGGCACTTCAAGAATCTAATTGGTGACTTTAATGCCAAATGGGAAAGAGAAATGGCAAGGATCAAATCATGGGAAAGATTCAGTGAGAGAAATGAAAGGGGAGAAAGACTGATTCAGTTTGCACACTAGCATAATATTCCCATTGCAAATATATTCTTCAAGGAGAACTCAACAGAAAATGGACTTGAGTAGTAGGTACCAAATGGAACCAATAAGAACGATATTGTCTTCATTATAAACAACAAGATTGCTACAATAAACGATGTCAGTGTAATCAATAAGTTTCAAACAAAAAGAAAAAAAAAGGAACAAAAATAAAAAAGAATAGAAAAAAAAAGTGTTTCGCACAAATTAAAATATATATAAAAAAAACAGTAAAATAATTAAAAAAAAAACAAAATAAAAAAAAAGCTACACAATGTACCAATGTATCTATAAAAATAAAATTGTAGAATGTACTTATGTTATAAGAAATTTATGACTATGAATCTGCAATCAATCAGAAACAAGTCTGGCTAATTGGCTCTGCCAAAGCCATTTTTCAAAAAAAAAAAAAAGTTTCAAACAGGTAGCAACCATAGATTAATCATAGCAAAAATTGTTCTAGATCTAAAACTAGAAAGAATAAAATCAATCACAAAAGCAAAAGTAACCGGTATAAATATCAACAATAAAAAAGAAAACACATCACTACCAAAAGCCATTCGATGAGAAATTACATAACATTAGGACTATCATCCTTGATAGTGCTAACTAATCTGAGGCCTGTAACGACAAAATGAACATGGGAAGCTGTCTCATAAAACCAGAATATTGCTAGAACAAATGAGAATAAGTCGAAACGTACAGAGAATACAATTCACAGAACTTTGTAAAACAAGAAGGAAAAATATTAAGGAGGAAGTAACAAAATAAAAGTACGGTAAAAAGCAATCTAAAACAGGAAAAACTAAGAAAACAAAAAGCATTAATCATTGAAAGGAAGAAATAGTTTGTGGCTCTTCTTCTCTAGGTACCGTCTTCACTTCGAAGCGATTTTTATTTTTGAGACTGCGGCTCTAAATAATTATTCGTAGTTATGTCTCTTTCCTATAGATCTTTTTCCCTGGATTTTTCCTTGCATAATGACATGTTAGATACCTACTTATCTTCTCGAATCACATGTCCCATATATCTCAGTTTTCTTCTCTTAATTGTTAGAAGTACTTCTCTTTCCTTATGCAAAGTCACGTCTCATTACCTCTACATTGGTTATTCTATCTACCCAGACTATGGTTTGTTTTTTAACCAAGAGGAGTGATTCAAATTTACCGCGCTGTATTGCTTGTTTGTAATTGGTCCAACCCCAGGCAAGTTTACTCCACTGTTATAAAATTTTGACACTAATGACATTTATCAAATTTTGACATTAGTGACATTTCATAGGTTAATTAAGTTATATCGGCGATTTTTGTGTTTTATGTGTTATTCCTTTAATTATTAGATTGTTAGTCTGCTTTTATATAAAAAGCAATTGTTTTTGGGACTCTTTAGCGACGTATTAATTTAATATCATATTTATGGATTACCGTTGAGGGCCGACTAGATCAACCAAAAAAGAAGATGTATTTGGTTATTATTCTAGTGACTTTCTTGGGTGTGAATCTGTCTTTTTAGTTTACTCCTCCTGGTTAAATAATAAACTATAGCTACCCATGAGATCTTCAGTACTTTTCGGAACATCCATATCTCGAATGTTTCCAGTCTCCTCACGTCAATTTTCTTCTGTGTCCACGCTTCCATCCCGTATACGGATAGCACATAGCTCCTCAGCAGTCGTATTTTTAACTCATAAGTTTCAATCCCGACAGCAGAGAAGCCTCGTCATTCTTGTAAATGTGCTTCTGACCTGTTCGATTCTAATTTGTATTTCTTGAGAGCTCTCATTAATGGTTGTACCTTGGTATTTGAATTCTCTTACTCTTTCAATAGGCTGATTATGTACCGGGTGTCCCAATAAGAATGGCTCTCGGCCATATCTCAGGAACCGTTCATAGTACAGCTTGGAGAAAAAAATATTTATAACAAAAGTTGCCTCGGGAAAAGCCTGGAAATTATTTTCATAATTTTAGGTCCACCGCTAGAGGGCGTAATTGCATATCAAAAATTAAAAAATCAAAATTTTACAAAATTTACCTAATGAAAGGGCACTGGAAATCCAATCATCGTATTCTTCATAAAATTCTGCGCATATTTGATGTCACAAGTTTAAGTCTACCTTTGCAAATAAGAGGTGGGGGTGAGTGGGAACCTGTTAGAAAAAATGACTATAAGTCCGGTTCTGCTAAATCGAATTTTGCATACTTGGTCTTGTTGAAAACAGCTCTTTCTCGTCAATGTAAGTGTTTCAATCCCGACAGCAGAGAAGCCTCGTCATTCTTGTAAATGTGCTTCTGACCTGTTCGATTCTAATTCGTATTTCTTGAGAGCTCTCATTAATGGTTGTACCTTGGTATTTGAATTCTCTTACTCTTTCAATAGGCTGATTATGTACCGGGTGTCCCAATAAGAATGGCTCTCGGCCATATCTCAGGAACCGTTCATAGTACAGCTTGGAGAAAAAAAATATTTATAACAAAAGTTGCCTCGGGAAAAGCCTGGAAATTATTTTCATAATTTTAGGTCCACCGCTAGAGGGCGTAATTGCATATCAAAAATTAAAAAATCAAAATTTTACAAAATTTACCTAATGAAAGGGCACTGGAAATCCAATCATCGTATTCTTCATAAAATTCTGCGCATATTTGATGTCACAAGTTTAAGTCTACCTTTGCAAATAAGAGGTGGGGGTGAGTGGGAACCTTGTTAGAAAAAATGACTATAAGTCCGGTTCTGCTAAATCGAATTTTGCATACTTGGTCTTGTTGAAAATAGCTCTTTCTCGTCAATGTAAGTGTCTTATTTTCGAAATAGCCTAATAAGTATTATGCAAGTTAGGAGGCGTTATTTAATTATTTTCAGAATTCTAGTTTTTTTTTGGAAAATTTTTAATACAAGTATGCATTTTTAATCCTGTATTACAAAATTAGCAACATAATATCGAAAACCGCATGTCGATACCTTTTTTCTATTTCGAGGTATCGTAAGAAATGTGTTAATTTTAAACATAACTGTCACTGTCACCGGTAAACGAGGTTAAGGAAAAGTAGTGTGCTATGGAAAAAACAATTAAACATTTTTCAGATGTAAACGTGGACCTATAATTAATGAAAACAACAATAAGACAAACAACACTATAAAATATAACAAAGAAATAAAAGCAACTACTTACTTAGTCTTAGTGACTGCCTAAATGTTAAAATTGTTGCCCATCATTTTCGATGCAAGCATTTACTCTTTCAAGAGTAGAGTGAATAGCAACAGATTTAACTGTTTTAGACTTCTATTTATAGGGACAGATTAAAGACCTTGTTTTTGCCGCTAGGCCCACTACGCGAGAAAACATGATCTAGAAGCTAGAATCTAGAGAATACGAAACGCCATTCAAAGCATTGAGAAAGCAGAAATTGAGACTGCTGTTCAATCTACTCTTGAAAGAGTAAATTCCTGCATCGAAAATGATGGGCAACAAAAATGATTTGAACATTCAGGCAGTCACTAAGACTAAGTAAGTAGTTGCTTTTATTTCTTTGTTATATTTTATAGTGCTGTTTGTCTTATTGTTGTTTTAATTAATTATATACGTTTACATCTGAAAAATGTTTATTTGTTTTTTCCATAGCACACTACTTTTGCTTAACGTTGTTTACCGGTGACAGTAACGGTTATGTTTAAAATTTACACATTTCTTAAGATATCTCGAGATACAAAAAAAGGTATCGACATGCGGTTTTCGATATTATGTTGCTAATTTGGTCTAATTTTGTAATACATGATTAAATATGCATACTTGTATTTAATATTTTCCAAAGAAAACTAGATTTCTGAAAATAATTAAATAACGCCTCCTAACTTGCATATTACTTATTAGGTTATATCAAAAATAAGACTCTTACATTGACGAAAAAGAGCTGTTTTTAAAAAGACCAAGTATGAAAAATTGGACATCTTGGATATTAGTGCACCCTATGTAAGCTGAATCTTATGTTTATGCGTCACAGTGTTGC